>NC_137454.1:238856137-239513408 GCF_964235325.1 Thermobia domestica | reverse complement strand
GTCCAAGTCTCTTGAAACATACAGTTAAATACTTCATATATAGCACTTGATCAGTTTCTTCTTTAGTCCAATATTAGGTCTACTAGTTAGAGTGATCTTTGCTTGTTGAATGCCTCTTTGGCTGCCGAAATTCTTCTTTGGCGTAGAAGTGTCTCTCGTCAAGATACTTCCCAGATATTTGAAATGATCGATCTCTCTCTTGAGGTTCTCTTCCTTCAAGTTTGACCCGTAAGTACGTGTTTCCGCAGGATATTCTCATGACTTTCGATTTTTCGACTCCATTGCATATTTTATAATAACCGTGCCATCCACATACATCACCTCTTCCAGTCTTCATACTATTGGTTTATCGCTGATTCAAACGCGACTTCACAAGTTGCTAGAGTACGTTTGTTTTAACCTGGCACGCTTCCCGCCTAAAAGATGGATTTGTCTGCAACGCGTTCTTGCAACGCCACGGTTAAGTTGAGAGTTACAATACTCTAGGAAACATAGAAAAACTCCACACCACTCACAAATCAATGTAACACACTTGTTCGCGTGTGGCAACTAAACACTTGAAACACCCGCCAAATAGCAAAGACCTTATTTGATGGGCTGGCTGACAATTAACGCCACCTACTCAACAAAGCCAATAAGACGTCTATTTGAATAAAACGTTCACGTGAGTGCTAGCAGAAAATCTTTAAAAATCAAACAAGTGCACTGGCGGGAAGTGTGCCAAGATAAATCAAACCTACTCTAATAAGTTGTTGGTCTCTCCAGGTGACCCCCGATTTAAATGTTATCAGAAATTTGATCCAATTGACCAGGAAATTTGAAAGCGTTGAAAAATAACAATATTGTTTTGTGTGGCCAAGTTACGTCAGTAAATTTATTATTAACATCACAGAATAATCGTTGCTTGAATGCGGCTAAGTTTCAAGATAGATAATAAGTGGCCATCTTAGAGATGTGGCCTAGTTAACAAATCTTACTGTATATATACACACTGTATATACAGTATATATACAGTTAAACCTGTTAGCTTGGTCAGTTGGAATACAGTGTATGCTGTATGTTATTATTATTATTATTATTATTATTATTATTTTTTTTTTTTTTGTAATGGTGGCCATTATGTAAATCATATTGAAGAAAATTTCTGGGTATCAAGTTCCGATTCCAGGTGATCGTTATGAGTCTTGAGTTACTTACAAATGCATAAGATGTATCAAACAAAAATAGGAATAGCGATATGTATCACATTATACACCTTTTTGTTTCATTCTCATTTGTACTTAATTGGCTAATGTGCGTGTTTCTATAGGCAAATTTGATTCATGATGGGGTATGCTTACCTTGCTTATAATCCGAAGTAGTGGCTCAGGTCCCACTTTAAAGGCTGAAAAGGAATATTTAACTTCGATTAATAAATCAGTTTTCTGTTAAATTGTCAATCTTTTCTGATTAGAGTGCTTTGTTTCTCCAGTTAGTCTCCAAAATGAAATGAAATGAAATGAAATCTTTGTTTTACGTCCCACGGATATGCTGGCTAGGCTAAAGAAGACGGAGGTGACAAGAAATCAATGGAATGGTGGAATGAAAAAAGTGAGAGGAAACGGGAGAACCCTGAGAAAACCCATGCACATGGTCTTTGTTCACTACAAAGTTCACTTGGCGCGAGCTGGGATCGAACCAAGAACCACATGTGCCAGAGGTAAGCGCTTTACCAGTGAGCCACCGCGGCCCCTTAGTTAGTGTTAGACTATAGAATTTACTCAATCCGGATAAAATGAATATATATATATATATATATATATATATATATATATATATATATATATATATATATATATATATATATGTGTGTGTGTGTGTGTGTGTGTGTGTGTGTGAATACGTAACTACAGAAATGCATTAATAAATCAATTAAAATTATTTACGTTAATATCTAGATTGTATCTAACATGCTTAATGAGTTTTGAATGACTATAATGAAATATATGTACAAGAGAATCTGTTTGTAGTGGAGATCTGGAATTACGGTAGCTCAGTGGCTAAGCACTCACTTCTGATACAATTGGGGGGGGAGCGGTGGCTCAGTAGTAGAGTGTTCAACTCCGCTGTTTGAGGGTCCCTGGTTTGACCCCAACTCGCGCCGTGTGGACTTTGTGATGGACAAACACCATGGTCGTCGGTTTTCTCGGGGTTGTCCCGTTTCCTCCCACTTTCCTCCCACTTTCTCCCAGTTTACACGAGTTTGTGGTGCTTGTGGGTTTTCTCAATATTCTCCCATTTCCTCCTAGATTCTTATCGCACCGGTTCTTTCATAATTATTCACTTTCATTAATCGTCCGTTCTCTCTAGTATACAAGTTCGCGCATAGTGCATAACCATGGAACATAAAACTGAAATATTTAATTTGTACCTAGATAGTTTAAATTCATCCTATGCGCAAATATTTGTAGAAGGAAGTGTTAAGAGGAAAATACAATGGGGATGGTCTAGAGAGGAGTTCGTAGTAATTAATATTACTCAAAGACAACAGGATATGCAGTATTTCCGGAACGACTGGAAACGTAGTATTTTTGAACATCTACTGTAAATTGCAAGGGTCTAACTTGAAAACTAAAACGCATTTTCCATTGACCTTTATTTGCTACGCAACGCCTATATTTATTCAGCAGGAATAACTCACATCTCATCTACACTTTGAAACACGGGTGTAATATTGTCTCAGCCCCAAGATCCATCACAATATGACAGTTTTCAAGCCACTTCTAGTTTTTATTATTAACAAAGGTTCACCTCATATGTTTATACTAAAAATCAAACCAAATAATAAATATTTGTTTTCTTCATCTATGAAGTAACTTTAATATTGTCACAAGCCTTTACCTATCATGTCAACAAGTGACCGGGCGTAACGTAGTCGCTAACGCTTTTATCATTAGTGCGAGCGGTCCTGGGTTTGATTCCCGGTGAAGATAGCTGGTCGGAAAAAATGTAAAAGGTCAGCTATTCTGCGTGTTTTTTCCACATTCACACCAGGCAAATGCCATAAAACTGCCATCCCACTCCGTCATTACCTCGGCTGGTGTTATTGAAGAAGAACGTTTTCTCTTACACGAGACGGACTACAATGGCCATAGAAGGCGAAAGCCGAGAAATATAATTTCTAGCACCCTATCAGCCTACAGACTAATATCCAAACAAACACTGTACGTATTTCACTTGATATAATCCCATTATTTTGTGTTATTCCCACCATTTCGCTGCAATCAATTCAATTTTTGCTTAGTAATATATATATAATATTTAAATTATCTCTTATTAAATAAAGGAGACTTTAAGATTGGTAATAAAACAAAGATATCTAGTTATTTGCTTGGCTGGACACCTTAGCTTCCCATTTCTCGCTTCGCCGATCTATGTTTAAATTGCGTGGATGGGAAATTGATTTCTATAGTGGTCTCTATGGGTTCATCTAGATCTTTCCAGTCAAACGAAATTTTCTATTTGGGACCAAATCCAAGTTGAAAGAAAACGAAGAAAAAAAAGAAGCGAAGTTTTAAACAAGAAAAAAAAATAGAAAAAAAGAAGGCTTGGAAGTGGACAGAGGAGATTCGGATATCAAAAAGTCTTGAATCGATTGCAGGTCAGCCACGCTTCTGGTAATTCCCACAGAGTTATCAAGGGAAGAAATTGTGAGGTCAGCATTTTTTCAATCTACTGGGTCGTCGTGGTATGTACGAGCGGTGAGAAAACAAAACGTACTAAACTTCAATTGCTAAGTACGTAGTTACTAATATTGATCCTTTCAATATTTCCTTTCGTAATTTCAATTCTCGTCCTTCTTTCTTTCTTTTCCTGTTTCTTTCTTTTCTTCTTTTGTATTAAATTTCGATTGAGTATTCGAATATAATTATTCCGTTGTAAGCTGTTGATCTTTAATTGTTCCTGGAAAGTAAGATATAGCTTTTCTGACATAAATTCAAATAATTATTCAAGTTTAAATACACCTCAAGTCTGCTCGTGGCTAAGTGCCTAGTAATAAAACATTTCTTAAGCGAGACCCGTGTTCCATTCCCGGTAGAAACCTTGTATATTTCAAATTACTTGTTAACATTTAGATTTACTTTTGTACTGGTTTCTTCCTTAAAAATTACCAAAAAAAAATCCTTACATTTCTTTACAAAAAATTTCAAATTGAAGATAATTCTTCTCGATACACAATTCATATAATTGAATCAATTAATGTTGTTGACGTTTGATAGACAATAATTAAAAAGTGTGATTTTTAAGTGTAGCAAACATTATCTATATGCGCTTTAATGTAATATAATTATATTTTAGATATTCTGTGCAAACAGGAAAATTATTGACGTGTGTCAAGTTAGACCAACCACAAATACTAAAACGACCGCAACATATCTCAGAATTATGGGCTATTTATGGGTTAATTAGTTGCTCTAATCACAATTTTTGGGCTCCTACTGTTTAGCGGGAAATCGAATTCAAAATGGGCGAGTCTAGCTTCATATCAAGCTGGAACCCCCCCCCATATGGTTACAATGGTCCGATTGAAAAAATTCAAACTCCAGAATTATGGGCTATCTATGGGCTAATTAGTTGCTCTACTCCCAATGTTTGGGCTCCTACTGTTTAGCGAGAAATCGGAATCAAAATGGGCGAGTCTAGTTTGATATCAAGCTAGAACCCCCCATTCGGTTTAAGTGGTCCGATGGAAGAAATTCAAACGCCAGAATTATGGGCTATTTATGGGCTAATTAGTTGCTCTATTCCCAATTTTTGGGTTCCTACTGTTTAGCGGTAAATCGGAATCAAACTGGGCGAGTCTAGCTTGACATCAAACTAGAACGTCCCAACATGAAAAACGAAAGGGAGGGAAAAAAGTATTTCGTATTCAGAAACCTTAATACTACAAATACAATCTCGTTGTGTCTGCTTTTTCTTTAAATAATAATCTATTATGTTAGCGAAAGATAAAACAAACACACCTGCAGAGAAAAGATGGTAATTCTTTTTATATAATTCAATATCTAGCTTTAATCTCAATATATCACTTTGCAATTTAAGTGCAGCTCTTTATTTCTTGATTTTCTTCTACGTCTGTTAATTTTTTTTCTAAAAAACTAGTTTCCAACTTCAAAGAATGTTTGTGACAAAGACAATACTAGTTTTCGTATAAAAACTGTGATAGCTAACTAAATGGAACAGTGTTCGTTCCTGTTCGAGAATTGAGTTCTTGTATTTGACAATAATCAAGCAATTCATGCTGGGACAATTTGTTTGACCATTTGCTTTAACACTGTCCATGTGACCTTAAAACTAATGCGACCTAAATATGATTTATGAATGTAGTATTCAAATAGAATGTCAGATTAGTAAATTTAACTATCATCATCATAAAATTTGTTTCCATCAAGAAATGTTTAGTTTAAATAATATAGTTATGAGGATTTTGCCGCCCCTCGACACTAACGCCTCGTGCAAATCCACGTGTTACACACTTGGTAGAGCCTGTTCTGACTGTAGTAAATTGTCTCACTCTAAATTAAATTAAAAAATTGCCGACATATTGGCGGCAATACAACACAATGATGGTACACATGCTATGATAATTGCTTGAATGTGTATGGCGAAAACGTTAAAAATAGGCTAGGAAATGTAGTTTTTGTATCATTCATCTTTTACAGATCATTTGTATTTCACACCAAAACGTTCCCTTTCTCTGGATGGCTCTCGTATTATTAGGATGACTCTAGTGGGCCTTATAAGATTGTAATATTAATCTGTCCGTCCATCGATTACTCTACACGATACTTCTTGAACGAAAGCAATAGACAACTATGCGATTATCTCGGCTGAATTCATTAATAGAGTCAATTTGTTAACATCGTGACAGGCAACGGAGACTTTAATGGTGGTAATCCATATCACATACATGGAATCAAGCGATCCTCTTTACTGTACATTACTTAGCAGAGCCTATTTATTGAAATGATTTTTCAGTCATACTCTTTAGGCTAAAGGAGAGGAACGTTTATTGGAAATATATGATTATGAAATTAAATTCTTGTGCTTTCCCACCGGCAATCGAACCCGGGACTACATGCACCAGTTACACACGCGCTAGGTACTTCACCAGTGGGGAAGGCAGTTTCAGTTTATTCGTTATGACAGTCATAACGTACCTGCTAACACAAATTATTTTGTGAACAATCTTTATTATATGTTGATTATTTTCAATGAAATTAAAGTTTCCAGTTTAACATTCCACGATTATGCCTGTTAGACTAAGGGAAATGGATAATTAAGGCAAGTGCATGATAATAAAATAATCAGTGGAATGACAATGTGGGAGAAAACGGGAGTACCCCGAAAAAACTTAGGTACACGATGTTGTCCACCACAAACTTTTTTGACCGTAGATCGAACCAGGGACCCCGCGCACCAGATGTAAGCGCTTTACCGCTGAGCCACTGTACTAATTACTTTCAATGTATAAATCTTTTTTCCTTTGGAGACAAAAAAAAAAAAAAAAAAAAAAAAGATCTTTAAATGACACAAAACTGCTCAATGCCCGAATAATCTGTAGCATAAGCATTATAGTTAATGGAACTGCTTTTCCATATTTTATTTTCAAATTGTTGACCCTTGAAATATTTTCCATCATCTTAATAGCAAGACTGCAAAAGAAAAATTAAAGATATAAATACGGTAGTGGGGGAGGAGGGATGTAAAAATGTGGAACTGAAGAAAAATTAGTCATCATTTATGTACTAAAGACTTCTAAAAAATGATAGGGCGTACCACCCCTTGTGATCAATAATACAGAGTAGATAAATATACGTAAAATTTCCTACACGTGTCGAACTTTTCCTCTTTTTTTTTTTAAAAAAAAAGAAAGAAAAAATCGTTTTCCATTTAAAGTTCTTCTCTTATTCCACCACTCAATCAACTCATTCGCTGCTCATTACTGCAGTTAATAAAAGTCTACGTCATTTTCAGAAGATACCTTCTCATCAACAAGCTAATTTGAGAAGCTGGCTGCACAAGCTATATTCTACCATAAGCTTTTATTAAGACGTATCGTTTCAGGGAAGATAATCAAGTAGCTATAGACCACTAGACTGGCCTTAGGATAGACACATAGGATAGGGGGGAGGAAGGAAAGAAGGAAAAGTTGGTCTTCGTTTCCGTGAAAAAGGATGGATATCTAACCATAGGCTACTTTATCGTTTTGAATGATGGTTTCAATTGGCGAAGGATTTAGCATTATTGTTTTTCTTGGTATCTCATTCCTCCTCCCATTTTAGAGTAACATAAAAAAATAAATAAATAAAATGGTTAGTTTTATATCTCACGTCTTATAGGCTGAGGCAGGAAGATGATTAATGTGTAATAGAATTTGTGCAATCAGAATAAAAGAGGAAAATGAAATTTTCAGTTTTACGTTTCACGGTTACGCAATGGTGGTATGAATAAAGTGAATGGAAACGGGAGAACACCGAGAAAACCCACGAATACGGTGTTTGTCCACCACAAACACACTGAGTGGGAGCTGGTAAAGAGAATGTGGGAGGAAACGCTCGAGAAAACACAAAGCTTCCATATATAGGAGAAAGAAACAATTTTGTATAAAAATTGTTTTTATTTATATAATGTGCATTACATGACTACCATTATTTTGAAAACACACTTCGATACGTGTCCTCAACTCCTGAGGAACATAATATATTAGATAAAAATACATATAAATGTTTTTTTTTTTTTTTTGATAAACCAATGTTTATCTTTTTCCTATGTATGAACTTAATGCGACACCTTATATATAAGGTCTACTGTTTCTTACAAATAGAAAACTATGTGCATCAGTTTTAGGAGGGTAATATTCGTAAGTCCTAAACGGCACAAGACCTAAACGGCATAAGTCCTAAAAATATAGGCACTAGACCTAAATTTTAGGACTTGTGCCGCGAAATGATTTTTAGGTCTTGTGCCGTTTAGGTCTTATGCCATGTAGGACTTGTGCCCTTTAGGTCTTGTGCCTTTTTCATTCACCTGCTTTAGTTCTGAAATTCGCCACCACCACACGAAATTGCGACGATGCAGTAACTAGTTGGCAGTAATGTTACAAACGTAGCTATTTACAACGTTAACAGCTATATTTGTACTACGAAAATTATTATTATTTTCTGTTCTGCAGTTATACATTCATTCTAAGAATTAATTATATAATTGGTTAAGAAATTCGTTTCTTCAAATGGAGATACGAGAATCCCATAACAAATTTCTGAAAAAGAATTTAACTACAATGTTTAAACAGCATGTTTTGCCAGACTTTTCTGAAACCAAGCAGACATATACATATACTCTGTGGAGTGTATTTTATTAAGAGTAGGACGAAAGCCCACTCTAAGTTTCCAAAGGTAGGACAAAAGTCCACCAAAGTTTGCTTAATTCGAACAAAAGCCCACTAAATATTTCACAAGTGAACATTAAACACCGACTATATACATTAAGAACGAAAACAGACACTATATTTCACAGTGTGTTTTGATAGAGTTGATATGTATAAGCAAGAAAAAACAACAAATAACGCTAAATTACTAATGTAATACGCAACACAATACGTTTGAAGAAACCAATACATAGTCATTTGGTGATATAGCTTGCAAACTTTGCCAGGGGAGCAGGCTTTTTCATATTGAAAGCAAACCAAAAATATGTTTTCGAATTACGAAAGCTTCGATAAGACAATAAATATATCAGGTGTTCTAAAAATGGCGCCCAAGGACCACAGAGCACTATTCTACAGGCCAAAATAAACCGAAAATACTATACGATGGTATGCCCTCCGGGGTCTCCTTCAGGCGCTATGGGGGAATCAAAATTTCACAATGTGACAACGTCGCAGATTAACTTGTAGCCATTTGCATTACTCTACCGAATATAACAAGCAGCTGAATCAAGTGGTGCTAGTGTCAATCAATATCGACTTTAGCTGCCATCTGGAAAGAATCGACATAACTATTAGATAGATTGGTAGATCTAATATATGTTTTTTTATTTGCGACGTTGCCACATAATGTCTTCAGACGAGGACTCGATTGGTATACAAATATGTATATTTTTGCTTCATTTTGACTTGTAGAATAATGCTCTGTGATCCGTGGGCGAAATTTTCAGAACGCCCGATATACATATTACACGCGTACATAAATGCATATTATTATTATTATTATTATTATTATTATTATTATTATTATTATTATTATTATTATTATTATTATTATTATTATATTTTTAGTTTGTTACCTTTTTGAAATTTGGGTCTTGAAAGTGCGTGAATTTAAAACTACAGCTTGTGGGAAATGTACGTATAAGTTAGTCATAAGAAATCGGAAACTGTTCATGAAAGTCCATTTGTTTGACTGTGTTTATCTTCTGTACTCTTATATAAAAGGGTTAAGATGAGTGATTTTCTAGGCATACTACTACAAGCAGTCTTTAAATTTAAATTTTAAAAAATCATTTTCTTACGAAAGCAGGGTATAAGAAAGAATTTTTGGAAATACGTATCGTAAAAAGGGTGGGGTAAGATTTTTTTTTTTTTTTAAATTTGTGTATCTCGCAAATCTCTGAAGCTTGTAAAATGAAACGTGGCATATAAACTTTCCACTGTAAAACAAACAAACAAACAAAAAAGAAAACTGAAAACTCAACACATAAAAGGGAAAGAACAAAGGGTGCACTTTCCTTAATGTTCGAATTCCCCATTACTTATTCAGAAAATATTTATGAAGTAAAGAAGAATTTGCTTAAGCTGGATGTGTGAAACTCGGTATTTCAACTTTTAAATAAAAGTAATAAAATATGTTTCAGCGTCCTGAAAATTACACTTCTAAGAGGGAAGGAGGGTCAATTTCTATGATATTAAAATTTCCCACTGCTTATGAGATTTGGGGAGAAAACTCTTCCTTTAGGTTTGGGTTCGTCCAGTTAAGCAAATGAGAGTGCAAAATGTATGATTAATTAAATTCTTTTAATTATTTTAACATGTTGACATAGTTCAATTTTTTAAAAAAAGTCTTTGACATTCTATTATAAACATTCTTCATTTGCTGTAATTATTAAACACGTTTAATAAACATAAAACAGACTAACTCCCGGTCCCGGCCAGGAATGTGTTTTTGGTGTTAAGCCATCACTTGCCGTCCGTGACATAACCTTTGAATTTAACTTCACGTACAATCAAGGCACAGGTCTCAAAAATGTAGCATATCTCAAATATATTATTATTATTATTATTATTATTATTATTATTATTATTATTATTATTATTATTATTATTATTATTATTATTATTATTATTATTAATTCCAACGGTAACAGCCATGTTAGTAATACTAAAACTATTGTTAATAATGGTAACGAGTAAAGAGTAGTTAATTACGAGTAAGACAACTATTTGCTACGGAAAGAGTTGAATATAATAATTTATGTGTAAAAATAATTTACTTTAAATCAGCAGAAAGAAAGGAAAATTTATGACCTACACAACATTATGTTACTAGTACGAGGTCAATGGTGTGGAAATAGAAAAAAAAAAAACAGACATTAAGAAGGATTTGGAAATCACATTTGATAGGTAGTTAATATTTTGTTACCACATAAATGCTATCATGCAAACAGCAAGAAAGAATAATAGACTTTATTTATTTATTTATTTATTATTTCAGAACGATAGAATATTTGTTTATACAAATTATTTGTAAGAACTAAGCTAGAATGTGGTTCTGTAATATGAAACAGTATATCTAAAACTTTGACTAATAGATTGACAGTATTCTTGGCACGTACGCGATTGTAACGCCACAAGAGATTTTTAGGTCCAGCGCCGTTTAGATCTTGTTTCGTTTAGGACCTGTGCCGCAAAATGATTTTTAGGTCTTATGCCGTTTAGGACTTGTGCCGCGAAATGATTTTTAGGTCTTGTGTCGTTTAGGACTCGTGCCGCAAAATGATTTTTCGGACTTGTGCTGCTAAATGATTTTTAGGCCTTGTGCCGTTTAGGACTAGTGCCGCGGCCCCTTTTACAAATGTCTGCAGGCGCGATCTCAGAATTTTTTGTTGGGAGGAATCCAAGCTTTTGGGGTGGGAGTGTACAATACTACAAATTACTACGTCTACGTAGTATTGAACGGGTTTTATTCTGCACTTGAAACGACAATATTAAGCGATTGTAAAATATTTCCATCTATATTTTCAGAAAAATAATAATATAACTAGATTACTTTTTATGAGATGAAATGTAAGATCAAAATTTTCATGCTACATTAATCATTTATTTCCTTGTTGAAACAAGTATAATTTTATTGAGAAAGTGTACAAATGAATGTTGAGATAAGGAGTTTTTTCTTTCTTTTTTCTTTTCCTCTCTCTCTTTTCTTTTTTTTCTTTTTTTTTTTGTGATGGGTCCGGATCCCGTGGACCTTCCGTGGTGCACCTCCTGAGTGTTTGCGTCACTATCAAGAGTAGGCCTAAATGCGTTACTATTCGGAAGAAGAATGAGTGTCAGCATTCGGAGAAGACAAAACAAGAAAAATCAGCTATTTATAAGAGTCTATTTGTTTACATCTACAATAAATAAATAAATCTGTTTCAGCAGAATTAAACTACCAACTATTATTGGCAACGAACAGCATACTTTTTACCGCCATTAGTTTTATTAAGATTTCTCTTAAAAACCACATCTCTGAATTTACTCTCAAGCATTAAATTTTGTTTAAGCTTATGATATCTCGATTGATATATCTCTCATCTTTGAACAATGTTTCAGTTAAGTAATAGTCTAGGCATCGGTGCTTAAAAATTTAATTCTAAGGGCAAATCATGTAACAATTTCGCATCCAATATTTTATTGAATATATACCCATCACTGATCACAAAAATGCCAGATGCCAGAAAAAAAACCTTACGGGAGGGGAGGGGGAAAGCCGAAATTTTAGCCATTTCTATTATTTACTATATCTCCGTAAACATTAGAGCTAGAGCATCTAAACGTTTTTCATTTTGTTTGTCTAATTGTTTTCTACAATTTTATTTTATTGCATTTTTGAGCAAAATATAATGGTTTTCTTATTATTTTCATTTTTACTCAATATTGGTTGCGCGTGACTTTAGTATTTTAACCACAGATTCTTTACAGGATCGAATTCGGAAAAATGTTTCTTTTAAAGTTTTTCGTCATTTTATGTTGTTTCAAAAAATGTATGTTTATAGCTTATATTAGTGTAGGACTAATAGTGCCTGAGTTATAAACAACTTTATTCTGTATGTGCGAAACTGATCACGGCGCGGCCAAAGAGTTATCTTCCTTCAGACGGTAGATATTAGCAGCTCATGGTGATAATCTTGTCTGACTACAAGTATATAATCCTGATGATTAAGTCTGTCTATAATTTAATTAAAAATATCCATTTTTATTATCAGTTGAGGGGTTTGTCGGAAAATAACCCTTGTCAAAACAAAATTTCTCTGAAGAACGAAAATAGAGCTTTCTCTAGTACACAGTATGAGAAACTCTGCAAATCTGTTTCTTTATACGTGTCTTTAATACCTTCTAAAACATACACAAACATGGGTTTTATTTATATATATAAAATAAGAAAGTTTTACTCTTCTTGGAAGGGGGGGCGATGGCCCCGATCGCCCCCCTTGGATCCGCCCCTGAATTATACATACATGTGCACGTAGATTCTTCCTCACATCTGTACATAATCTCCACTGAGGTTCAGGCATTTATCTCACCGTTGCACCAATTTATCCAAACTCTCTGTAAAAAATCAATACTCTGGCTATTTAGCACTCTCCTTACATTTCGCTTCACTTCTTCATAACCAGTTGACAGGATAGCAGGTCGCTTATGTCTAACCTGAACTCTTCTTCAGGGAAACGCAATTCGAACATAAGCGACCTTGTATCTTCTTGACAATAACGTCCACCCGAACTCAACACACAAACAAGACACAAAATTGAAGAATTAGGGTGGGAACGGCTGCCCCATTCTCCACACAGTTTGAATTTAGCGCCGAGTTACTTTCATTTTTTTTTTTCATGTTAAAAAGTCTGCATTGCAATGTGAACGTTTTGAAGCAAATGAAAAAGTGAAGCGGTATATAAAGAGAGTGTTAAATAGCCTTTTTTCCCCAAAGGGTTTGAACAAATTGGTGCAACGGTGAGATAAATGCCTGAATCTCAATCGGGATTATGTGGAGAGCTGAGGAAGGATCCACTTACACATGTATGTATAGTTTACAAGTGTATCTTAAAAATAAACATTTTACAACTTAGTAAAACTTATATATTAAACGACCCACGTATATTTCCACGTATATGGGGAAATTTCGTGGCTGGGGGAGAGAATTTTCCACCTCTCACGGGCCTGCGGCCCCTGAAATTATCACTCGTCATCAAGGGCGCCCATGTTATGGTTTCCAAGGGGGGGGGGGCAAATATAAGCGACGTTTTAAATATAGTTTCAAATTTTGCTGTAACTAATTTAAAAATTCTATTGGGTTTGCGATATTCTGAAGTACAATTTCCTCTAGGGGCGGGGCGAGCGCCCCACCTTGCCCCCCTGATGGGCGTCCATGCTGGTCATGATTAAAAGCTTGATGAAACCATACTTCAGTATCAATTTCATACTAATATGTGGTGTAAGTATTATTCAGCGTTAATTTTTTAGATTAGGAAAAACAGTTATTGAAATAGGTATATGAGCATATTCACTGACCCATTTCATTTTGTTCACCTGAATGGGCTTTATTGATTGGTATAAATATGTCTCATCTTTTCACATTTTATTTCCCATTAAACGCAAAATAATATTGCAGAATTTAAAACAGTGCAAAAAGAGAAGAAATGCAAATAATAACACAAGTACGATCAATGACTTGTAGTGTGATTTCAATTCCTATTATTTCGAGGGAAAACTAAAGCTCTAATTGCATTCCCAAGTGCATTCGCGTGTGACTGTTAAATGAACCTCTGTGAACATAGCATGTAAATGATAGATTTTGATGCGATGGGATTTCACAGTATTGAGTTAGCGTGTTGACTAATTATGCTTTCAGAGTTTGAATTGTGATTGTGCATTGTGTTAGCATTCTCTATTCCTGAATACAAATATATGTACAACTATGCAATAAAAAAAATATTAGGCCATGTTTGCTGACGTTTACATGCAAAAGTGATCAAGTATATGTGAGTGTTATACTATTACTATTTGATACTTTTTTCTTGCTTTTTATTATGTATATAAAAAAAATGTAATTGGTTAAATTTGTTTTTCATTGTTTGATCATTGCTTTGCATTTAATTAATTTGTTTGACTATTGACTTTAAAAAAAAATACAGGAAATAAAAATTTCTAGTATATTTTAATACCCATCATCGTGTAAAATTCGTTAATGCAAAAGTTGACTGTTTGTAATTAACTTACCGAGCTTTTTTGTTCAAGTAATTATATTATAACCATTTAACTGTACCTTCATTTGTATGTGTAATAATCAAGTATTAAGTTAGACCAGTGATCGCCAAACCATCGATCGCGAGCTACTAGAAGCTCGTGGGGACATTTTCGGTAGATTGCGTTAACGCTCTGGTTGGCTAAATAATAAATGTAAGTTTATAGGCAAAAACCAATATAAGATTTTTTTTTTAGCTGGTAGTTCTTTTGGTTGGTAGCTCTAGGATTTAGAAATGGTACGGTAGCTCAATAGCTTCATAAATTTGGCGACAACTCAGTTAGACAAACTATCTATATGGAAATGTTCGTAAAAGTGCAGAATGAAAAATTCTATAAATATATAGGCTGCATCTATATACATGACTTTGATGTAGGGCAATAACGGCGCCAGCTTTAATTTCTTGGGGGAAGCGGAGGAGCAAAAACAGTTTTTCTTTGGGAAGGGGAGGCAACTGCTTTCTTTTTTGTATACCGAAAATAATGGTTTTACTTTACTTAATCTACATTACAATACATCATGTCTGGGACACACTTACAGCTACGGGGACTGCCTGCCAAAAATTTTGTCGTGCTTTTCAAGTGAAAGATCAACAGAAATTGCTTAGTATATTAGTTTAGAAATATCGGTCATCGATCGGTTTTAGTTTTCGTTATTTCGGGGCTCAGATAGGGCAAAGGTTGAAGTAACTGCAGGAGTGGGGGGCACAAAAGGATCAAAACCTAAATAAGACGGACTTTTAACCTAATCTCAACATTATTCACTGATATTTATACTAGGCGTGGTTTGATTGACAAAAGCTTTTAGAATAAATTCTATGATGTATTACATCAGAACATTATATACAGTATTCTGATGAAATAAGTCATTGCATATTTTGTTCAGCTGTCCTTTCGAATCTCACTAGGTTACATTGGATATGTAAATCGTACATTTGGAGAGAGCGGTAATACTAGTAAACAAACTATGACGTTTCACAACCACTCTTAAAAAAAAAATACTACTTCGGTTCATGCTTAGACTAACACTAACAATTTAAGCTTTATATTCAAATACATAGCTAACATAACATTTAAAACGTTCATATTTATGAATCAAGAAATATCATTCACAATAAGCTAGATAATCGATTTAGAAAGTTTTTAATTTGTAACAAATTAACGCTATCTAAGGCTTCTTTCAAATTCTCAATGTATCGGTGTTTATATTGTTCATCTAAAGTGTAAGTGTTAACATTCTCGTGGATTTCTTCTCTGAGCTCTTACAGTAAAGTCAACAAACCTTTTTAATACTTCATTGCTTGTTATAAGATGCATTTTTTGGTTTTATTTTGTATTCTGTATTTTGTAATTTCATAGTGCACCCAGTCAAACACATCAGTAAATAAATAAATCCTGCTACCCATATCCAAATGAAACTACAAATAAATGAATATTCGTGGCCCAAGAGAAGTCGTTACCTTCTGCGGCCTGCACATCTTCAGATGGGAATGAAATTGCAATTTAAAAAAAAATATGTGTTATTACGAGAAAAGAAAACGTTTCCATTGTGACTAAAGTGGCATTCTTGTAGAGATGGCATTTTTTTTAACACCAGACTTTTTTTTTTAATATTAAAGTAATGTTTCAATAAAAATAAACCTTTGGTTTTCAGCACAAAACACTATTGCTGTACTCTGAAAATTTGATTAAAAAAAAAGAAAAAAACTGAAAGAAAGATGTTTACATTTCCAGTTGGAACGAACTTTGTCACTGGATCTGACATCGCAATTGAACTAATAATGAGCATATGGCAGAGAGCTTCTATTTCTTAGCATTGGATATGGCCAAGGTAACAAGGTAATATTTCATGTCTACAAGGAATCTTGCTGTTCTCAGCTCGAGAATCCCAAAAGAATAGGCCGTCGCGATCTTAGCACACGCTCTTCTGAGCCTAATCCCCGAACTCCAAACTGACGGCGTTTGCTTTGAGCTGAAGATTCTACAATCTGCATGGTGTTCCCACAAGAAAGCATGCTATCCAAGAATTTTTCGTAGATATATAACAGATAGATATCCTGTAATAAGAAATGACCAACAGTAATATTAATATTGCGTGGAGTATAATTCTTCAATTTATGTGAAATACGTTGCTTTTAATTTATGAAAAGTGTGATTAATTGTCCTTTGGGTTACTATTGCAGATGCTGGGCTCCAGTCGGTTTCCACAGAGGTGCGAGAGAGATGAGTTTAGATTGCAGCGGTTGTCTCAGGCAGGGTACTATTCAACACGAATTTTTACACGTTCTCGGGTTGTGGCATGAACATACACGATCTGACAGAGACGAGTACGTTTCAATTTGGTGGCTCAATATACAAACAGGTAAGATTTTGTTCTTTAGGACTTTCTGTTTTTGCAGTTGAATTAAATAAGTACGATGACATACACTAATTTGCATGTCAGATATATAGAAGGATTCTTCACCTATGTTCCATTTCTTTAAACAAAATAAGTCCATATTCACTTACATCTCCTGCCATAAGTTTGTCTTTTCCAACAAAAGAGAATACATTCTTTGCTATAATAGTTAATTACTTTAAAATTTTATTCATGTTAAATATTTAAAGTAAGCGTTTTTAGAAACATCATGACGGTATATTTAAATTTGGATATGTCATTTTCAATGAAAAATTTTGCTTCATCTCTAGAAAAAATTCTCATGGGAGCACTCTGCGTCCTAAATTTTACCTATGGGTACTGCTGATTATTGAAAATAATCAGTCGATGTCATATTTGAAGTATGTGAATGGTAGACTATCGAATACAAGGCATGCCAGTCTAATAATAATAATAATAATAATAATAATAATAATAATAATAATAATAATAATAATAATAATAATAATAATAATAATAATTTATTTATTTATTTATTTTCGACCCCTATCGCTGTAAGGCATAACTAGGAAGTAAATCACTAAAGTTAGAAAATGTGATTAAATAGTAAGTAGAATATTCATTATTTCTGAAAGCCTGGTTGGAAACAAACAAAAGATATCAATAGCTATTGATAATATAATTCGAGATTTTTCTTGTTTAAGAAATTGTCTTACAGATAATCATTTATTGATAGAAGACATGTAACGTATGAACCCTCTAATTTTATCTTGTCCTTCGTTCTTTCTTAAAAAAAGTTTGTAGCTGTATTAAATTATTTCCTCTACGGTTTTTAAAACATTACCAGCTTCACGTTACATATTCAAGTATTTTTTTTCCAAATCTATGTTTTCCTTATACAAATAATATAGTGACATAGCTAAAGTACGAGGATAAGTCAAGCATATGAACTTTTGTTCTAATCGTCTGGTGGTTAATGTGGCTTTCTGCGCTCGCAAGCCGATAGATGTCACCATTGTCTCTACTTGTGGCAGGTTTCAGTGTTACCTCTTCAGTCTACTTTGCGTTGTTTTGAAATAAACATGACTACGCCACTGTCTGTCTGTACCACAGAAGAACAGACTTCTATGATTCATTTTTTGTGGTCTGAAAGTGTACCAGAAACTGAAATCCGTAGAAGACTTTCAGCACAATATGAGGGCAATGTTTTACCATTGCGAAGTGTTTACCAGTGTATTGAAAAGTTCAAAGGCTGTCGAACAAGTCCTCCTCGTTCTTTAAACTTTGTTGAGTGAAGATTGTGTAGATAGAAAAGAGAGAAGGGCAAATTAGAAGATAAGAAAGCGCGAGAAGATTTTTCACTATGGTAGCTTTGATAGATTAACAAAAACCTGGAAACAGAGGAAAAAAAAAACTCAATCGGTCATACTGCATGCATAGGCAATTTACATGCCAAAACCACAAGTAAAGAGGTGGGCAAAATCCGTGTAAGCATATCTGTTATTATGTAATAAATGAATAATATGCCAAATTAAAATATCAGTCCGTTAAATGTTTATAGGTGAGA
Organism: Thermobia domestica; assembly: GCF_964235325.1. Taxonomy (NCBI): domain Eukaryota; kingdom Metazoa; phylum Arthropoda; class Insecta; order Zygentoma; family Lepismatidae; genus Thermobia; species Thermobia domestica. Next base: position 239,494,925 of record NC_137454.1, on the reverse strand, counting down.
AGTGTATTGTTAGTAAGACGTGTTCTTTTTAAGCATGTAAATATAGCTGTCGTTTTGGTTCATTGTGTTCGCCTTCCCAGACAAGACGTACGTGTACGGCACATGTGCACTATCCATGCATAAGCCGTACATGTGCACATGTCCATTTGCGTGGATGATGCACACATACATAACCCGTGCTTAAACCGTACATGTGCATTTGCATGGATGAAGTATACATTTATACACCCGTCCCTAAGCCGTTATGTGCACATGTGCATTTGCGTGGATGAAGCACACGTACATAACCCCCATAACTTTCAATTTGTACGAAAATGAGTATAATTTCAAGGGCAGATACGTAACTTATTTGCATTTCATACTCTAAACCATCCTCGGACGCCCCCAGAGAGAAATACAGAGTGCACTACAGTATATACTTCTGCCTATCTTGCTGATGCTGATGGTGGTGATTTATTGAGCTTAAGTGATAGTTTCTAGCTTTGTTTCTCTAGAAAGTGCCCCATGTGCAATGTGCCGCCAATTACCATCGGTCCGCTGTCGCCTTTAGGCGGATAGCCGCTGAAGTGAAGAAAAAATTAGTTCGAAGCGGAAATCCACCGAAGCGGCTGCCGTCAACAGGTGGCAGCACTGTACTGTTGTAACTACTGTCAGGCTGTTCATAGCTTTACAAAATTATTTTCGTGACCGATTACAGCAGAAAATATTGCGTTATTTGTTACTGCGCAAACATGTCAAATATACTACCTAAAGCTTTGCTTCTTGCAAAAGATAAACTCGAAGAGTAAAATTCTCACTCACAATTATTAGTTACTTCTGATGTACTTGGAAGGTGATGTCTTCGGTGTTCTTATAGCTACAAGTGCAAAGCTAAGCGTAAACCCGATCCAGCTAAGCCAGAACTTGTTGTACCGATACATTCTGTTGACACTCCAACACCACCAACAAATTCGCTACGCCACCCAATAACTGTTGAAGATCTATTACGCTTCCTTACACTTTCTTTACAAAATATTCATCCTTTTGATCGCAACGACATTCTGAATCAGATCATGTATGCAGCCAAATTACTGTTTAACTTACAACTTCATGCTACGTATTCCGGACCTACAGTTCACTTTCAAATTCAACCAATCGAAGTCTATGTTTAATATGGGTGCTGCTACATACACTTGTATACTACGTATCATTATGGCTTATAATTTACTTTTTCTCAACATTCGATCAGTCTTAACCCATCACGTGCTCTTCACACAACTTCTCCAAGAAGAAAACATAGCAGCCTTTGCACTTAACGAAACTTATCTCGCACCACATCTTTCCTGTTATTTTCCGAAATATCATCTTCTCCGACATGATGCTCCATCTGGTCCAAGAGTCTACGGAGGTACAGCTATAGGTGTTAGCCAACGACTTCCTTATCGAGCAGTTACTGTTCCACTCCAGCTCACACACCATCTTCCTGAGCATAATGTCACGACTATTTATTTTCGAGACCGTACTGTCACCTTTGCCACCATATATTTTCGTCCAGGCAAGGCAATCCACTATGACTTCTTTCGATATATCGATTCTAACTTTAGGCATTACATTATCATGGCGGATCTAAACATTCATAGCCGGTCACAGCCAGATAAAACTAATTTTCTTGAGTTTCTTCACACTGAAACATTTGCCGAGTTCCATGTTTTACCGAAACCTACACGCCCCGTCAGCAATACTACTCCTGATGTTGTCATCACATCAACATCTCTCTCGCAGAGTATACATATCGATGTGCTCGATTCTATAGGTAGTGATCATGTACCTATCAAACTTGCACTTCACTGCTCTCCTCGCTCTCAACCTAAGCTACCTCCTCAGAAAGTATTCTGTCACAACGAGCTAATTGGGAGCAATATCGCTCTGATTTGGACAATGCTATTAATACACTACTCATGCCTACTACACAATGTGATCTTGATCACACAGTAGCCGCTCTTACTGAATCTATTCAAGATGCAGCACACCGTTCCATTCCAACAGCAGAAGTACAATTACATAAACCAAAATTGCCTCCGCACTATTTACCTTTCATGTCCGCTTCTCGTCGAGCACATCGTGAGTACCTCGCTACGGGTAATCTTGAAGCGCTCCGACTTCATCGCCAATACCTTAGAATTACGCACAATTATATTGTTGCCTATAAGAAACGCCATTGGATTCAAACTTGCAACACACTTGCAAGTGAATCACACCCCAGTAAATATTGGCGCAAATTCCATCAACTCACCGGGACAGTATCCCGCACACCATACCCTATTGTTCACAATAATCAGGCAGTGATCACTGATATGGATAAAGCGAATACGTTTGCTTCATTTTTTCAAGATGTTTTTACAGCTCTTCCTGGTTGGCATACACCGCAGCGCCTACAAAATTCAATAAACCGACGTACAGATCCAACATCTGCTTCTCTGCGCCCATCTATCACCCACTCTTTAGGACCCAATAATCAACGTACCACTCCGATCCAACCAGATGATATTCGCCAAACATTGCTCCGTAAACGAAACACTGCACCAGGCTTTGATTCTATTACCTATGTTCTGATCAGGCAAGCATCACCTGCTTGTCTACTTTTTCTTAGCGCCATATATACTTTCATCCTGCGAACTGGATTTTTCCAATCGAGTGGAAATACTCAAAAGTTCTTCTATTTCCCAAACTTAACAAACCTCCAACTGACGTACAGTCCTATCGCCCTATTCATCTCACAGTTGCCTTTGCAAAATATTAGAACGCATTCTAGTCCGCCGCATGCACGCTCATCTTACAACTCATAATCTACTTCCTATTCATCAAGCCGGTTTCCGACCTCATTTTAGTACGATGGATCAGTTATTACGACTATCTACGGCTGTTTATATCAATACAACACAGGTTTTCCTTCTTGTCTGGTAGTCTTTGATCTAGAAAAAGCTTTCGACAAAGTTTGGCACCCTGGTTTACTATACAAACTCCATAACTATTTTCTACCATCCTCGTATATCAGATTCATCCATTCTTTCTTACTAGGGCGACTAGCATATATCTCTATAAACGGAACACTTTCTCATCCGATCTTCATCCATACTGGCGTTCCTCAATTCTCGTCACTGTCTCCTTTATTATACGTATTGTATGTTGCCGACCTTGTTGTTCCAAACAACCTCAACATATTCCAGTTTGCTGACGACACCGCCTTTTTCACGACAGCCCGCACAGTGCAATCCATCAGTAAAACTATGCAAACGGCAATTGATGCATTCGTTGACTGGTGTAATGTATGGCGATTAAGTATTAATTCTACCAAAACTCAGGCTATTGTTTTCCTGCCACGTAGATGCCGTTCACGTATATACAGGAATCGAAGTCGATTAAACCTCCAAGTCCTCATACACCTGTCGTGGCGTCAAATACTCTTACTTATCTTGGTGTCATATTTGACTCCAAACTTACTTGGACCCCACACCTCACCAAGATCATACGCCAAGCGCAAAATCGGCTCAACCTCCTCAAGCGCCTAGTTGGTACAACCTGGGGATTAAAACCGTTAACAGTACTTCATACATATAAAGCATTTATGCGCAGTACATTAACATATGGTCACAGTGCCTGGACATCTGCACCGCCAAAATTCTATCAGAAGTTGACTATCCTAGAGCGCCATGCTCTACGCCTAGCACATCGCAAAACCCTTTAGCGGGACGACGGACAAAAAAAAATCTTCGGTGTTATGAGAGAGCGCAACCCTCTAATGGCTGAGGTTTGTCTTGACATGAAACTTAGTATACTCAAATAAACAAAAATTGATGATTAAAAAAATTTTCCAAACCTAATCCTTTACTTAAAAAAATCGGTGATACAGATGGTATTACAGCGTAAGGTACAAAATATATACACTCCTTTCTTTTCGTTGGATCTCGAATATGCTTTTACATCACTCTGCACTACGAGGAAATCATCTGTGTTCTGCATCATCTGGGTACTGCGTGTAAATAACCTCTGTCCTATATGTAAATCACCTGTGCACTACATGTAAACCACTTGTGTGCTACGTGTAAATCAACTCTGTCCTACATGTAAATTACCTGTGCACTACATGTAAATCGAATACGTGCTTCGTGTAAATCCCCTGTGCGGTAGGTGTAAATCACTTGTGCAGGACGTATGCATTGCACATGTACTGCGCACGTGAAGATGTTGAATAGGACCTGTGACGCATATGTGCATCACATGTACAGGCGTGCATTTATGCAGGTGATGCACGTGTTGCATCCGTGCAATTGTACATGTACTATACGGGTACTGTACGTGCATTGTGCTGTCTGGGTTGTCTCATCGGTTTGTATGTATCTGAAGCTAAATCATCCTTGAGTGATGAATTAGTTGCTTCTTCTGCTTGATTCTATGAGCGTCTAACTTTTGTGGGTTTGATATGTAGATTTGTCTTCTAGTGTTGGAATTACGTTTATACTTGTGATGAAGAATTTGACTGTTGATGTGTTCAGTTCATCTGTTGTCTGTTGTTTGTTGGAAGTTTGTCCTGAGACTTTGAGAATAGTTGTTATCCATTACAGTATCATTTTTTTGGCTTGTTGTAATACTTCCTCTTTCCACTTCTATATGGTATCTGGAGTGAGTTGTTAGTCCTTTTCTTTATTGCTTATGTGTTGTTCTTGCGATGGATGTCTACTAAACTCAATAAAAGCTAGAATCTGATGGTGTAGTATGATCACTGCCTATTATTATTTTAAGTGATCTTTCTTGTGTTGCATAAGATCAGGCTGAGCGTCACTGCTACCAATTCGGTGTTCTTCCTGAGCATAGATTGCGCCGAGTTTCTATTTTGTAGTTTACTCCATTGTCTGCATATGTTCATATGTGCGTCCCTGCATCGATCGCACACACTTTTGTTTGGACATCTGTATTTGAAATACCGGAACTGCTAAAGTGGCCAGCATGGCGTTTCTTTTAGTTGGCTTCTGGATGAGTTCACATTGTGTAGTTTCTGGTCAGTTTATATTCCATGCGTAATTAGTTTGTTAATATCTTTGGCATCTTTAGAGAAAAGTCTAATTAACATTATTGGTCCTTTTTCTTTGCGGATATATATTATATTTGTGAATTTTGCCTTCTGGTTCCGTAGGTTCCTTTATTTTGTTTTCTTCTACGTTAGTGGGCATTCCTCTAACTACGCGTGAGAACTTTAGTCTTTTTTTTTTTTTTGCTTGTTCCCTGTTACAACGAGTTCTTAATTCTTCTGTTCTTCGTTTTCCTTGGTGCTGCTGGTTTTCACCTGTGTGTGTTGTTTATTTTCGGGGTTCGTTTATTGGTTCGATTTTCTGTTACATGTTCTGTGTTTGCTTTGCCATCTTTTCTCATTTCTGCTTTGTAGATGATCCTGTTCTTCTGTTTGTTTTCTTGTAGTTTATCAGTTTTCCGTATGTGAATTGATCGTTTTCATGGTGTTCTTGCTCATAAGTTGCCGTGGGTATTTCATCACTCTCAACGGTCTTTAGCTGAGCACATTCATTGATGTTGTAGTCCTGAGAGCGTCCTGTGAGTTGAGTGTTTTCATGTGTGAGATCACTAACTTCTGTTGGTGCAGTTTCTTGGAGGTCCTTAAAGAAAGACCTGAAGGTTTTTTTTTACGTGTGTAAGGTTTCTCTCGTCTGATGGCACTGATTCTGATTCTTATCTTAGCTTCCTGCTTACTGTGTGAATTGAGTGTTTTCTTGGCGCATTCCCCAGTAATACAGCCCGAAAGAACTGAAGCCAGTTTTTGAAAACTCATAGGAAAACCCTCCTTACTAATGGTAAGTTTGATTTGAAGTGCACTCTGTATTTGTGTCCATCTTCGTACGTAACTAATATCTGCTCTTAGTCCATCCTCTTGGTGATGAGCTTCCCTACGCTTTCATGTGTTGTGGATACTTTGCTTGTTCTGACAATCCTTTGGTAACTCTCGGTCCACATGTTTTGTCCTCAGGCCGCACACAGACAGACACACAAACAAACTCTTTATTTTATTTATATTAGATTAGATTAGATAGAAGATAAGATATGAACGTTTCTTTTTAATCATTGTAAATTCTTCTTTTTCATCATTATTTTTTTGCTGTATTATTCTTCAATCGTGCAGGATGATTTGTATTGTAGGCTTTAATCTCTGTTTCTCGGTAGGTGCGAGCGATCCCGGGTTCGATTCCCGATGGGGGCACACGGTCGAAAAAGTGTAAAACGCTTTTTCAGGCCAGCCATCCTGAATGAGGTTTTCCTGGGTTTTCCTCATTCACAGCAGGGAAATGCCGGGGTGGTACCTAACTCATAGGTCCCAGGCCACTTTCTTCCTTTCCCAATCCTTCTTCCTTCCCTTTCCCTGGATAGTGTGCTCGCCGAGGGATGTCATCCCTCAAACGTGACGGGCTAAATGGCCTCAGATGTCGAAAGCCCAGTAATCTAAATCCTACCAAATCCTACCTATCTGTTTCTTGATAGTTCAACAGTTGTGCAGTGTCATTTTTCTTTATTTTGGTGCTCATCTAGTTGTTCAACTGTGATAGATATTCTCCAGTCCATGGTCTTACAAAAAGCTGGCACTTTCTTCTATGAGTGGGTGGTTGGTTGGTTTCTTATGTGTCCTAGTTGTCTTAAGGTCCTGCAAAGGGCCTATGCGTGGCTTTCTTATGTGGGTGGTTGTTTCTTCTCCTGCAGTTTGGCTGGTCATTGTATATGTTAGTTCTCCTATGTAAGTTCGTTCTTTTCTGTGAGTTGCCTCTGAGAGTTCAAGCTTCTGGTTTCCTGGATATCTCTGAATTAGGGATTTTGGTCAGAATCTTTTCCTGTTTTGGAATATCTTGAATAAATTTCTATGATTATTCTATCAAGCCTTGTTTCCATACTGTACTAAAACAAAATAATAACTGAACAAGGTTATGTGATAATATGTAAAAAATTAAAAAAAAACACACAATCACGTAATAGTTTGAACACAATAACTGTTACATGATTTTCTCTTTCTTTCTTTCTTTTCTTTCTTTCTTTCTTTCTTTATTTACATATTATCACATAGCCTTGCTCATTTAGTTATTGTGTTTTAATAAATTCCTTTGCAGTTCCTTTGCAGTGTATCGTAATTGACTCATTAATATTGATCAAACATACTCTGTTGAAGTTATCAACCTTTTTAGGGCAAAAGAAAAGCATCTTTTTCTGCTCTTAGCTTTTGTATGGTCAACTTTCACATTTTCATAATGTGTTTTAATGTTATTGATAATACTGGCGGAAATACAGTGACACGATCATTGGGATGAAAGTAGTTTAGAACACGATGTTAAAACTAAAATTTGTACAGTTTATTTGCAATATTCAATACTAGCTGAAATACCCATTCTTCGCATGGGTCAGATAAAATATCTATGTAAACAAACTGAACAACGAAAAAAATATCGGTCATTTTCTACTACTTTTACATGTCCCGGTAAACTCCCCTCTGAGACTCCCCTAGTAAGAATTTTGAAAAGTAAACGCTTCGTCTTGGTCTGGGGCTTGGACACATTAGAGTGGAGCGAAAAAAAAAATATTCGAGTATCGAATTCTAATAGGGCTCAAAAGTTTCGTTTTCACGTGCTAATCAATGGAAAAATAACGAGAAAATCACACCTTGGATCTTTAGTTCGTGCAAATAGCCTAAAGTTTGAAAAAATGACAAAAAACACCAAAACTTATTTTTACGAAAGAAATATACAGATTACTTTTCCATTTCTATAGCGCCCAAGTACTTTATTTTAGTTCTGTGAGGCCATGTTTGTTAATAGTTTGTCAATGTGAGTAATTTTATACATTTTATTTTCATAATGATTTTGTAGCTCTTCATCCATTTCTCAACGTTTGCAGCTCTTCGCCCATTTTCTTGAAATGTCCCAGAACTCATCACGAGGAGGTGGCTGTAATTTGAGTTCCACCCACGTCCTACACAACTCTCTAATCAATTAGGGTGTACTAAATTATGTTGATTTAGTCAAGAACATTGTCTTAAATTCAGATTTTTTAAATTAAATTTTGACATTGTGAGTCTTGAGAGCAAAGTTGCTCTATAGTTATCTCTAGTAGTAGAAAATGGATCGATCTGGGCCAGACCTGGATCAGCGTTTAACAACTCACAAGCCCCTGGGAAAATGACCACCTTACACCGTGAACCCACGGTCTTTTACGACCTCCATTTTAGGGGTGAATTCGTTCTCTTTTATGAGCACTTTTAAGGGGGTGACCTCGTTCTCTTTTATGACCTCCTCCATTTTTAGAGGGTGTACTCGTTCCCTTTTATGAGCACTTTTTCAACCCTTATTTTAACATAGGAGATAACACATAAGATTACGAACACATAGAAGAGAAGATAACACATAACACTACGTAACATACAGCAGAACAGATAACACATAAGAGTACGTAACATAACAAGGGTGTATTCATTCTCTTTTATGAACATATTTTTCAACCCCTATTTTAACATAGGAGATAACACATAAGATTACGAACACATAGAAGAGAAGATAACACATAAGAGTACGTAACATAACAAGGGTGTATTCATTCTCTTTTATGAACATATTTTTCAACCCCTATTTTAACATAGGAGATAACACATAAGATTACGAACACATAGAAGAACAGATAACACATAAGACTACGTAACACACAGCAGAGCAGATAACACATAAGACTCGTTCTCTTTTACGACCTCCATTTTAAGGGGTGAACTCGTTCCCTTTTATGAGCACTTTTTCAACCCTTATTTTAACATAGGAGATAACACATAAGATTACGAACACATAGAAGAGAAGATAACACATAAAACTACGCAACACACAGCAGAACAGATAACAGATAAGAATATGAAACATAGCAAGGGTGTACTCGTTCCCTTTTATGAGCATATTTTCCAACCCCTATTCTGAACATAGTAGATAACACATAGAAGAACAGATAACGCATAGCACTATTTTAACATAGTAGGTAACATAAGATTACGAACACATATAAGAGCAGAAGACTACATAACATAGCAGGCCTCCATTTTAGGGGTGAACTCGTTTCCAACCCTATTTTAACATAACAGAAATGACATAAGAATACTTATTTTAACATAACGAGCAAAGATTACAATCGAACACCCACGGTCTACAGATAATCATTTTAGAGGGTGTATTCATTCATTCTCTTTGTTTGATGACCATTTTTTCCACCCCTAATGAAATTACATAGGAGAGCAGATAATACATAAGATTCGTTCCCTTTTATGAACACTTTTTAGAGGGTGAACTCGTTTTTCAACCCCTATTTCACCATTTTAACATAGCAGAAATGACATAAGCATGTCCTCAAACTACTGACCATCGTGAACAAAGGTCAAACTCGAAAACGAAACAACATATCGAGGTGCTGTTTCCACATTTAGCAATTGGTCATCAAAAAAGTACTGACCATCAAGGTCAAAGGTCAAAACTCGAAAACGGAGCCACATACTCAGGTGCTGTTTCCACATTTAGCAATAGGTCATCAGGTACTACAAGTTCCAAAATTAGTGGTCATCGAGGTCAAATTTCAAAATACAAAAAACCCAATCACTCGTAAACGAAGCAACGTATTGAGGTGCTGTTTCCAAATCTAGTAATAGGTCATCAACTAGTGCAAGTTCCAAAATAGTGACCATCGAGGTCAAAGGTCAAAATACTTAAAACCTAATAACTCAAACGAAGCCACATATTGAAGTGCTGTTTCCAAATCTAGTAACTGGTCATCAACTACTACAAGTTCCAAAATAATGACCATCGAGGTCAAAGGTCAACATACTTAAAGCCAAATAACTCTTAAATGGATCCACATATTGAGGTGCTGTTTCCACATTGAGTAATAGGTCATCAGGTACCACAAGTTCCAAAATAGTGACCATCGAGGTCAAAGGTCAACATACTTAAAACTTAATTACTCGAAAATGGATCCACATATTGAGGTGGTGTTTCCACATTGAGTAATAGGTCATCAGGTACCACAAGTTCCAAAATAGTGGTCATCGAGGTCAAAGGTCAAAATACTTAAAACCCAATAACTCGAAAACGAAGCAACGTATTGAGGTGCTGTTTCCACATTTAGTAATTGGTCATCAGGTACTATATGTCCCAAAATTAGTGGTCATCGAGGTCAAAGGCCAAAATACTTAAAACCAAATAACTCTTAAATGGATCCACATATTGAGGTGCTGTTTCCAAATCTAGTAACTGGTCATCAACTACTACAAGTTCCAAAATAGTGGTCATCGAGGTCAAAGGTCACAGTAGTTAAAACCTAATTACTCGAAAACGGAGCCACATACTCAGGTGCAGTTTCCACATTTAGTAATCGGTCACCAACTACTACATGTCCCAAAATTAGTGGTCATCGAGGTCAAAGGCCAAAATACTTAAAACCAAATAACTCTTAAATGGATCCACATATTGAGGTGCTGTTTCCAAATCTAGTAACTGGTCATCAACTACTACAAGTTCCAAAATTAATGATCATCGAGGTCAAAGGTCAACATACTTAAAACCTAATAACTCGAAAACTGAGCAAAATATTGAGGTGCTGTTTCCAAATCTAGTAACTGGTCACCAACTACTACAAGTTCCAAAATAATGATCGTCGGGGTCAAAGGTCAACATACTTAAAACCCAATAACTCGAAAACGGAGCCAAATATTGAGATGCTGTTTTCACATTTAGTAATAGTTCATCAACTACTAGAAATATCAAAAATAGTGGCCATCGAGGTCAAAGGTCAACATACTTAAAACCTAATAACTCGAAAACGGAGCCAAATATCGAAGTGGTGTTTCCACATTTAGTAATTGGTCATCAACTACTACAAGTTCCAAAATACTAATCATCGAGGTCAAACGTCAAACTCGAAAACGGAGCCAAATTTAGTAATCGACCATCGAGAGCTTGTAAACGGAGCAACGGATTGAGGTGTTGTTTCCAAATCTAGTAATAGGTCATCAACTAGTAAATGTTAAAAAGTACTGATCATCGAGGTCAAAGGTCAACATACTTAAAACCCAATAACTCGAAAACGAAGCAACGTATTGAGGTGCTGTTTCCAAATCTAGTAATAGGTCATCAACTATTACATGTTCCAAAAGTACTCACTATCGAGGTCAATGGTCAAATATTTAAGCCTTAATAACTTTAAACAAAACCTGTGTGACCTATTCAGTTTTGTACCAAGCAGAGAGAAGTGAAGAATGAATAAATATGACTGGCTTACTTCGAGAAAGAAAGCAAAGATATTTCATTTTTAACTAGCTGAGAATTTTAAATCATCTTGTATTATTTAAACAAACGAAAGGATAAATTTTATACCAATGAGAAATGCCATTTTATACCATTTTGTAATACTCCAATAAACGAAGGAATACCAGAAAAAAAGAAGTGAAGATTAGGTGGATTATTTTCTTTTGTACCAACTGGAAAAGAGAAGAAGAGCTACATTAACTAGCTCATTATGTACTGTTTAAACAAACGAAAATTGACCATTATGTAACTTTTGAAATACTGAAATGTTCTATTTTTGTATCAATCAGAAAAACCCGAAGAAGGATCATTTTAACAACTTCATAATTTCGATGTTCTACTTTTTATACCAACGAGAAAAAAATGAACTAGCTGAATATACGAAAGAATAAATTTAAGTGACCTATTCAATTTTGTACCAATGAGAAATGGCTCAGCAAAAGGCGAAGAAGGACTATTTTAAACAATGGAGTATTTAGTTTTGCACCATTTTGGAGTATTCAAATAAACAAAGGACTTATAATTTGTGTCAACTCTAAAATCAATTAAACGAAGTAATGCATTTGAAAAACCGAAGTTGAGTATTTTATACCATTTTGTATTATTTCAACAACCAAAGGAATAAGCAAAAAAAAAGGATTATTTTATATCATTTTAAACTAGTCTAATAAACGAAGGCATAAATATGAGTGAGCTATTTAATTTAACGAAAGAACAAAATTGTACTAACTAGAAAAAACCGAAGAAGGCCCATTTTAACTAACTGAGAATTTCTGTACCTTTTTGTACTATTTAAACAAACGATGGAATAAATTTAAGTGACCTATTCAATTTTGTACCAATGAGAAAAGGCATTTAACTGGCTCACAATTTGAGTTGTCTATTTAGTTTTGTACCAACCTAAGAAGAAGGGTGAAGAAGGACTATTTTATAATTTTACTACTCAAATAAACAATGGAGTATTTAGTTTTGTACCACCGAGAAAAACAAAGAAATTGCACCATTTTGGAGTATTCAAATTAACAAAGGACTTATAATTTGTGTGTGTCAACTCTAAAAACGGCCATTTTGTATTATTTCAACAAACAAAAGAAAAAGCAAAAAGGACCATTTTAAACTATTTAAATAAACGAAGGCATAAACATGAGTGAGACTAGAGAAAAACCGAAGAAGGTCCATTTTAACTAACTGAGAATTTCTGTACCTTTTTGTACTATTTAAACAAACGATGGGATAAATTTGAGTGACCTGTTTTTTGTACTAACCAGAAAAATCGAAGAAGGTACCTTTATACTAGCTCAATGAACGAAAGAACAAATTTGAGTGTTCTACTTTTTATACCAAACAAAGAAGAACCATTTTGTACTAATCAAATAAACGAAAGAAAAAAGTGAAAAAAAAGACCAATTGAACTTACTCAGAATTTATATACGTTTTGTTTAGGTGGCCTACTTTTTGTACCAGCGTGAAATGTCTTTTTAACCAGCTCAGTAGTATTCAAATAAACAACTAGTTCAGAATTTCTGTACTTTTGTGCCATTCAAACAAATGAAAAAACCAAGCAGGAAAAGAAAAGAATTTGTACTGACCAGAAAAGGCGAAGAAGGATCATTTTATACCTTTATGTGCTATTTAAATAAACGAAGGAATAAATTTGAGTGATCTATTCAATTTTATACCAATCAGAAGAAAAGCAAAGAAGAAGGGCCATTTTAACTAGTTGAGTATTTTTGTGCTACACAAATCAACAAATGAATAAATTTGAGTGACCTATTCAATTTGGTATCAACAAGAAATACCATTTTAAATAACTCAGCATTTTATATCTTTTTGTGCTATTTAAATAAACGAAGAAAGCGAAGGAGATCCAATTTAGCTAACTCAGAATTTTATACCATTTTGTACTAATCAAATAAACGAAGGAATAAATTTTCGTGACCTATTCAGTTTTGAAAACAAGCAGGAAAAGGAAACAATTAACATTTTGTACTAATCAAATAACCATATTAACTAACTCAAAGAAACGAAAGAATAAATTTTGAGTGGCTTAAGCAAAGAAGGTCAATTTGTACCTTTTGTGCTATTAAAACTGAGTGACCTATTCAATTTTGTTTGCAATTAAAAAAAAACGGAGAAGGTCTATTTTATGTACATTTTGTACTACTCAAATAAACAAAGAAATACCATATTCTGCTACTCAAACAAACGACGGAATAAGCTCAGAATTTCTATACCTTTTTGTGTTATTCAAATAAACGAAGGAATAAATTTGTGTGACTTATACCAACCATGAAGGTCCATTATATCATTTTGTATTACGGGTGGTCTATTTCATTTTTGTAACAATCAGAAGAAAACAGCTCAGAATTTTATACCTTTATGGTGTTACATTTTGTATATTTTTATGTCATCCAGAGAACAATTTAAATTGACTTTCCTTGACAATTCAGTTGCCAGAGTCCAATGTTTGTAATATTACAGTACTACAAATTGATCCAGTTAACAGTTCAAGTTCTTCTATTCTTACGCAATCAAATGCATATGATACAGTGGGCTCAGTGTTCATTTACAGAATTAAATAATTGTTTATCTTTCTCTAAAAACAATTCTACTATTTTGTTGATATAATAATCACACTCTGTAATGTATTCATATACCAGATTAAATTTTTTCTCCAAAGTATAAGTGTTCTTAATATTACAACCTTTAAAATGCTTCTTTATATAAAGTTTATAGATTTTCTCTCTCATTTCACATTTAATTAAGATCGTCCACACCTTTTGCAATAATTCGTAATCATACTGCAGCAAACAGTTGTGATCTTTTTCATTCTCATTATGTTTAGAACATGCCTCACATAATAATACTGAATTTGGTGTATACTCATTAAATAATTGTATAACACATGTATCACTAATACTTTTACTAGTACACTCGCACTCATTAGCTTCCAGTTCAAAACAGGTAATATTTGAAACCCTGTCATCATCACTTTCCGGGAGTATTTCATCATTATATCTATTATAGCGTCTAAAATAATACACTTCTTCTATTTCTTGTGTTGGATATATGATTCTCACTTTATCACGTAATTCGTCTGGCAAATCGGGGTCAGATGGCTGGATTAACAGTATAGGTTTCTCGTTTTCACGCTGAATTTCTTTTTCTCTAGGTGAAACATAAACAATCTCCATGCTAGTCATTTTTCTGCTCTTCAGCAAAAACAAATCAAGTGTGATACATCTATTTATATACCTAGAATAAAAGCATTCTATGCATTCTCCGTGTTTAATAATATATTTCAAGGCAATATAACATCATGATGTATGTCCTATTATTTTCCAAATATACTCCATAAACTTATATTCCATTATAATAAAATACATAAATGCAAAAATATATATTTGTGTTTTTGGATTTACACGAGGAAAGAAAGTTCTAAAAATAATTGAATCGTTGAGCAATAGGCAGTACCTTAGCAATACAAATGTTAGGTAACGCATTCGCAACGTTGTTTAAATATCTGCTTGTCTTCTGCTGTGATTCAAATTGGCCAAGCATGCTGTTACGCTAATTGCTATGGAGTCTGCTCTACAGAATTGACTCAACTCTGGTTTGTTAAATCTTATGTTCAAATATGTAGTTAATGACCGGAAAAATTGAGACTTCAATGTAACACCACAAAGGTATAAAATTCTGAGCTGTTTTCTTCTGATTGTTACAAAAATGAAATAGACCACCCGTAATACAAAATGATATAATGGACCTTCATGGTTGGTATAAGTCACACAAATTTATTCCTTCGTTTATTTGAATAACACAAAAAGGTATAGAAATTCTGAGCTTATTCCGTCGTTTGTTTGAGTAGCAGAATATGGTATTTCTTTGTTTATTTGAGTAGTACAAAATGTACATAAAATAGACCTTCTCCGTTTTTTTTAATTGCAAACAAAATTGAATAGGTCACTCAGTTTTAATAGCACAAAAGGTACAAATTGACCTTCTTTGCTTAAGCCACTCAAAATTTATTCTTTCGTTTCTTTGAGTTAGTTAATATGGTTATTTGATTAGTACAAAATGTTAATTGTTTCCTTTTCCTGCTTGTTTTCAAAACTGAATAGGTCACGAAAATTTATTCCTTCGTTTATTTGATTAGTACAAAATGGTATAAAATTCTGAGTTAGCTAAATTGGATCTCCTTCGCTTTCTTCGTTTATTTAAATAGCACAAAAAGATATAAAATGCTGAGTTATTTAAAATGGTATTTCTTGTTGATACCAAATTGAATAGGTCACTCAAATTTATTCATTTGTTGATTTGTGTAGCACAAAAATACTCAACTAGTTAAAATGGCCCTTCTTTGCTTTTCTTCTGATTGGTATAAAATTGAATAGATCACTCAAATTTATTCCTTCGTTTATTTAAATAGCACATAAAGGTATAAAATGATCCTTCTTCGCCTTTTCTGGTCAGTACAAATTCTTTTCTTTTCCTGCTTGGTTTTTTCATTTGTTTGAATGGCACAAAAGTACAGAAATTCTGAACTAGTTGTTTATTTGAATACTACTGAGCTGGTTAAAAAGACATTTCACGCTGGTACAAAAAGTAGGCCACCTAAACAAAACGTATATAAATTCTGAGCTAGTTAAATTGGTCTTTTTTTCACTTTTTTCTTTCGTTTATTTGATTAGTACAAAATGGTTCTTTGTTTGGTATAAAAAGTAGAACACTCAAATTTGTTCTTTCGTTCATTGAGCTAGTATAAAGGTACCTTCTTCGATTTTTCTGGTTAGTACAAAAAACAGGTCACTCAAATTTATCCCATCGTTTGTTTAAATAGTACAAAAAGGTACAGAAATTCTCAGTTAGTTAAAATGGACCTTCTTCGGTTTTTCTCTGGTCTCACTCATGTTTATGCCTTCGTTTATTTAAATAGTTTAAAATGGTCCTTTTTGCTTTTTCTTTTGTTTGTTGAAATAATACAAAATGGCCGTTTTTAGAGTTGACACACACAAATTATAAGTCCTTTGTTAATTTGAATACTCCAAAATGGTGCAATTTCTTTGTTTTTCTCGGTGGTACAAAACTAAATACTCCATTGTTTATTTGAGTAGTAAAATTATAAAATAGTCCTTCTTCACCCTTCTTCTTAGGTTGGTACAAAACTAAATAGACAACTCAAATTGTGAGCCAGTTAAATGCCTTTTCTCATTGGTACAAAATTGAATAGGTCACTTAAATTTATTCCATCGTTTGTTTAAATAGTACAAAAAGGTACAGAAATTCTCAGTTAGTTAAAATGGGCCTTATTCGGTTTTTTCTAGTTAGTACAATTTTGTTCTTTCGTTAAATTAAATAGCTCACTCATATTTATGCCTTCGTTTATTAGACTAGTTTAAAATGATATAAAATAATCCTTTTTTTGCTTATTCCTTTGGTTGTTGAAATAATACAAAATGGTATAAAATACTCAACTTCGGTTTTTCAAATGCATTACTTCGTTTAATTGATTTTAGAGTTGACACAAATTATAAGTCCTTTGTTTATTTGAATACTCCAAAATGGTGCAAAACTAAATACTCCATTGTTTAAAATAGTCCTTCTTCGCCTTTTGCTGAGCCATTTCTCATTGGTACAAAATTGAATAGGTCACTTAAATTTATTCTTTCGTATATTCAGCTAGTTCATTTTTTTCTCGTTGGTATAAAAAGTAGAACATCGAAATTATGAAGTTGTTAAAATGATCCTTCTTCGGGTTTTTCTGATTGATACAAAAATAGAACATTTCAGTATTTCAAAAGTTACATAATGGTCAATTTTCGTTTGTTTAAACAGTACATAATGAGCTAGTTAATGTAGCTCTTCTTCTCTTTTCCAGTTGGTACAAAAGAAAATAATCCACCTAATCTTCACTTCTTTTTTTCTGGTATTCCTTCGTTTATTGGAGTATTACAAAATGGTATAAAATGGCATTTCTCATTGGTATAAAATTTATCCTTTCGTTTGTTTAAATAATACAAGATGATTTAAAATTCTCAGCTAGTTAAAAATGAAATATCTTTGCTTTCTTTCTCGAAGTAAGCCAGTCATATTTATTCATTCTTCACTTCTCTCTGCTTGGTACAAAACTGAATAGGTCACACAGGTTTTGTTTAAAGTTATTAAGGCTTAAATATTTGACCATTGACCTCGATAGTGAGTACTTTTGGAACATGTAATAGTTGATGACCTATTACTAGATTTGGAAACAGCACCTCAATACGTTGCTTCGTTTTCGAGTTATTGGGTTTTAAGTATGTTGACCTTTGACCTCGATGATCAGTACTTTTTAACATTTACTAGTTGATGACCTATTACTAGATTTGGAAACAACACCTCAATCCGTTGCTCCGTTTACAAGCTCTCGATGGTCGATTACTAAATTTGGCTCCGTTTTCGAGTTTGACGTTTGACCTCGATGATTAGTATTTTGGAACTTGTAGTAGTTGATGACCAATTACTAAATGTGGAAACACCACTTCGATATTTGGCTCCGTTTTCGAGTTATTAGGTTTTAAGTATGTTGACCTTTGACCTCGATGGCCACTATTTTTGATATTTCTAGTAGTTGATGAACTATTACTAAATGTGAAAACAGCATCTCAATATTTGGCTCCGTTTTCGAGTTACTGGGTTTTAAGTATGTTGACCTTTGACCCCGACGATCATTATTTTGGAACTTGTAGTAGTTGGTGACCAGTTACTAGATTTGGAAACAGCACCTCAATATTTTGCTCAGTTTTCGAGTTATTAGGTTTTAAGTATGTTGACCTTTGACCTCGATGATCATTAATTTTGGAACTTGTAGTAGTTGATGACCAGTTACTAGATTTGGAAACAGCACCTCAATATGTGGATCCATTTAAGAGTTATTTGGTTTTAAGTATTTTGGCCTTTGACCTCGATGACCACTAATTTTGGGACATGTAGTAGTTGGTGACCGATTACTAAATGTGGAAACTGCACCTGAGTATGTGGCTCCGTTTTCGAGTAATTAGGTTTTAACTACTGTGACCTTTGACCTCGATGACCACTATTTTGGAACTTGTAGTAGTTGATGACCAGTTACTAGATTTGGAAACAGCACCTCAATATGTGGATCCATTTAAGAGTTATTTGGTTTTAAGTATTTTGGCCTTTGACCTCGATGACCACTAATTTTGGGACATATAGTACCTGATGACCAATTACTAAATGTGGAAACAGCACCTCAATACGTTGCTTCGTTTTCGAGTTATTGGGTTTTAAGTATTTTGACCTTTGACCTCGATGACCACTATTTTGGAACTTGTGGTACCTGATGACCTATTACTCAATGTGGAAACACCACCTCAATATGTGGATCCATTTTCGAGTAATTAAGTTTTAAGTATGTTGACCTTTGACCTCGATGGTCACTATTTTGGAACTTGTGGTACCTGATGACCTATTACTCAATGTGGAAACAGCACCTCAATATGTGGATCCATTTAAGAGTTATTTGGTTTTAAGTATGTTGACCTTTGACCTCGATGGTCATTATTTTGGAACTTGTAGTAGTTGATGACCAGTTACTAGATTTGGAAACAGCACTTCAATATGTGGCTTCGTTTCTGAGCTATTAGGTTTTAAGTATTTTGACCTTTGACCTCGATGGTCACTATTTTGGAACTTGCACTAGTTGATGACCTATTACTAGATTTGGAAACAGCACCTCAATACGTTGCTTCGTTTACGAGTGATTGGGTTTTAAGTATTTTGACCTTTGACCTCGATGACCACTAATTTTGGAACTTGTAGTACCTGATGACCTATTGCTAAATGTGGAAACAGCACCTGAGTATGTGGCTCCGTTTTCGAGTTTTGACCTTTGACCTTGATGGTCAGTACTTTTTTGATGACCAATTGCTAAATGTGGAAACAGCACCTCGATATGTTGTTTCGTTTTCGAGTTTGACCTTTGTTCACGATGGTCAGTAGTTTGAGGACATGCTTATGTCATTTCTGCTATGTTAAAATGGTGAAATAGGGGTTGAAAAACGAGTTCACCCTCTAAAAAGTGTTCATAAAAGGGAACGAATCTTATGTATTATCTGCTCTCCTATGTAATTTCATTAGGGGTGGAAAAAATGGTCATCAAACAAAGAGAATGAATGAATACACCCTCTAAAATGATTATCTGTAGACCGTGGGTGTTCGATTGTAATCTTTGCTCGTTATGTTAAAATAAGTATTCTTCTGTCATTTCTGTTATGTTAAAATAGGGTTGGAAACGAGTTCACCCCTAAAATGGAGGCCTGCTATGTTATGTAGTCTTCTGCTCTTATATGTGTTCGTAATCTTATGTTACCTACTATGTTAAAATAGTGCTATGTGTTATCTGCTCTTCTATGTGTTATCTACTATGTTCAGAATAGGGGTTGGAAAATATGCTCATAAAAGGGAACGAGTACACCCTTGCTATGTTTCATATTCTTATCTGTTATCTGTTCTGCTGTGTGTTGCGTAGTTTTATGTGTTATCTTCTCTTCTATGTGTTCGTAATCTTATGTGTTATCTCCTATGTTAAAATAAGGGTTGAAAAAGTGCTCATAAAAGGGAACGAGTTCACCCCTTAAAATGGAGGTCGTAAAAGAGAACGAGTCTTATGTGTTATCTGCTCTGCTGTGTGTTACGTAGTCTTATGTGTTATCTGTTCTTCTATGTGTTCGTAATCTTATGTGTTATCTCCTATATTAAAATAGGGGTTGAAAAATATGTTCATAAAAGAGAATGAATACACCCTTGTTATGTTACATACTCTTATGTGTTATCTGTTCTGCTGTATGTTACGTAGTGTTATGTGTTATCTTCTCTTCTATGTGTTCGTAATCTTATGTGTTATCTCCTATGTTAAAATAAGGGTTGAAAAAGTGCTCATAAAAGGGAACGAGTACACCCTCTAGAAATGGAGGAGGTCATAAAAGAGAACGAGGTCACCCCCTTAAAAGTGCTCATAAAAGAGAACGAATTCACCCCTAAAATGGAGGTCGTAAAAGACCGTGGGTTCACGGTGTAAGGTGGTCATTTTCCCAGGGGCTTATGAGTTGTTAAACGCTGATCCAGGTCTGGCCCAGATCGATCCATTTTCTACTACTATCTCTGTTTTCTTGTCCACTCACTTTTCCTGCAGACTCTGTAACAAATTTGACACATATTTCAACTTCTTAAGTATGACATGGAAAATTTAAGAAGTCAAACTCACGAGCAGTTTTGTTATGCATAAATGATAAGTTATTTATGTTGTCAAACTTTCGGGCACTGGAGGGGGCGACAGATTACATTTTCTCCAATTCATCAGCTCACTGTAACCCTGGCATCAAAATTTATTGAAAGTGTCATGAAAGTTCTAAGAGAGCAATTCAGACAGGGCAGTGTGTTCCAGATGTGACTATAAGAGATCCTGAACCTCCCAGTTACTTCCGATGGCTGACATGTGCAAACCAGGTCTTACGGTTGTACGTTTCTCAAACAAATCCTACCAAACGAACTCAAAGTGCTTGTAAACTACATCATAAAGACATATGCTCCTGTCTGATTCGACATAGAGAGATATCAGCCAGTGAAATATGGATCTAAACATAATTTGAAAGTTAGTTCAAACAATTAGACATTTGCTAAACAGCATTAAAAGAATCATCGATCCTGTGATTGAGAGAAATGCGTTTTTCTGTTGTTCAGATAACATATTGTTGGCTATGACAGTGGATGAGAGACAACACGTAAGAGAGCTGGGTTACAGAAGAGGCTAGAGGAAGAAATCAAGATCCAAAGGGGAAATCTGTTAGAACTTTTATGACACCTTCAATAAATTTTGATGCCACGGACTACAGTGTGCTGATAGATTGAGGAAAATCTTAGATAGATTAGATAAACTATCTTATCACTTGTGCATGACAAATCCGCTCGTGAGTTTGACTTCTTAAATTTTCCGTGCCATATTCAGGAAGTTGAAAGTTGCGTCGAACTTGTCACAAAGTCTGCAGGAAAAGTATGGGTACAAAGAGAAGAGAGATGGCTACGTTAGTGCAACTTTGCTCTCAATACTCACAATGTCAAATTTTAATTTTAAAAATCTGAATTTAAGACAAAAATCCTTGACTAAATCAACATAATTTAGCACAATATAATTGATTGGAAAGTTCTGTAGAGTGTGGGTGGAACTCGAATTGCAGCCACCTCCTAGTGATGAGTTCTGGGCCATTTTAAGGGAAGAAAAAGCGTTGAGAAATGAGCGAAAAGCTGCAAAATCATTATGAAAATAAAATGTATAAAATCACTCACATAACGAACTATTAACAAACATGACCTTACACAACTAAAATAAAGTACTTGGACGCTATTGAAATAAAAAAAAGTAATCCATATATTTCTTGCGTAAAGGTAAATGTTGGTGTTTTTTGTCATTTTTTCAAACTTTGGGCCGTTTGCGCGAACTGAAGATCCAAAGCGTAATTATTTCCGTTATTTTCCCATTGATTAGCACACAAATACGCACCTTTTGAGCCCTATTAGAATTCGATACTCAAAAATCTAATTTTTTCGCATAAAGGTAATTTTTGTTGTTGTCATTTTTCAAACTTTAGGCCATTTGCGCGAACTGAAGATCCAAAGTATGAATTGTTTCGTTATTTTTCCATTGATTAGCATTCGAATACGCAACTTTTGAGCCCTATTAGAATTCGATACTCGAAAATTTGTTTTTTTTCGCTCTACCCTACTACACACCACACACACACACACACACGCACCCCTACACACAAACGAACTCTTTATTTTGTTTATATTAAATTAAATATCACTGGATAAAATAGTTGACCTCCCTAATTTTCATCCTATTTTATAAATAATTGTCATTGTAAGTATGGTATATCTCTGTATGCATTTATCTACAGTGCGTATTGTTTTATATGTCTTCCAACAAAAAATATAGACATCCTTCAGCTCAAGTTTTTCACTTTATATTATAAATACCACACACGTATGTGATTACTTTAAAATAAACATTTATGAGTTCATTGAATAGTTTAAGACGTTGTAGTACCATATTTACTTTTATATGGTTACAATAATTCGTAACTTCTGGTAGTTGTCTTTAATTTAAATTTCGAGAGGGTGAGTGTGAGTTATGGTATACGTAGTTTTCTTTAATTTAAAGTTCGAGAGGGTGAATGAGTTATATGGTATATGTACAAGAAAAGTGTTAAGTAAGTTATCGGTATGATGCCTTCTATATCGAATATCAAATCTTGGATGTATGATATTATTAAATTGTGGGTTGCAGGATATTTACAGCACACGACAGACCTTAAATATCTTAATATTTACGATGTTATAATGAGAGAAATGGTTACATATTACCAACTTGACCGAAATTTATGAAAGGTATATATGAAATATATGAATAATAACTATATAGCTAAACTTTGGATGTCTGAGGTTGTCAAGGGCTACGTGAAATATGGGCGCATATAATCTCCATCCATGTAGTAGAAATTACGTAAGAGAGTTAGGAGTAATTCCTTTTTTATCTATTATTTGCTAAATTGTCAAATCCTTGATTGTCTCTTTATTAATATCGAAGAACTAAATTATAATTCACGATAGGAACTTTTTTTTTAACTTTACATGATGCAACTCAAGTAGTAAACTAAGTTCATTTTACGACAATATGTTAAATAAATCAATGAAGTAACGTTAATTGAAAAATCAAAATATACTCTGAAATTTATTTTCTTTACGTTAGTTGCCTTTGGCATGAAACAGATGTTTACGTCGTTCCTCATAATACAGCATATTGAATGTAGTGTTTTCATTAACAGTTTTTTTTTAAAGTTTACAACAGAAAAACAAATTTGGTTTGAATCTACAAAATTAAAGATGTTGTTGAAAAGAATTTTTGTATAGGGTTTGTTACAAGTTAGTTTAAGATCATTGTTTAACTTCGTCCTCCGTTGGCTTTGTTAGAGTGAATAATAGCAACTATGGAGAGGTACAATATATCAGGCGATTCTAAATTATCCTGGAGACAGTTCCTTGATAGACTCTCTCCCAAGAAGCGCGTTGCCTTTTCTTCAAAATAAATTAGTTTTGCGTTTACTTCCTGTCGCCAAATTATGTACGAACGGAAAGTTCGCGTCGCGTGAAATATGTCTTCGTCATTTTGTCTCTTCAGGGGGAAAAAAGGTGCTTTGTTTGTATATGCATGGGTGTTTATATACATTGGATGTCCCAACATACAGTGTTGTCAGTCTTAATATGTTCTAACTAATTTTACTAATATTAGTAAAGACAGCATTATTTGTATTGCATAGGCTTAGCGGTAATTTCTACCGAAGAGTGACTCCTTAGATTCTAGATCGCATAAATTACTTTTGCTAATACATGATGCTCTTAAGTATGTTTTGAAGTACCTGAATATAGCCTACATATAATAATAATAATAATAATAATAATAATAATAATAATAATAATAATAATAATAATAATAATAATAATAATATATAAGCGTGTTAAATGATCAAACAAATTGACCTGTAGAAGAAATGAGTACTTCCCTATGTAAATCAATCAGTAGTGTAAGCAGAATTTCTTCTAAGGGGGTGTTCAGGCTCTCAAGTTCGTATAACTTAAGGAGTTTGTTTACATATTTTAATATGGTCAATTTTTGTATATCTTTCTCAAGGGGTTATAAACCCCTCACGTGCGCCACTGAAATAGGCTGAAAAAAGTAATAACACAGGTATTCAATATTATTCATCTACATCCAAGAGTGGCAATAAGGACCATACGTGGACCTCAGCACAAATAGGGATTTTCCGAAGATTGGTATTTTACATTACATAAATGAGAAACTAAAGATTATCGTAGTAACTCTCCAGCTAAGAATATTTCTCTATATACCAACGATACGGTTAGAGGTCTGTGCGGATGCGTAATATCATATCCATACCGCATCTACAGCATTTTAATCCGCATCCACAATATATCTACCCGCATCTGCAGATAATAAGGTAACACATACCGATACATACAACTTGTTTGTTCTACGAGAATTATTATCTCAAAGTTAGTTTCTAACATAACAATTGTGAATGTCTCCATTATATCTTCGTGAATCCTATAATATAGTATCATTTAAAATGGCAGGTAAAATTTAAATACGATTCTTTCCCATTGTATGCCAACTACACTAAATACAATGGAATAAAATTCATGCAAAAAAACAAATTACGAAATTAATGAACAACACGCATACATACATACTTAGACTGTCTCCTCAAATGAATGTTTATGATAAGAAAATTGTGAAGTCTGTAATACCATGTCTGTCAGTCAATTTCTGATAAATGTCGTTTTCCTAAAGCTCTATTCTCATTACTTACAAGACATAAACATCTCTGTTTAGAACGCAGTCCGCGGTGGCTCATGGTAGAGCGTTCACTTCTGATGCATGGGGTCCTTGGTTCGATCCCAGCTCGCATCAAGTGAGCTTTGTGGTGGATAAACACTGTGTGCGTGGGTTTCCTCGGGGTTCTCCTGTTTCCTCCCACTTTCTTCGTTCCACCATTTCATTCATTTCTCATCTCCCCTTTAACCTAGCCGGCATAAGCGTGGGACGTAAAACTCAGATTTTATTTTATTTTTCTCTTCAGTGGTGTTAAAACATTACAGAAATGGTAACTAAAAGAGAGATTAAAAGACTCCAGTTTTGGATCAAAAGTCTCTTAGAACATTTTCGTGAAATTACCTATCCCTATCTATATGCACTGTTTTAAATTTTCACAAATTTTTAAAAACGTTGATAGATTATCATGTTTGAACAAAGTCAAATTCTACTACACTACACACTTACCTACACTTGTTTCTTTACAGAATCTTGAATTAGGGGATCATTTCCCATTATTTTCTATGGTTTCGTTGTATTTTGAAGACATAAAGCTATCGATACAAGCTTTATTTAACACTATAAAGTAGACTTACTTGTTATATATATATATATATATATATATATATATATATATATATATATATATATATGTATAGGGTGGGCCATTTTAATTAATCCACGGAAATATCTGAAAAATGATAAAACATAGAAGAAATGTTTCAACTACACGTTATATATTGCTAAGGGGGAAACCCAATTCCGCCAAAAGTACCCCTCCCCGGCCCCCGTAAATGGGGGTAACGGGGGTAACTTTGAAATGTCAAATGGGAACATGGGTCGAGTAATACCTCGTTCGAAAGGTCTTGGAAAACTAAGTAACCCTGTACCAAAAGATGTTCCATGTTGTTCACCGGTTTCAAAATGGCCGCCATAATATGGTTCGGAAACTCCAGTACCCGTAGTGTGAAAACCATGGAAGGTAAATGAATGGAACAAAATTGAAATACGTAAATATCATAGGGCATATCGAACGGTGTGGTCCCTGTGGTCCCAGTGGCCTCCCTAAAGGGGTCTTGTGG
This sequence comes from Thermobia domestica, assembly GCF_964235325.1. Lineage (NCBI taxonomy): Eukaryota > Metazoa > Arthropoda > Insecta > Zygentoma > Lepismatidae > Thermobia > Thermobia domestica. The sequence continues at coordinate 239,469,045 of NC_137454.1, read as the reverse complement.
GCTAACTTCAAAATTTCAAATAGAACATGAGTCGAGTGGTACGTCGTTCGATAAATCTTGCAAAATCTCACATATTGCAGGAGAAAACGATTGATGTGAAATTTCAGTGTTCTCAAAAGGCCACCGAAACATAGTATCCGTGTCAGAGAAAAGGTTTAGTACCCGTAGTATGAAAGCGATTGGAGATAAATCAACAAAAGAAAAACTGGAGTAGCTAACTGACGTAAGGCACATCGAGAGGTGTTGTCGGGGTGACTCCAAGGGCCAACTGAAAGGTATCCGGGGCCAACTTGAAAATTTCAAATAGTAGCTTGAAGCGAGTAACATCACGTTACGTAGACAAATTAATATCAAACAGCTTCTGTAAGAAAATTTTCGACATGAGACACCGTTTTCAAAATGATCGCAAAGACATGATGACTGTGTCTCAGAAAACGTCTAGTGCCCATAGTATGAATACGGTTAGACATAAATGAAAATAACGAAAGTTAAATAGGAAAACCACGGAGGCGTTCCAAGGCTCGAGAATAATACGAGATAAAAATATTAGAGTAAAATTGCCATAATGTATATAGAGAAATCCAAGTCCTGCAAAATAATCTCTCCCTGCGCTCTGTATGTGAGTGGGGTGGAAAGTAAAGTGAAAGTTCAAACGAGAACTCTACTTTAATTCGTAAATTAAGGCTAACCTTACAAATAGGTATGGTGTGGTTGAAACATTTGTTTGTAAGGATGACGCTGTAGTGACTAAAAAAAAAAGAGAAACTTTTATGCAATGCGTGCTGGTTATTCAGAAAGCATTTCGGGGATATACGTACACACCGTTTCGTCCCTCAAGCTCACAATATGACATGAATGCTAATAGTTAATCAAAATGTAACTGTGGCCATCCGCGTTAACTTAGTGCACCACTCTATGCATGAAGTCTGCCTTCCAAACAGCATTGGATAGGTCAAGCGTACGCCCGAACCGTTGTCCGGTTGGATATTGAAATTTTGAAGTTAGCCCACAAGACCCCTTCAGGGAGGCCACTGGGATCACAGGGATTACATCATTCGATATGCCCTATGATATTTACGTATTTCAATTTTGTTCCATTCATTTACCTTCCATGGTTTTCATACTACGGGTACTGGAGTTTCCGAACCATATCATGGCGGCCATTTTGAAACTGGTGCACAATATGAAACATCTTTTGGTACAGCGTTACTTAGTTTTCCAAGATCTTTCGAACGAGGTGTTACTCGACCCATGTTCCCATTTGACATTTCAAAGTTACCCCCCGTTACCCCCATTTACGGGAGGTGGGGAGGGGTACTTTTGGCGGAATTGGTTTTCCCCCTTAGCAATATATAACGTGTACTTCAAAAATTTCTTCTATGTTTTATCATTTTTCAGATATTTCCGTGGATTAATTAAAATGGCCCACCCTGTATATATATATATATATATATATATATATATATATATATATATATATATATATATATATATATATATATATATATATATATATATATATATATATATATACAGCGTGGTAGGTAACTCCACCGACAAACTTTGGGAGGCGATTCCTTATACGAAATGAAAGAAAAAGGTTCTAATAAACATGGACCGAAAAATGCCTCCTTTCAGACTTATGATCCTTTGAAAATTCGAAAAATCATTTTTCAAAACTCTCTAACTTAGAAACTATAGGGCCTATCCCAAGCGGTTTAAGGAATTACACAGGAACTGGTATACGCTCTATCTAAATATCCATGTTTCAGAATTCACCGGTACCAGCGAAACGAACGCACCATTAGTGCTTCGCACGAAGTAGTATTCCTATACTTCAACTTCCTTTTCACAGTTCCTTTCATCGATAACGGAAGATGGTAACACATGGATACTTAGATAGAGAACATACTAGTTCCTGTGTAATTTCTTAAACCGCTTGGGATAGGTCCTATAGTTTCTAAGTTAGGGAGTTTTGAAAACTGATTTTTCGAATTTTCAATGGATCATAATTCTGAAAGGAGGCATTTTTCAGCCTATGTTTATTAGGACTTTTTTCCTTTCATTTCGTATAAGGAATCGCCTCCCAAAGTTTGTCGGTGGAGTTACCTACCACCCTGTATATGTATATATTAAATGCACAGTAATTAGAAGTCTACAAAGCGAAAATGTATTACTTCTTCACGTTAACTCATGCTTCTGCAGATAGTCGACTTGCTAGTGTTAATGCTGTATTACTTGTTCCTCTCCGGAAGTTCTGTAAACTAAAGGACATTAAAGGTGAGAATTGTTCTCCATCAAAGAGTAAGGGCTAACTGTGAAGGGTGGATAGGCTGTATACTTGTGCAACTCGTGTTCGGTTGTATTTATTGAAGCAACAAAATGAAAGAAAAGAAACAGCCTATATCTACTATTCGTAGTTTGAGAGGAATTTCCCTAATCTAGGTTAATTTCGTAGGTAAATTTAGCAAAAAGGGGAAAAAAGGGAATTTTTCGGTAAAACGTAAAAATCTAGGGAAATTCTCTCTGACTGATTGACCAATATAAATGCTTGAAATTTTCTGTGTTCTTCACAAATAAACCAACAAATAGCAACAGTTTTTGTATGTGTCGGGGTGTAATTTTTGAAAAGACAAAAGTGAAGGAAGAAGTAAAAAAAAAAAAAAAAGCAACAAGCAAATGAACAAACAAAATGTAGTTGGCACATCTTTAATATAGCTAAATAAATTTTATCACATAACTTCTGTCATAGGAGTTGGACACTCAAGAAACTAAGGAAAATTTTGTGTCAGTCGGGGGAAATTTTCTTAAGGAAACCTACGAACATTGCCTATATGAAAACTGCTTCAAACTCGATTGCAGAAGGGCAAGTTGTTCGCATTTCGCAACACAAAAATAGCCAAATTTGTAAGTAAGCCTCCAAATAGTAATTTTAAAATAATCAAAATGGTCGTCAATTGGATTAGTGATTTTTTGTAACTATCTTGGAAGTTGAATCACCTTGATTTTGCGACTTCCTTCCCAAATTTATAATTCTGCGTCTCTTAATACTATATAGATTTTCTATCTTCTGTTTAAGTATATGTGCTCATAGCCGAATCTTGTTTCGTGCAAGAAAATCACACTTATACATAAAGGACGCTCAAAACATTTTGCACAGTAGACCGTAACCTTTTAAATAGTAGCTGTAGGACCACGAAATTTTGTGTGTATGTACTTATGTCCTTTATGTACAGTACACATACACAGGGGTAAAAGTGAGGGGGAACGCAGGGGGACGTCGTCCTCCCACTTTCAGAAAATATCTGTTGTGTCCCCCACTTTCAAAGAAGTTACAATGGGCAAAGATAAGCACGGGAACGGTGTGACGTCAAGCGTCCCCCTACTTTTTCAAATCCACTTTTACCCCTGCATATACATGTTACTCAATGTATCTTCCGTCCGCTGTGACACCTTCTGTTCTTCCCAATGAGTAATGCACTTGGGTGGAAGCCCGGACGCTAACTATTAAACCACTGTTTCACACACACAATGAGTCCTTGGTCACTGGCAAACTGCCCTCACGAAGGTGGGCTTTCAGTCGATCAAACAGAAAGACTCAGGGCCAGGTCTGGACTACAGGGAAGTTAATGGACAACTCCATTTCATATTTCTGATTTTCTGCTGTATGTGATTGACAAAGCGGGGCCTCGCATTATCTTGGTGCAGTTTGATGAATTTCTTTTTGATCTCCAGTCTCATTGTTTTTAGATTAAGGCTAATATTAATATTAGAAATTATCCACAGATAACCCAATCGCTTCAACATGCTGACGTGTCATTCCTGATGAGTTGATCAATGTGGTGTTTGTTAACATCGTTCACTGCAGTTGTTGTCTGCCGAATCATTTTGGTCCAGCAGACTGAAATCATCACAGTGGGACTTTTGTATCTATCGTTGGATATTGCTGTGGTTCAATGTCTCATCTTCATACTCCGGGAGCAGTTTGTATGGAATAGATGTGACTGAGTGATCGCCTGTTTTGTACAGGAATTCAGTGACCGACCGTTGGCGTATGCAACTTTCTACTTCTTTTTCCATTTTTGGCATATCAGTAAATAAGGAAGAAAATTTGTGATACAGCTTCAACATATAGAACAAAAAGGTCCTAGCACATTTTGCACAACTTTTCCAGCGCCCTTTATATATATATATTAGGGCGTGTCATTTTTGAGGGTGAAATATGCTTTTTGCAATTTTTCATGATGAGGGGTCTTAAAAGTATGTTTTTAGGTATGAGAAATTCAAATCCGTACTTAGTTTTGTGATTAAAGAAATTCTAGCTAGGTAAATCAAGATCTGAAAATAACACAAGAGCAGTTTTCGGAATTTCATACTGAAATACTTTCGAAAATGCCATGCAATGCTATAAAATAAATTATTTTTCCGTATGAAACATTTTATTAATCATCAAACATATTAATAAAGCTAGAAATACAGTAAGAAAGAGTATATAACCAATACTTTGAGAAAACAGTCAATAAAATTTCTGCATACATAGACGTACGTATTGAAATACTGTACCGGTATTTAGACTTTATATTATTGCATTGCAGTAACTAAGAACAGAAAGCATTATTTTGATTACATACTATTATACTTTATAATTGTTTTGGTAAAAACATGTAACCTTCTCCATGTTTGAAGTGTGTAGCTTCTGTTACAAATCTTGAGAAACACAGTTTTCATTGATTTTAAAAATACCTTACTCAACCACATTGACAAACTACTAATTTTCATTATAATAAACTATTTTGTAACTGCTGCATCATACAGTTCATACACTTCTTATTTACTACTATAGTATTACTATATATATGCTACATTTGTGTTACATTTTGTGATAAAGCTGTCCTTTTTTTACTACAAAATGTCTTCAAGAAACAGCAACAAGTAAGCAATACTATTAACCCACAAGTTATTCACAAAACAAGTTTCATTATGTCCTGTTTTGATTCATTTTCGGACATCATCTGTGGACTTGCTTCTTGAACTATCATATACCCCTCACGTTTCTCGTGCGTATAGACTTTTGCTGCTGCCTCTGTGACTTGTTTCATACACCTTTCTATAGACTGAGCGTATAAATCGTTTACGATATTTTCATTCAGCGCAATAAGAAGCTCTCCAATTGGGCGTTTTTGCTATGAAGGATCGATTTCAAGTCCAGTAACTGCGTCTAGCATATCTCCAATAGTACCTTTCCACTGATTGCTAGACAAAATTATGCCATCCAGTGTTGTGATTAAGTGTCGTAAAGGTAACCCGCTGGTGTGAAGAGCACACACTAACTAATTTAGCTTACGACCGAGTTTGACTTCTACCCAATGCATAGTACGACCTTCCCTACCAGTGTTGATGTTGGTAGAATCACATCCAATTGCTTGTAACATTTTATCAATACCATTCTAAAATCTTCAAGATTATCAGCAAAAATTTCAGCTTGCTTTTTATTGTCACAATCTTTCTGAGGAGTGAAATGATAAAGATAGCGTCCACCTGGCTCGCTGTAGACAGAATAGTGTTGTTCTCATATAATCCCAGGGAACTGGTGATTTGAATTTTCCGCTACCAACATAACGTTCGTAATATCTTCACAACCATCAAAGAAGATGCAGTTGATTATACCTTGCTGACAGAACTCATCAAATTCTTGGTCCACGATTTCATTATTTTTTCTTCTGCTCTCTCTCACTTTATTGTGATCAATCACAAGCCTTTGGTCTTTGTCGGTCATCAAGCCAACATCCATAAGGGCGGCAGTAGATATGGCAGCTGTGACACGTAAGCCGACACCAGGGGTGCCCATCCCCCCCAAAGCTGATGGCGCACTCCCCCCCAAAACTAATAATCTCTTCCCTCCTCAAAACTCAAGTCCTCTAAAAGCAATTGCCCAGTGTAGCAGTAGTTTTTTATAGTACTAATAATTGTTATTTTTGTTGTTGTTTTTATTTCCTGTAGTAGTATTATAGAATGCTTGTAGTAGTAGTAGGGGCAGTAGTAATAATAAAAATGGCATTACTTTTATTAGTAGTCTTGGTAGTGTACATTACTAAATATGTTCTACAGTATAAGGATATTGAAAGGTATAAAAACTTCTACACACTGTGTATGGCACAGGTATTCTTTTTTTACAATTAGTAGTATTATTTTTTTCTTCACAAAATATTGATATAATTCCCTTCTAGATGGAAAGTAAGACGCAAGTTACAAGTTATTGAGTCTGATACCAAAAGAAAATGTTATCCTCAAAATTGGCCTACAAAAAGAAGTGATATCCAACAAAAACATTCCTGTGAAAGAGCCAAGTACGAGTGGCCTTAAAAAGAATTGAAATCACAAAAATAGGCGCCAAGTTCTGGTGGACAACAGTTACAAACACTCACTGGCTCACTTCAAATTTAGATTTGAAACTTGGCTGTTGTCTGTATGGTTACCACTAGCTCACAATTATGTCAAACTACTTTATAATTTTCAATAGACAACATAGGCAAATTTCAAATCTAAATTTGAAAGAGATTCCTTGAGTGTTTGTAACTGTTGTTCACCAGAACTTGGCACTCATTTTTGTAATTTCAATTTTTGGCGCTATTTTAACCGATCTATTGTTCGGTTACGTTTACATGTATTTATTTATTTATTTATTATGAACGACATATAATACGTAACACTATTCTGTTAGTACTTGATGTATGATGAATGATCATATTTTCTATAGTTTTCTATGTGTGTGAATGTGTGATTACATTTTCCAGGATCTGCGAAAAACGAACAACTGCCTAGCTGGCTTCACTCTGTACAATACATGGAGCTGAATATATAGAATACTACTGAAGCGACCTCTCACGGAAAGTCTCTATTGTACACAGTGATGCCACTTTTGAGCTGGTTGTCAGTTTACCGCAGGCCCTGGAAAATGTTATCGCACAAACAGAAAACTATACAAAATATTAATTTTAATTCATTTATTATACATCATGTAGCAATTGAACAGCATTACTTATTAAGTGTCGTACATGGTATAAATAACAAATAAATAAATGCTCCCAGCAGAAAATGGGTAAATTACCTACACAAAGCGATAAACCGACCAGCCCATCCTTTCATATAGCAACTTGCGCGGTACTTCATTCATAGAGTTTCTAAGCAGGGGGTAGGGGGATTCATTTTCGAGATTTAAAAAAAAAATCGCATCGTGTTCCAATGTTATTCTGACGACAGCAAAATTACTTATTCGACATTAGAGTAAAATTCTTCCCCAATTTTTTTATTCCCCCCAATTTTTTTCTCTATGGCACAACTTGCGCCATTCATCCCTCCTGTGGGCGGCCCTTCTCTCTTAAAACGAACCAACCTTTCCTTCCACACGGCTACTTGCGCGGTACTTCATTCATCTAGTATCGAAGCAGGGGGTACGGGGGTTCACCCCGGAAAATTTTTGAAAATTAGCTTCTAAAAATCGTGTTTTAATGCTATTCCGACAGTAAAATTGCTAGTTCGAAAGTAGAGTAAAATCCCCCCAAAATTTTTCTCAATGGCGCAGCTTGCGCCATACATCCCCCCTGTGGGCGGCCCTGGCCGACACCATACCAAATGCTCTGCATGACAACATAGCTTAATGACGGGAAGTTCAGAGGGTAACAATCCTCTGCCGGTTCCAATCAAATTACTCTTATGTGTAAATGTATTATGTTTTGTTTTTGTCTTAGAAGTCACTGTAAAGAAACATCAAGAAACCACGATGTTAATGTAAAAACTAGTGGAAAACGTTTACACACTCAAATTTGAAGCTCTTATTCTTATACCCTTGGAGTTATTAAATAATAAATGTGAAAACTTTAGCACCCGTTTAAAATTGAAAATGTATCTAATTTAATGATTGTAGAATATCAATTTGACATAATACTAAAACTGTAATTCAGCAATGTGCAAATAGATAAAACTAATCTTAATAAGCATGTATTTCTGCTCAATAAATGAAATACAACGCTGGCGCCATCTATGAACAACAAAATTAAATTTGTAAAAAAAAGATCGAAAATGACAAAACTTTGGACTGATATTTACCTAGCAAAACAACATTATATCGAATTTGTAAATATATGCTTCGAAATACAATGTCAGGTCTCAACTTTTTAGCACCCCTCATCTTAGGATTTTGAAAATTGAAAAAATCGACACGCCCTAATATATATATATATATATATATATATATATATATATATATATATATATATCGGGTGATTCTGTTAGTCCGTACCAGGCCTTTAAATCGAAAACGGTCCGAGATATGTACAAACTGAAAAACACGTATCCCATTAGTTGCAAAGGACAACAGAGCGAAGTAAAAAGTTTCGTTCCAGGGTCCCAGACGGGGTCCAACTCAAAATTGTCGAATGGAAAGAGGGGTCAAGTGGTATATCGCTTGAAAGCTCTTGTAAAAAGAAAGAAGCTACAACAAGTCCCGATTCCCTACGATCACCCTATGCAACATGGCGGCGGGTCAAAATGTCATCAAAAGTTGCATTGAAATGAATGAGATAAAACACATATTCCAGTGGTGGACAGTGCCCGGTAGTCCTGGAGAGTTGTGGTGTTCATCATAAAAACACATCAGCGAGTGGTGCACACAGCCGAAATATTGAGTCAATGACACTAGTCGGTCGGGAGAAAACAACTGTTTTCACTTTGCTTGCACAGAATTCTTCAAGATGTGGAACGAGGCAAGCATGCTCTACCAATGTTTTCTGCATCTGTTTTGTAAGAGGTCTGGGGCTCTTCCCAGATCTTGACCTTGGTGTCCGCACAGAATGTGTGTTTGAAAGCCCTTTGTCGGTAGTTGTGATGTTGCTTCTTAGGGTGGCCTCTCCCCTCCCAGACCTCCAACACTATGGGATCAAGGAAATCGAACACTGTATCCCCCCGTCTGGCTAGTGCAACGGACGAAATATTTCGGCTGTGTGCACTATGCGATGATTTGTTTCCATGATTCACACCATAAATCTCCAGGGTACAGCAATTATACGGAACATTCCCCTGGGACATGTTGTTTTGCACCATTTGCCCGCATTCAGCCCACATCCCAAAACGGCGGTACAAATAGATCTGTATTCTGGACTTGGCGTGTGCTATCCAATGACGTATAAGTCTTGCCAATCCCCGAGTGTCACGTTGCGACCCTCTCCGCGTTATTGTTTTATTTCCGTTCGGGAATGCATTTTCCCCCCAATTCCCGACCTAGGTTTGAATGATGTCACAACCTGGTTCGTCTGTATACCTATCTTAAGCTCAGTGTTCCTCAGTAACAACAGGCGAATAATGGGATTGACGCACGGTTCTAGCCCTGTCCTTACCTGCCCTTTTCTTCCCTATGCGTCGTGTAAAAGTGAAATTCATGAGACATTAATGTCGTGAAACAAATAACTTCAAATGAAATACCGAAATGAATAAACATACACATCTTTGATAACGATTACTGCAACTGGATTGTGCTGTTTGCTGGTTTATGTTTGTTGTACAAAACATACGCCTTTCAAGAGAAACAGTCGCAGACAACCTTGAATTGAAAGGCACGAACGTGAGGTACGCTGTAACACAGTTTGTTCCACAGTAAGTTGAAGGGTCATTAGTACGAATTGTAGTGAAGTACTTGTGCTGTGCAAAAGTAATACACGCTACGAATTGAGTTTGTGTGCGTGCGTGTGTGTGTGTGTGTTTGTGTGTGTGTGTGTGTGTGTGAGTGTGTGTGTGTGTGTGTGTGTGTGTCAGAAGGCTTCCATTTCATTGTAGAAGGTGACACGTACTACCCTAATATCGTGTGTTAGTGCAGTGTCGGCTAAAGATAGCATTGTATTAGAACAATGCCATATACAAACGGGGAGGCATTTGACATGTTAATGGTGTTAAGGGAATGTAGACAAAACTATAGAGCTGCAGCCCGAATTTATAACGCAAGGTTCCCACAGCGACAATCAATTTCCCATAATGTACTTCGACAGTTAGCAAATCGTCTGAAACAAACAGGGCGCATACCTCCTCAATATGGGGGTCACAAACATGCTCCAATTGTAGATGACAACGATGTCGTTATTGATGTTTTGGCTGCTGTCGAAGTACGTCCTAATGCATCCTCAAAAGATTGCCCGGGATCGCGGAATTAGTCAAACAAGTGTACTGCGTATACTGTGGAAGCATAAACGCCACCCGTATCATATCTCCTTGTGCCAGGTGCTAACAGATGCCGACCGTAATAAGCGCCTCCAGTTTTGTAATTGGGCCCGTCAGAAATTGAGGACAAACCCAACGTTTTTCAGTATGTACGTGCTGTTGACAGACGAAGCAATATTTACAAGTGTTGGTCATGACAACCTACACAATACACATTATTGGGCTGCGGAGAATCCGCACTGGACACTACAGATCGACCGACAAAGACGTTGGAGCATTAGTGTGTGGGGTGGTATCATTGGAACACATGTAATTGGGCCCTGGTTTATTGATGGAAATTTAACGTCGGCTCTGTTCCATCAATTCTTGACAGAACATCTACCGCAACTGCTGGAAAACATCCCACTTCATGTGTGACGTAATATGTGGATGCAATTGGATGATTGTCCAGCACATGCTGCTCATATATGCAGAGGTGCATTAAATACTTTATTTCCGCACCGTTGGTTAGGAAGAGGATCCAATACTCCTTTCCCTCCTCGCTCTCCAGACCTTACGTGCATGGACTATTATTTCTGGGGTCGACTCAAGGAGCTTGTTTACACGAATAGACCAACTACACCAGAAGATATGAGGCAACGTATAATGACCGCATTTCGAAGCATAGGAGAGGCAGAGCTTGAAGCTGTGGGCTATAATTATTATTGCCGTCTGGACCGTTGTCTTGCTGTACATGGACGACAATTTCGGTAAAACGTGATGTAAAACGTGCTGTGTGAAGTGTACATCTGTTACATAACGGACAACAGCCGTCTCCAAGGTAAATATGATATATCATTTGTACGTTATGCGATGGTAAATTAATTCTTAGAACAACGTTAGACATTTCAATATAATATGCTTACCTGTCCACTATAACACTTCCATTTCCATACTGTGTATGTTACTAGTGTTGACTACGAGACGAGACAAGACAACACTTTTCAGTAGTGTCACGAAAGAGGACTGAACAGTCTCTGCAGTATTGTACCCGGAAAACGTATGTTACCAAGGAAATATAGCTGTTCAAAATGTTCAGGGTCTTCCCTCCAGCACAATCACACAACTGCTAATTTGGAGGTGGACCCTGCCAGGATATCTAGAACTGGTTACCGTGATATGTTGTACTTTTGAAATAATGAGACACTTGTTTTTCAGTTTTTACGTCTGGCTGCCCCTTTTCAAATTTATAGGGGTGGCCATATTGTTTTCAATGCAACTTTTGATGACATTTTGACCCGCCGCCATGTTGCATAGGGTGATCGTAGAGAATCGGGACTTGTTGTAGCTTCTTTCTTTTTACAAGAGCTTTCAAGCGATATACCACTTGACCCCTCTTTCCATTTGACAATTTTGAGTTGGACCCTGTCTGGGACCCTGGGGCGAAACATTTTACTTCGATCTGTTGTTCTTTGAACATCATGTAACACTTGTTTTTCAGTTTTTTCCGTCTGGCTGCCCGTTTCAGATTTATAGGGGTGGCCATATTGTTTTCAATGCAAATTTTGATGACATTTTGACCCGCCGCCATGTTGCATAGGGTGATCGTAGAGAATCAGGACTTGTTGTAGCTTCTTTCTTTTTACAAGAGCTTTCAAGCGATATACCACTTGACCCCTCTTTCCATTTAACAATTTTGAGTTGGACCCCGTCTGGGACCCTGGGACGAAACTTTTTACTTCGCTCTGTTGTCCTTTGCAACTAATGGGATACGAGTTTTTCAGTTTGCACATATCTCGGACCGTTTTCGATTTAAAGGCCTGGTACGGACTAACGGAATCATCCTATATTTATTTATTTATTTATTTATTTATTTCAAAAGGCTATATTCCAGCAACCGTACTGAGGAAGTTTTAATATTTAAGCTTGAAATAAAGATCTCAGTTGGACAAAGAATATTCAAATGTGATTAGTATATTCCACCCATGGATAAGAATATAGTGTAAGTAGGTGGATATAAAGATTATTTTGAACAAGACTGTACATGAAATCTATATATGAGTGAATCCGTCTATGCATAAATCTGTTAAATGAATGCATTCTGATCTGAACCTCCGAAGCCACAATTCTTGACTATACAGACGAAATAAATAACGGTTTGACTTTTATAAAAATGGTGTTACTCTCAATCTGCAAGTGTGATTGTAGGTTTCATTCCACCCAGCATGCTAGAACAATGTAGTGACTATGTCACTGTGGAATTTGACAACCTAAAACAGCTGAGCAAGAAAGAAAGGTACTTCACCTATACTTTTGTCATGATAATCTGAATTTACAGTACATAACTAGCCATATCAAACTCTATTTTTAAACATTCATTGAACTTGAAGGTTGCAGATAATGAACATGAGTTTATATTAAATGTAGCTCAAAATTACAGTTGTGAAGAATAGTCTTTTTGATTAAAAGAAAAATATGTCCATCTTCAAACTTTAGAAAATGATGCTTGTATTTGAAAAAAAAATCTTGAATGATATATAATTTTGACAAAGCATTAAAGAAAAGTAATAATTTGATTTTGTTTGTTTGTTTCAGGAAGGGAACCCAATTTCTATATCCGTAGTGCAACTGAGAGCCAGCTTCTTGGTCTTCCATACGATTACGACAGTGTGATGCACTATAGCCGCCTCGCCTTCTCAAGAATTCCGTTTCTTCCAACAATTGTTCCTTACAAGTTTTTCGCTAATATAGGACAACGTGAAAGAGTCAGCAAATTGGACCTTGCCAAACTTAATCGCTTGTATAAATGTAAAGATTACTATCAAGGTGAAGACATTCCTAACGCCAAAGCACCATATCCTGAAAGCAGTATAGAAGAACTTTTGAGGCCTTTGAATGATAGTTCTTTACTCGTTGACAACACCAGTAACAACAATATGGATACCAATCTTTCTGATGACATAAATATCATAAATGATGTTGAGTTTCATAACAATGAAACACATCAGCAGTTGAATCATAATAGTAGTATGGTAAACATGACATTCAACAGTGACATGCAAGGCTCTTCAGCTGATAATTCAGATGTGGCTACGATAAGTAATAATTTGTATTCCGACATTGAAGCGCTTAATGAAAGTAACGTCTTATACAAAGATCGTGACAGGATAGACCCTCCACCGACTGCAGGATCATCAGTAACTAATGAACACAATGCTACTACTACCACTACTATCAACGCCCAACTAAGTCATCAGAAACCTCATATAGCCACCCACTACAGCGCGTTCAACAAATTATTCACTCGCAATAAATATAATAGTTCTTCCTTCAGTTCTCCGAACAAAATCAACTTCTTTCACCACAAGAATCCGGAAAATTTAACTACACCTTTGTTGTATAGGCCTATAGTGTTAACACTATTGTATCCAACATTACCATATTATAATAATCCTTCGCAATTTCATACTTTGCAACAGTATATGGAATACATGGAAAATTTAGCACTAAAAAGTAAACCAAAAATCGAAAATTTCTCTTGTAACCAAGCACCATGCTCTACCTCATTAATATTTCCGTAATGCCCATTCTTTTAGCTAATTTATTTGTATGTTGATCCCTATACCATCTTAGTCGATACCATTTGTACTTATTATGAAGCATTATTATCAAAGATAATCATTGATGAAAATAATTATTACGAATGTGTCGTATATTTGTGAATCATGTAGCAATTTAGCCATGCACATGAGTTTTAATAAGGTATATCCAACTCCTTTCAATCGGAACATAATAATGTCCCAAATGGAATAAATAAAATGCATTTCCAATTCAAATAATGCCTTATCCGAAATGGAATAAATCTATTAAGAATGAAATTACGTTACGAAATCATTTATACATGTTTCTGAATATTATGTATCATTATTGTTCTGACGTGCCGAAACATTGACGTATTACCGAATTAAGTTCCGTGCGACCTGGAGGATAAAACGCATTATTGAATGAAAGCTTGAGGGTATATTAGGAAGATTTGTCTACTGAAAGGGTAAGTCCGGAATCTTTAGTGAAATGAATATGACAAAACAGATATTGAATTTTTAATACACTTTCTTATTCTCGTTGTTGTTTGTTTCTATTTAATTTTTTAGTTTTCACTTTTAAATGCCATCAATAAGATAGTAATGTACGAGTCCACCAGAAAGTAAAGAACATTTTTATAGTGTAACATTCGTGATACAAGCGACGAGTGATAGAGATTTATTGGATACATACTCAAATCCAATTGCTTGATTTGAAGTTCAGCGTCCCGTTCAGCACCAAGGCTATATGAGGCGTAGACCTACAGCATAACGTGAGATCCGGACCACATGAGCTCCCATTTGAGAGCGAACTTCTCCAAACACTCCGACTCTTGACCTGCTTATCCACATAAGATTATGTGGAGTCAAGTTCTTATCATAATACAATAGATGAATTCCTCGTATGAGAACAAAAGAGCGTAACTCCATTTTTGTAGATTGCAGGAGAGAGGAAAAAGGTTTTTTTTTTCAAACAAATGTTGTCTTTATAAGGTGGTAAACACATTATTGCGTACCAAAAAAATCAATGACAAAGTCAACTTCAATAACACTAAAATAATACCAAGTGGGCTTTCAGATTATGTTCATAATCCAAGTAAACAAAAAATCCATTCTTGGAGTAACGTTCCTTTAATTCTCATACGACGGACTTATGTTCTTCTAGCATAATTTGTTGTCACTAGGTTCTAATGAAATAATGATAATGATAATAATAATAAAACATGTAAATTATGCTAGTTATAGTTGTTAGGTTTTGTGCTGAATTATAAACATTTTACTGAAAGACAAAAGGTTTTGTTTATATTTGTGAAGAAGCTTTATTAAATAAATGAATTAATCATGTCATGTGAGGAAATGTACGAAAATAAGTGTGTCAAGCACATACCAGGCCTACCAGATAAGTTGTTTAGAACCCTAATCTTAACTGTTAGAATCTTGTACTTTTGCTGTTGTGAGAATTATTAAAAATATTCACTTATTTTCATTCAATTATTCACTACCAATTTTTCAATACTGTAGTTTGTTATTCGTTGTTCCAAGGTATTCAATCAGTCACTGGCAGTATGCTTTGCCCTCTTCTCCACTGATAAGTTGTTTAACGAATTCGTGTGTTTGTAGTTCATACTGACAATGAGCCAGGCCGCGAGAGAGTGCAGATGTTCCTCGGCTTGTTTATCATTTTAAGCATATGTGAGAAAATCGACAATTCCGCGAAGTGCAAAGTGAGAAGTGTGATAATCATTTCGGAATCTCAATAATATTTGTCTTATTGAAATTAGCAGTCTTATTGAAAATTGAAACGGACTTGTAAGGTTGACTGCATCAGATGCAGTGAATAAACTGTCAGTGACTAGTTGAATGCCTTACAGACGACTAAATGTGACTACAGGATAGTAAAATAGTACCGCGCTGTAGTAAGTTCTTGGTTTTACGTGAGGCTTATGTAGAACAGTAGGATATGAATTATATGTACCTTGTACGTAAATTTTCGTCTTGAACTGTACACAATTTTCATCCTTGTAAACTACGAATATTGCGAATTTCTGAGCTGATGATAAGCATATTATAAGGTATGAAAGCCCACTTTGATATTTTCTGGCGTCATCTATAGCTGTGATTGTACTTACAGTCGTTCAAGAAGGCTTACATCTTGTGCTAATATTATACTTTTCCTCTTTTTATGAAGCAATTTCAATCAGTTTTCGTCTATCTTTGAAATAATAATAATAAATTGAGGAAAACGCACGGAATTCTCGTATGAATACAGATGATTGTGCAAAACACTGACGTATTTGTGAATAAGGCATGAATTTTCATTCAAGTTTAATGGAAAATATATTTATTTTTAATCAAAGGAAAAAGACTAATAAATTTGTTGAATTTTTAGATCTTGTTATTTATGTATAAAATTTGTAGCAAAAGGAATGTTATTTAACTAGCAAGTACATGGAGAAAAATAGTGAAGTTATCTTTTTTTGAAAATAGAAAGAGGATTTACTACTTGACCCGTTTCAACCACAAGGAATAAGGTAATTCTTTAGTCTCATATTGTGTTTTGTGAAATTTGATTTTGTTTTAACGAAAGTTACTGAAGTTCTACTGGGATTCTGAACGAAAATACGCCATGTTTTCTGAAAATCTGGCAATTTTCTGAAAGTTGTCGGTAAACACTTCTGTTCAACGTAATTTATTTACACCTTTCAGTACATTAATTTGAACTTCAAGTATATGAGTTTACAAGTCTCAAAGAAGGCAGAAACTGTTTCATGGGAATTAGAGAGATTTTAAGAAATTACTATGAAACAAATTTATAAAATGCGGTATAGACATCTCCTTATCTGATCGACCTCAACTAAAGTAAAGGCATGATTGGGAACTTTTATAGATGGTTTAAACCATATTGTATCAAAATTGAATGAATTTCACGACAGTTATTGTTATCAGAATATGTAGTTTTACAATCACAAATTTAGGTTTGATTGTATCTTCTTTTAACGTTCTATTTATCACGAATTTCACTTCAGAATAATATACTTATTTTATAAGAAAACAAATCTTAAGAAATGTATAACTTATGTGAAAGTTATCGTGAAACATACAAATGCATGTTCTGCCAAATGATAAAAATTTTCTTACGTTTGTTACAAGTATATTATTTATAGTTGGGCATAACATAAATAATAAAATTATGCTTACACTCTCAGAGAAAAGTGTGTCAGAATTTCAAATTGTATTATTTAACAATCATGGTAATGTATTTATGTACTACGTTGCTATTTCTGTAACATACGTACTTATGTCTATATGTGTGTGAACTCAGCTTCCAAATTACTTGTTTAAGTTTTTGGAACATTGAGAAATTCAGAGGATGAGTTCGTAATTTTTCTGAATTAATGGGCAATACAGTAGAATATATTTAGCTCTCGAACATTCTTTGGACGGTCTAGTATCTAACGCGTGGGTGTTCTGTGCATAGCCTGGCTCGATGCTCACTAGGACACCAACTATGAATAAAATTCCTCTTGGTCGTCAAATTTTACTTTAAAAGTAGGTTTCGTTTTATACAGTAACCATGTTGTAAAGGATCGTTAACTGTAATGAATCAATAAATTGAAATTTATATACTAATAGAAGAAGAAGGAGAAATTGTGATAGACCTGTTGTTTGAATTATCTCCCATGCTTTGAAAATCATTGGTAACTTCCTGGGTGGGACGAATCTGTGGATAAGGAACTTTAGTTCAAATTTTCGATGTTTGGCTTAAAGGAATTATACTGTATACTTACGAAATACTACTTAGTAAACCAATGAATTTGTATGAAGTGGTATTAATTTGTTGAACAATTTGTCGTCAAATCATATGACTTATCACAAGCAATTTCATAATTGTTTCGAAGCTATGTTTTTTGAGAAAGAGGTATCTTGACAACAAGAACTTCTTGTTTCAATAACACTTTGTAAGTAGAAACATAAGTAGATACATACTTATTTTGTTCCTTATTTTTCGTTGTTTATAAGAAAAATGTAAAATTAAAAATGTAAAAATGTTCCAGGGATTGTCAGTGGCGAATTTGATGTAAATAACTAAAATCTCGGTTCTTAGAAATGACGACATATCTTTTCTTGCGGTTATTTTAAAGCAACTGTAATATCATTACTGTAAATAGCATATTTTTAAATTTTGATATAAATAAAGTAATTTAACCTTAATATGACATAATTTTATTTATGATTTTGCTTAATTTTCTTTCATGTAACGTTTGTTTACGATTAATTAACTTTCCCCTATGAAATGTCTGGCATCTGTAAAGTTTTAGTATTTTCTGTTTGAAAGTAATATTCTTAGATTTTTCGGCTTTTGGTTTTCGAATACTATCTCTTCTTCCGTAAGCTGATGTGCTTTTATCTTTCTTGTCTTCCATAGAACAAGTTCCTGATTTCCTTGTATATTTTGAAAGAATATTACTTGCCATATAATTTCAGAAAATAATTCGTAAAATTAAATTTAAGCTTAATTTATAGATGTCTCAAGTTAGCCTATCTTTGGTGCAAAGATTATAATTAACAAGAAATTTTCCAAGAGAAAGGTTCGGTAAAGTAAAGGAGCCTAAAGAAGGGGCCATAACAAGCTAAGAAAAGCAGCTTCATTCTTAAAAGATGTAAATGTATTTTAAAGTAAAATTTAGTGTCTCCAACGAAAGAAATATAAAATCATAAACTTTCATTAGTTCGTTTTAACAGGAAGAGAAACGAGAATTTTAGGAATGATTAAAAAAATGGATCAAAAGATTGCGATATTGGCCAATAATTAGTTTTTGGATCAGGGGCCACAAAATTTTTGAACGGCCTCTAAATCGAGATTTTGTATTTTTTATGAAATAAGCACATCATACTAAGTTAAGTGATGGTTTGGGTTTGGCTACACTACATGTAGTTTTCAAGATATAAGGCCTACAAGAACATTTTTGATTGAAATATATTGATCTTTTGATCCAAAAATTTATATTATGAAAAGAAATATTAAAATAAGTAGAGCCTAACAATATTGTACGTTTGTGAAGTGTGAAACTTAAATATCATTACTTGCTTTGATAGACTACTGTAAACTTACCTGTTACAAATGTTATCTGCTGTTAATTAACACAATAGTACTGACATCCAATGTATCTTTGTGTGAGAGAGCTATGATTGAAACATTTTTGATTAATCACATACTTGTTATACTCATTTTAATTTCTTTAAACGACTAAACTATTTTTTTTCATTGTTTAGTCCCTATTAAATTTCAATGGCACTTTGACTTATGAACCATCCATGTAAGCTCACTAGTGTACATGAAACAGATTTGCAGTCAGTAGGGTAGACAATATAATATTTAAGGGATCAAATCGAATTTTTACACTATCACTCGACACAATTTACAAGAATAGAGAAAAGTTTGATGAAACCTTTGTAACTATGAAGTTTGAGTGCAATCTTGATCACGTTTAACCCTATTGTACATCGTTGACTTTTAGAATGTTTGCTTAATTTTTTAAAGGCATCTCCAATTCCTTTTGTGATTAATGTAAAATAACGGTTCATATTTTATTTTATCCATAGCAAAATAAACTTTTAAATATCCGATCTATTTGTCGCTGTGCCGTTCATGTCGGGAATAATGGACGGATGTTTGGAAGAATTTTTCTTAAAAAAAATTTCGTTTGCATATTTCAGAAAGCTGCTCTGAACAAAAGATTTGTTGTTGTATATGTGGTAACAGTTACAAGTTTAATGACGTTGTCTCTTTTTATTCAGAAGATGTGTATTATTACTTCTTATGAACATATAATACAAACTAGGCGTTTGCACGTTTTTCTATCAACATTGTCAAAAGAATGAAGTTTCATCCAGTTGGAAAAGCTGTTTCCTAAATGCTGTTTTCTGTCTCCAGAAGGAAAAACAGTTTTTTTCCTCTCAATTTAAACAAAGAAAAAATTAAGGCTTCAACAATGAAGCGGAGACGTTGTAAAACATACTTTAGACTTATGAATAAATATCGGTTATGAACTAATCTATTGTGATTGTGTCCAACACCAAAACACCAAAATATTGTGGCTACCCCCGGAGGTATTCAATAGTATATCCCCCAAAATGTGACGTGTCCAGGTACCGAGCTGAAACCCAGTATCAGAACATCGAAAGAAGTTGCACTTTTGCCATTGGATGAGTAATAAGGCTACAGAAGGTAGGTACTGGTCTGCGTAATTTCCGATGTACTCAACTGCAACTTCAACATAATTCATATTTGAAACACTGATCAAATGGTCCATACTAGCACTAGAAAAGATTCTAAGACGATAAACTTTTGCTTAAAGTCAGAAAAATAGCATGAAATCAACATAAGATTTCAAGTTCTTTATCCAAAAATTTTGGAAAATAGGTTAAATTATAAAGAGCTAACTTCTTGATGAAAATAATGTTGAATATCTTACTAAATCCTGATATTCTATAAAAATACTAAGTCAAGATACTGCGCGGATATTGATAAGAAACGTCCGAAGTTAGTGAACGAAATCGTTAATTTGTGGAAATTTGTTGAACAAAAGCTCGGAGTTAAACCAACTTTTCCTTAAATTTGTAAAAGTTTCCATCGAAAGTACTCGTGCAGCTTAGTTCACTTTAAGAAATCCTTAAAACTGAAAAGAAAATCTATGTTGGAAAAGTTAACACCGTTTTTATGCTAAATAATTCTAGTTAGTTATTCCTAAATTTGCAAATTCCGCATCAAAGGGGCTTACCAGCGGAAACGTTCATTTTAACCCATTTGTTCCCAATTTTTTTTGTTCACAAATTTAGTAATTTTTGATATTTTCATATTTGAGAACTGTTAGTCCAATATAGGGATTAACTTTTTTGTTAACCCCCATTAACCACCTGATTAACCGCGTTGCAATAATAGAACAGCGGGATAAACAGGGCAGGTATACATTTGGGTAAAAACTAATACCAACTTTGACTTTGAGTTGCAATATTGATATTTATTATTAAAGAATTTTTAAAATAACTAATTTCTAGTTTTTATATAGAGCATACAGTAATATGTTTAATGAGATATACACAATATATTATTATTACATACAAAGTGAATAATCCAAATTATATACTCACTTAGAAAATCATGCCAATGAGTTTTGTCACCCTTATCTATCCAAGATTGTACTCCCCAAATATGAGAAAGGGAAAGTCTCGATAACATGTGATAATATCGTGTAAGAAATTCTAAGAAGCATCGGGAATGCAATGCAATATTGCACTTTTGGCACATTTTTGTGGTATTTTTCATAGACAGTCCACATACCTTGCTTGTTTCTCGGCACTAACAATCAAATGATCTTCCCTGTCATATCGAATTTCTTCGGCCACTCTTTCCTAACACTCTTGTCGGCTGCGTACTTTCGCAAATAAACCCGGACAATCTCTCGTGTGAATACTAATATGTCCAGTTTTATTGCCTTTACTCCAACAAATCATGCGATTCAGTAACAAAGCGTTGACGACAGACACATTTATAGGAAAACCAATCAACTTTCAATACCACTTCTACATTCATATGTTGATTCTCAAATTTGAGACATTCTTATTTAAACGATCAAAGCCACCCATGCAGATATTGTACTTGCTAAACGCAGCTGGCGTATTTACTTTGATATCCTTCTTCAATGTCCTTTGCTAACTTTGGCCATGGGATGTACTCCTGCTTGAGTTGAATTAATGGTACCAATATTGTCATCATTGTATCGAACTAGCGTTATACCACTGTTTGCATCTGTTGCTTGATCAAATACCCCTCTTTCTAGCTTTTACAGATCAACAAGTGGTGCGCTTTCAACTCTATTTGCCCTAATCTTCTTGTTGCGTCATGTCCTTGTTTTATTTATTTCTTCCAATAGGCTAATTGTGGTGAAACAAATGTCGAAACATATAGTACAGGCGAAATAAATGTTGCAACAACTACAAGTAGAAATTGTAGTTTTATCCCCCTGACAACGCCGAGATCAAATTAAGAAAAACTCCTACAACAAATTTCATCTCCGGTCGTGTATTTCCAGTTGTTGCCCCTTATTAAGGTTCTCTTCTGATAAAATAACCCAACCAGGTGCATAAACACTAAACTTTGTAGCCGAATGTAATTGGTTTCCCTTGCATACGTTGTTCTGTACTAGGTCGTCCATAGTACGGTATCATTGATTAATCTACACAAAGATTTACCACGTTTTCGTAACTATTTACCATCTTTTGTTCAACATATCCCACAACTTTCTTACTTTGGCAAATCTGTCGTTACTGTTGATGTTTGTGGATGTATCTAAAAATTAGTTCAAATCTCTTTCGTAATATGGCTGACACTATTGCTTCGCTATGAGTATCCTCGCTTTTGGTAACTAACTAGGGAAGTACATGAAGTGGTGCGCGGGGATCTGTATGTGTTATATATCGTTGGAAAGGTCACAACAAGTATACTTCACATGTGAAATATCTCGCTTGAATGGGGCCTGCAGGGGGCGTGGCGACCATTTAAAGATCAGAACAAGGCTCGCTCCGAAACACCAGAAAACGTAGATAAAATAAGAAGCTATGACGTAATTGTTTTGAGACGGTTTGAAAGGTAGCTGAATACGAATCTGACATCAAATGTTTACAAATCAAAATGGCCGATCCAACATTACAGATTACAAAGAAACATGCTATGAATCTGAAATCAGGTATATGGAGATATTTGACCTCGCTGTGTATGAATCGGATGCTAAAAGTGTAAAATTCAAAATGGTGGATCCAAGATGGCGAACAAAATGTAAAATACTGCTATGGAACTGAAAGCAAGTAGATAGAGGATTTCGTGGTCGCTGAATATGAATTCAATGTTAAACGTACAAAATGCAATATAACGGATCGAATGTGGCGGACGAAAAATGCAACAAAGATATGTACAGAACGGGCATATGTTATTCTTACACATGTAGTAGAAAAATACCTACAGTGCATAAGGGGGCAAGTTTTACATGCTATACAATCATGCCAAAATTAAGGCACAGAATGCAGGGCAGGTTTCGTAGTGCTCATGAAAGTTTTATGATATAAACAGATTGCAATCATAGGCATTAATTATTTTACTACCAACTTCCTCCCCCGCCGCCGGAGAGATACGCAGGGATCGGCATGTGTTATATATCGTTGAAAAGCTGCATCGACTACTCTTCACATCTGCAATATCTCGCTTGAATGGCCTCTAGAGGGTATGTTGCAATTATTTTCATATACATCTGAAGATTCAACAATGACAGTGAAAAGTAAGCGTTTAAAATATTGTTATGCTTCCATAACTGTCTTTCCGATTTCACATTATGTCGTGTACACTTGTGAGCAATATGTATGATAAATGTCCTCTCTCCGTAGTAGGGATGATACTGATACCAAGAGTAATTTCGATCTTGTGTGCTTTTCCAAATCGAGAGGATATCGAGACGGAGCCCAGGCTCGTCTCGATACTCATTCATCCATTCTGTACTTTTGCACCTTTTGTCCACCATATTAGATGCGTCATTTTGCACTTTTAACGTTGAATTCGTATATCGCGACCACGAAAACCTCTACCTACCTGCTTTCAGTTCCAGCAATGTTTTACGTTTTGTCCGCCATATTGAATTTTACACTTTTAGCATCCGATTCATACACAGCGACGTCGAATATCTCCATATACCTGATTTCAGATTCATAGCACGTTTCTTTGTAATTGGTGTCCGCCATGTTGGATCCGCCATTTTGACTTGTAAACATTTGATGTCAGATTCGTATTCAGCTACCTTTCAAACCTATATATACCACGTCTCAAAACAATTACGTCATAGCTTCTTATTTTATCCACGTTTTCTGGTGTTTCGGAGCGAGCCTTGTTCTGATCTTTAAATGGCCGCCACGCCCTACAGGCCCCATTCAAGCGAGATATTTTACATGTGAAGTATACTCGTTGTGACCAGGGTTGGCAAGGTAATTTACTTGTTACGTATTTTACGTAAATTACGCGTAATTTACTAGTAATATACGTCATGTAGAAAACCAGTTTTTTACGCAGACGTAGAAAACTATATTTCTTTCATTAAAATTAAGATAATTTTGAATAGTTGGTTATGTTGTAAGCTTAGTTTTCTTATTTAAGCATTAAAACATTATTATCTTCTAAACATTATATTTAAAAGTAATGATTTCATGCCAAATCATAGTAATATAAGATAATTTTGGATAGCCCCTCGCGGCCCACTACTACTTTCCACCTATTAGCGCACACCCAAGCACAACCACCCAACATATAAGCACACACATTAAAAGTATGTGTTGGTTCGGATATGTTTGAAAGTTCAAGTAACCTTTTGATTATAACAATTTATTGTTTTACCTTTGCAGCTTTTAATATAAAACTCTAAACATTTCAGTATACTTTGAAACTTCTATTAGAAAAGAAAAAGAGATTGACTGTTAGGCTCATTTCACCTTCATATTACACACTAATGCACACACATTACTGATACGAAAAGTACTGATCAGAATATTGAAATAATGAAATTTTAGAATAAACTGATTTGTTTTTCTTCCACGGCTGAACGATACTATATATACCACTTCACTTAGCACTGGGACATATTGAATTTTCGATGTAAAAGTTATTAGATTCTCATTTTAAACACACACAACTGAAAAAATATAAAAGCACCCAACAGAACATTATACTAAATTTTTCGGAATGAACTAATTTATTTTGCTCTTTTCTTCCAAGTCCAACAACAACACTAAATATATTACTTCCCTTAGC
Organism: Thermobia domestica; assembly: GCF_964235325.1. Classification (NCBI taxonomy): domain Eukaryota; kingdom Metazoa; phylum Arthropoda; class Insecta; order Zygentoma; family Lepismatidae; genus Thermobia; species Thermobia domestica. Next base: position 239,444,430 of record NC_137454.1, on the reverse strand, counting down.
ACTTGACTATCATTTGAACATTTAATGTAGACATTTTTCATGGTCATAATAAATAGACAAAACTGAAAAAAATACTCAACAGAATATTGAACTACTTGTTTCTTCGGTTTTTTTTTGAAAGAAACTATTTGTCTTTCTTCCTAGTTCGAATACTGAATATATTTCACTTGGTTCCAATAAAACTGCGTCTATCATTTCATTTAAAATTTAGCCATTATTTTAATTCTAAAAAAAATGTTACATGCCATTTCCATTATAGTTTAGTACAATTCCAACACAATACTCTTAATCACACTAATATTCATAACTTGAGTGGTCTTGTAATTTGAGGGTGTAGTATATTTGAAGTAGTTTCTTCGAACGTTCGAAGCTGAGCCGGTTTCTTGTGACTTTATAGACAAAGGACCAATTTGAGAAAAATTCTTTCAATTTGCGCTGAAAATTCTAGGATGTTCAGTAATTTCATATCAAATTCAGACAACTCCTTATGTTACCGAGTAGCGAAATACCAGAATGTGCGTGGTGTTGTAATTCCCTTCTTCATAAGTTCTTCAAAATTTCCACATTTTCCCCGATATTGCTGGTAGCTAGTTATTCCTGAAGAGCCGAGGTTTTCCAACAGAAACTCCTCTACTTGTTTGTGATGCTTTTCTCAGACATTGCAGAAAGTCGTCACAAATGGAGACCACGAAGGCTTACCATTGTTGTTATATTGCACAATAGTTTCTTCCATGGCTCCTCTGGCATAAAACTTTTCTCGATTACAGAGGGTTTAAAACATGAAACATGATGAAATGGGTTTTGAACAGTCACGCGTGCAAACCGTATTATACAATGCTACTTTACAAAACCAATACAAAATTCCCAGTTTATGCTTACGGATTAAGTTTTGCAAAATCCAGCTAGATTCCATACAATTTTAGGAAGAATATTTTTAAAGCTCAGCGCGTAGAACGTTTTCTTGTAATTTGTAGACCTGTTTCTAATTTTTTACGTACTTTACGTATTTTACGTAAATTACGCGTTTTTTACGCGTATTTTACACGTCACGTAGAAAACCTTTCTTTACGCGTAATTACCCAACCCTGGTTGTGACCTTTCCAACGATATATAACAAATGCAGATCCGCGCGTACCACTTCATGTACACTCTTGTCCAAAATTATTGTCACATGTATACAAATATGTTGTTGTAGGAATATAATTTGATAACGAATTCGCCCGATATTTCTTATAATGTTAGTATGTGTATAATTGGAAAATACATGTATGTGGTAAATTTCATGTCAAAAGAGCAGTAAATAAGAACAATAAAACGAAAATAAAACTTTTTTGTCCATTTAGTAACATTTTGTTTTACTCGTTCTAATTTTCATATTTAAAATTTTTTTCATATTTAAAATTCTTTTCCTATGAAATTTACCACAGATATAAGTTTCCCGATTATACACATAGTATCAGTATTAAAAGTACCATGCAAAATCATTATCAAATTATATTCTTACGAGAAGACAGTTATAGATATGCGACAATCATTATGGACATGAGTGTACTTCACTAGTAAGTCTCAAGCCAAAATAGAGGTGGGGCATCGATGTTGAAAGACAGAGGCCTTATACAAGGTGACATATTGGCATTCGGCTGGTGGAAACAAAGGAAATCCGGGAAAAAACTGTCAAGAAGGCCTGACGAAAGAAGGTAACATAATTGCAGAATACATGAATAATTAGTACTATATTTGCAGCTACTTGTAGAGTCAGGGATCAGAGTAAAATTTTCTCAATATGTTCTTTCATCTTTAAAATCATGCAACTAAATTCTATCTCCATGTATCACAGATGTAATAAATAATGTAAACGAAATTTATTAAGATCTTTTCGTTTCCTAGTGCTAATAAGGCTTAAAGAAATTTATTTCGCGACACAAATATACTTATAAGAGTAACACTTTAGACGTAGACAAAAAAGGAAATGTGTTATGTGTATAATGAAATTTACTCTACAGTAGTTTTGTACGTGCGCTATTATGCACATGTCTGCTCTAGAATAACAAAAATATACTTGTACTTATGTATTCATATGACAATGTGCGCAACAGAGAGTATAATGTGGTCTATGTTTTACATGTTCATTCAGAAACTGCTAATGAATTACAGTCCCCGTTCGTGCCTGCTCTTCCAAAAATGGAACATTCATTGCTATTGTCACACGTACCCATTCACTCCCGTTATTCCAATATTGGAACATGCTAGTTTAGAATGCTGCCAGAGGAAAAAAAATGAGTTTTCTTGAAAATCAATGATGTTACACTAAAGTTGCGAGTGTTAGGAAAGTATCAGTTAAGGAAAAATTAGAGAAATCATATCCATGTTAAACAAATATACTTACTTTGATTTTGAAATCATCATGCACGCTGAGCTCAAAAAGTGGCTGGCAATACTGCGCACACTATTTGGTATAAAGTGATACCAGGCACCGCTAGTTACGAAGTGGTACCAGACAAGTTTTATAAAATAAACCTCACCTACATATTTATTTCTATATTATAGAAACAAACAAAAACTATAATGTTCCATTTTTGGAACAGCGGGAATAAATGGGTTAAGAAATCCTTTAAATTCTGAAAATAATCTATGTCCGAAAACAAACATTGTATTCAAGCTTTAAAAAAATACTGTCCAAAACCTGGACAAAAGGAAGCCTATATCAGTCTCACTACAATTTCAAGATGAACTAAGACATTTCGACGATTCACTATCTTGTGAAGAGATGGAAATCTAGAAGTTACGGCGTTGCCATCTTCCTGTAGACAACTGTATCGCTCTGGAATTTTTTCTATACGTTATACCCGCTCCGAGGTGTTTCGGTTAGTTGTGTAGTTTTCAGTAATTTTGGATGATTGTTCAACAAGCGCTAGTACTTGTTCTCCCACAGATCTTATAAACAACACGAAAATATTTTTCATTTTCGATCTGGAGGGACTGAGTGACGTTAGAGGGATATATCTTAGGTACGTTATTGCCAGAATATTGCGGCCAACATTAATATGGCTCATCATGTAAAGTCTTATAATTAAAATTTAACTAATTATCTAATTACACGACATATTAGGATATTCAATAAGGTTAATTTCTCTTTGAGTTTTCAATAGAACGCTCACCCTTGTCCTACATATTAACTGACGACGGCAAAAATGGGGTTTTGAGTCCAAATTAAGTCAGTAACTAATGGTAGGCTAACAGGAGTTGCGTCCCCGAAGGAGTCCTGGTTAAGTTAGTATCGGAGCTGGTTAAATTTGTAATAGATATCGGCCATATAGTTGGGATAATTAACACTTCTTACCCTCAACATATACTGCAGTTTCTACACACTAACATTGGGATACCACGCTTCTATCATTCTGCTAACTAACTAGTAAGAATGCGGACATGTAAGTGGTATCCTCATAAATGCCTTCCTTCCTTTAAAATTCTCATTAACTATTATTTTTAATTCTACTTTTTTCTGTTGGTTTTGTTATTTTTTTACATTGAGAAAAACTGAAAAGAGAAACACAATGTACTCCGTTGTTAAATACTAGCACGATAGGAGAACCAAGATATGCTTTTCAACAAAAGATCAACATCCGCTTTAGGCTGAGGCAAGAGAGGTTTGATATGAGTTCCGAAAAAACACCCATTGTTACTTATCATTAGAGAACGGATTTTTGTGAAGAAAATTTTAATCAAATATTTAATTGAAAATGCCGAAATATGAAGAAATATGAAAATTTATATTTAAAAATTTCCCAATGTTTCATATAAATGTAGTAAATGATTTTGGTCACGAAATTATTTCCTCAGTGCATACTATATGCCATACTTAAAAGCTCTTGTTTGTTGCGGTAAATAACAAGTTTCTCCATGTCGTCTGGAAGCAGTTAAATATTCTGCCTATCAAGAGAGTTTTGCATCATGAGAAGGTTCGTTCTACATTATATGGAGGGACAGGAGCATACTTGTATCGTGCTACATTCTGTACATTAATCTGTTGGAATAGATAATTTCCTTCAATGAGCATTCTTCATATACAACGCTGATTTAGTAAGCCGATATAACTAGAATTCTGTACTTGCAGCCACCTGCATAAAAATTCATGAAAATGTAAACTGATACACCAGTTACAATTCGGAAAAGAATTTATATTTAAGTTAAACCACTTTCAATGGCAAATGATTCAATTCCAGAATGCTTAGTTAGTGTGTCAGATGTCAATGGGACAATGACTGTTGACTAAGCTCACCGGACAAGAGATTAATCATTCATTGGATATATTACGCTAATAACGACTGACACTATCTCTGGCCTTGATAACTGCCTCGTTCCAGTTAGGAAGGAAGTCCACACGGTTCTTCAGGTGTGACTGCAGTGAGATATATGGGGCACTAGGAAATCACCTTGCGTTTGCACAGGAGTGATTAATTTTTTGCCCTGTGAACTTCTTTCAATTCATCATAAAAGTTTTAAAAGGAGGAAAATAAAATGTAAAACGTATTAAAAGCTCCAAATCCAAATGTCAATATGTTCCTTTCCGGCAATAAGGCAGGAAGCGGTACCGAGTTATAGTAGCTAGACCAAAGACTCTAAGCGGGATTTAGTCACCAATATAGCCCAGAAATATTAATTAAACTTAACGTAGTAAGCACTTTTTCTTTAAAATAACAAGTAATTCACATATTAAAAAATTCTTGTCCAAAATATGTAAAATTACCTCTTTAGTTCATTTGTACCTGCAAATTTAAACAAATAAAATTACCAAAGTAGACATTCAACACTTTAGAATGATTATTGCCCAAGTAATCTATTAGAATAGCAGAATATCTATCTATCTGTATATATATATATATATATATATATATATATATATATATATATATATATATATATATATATATATATATATCTATATTTGCAGTGGCGTATTTACGATTTTGTTTCGGGGAGGGCTTTGCTAACTTTCGGGAGGGGCTTTGCCTGAAAATGTGAAAATTCTGCAAGATATTTCATATACTTTACTATAGTATGTAAGATTTCGGGTGGGGCTTAAGCCCGGAAGCCCACCCCTAAATACGCCACTGTATATTTGTATATATAAATATATACTTCTTTCGTATAGTAGGCGTACAAATTTAAATTCACAGTGGAATTCCAGCTTTCGGCATCCTCTTATCACTTATTTCTAGCATACAGTTCTCCAAATCTTGCTCACAACAGTCACAAGTCCAGCAAACAATGACGCACAGAAACTGATGGACAGAAAAATTCCTTCATTAACCCTTTCTTGCCAAACGTCCCCATGGGTTTGATAACTATTCATCCTCAACAATCGCTGAACATATATTTATGGTCTGAAGCAACATGCTTTTGCAGCACTTTGCTCCAGAAATGTATAGAGAAACCCAAAGAACAATAAATACATGTAAAAAAAATGTTGCTGTTTTCTCGAAGATTTCTATAATTAAGAGAACTTCAGCCTAAAACACTAAATGCCGCTTCAACCATTCTGAGTGAACTTCTGGTTACTCATATTTCTGAAGTAGATCAGAATGGGAGATTTAAGGTGGCTCCCGGACAGAAGTACGTGTGTATTAACCTCAGTGTTTTCAATTTTCATTTTTAAATAATTTTACTTTTAGACATCTCTAATAGTTTGGTACAATCTAAAAGGTACTTAGAAAAAAATATACATGGTGTTTCAAAACAATACCGACAACGTTTGGGAGGTGATTCCTGACACCAAGATAAGGCAAAAAGTATAAACCAACCTGGTTGCACAAATGCTTCCTTTCGGAGTTATAGGCTGCCGAAAACATGAAAAAATGAACTTTATAGGTCCATAGCTCCAAAAGTATGGGACCTACCATAGTCGGATCAAGACTTAACTTAGGAACTAATATATGCCCTATCCAAATATCCATGTTTCAGAATCCTGTGATACTTCCGCAACAATTTTTATAGAGGTATTTAGTGAGTACTTCAAATTAGGTGTCTGTAGCAAAACTCCCTCTATAAAAATTGCTGTAGGAGTAAATCAGGATTCTCAAACATGGATTTTTGGGTAGGGCACATAGGTGCCCGACTACGGTAGATCCTATAGTTTTGAAACTATGGACCTTTAAATTTTATTTTTTCATGTTTTTGGCAGCTTATAACTCCGAAAGGAAGCATTTGTGCACCCAGGTTGGTCTATACTTTTTGTCTTATCTTGGTATCAGGAATCACCTCCCAAATGTTGTCGGTGTTGTTTGGAAACACCCTGTATATATCTGGCGTTTATACTCCCTTATTTTAATTTATTTATTTTTCTTTTTTACAGTTATTAGTGTTAGCAATTTTACTTCGAACCGGCTATTCGTCCTCGTTGACAAAACAGTTGTATAATTTTTGTCGGCAGTGGTATAAGACATCTAGCAAAGTTTGTTGCTTCTTACGGGACTATTTTCTAGTAATATCTGATGCTATTATATCAAAATTTATTTTTACAATCAACCTCTAAATTACTTTATTTAAAAATTAAAGGGCATTCTTCCACAAAAGTAACAATTAATTTAAAGATAAATTAAACTAAGACACCTAACGTCTCTGTGTAGCGACATTACATTTCTTAGTCAAAGCTTTGTGCACTCTATCTTCTAGATAACACACTTTTGTCCTCTTTCGAACATCTGTACGAATTGTATTTCTCTCTGCTATTTGCGTGTCTATTGTGCTGCATATTCCTTAGTTAATATATAGATTTTTCGTATGAGTCTTCGATCTCCGATTACATTCAGCAGTCCTCAACACTCCCGTCAATCTTTCCCATTTGAATCGAACAAAAGCCTTCTCTCAGTCAACAAGTATTACACACTCCTTCCCTTTTACCATGATCTATTCACCGTTTATGCGAAATAAGTCAATACTAGTAACAGTACAGCACATGTCCTGAAGCAATAAATCCAACAAGTTGGTGCTGCTAACTAATACGAGAAATTTATTCAAACACTCCACCTTCGTTACAGCTTGAAACATAATACTTGACCTCCTTCCCTTGTGTACTACATGACTAATTGATATTGATTTCAGGGTATGTTGTATTTTCTACAAATAACGATCAGTTGACTCTGTCAATGTAATGTCTAATTGATGAAGATAATGTTTCAGTTTCACAAGTATCTAGTGGTTACATTAATCGGAAACAAATTTCAGTTTGTATTATTGATTTATGTGATACCGCTATTCACAGATTTCAACATGTTTGTATACAAATAGGAATACACAATAATGTATGGGATGATTATGATTGGTTTGTGGTCAAGCACACTACTGAATTTATATTAGCGGTCAATGTTTGCATATTCTACTGAATTCTGATTAGTGCGCAACATAAAGGAGTTGTTATTGCCCATTTTCTATAGGGCATATCTATGAATTAACACTTTTCTTTCTGAATGAGAAAATGTTTTATTTATCGTTTTATGTCGAGGATCGTGAAAGTAATATCGTATCTTTCTAAAACGCAAGATTGTCCTTCTTTCAACGTACTATTAATATCTGAAAATAGAGGAAAATACTGAATGGCTTGATTATTTTCTAATAATACTTGTTAAATTGAAGATTACAGTATCACTATGTTGTAAGTATTATAGTATCACTATGTTGTAAGTATTAATATTGTTCTCTCATAAGAATCTTAAGAGACATTTTTACTTTAATTCCTGTTAACTAGCGTTTAAACTCCCTGTTAAGCACTGACGTTATATGAGTCGGTATCTTCTCTTTAAAGTAGAATAAGAAACAGTACTCGCGCTTTAATCTCAGGCTTAGTACCCTTACCCAGAATCAAATCCGAAATATTTAAGTTTTACGTCTCACGTCCCGTGTAGGCTACTAAAGGACACGGTGATGATAACAAGGCATGAAATAGTGGAGTGAAGTAAATGGAAAGAAACGGGAAGAACAACCCGATGAAATCCACGCACACGGTTTCTGTCCACCAAAGTCACGTGGCGCGAGGTGGGATCAAACCAGAGACCTCATCAGAGGTGAATGATCTACCACTGAATCACTGTGGCTCTTGGAATCGAACCCGGCTCAATGCGCAATTTACGTTACGCAGTAATAACTCGGCAACGAAATGACACTTCCTAAACACGTATATTGATTCAGTGGCAATTTTTATAAGGGATTAATTTGTTTGGCTTGGCACGGACTTGTTGGGCAGAAATGCGCATCTTTACGGACACTAGTTGAGAATAAACCATACACAAGGAAGTCAAGTAAAATGTTGTGGCTTGTCAAGGTATATGAAATAACAGGTAGCTCCAGTTCGCATTTAGCATTCTGATTGGTTCTTTGACCGTAACGTCTTGTGGGGGAACTTTTGCCAATTTTGAAACAGTATACCAACTAGCGTAATTGCGTATGCAGTTTTTCCCTTCTTTTCTTGAACGATATCTCACGATACCCAAGGATGTTATCAAATAGAAGCTCTGTCCATATGTATGTTCATCATATTAGGTAACTGAATGACCGCTATATATGTTGGCTCAAAACTTGCGAACTTCATATGTAGATATGTAGTGTGTCTGTAATTTATTTTTACTTAAGAGTCTTCATCCCGGCAAAATTAAAATGCCGCTAATTTTACAGTAATTATGTGATATCTTCAAATAGATAAAAGATAATTGAAATATGGAGCAAGAGCGCCCTAGACAATATTATTTTGCGTGAGGTACCGTTATCACAAGTCACCTAGTGGCTTTCCGTTTTCAGCTGTTTAGAAACGCGAAAATAAATGTCGATTTTCAAAATGTCTCGAAATCGAAAGCAGATAAGTGAGTCGTGATAACGGTTTCACATGTAAAATAATATTGTCTAGGGCGCTCTTGTTCCACATTTCGATTATCTTTTATCTATTTGAAGATATCACATAATTACTGTCAAATTAGCGGTATTTTAATTTCGCCGGGATGAAGACTCTTAAGTCGTTGCTTCAGATTTAAATTATACAATAGTTACATGCTGCACGTATGGGCATACAAATACGAGTGAGAAGAAATTACCCGAAATAACCTTTCACAGGTAAGAAAATCACCAATCATAGAATGGGTATGGCTGTGACGTTTGGCCTCACGATTTTGTGGTATGGGCACATCCTCTATTTTATAACATCCTTGGCGATACCTTCACGTGACGTCACCGACTGCAAAATATTCTGGGAAAAATGAGAGCAGAAAGGCGGAATCAAGAGTCCCCTGGTGGGTTATTGACTTAAAAAAAAGAAATGAGTTTGTTATGTGATTAAGCAGGTTGTATTAATAAAACAAGCTTATATTCGTCTTGTTTATAATTTAGCGAGATAATTGATGATAGCAACAGAAGATATAACAGGACTTCAAAAATGTCTATTCATAATGTTAGCTTTATAGCACTTTTGACTTTCTGCTTTTCAGTGCTTTTTAATTATCTAATTTTTAGCTCTTTAAAAGCGCATTTTAAATTATTTTCTGCTTTTAGAGCTTTCAAAGCTGTTAATGTTTTTTTGAAAAAAAAGTTCTGCGTTTTAACACTTTTGTTTTAAAAAAGTTAAATGTTTTAATCGTTTTTGATTCGTTACCTCAGTAGTTTAGGTACCTAAAGATAGAATGAGTTAACGTACGGAACGTACAAAAACCAGCATTTTTATTTTCTAATTCAGTCTACGCGTTACGAAATTATATGTGAACATACATAAAATTGCGATATTAACATTGTCAGATGTTGAGGGATTTCATCAGCGTTGCAGCATCTAGCATAATTTGCATGTCTTTAGCATCTAGCATAATGCTTTTAGCATCCTGCCCAAATCTAGCATAATTTCAGCAAGTTTATCAAAAAGGCGTAAAACCTGGAAATGAGAAAGAACTTGGTCGTGGGAAGAAAAAGAACGGCAGAAATATATCCTCTCCCATTGATTCATACAGTCGGTAAACCATACAGGCAGTCTTATTTTCCGAAGTAGGTTAGAATCGGCTTTGGGCTTTTTTCTTTCTTTCTTTCTTTTCTTTTTTTTTTTTGTGGCTCCACCCAGGGTTTTCTAATCCTTTAACTGCGAGGCATAGGCGGAGCTATGGGGCCATTCTCCCCCCAAAATTTTTGACAACTTCACCATCTTTATTTCTGACTTCATGACCTTCTTTATTCCTGAAATGAAAGGTCCGAGACCGACCGAAAGTCTGCCCCCCAGCAGACAATTCCCAACTCCGCTTATGCTGCGAGGTAATTTTCTTTCAAAATATGTAAACAAACACTTTGCATTCATTTATACGATATATACGCCATTGAGTCTGGCAACGACTGCACTAGTTTAGTTGAGTTAAAACTTTCGTGCGTGAAGTATTGAGTTCTATCCACGCATTCTTGAGCTCTGCGTATTTTAAGTTACGTTATCGTATCTCAGCTTCGTTGTTTTTCTTTTAAAATTCCTGAATTAGTAATTATGAAGATCTAGCATAATTTGACCGAATCTAGCATAATTTCGATCAGGTTTTGGAATAATTCCGAGCTGTGAGTATGGCAACGCTGGATTTCATGGCCTGACTGCGAAGAATGTAAGCAGATCGTGATTAAATTTGCAGGAGAGAACCAGAATGCATACTTCTTCGGTGCTCCTATTTAAATTTAATCACGATCTCGTGAAAGTCTTTCGAGTTAGGACATAAAACTCCTCAACGGCTGACAGTGTTAATGCCGTAATTCTGTACATGTTCACATATAACTCCATAATAAAATAGCTCACGCATGTCTTAGCCCAACCCATTTTATATTAAATTTGTGTTCTACTTTTAGTCTAGGTACGTACCTGAACTACTGGGCCAACTTAAAAGTGGAAATATAAAGTTAAAAATATTAATTGAATAAGAAAACGCTAAAAACAAATAGTAATAAAAATTGCTAAAAGGCAGAAAATAATTAATTTGTCCTAATAAAGTAAGCACTTACTTCATTTAATTTGTTATAATACAATTACTTTACAAACTTAGGTCTACTTACTTTTGTATCTACCTATATACTATTAAGTTTTATTATTATTATCAATAATAAAACAAAATGAAATCTGTACAAATGAAACAAAGCTTCAACCCTTTCGGGTGGTCGAATGACAAGGACATGTGTCTTTGGTGCTTGTGGTCTCGAGTTCGTTTCCCGATAGGAGAATAGGAAAATTTAATTTTACTTCATTCACTTTCATTGATCATTCGTTTTCGTTACCTTACAAGGCATAACCGGGACCTGTTTTGAGTTAAAAATAATGATTTTTCAACTTAATGCCGCATGAAATTACTACTGTAATTATAATTTTGTTTAAAAAGTTATTATTATTTGTCTAGCGTCCATTTGTTTTGCACCGAAGCTATGTGAAACATAAAACTACTGTTTAAGATGGAATATGAATCACCGTAATATACTCATTGTTTTCCCACCAAGAACCTAATCCGACATTATATTCCTTCAAGGTGCGCGTAATAACTACTAGACCAGTAAGCTACAAATGGCCGTCGAGTTTTTTTTTATTTTCATTTTGTGCCTTTCCATGGTTTCTTCTCCCCCACATCACTCTCAGAGGCTTCATAGTTTAAACATCGTTTCAATTTTATTTTGGTGTCTCCATACTGATATTAAGAAAAAAAAAAACACCATAGTGATATTACAAAAAATCTTAATTCCCTCATGAATGAAGCTAGAACGAAGATAACGCCGCTGTTCTCTTTCTGAGAGCACGTACTACCGGAAAATTCCATCATGCCATTTAAAATTTTCGATGGAAATCCAATATGACGGCTTTGAAGATGATCGGCTAGGTTCTCGTGTAAGCTGTCATCTTTGTCTAAACTTTTGATTATATCATATCCAAAAGCTATGATTTTTCACACTTTTCTAGCGAAGTTTCTTTTGTATTAATATGAAGTAGCAAAAGAAAAACAAATTAAGATCAAAGAAATACTTTCGTACATCGAAAGTAATTTTTGTTTTATTCCTATATTTCAAAATTAAATTTCTTTCCATTTATGTAAGTATCTATATTGATAAAATGAACAATTTTCTTTAATAGTTTCTTTTTAAAAAGTTTCTAAAAACGGTAAGCTACAGAAGATTATTTTCTTGTCATAAATCAATTGATGAAGGGAACATATTGAATATATTTAGAGAGAAAATTGTTGTCAACGAAAGAGCAGTGAACAAAACATTGTTTATAACTTCATCAAGAAACTAAATTAATAAACCTAGTTAGCACAAAATAAGAGTAATCCATTGTACACGCACACACGAAAACTTATATGCATGTTACTTTATTTTGTGTATTTCAACACTGTTGGATCAAATTGTATAAAGAAATTAATAGCAATAAATTTACAGCGTATAATATTTTATTATCAGATGTACATATATTAAGAAACAATAATGATATTCTATCCCCTCACGCTGTAGTTCTTGGGATATAAATTGTTCTTTTTCGATTAATATATGTAATGCGTTGCATGATTGCAAGTTAAGATATTGCATAATCTAAATTATGTTGTACATCTCCTAAAATCGTTGTGCTTGCAACACAGGTACATACGATGAATGTATTTCAACTACACATAATAAATACTTCAGTGGTAACGACAAAGAAAATACAATTGAAAAATAATTCATAAGTAATTATTTATATTGTAAAGCTTACCATCATTGAATTTTAGTGAGTGACGATAAGCATCAAAACATAATGTAAACACTTAAAATACACTTATACCAGGACAATAAAATGAATAGACGTTCTATATGGCTTTTAGCATTTCGAAATATATCAACAAAATGTTTTTAATCTAATTCACATATATATTTCTTTCTCTCCCTGTCAAATCAACGTCAGGATATTATGACTTCTGTATTATACCATATACTTATTTTTGTAATATTTTGTCGTATATTATGAAGAGTGTTTGAAGAAAACACGGCATTTTGCATTAACTGACCTGTATGCAAACGTATAGTGAAGAAAAACAAGTTAAATTTCAACTGATTTAGTAGCAAATTCTAAGTAAGTACACCCTAAAGACTATTATTTATATTAGTATTTTGTATTCTGATATAGCCGATAGAAAATATTCGTCCTTGAAGCTATAACCTTTCCTGTATATGTGGAAAGTTTTGTCTCAGATTAGCTACACTTCTGTTCACAAAAATCTAGAGTGCCTTCCATAGTCCTGAAAATTGAACCCAGATACTTACGTCCCTCGAATTTGTGTATACAATGTAACGTTCCTCTTTGAGCGTTACATTTTCTCAAAGAGATTATTCGTAGAGATGTTTAATCAGCTCTGAGTTAGTGTTATTTTCTTTTATATTTTCTCAATTCTCGACCCTCATGAAGGATTCAAGAAGGTCGACAATTGGACTAGTGTGTGTAGTCGTAGTATGCTACTTTCTTTTGTATGTCTATGACTTGCGTCGAGCGGATATCTTTCAGCTTCTGAAGATAGTGCTGACTGCTTGAAATAATTTGAAATTTTGTGCTTCGTCTAAACGGAGGGATTATTATTATAAATGTGCATATATAAACATTGATTCATATAAATTCTATTTCTATTTAGTCGTATATATTTTATTATTAAAGTTGTTGTTTCGATACTACGCTCTGATGCGTAGTAAAGAGCGACCAATCGGAGACCGAGTTGGATGCAGGCGCACGCTCCCTTTGTCTTAACTCTTTGTAACCGGGAAAAATATGGTGGAAGTAAGAGCGGAGGTGTAGTTTTCGTCCTGTCTTTTGACCTGATTACTGCGTGTCATGGAGTGAAATGATTGTTTCCCATCACAAACCTTTTAAATAGGAGGTGCTGTGACGGAATAGTGATGGTAGATTAGTGTGCGTGCAGTGAACTACAATAAATTACCTACAAACACTCAGCTCGTGCTCGTACAGGATATTACTAGGATAGTTTGATACTCGCTAATCGTTTGCTGTGATGTAAGTGGAAGTCTAACAGTCCTTTCCCAAGAATTGTCTCTGGGACCAAGATCGATTATGTATGGCCTCTTCCTCTTGAAGTAGCGATTCCCCGTCTTCTGTTTCCCTTAATTGGGACTCCGTCCTTTGTTACTCGTCGTCTGATTCCACCTGCTTTTGTGGGACTTAAATGCATCTTTCAGTGAAGTTCATGTCTGCGGTCGAAGTGTGAACGTGAGTGTTTCAGCAACTTTGCAGTGAGATTGTTTACCTGGTGAGGGAATTGGTAGAGTGTATTTGATTGCTATCAATCAAAGAAGGTTGCCGTTTGGTCAAGCTGTGCCTATGCCTATGATTACGACCGTCATGTACCGATATGCCTGTGAGGTCGTTGGAGACCGCTTCCTACCCTAGGTCGCTGTCCGAACTGGAACCCTTCGAACTGGCCTGTGGTGATGGTGCTGTCCACTTGTAAGCAGTGAAAGGTTGGGTAAGCTTTGGGTCACCGTCCCAGGTAACTATGTCTCATTATCTCTTATCTCATTCTATGAAAGGAATAATGTCGTCCCGGAACTGTGAGGAAATTTGTCCGCCGTTCATGTAATTCATTCAAGTCGTTTCCATTTACAATATCCAGTGGTATATTTTTATCGTCGTGTGTTTATTCTGTGGTTTGAATCGTTTATAAACTAAAGACAATATATATACATCCATAAATCATTGGTTATTTATTGCATTTACTTACTATATGTATTTCAGTTCTACAATGTCGATAATGTCATTTCAAGTGAATCTTGTCCGTAGCATGTCCGAGTAAACGAAAGTGAGTCTCTATCCAGTAAGTCGAATCATACGCCTATAGGGTAGTCTGATATCAACACCGTTTCTCTCTTGCTTCGAATGGAGTCATTTCCCGAGTTGCGTAGATGTATAATGTATCACTCGTTACCATCTAGCTTATGTTCGCCCAGTAGCGGGCACTCCGTATTGTCTATTTACAAATACTATGTTTAGTGAAGTAAAAGCTTGATTAGCGATGGCTAGCTCGTATCTGTCCGGCAGTGGACACTCCGTATTGGTTATTACAATATATATATGTTTCATAATCTGAGTATTGAGTTGCCACACAACAATAATCTATGTAAAATCCTCGAGTTGTCTTCATGTCATATCTTTAGCAATAATGCTATTTACTAGTTCAGTAGGACGCGCCGAAGACGGTGGACATACGATAGCCCTCGCACTTTGATATGATGGTGTCAGGGGTAGAGTCTAATTTATTGGTTGGTCTTGTACTTCCTATAATGTTTCTGCAGTATGTATTGTTATTACCGCCGCTGTTAATTTGTAAGTTATGTCGAGGGAAATGCCCTCTTAACAGCTGGTTGCGGAAGTAGTGGAAACGTTATATGTTTGGGGAGGAAGGTTAGTCGACACAGCCACATGCTTACTCCCTCTGCTGTGAGATGTTTTGTGGACAGTAATGTAAGTGAAATTTCCTTCACTTGCTGTGATGCAGCCTACCAAAAATTATGTCCTGATATTTATTTGAAAATGTAAACAACTCTTGTTATTGAGGATACTGTTCAAATATTGCTGTTACTCATCTTTAGCTATGTTGGCGCTAGAAGTTTTCTGAAATCTTTAAGGATCGAATACAGATGAATTTTTTCTCTCTTCTGACTATTGAGTTTAGCTGTCTATGTTTACTAATGCCATTTTCAATATTATACGTTGTTTGCAAGAGAGTTAAATAAACATGATTGCAAGGTATGTGGTGTTGTTCTGAAATGAATTTTTTAGCTTCCTCTTTCTCCGTACCGACGATGCCATTAGTGTGCAAGAGTCTGGAGTTAAATAGCGTTGTGCTTACTGGTCTATAATTGTAGCGTAAGAAAGGAATATATCGGCGACCCAATAATTTTTTTCCTTCCCCTAACGTCAGCTACGAACTAGCGCTTTTTAAGTTGGCGTACACAACCAGAATTCTAATTACTGTAAAATGTTACGTTTCAAGTTGGCAACCCAGCTGTAGGATTATTTTATTGTCTAAAATGTTACACTATTTGGTTGTTGTCGTGTTATGCGGGAAGAAATGAGTGATACAGACTGTTGCGTTGGTGTTGATGAGATATGCTGGATAGAGCTCACATATGTTTATGTTCATTGGATTTATAAATAAGTAAGTAAGATGTCGGCTGAGTCGAGGAATCTTCCTCCTAATGAAGATGATATTATTTGTGTTTGTTGTAGCGAGCCTCTTGCTGCCGCGGAACAAATTGATTCTGATAAGAAACGTGCTATATCTTGTGACAGGTGTCACGAATGGTCACATTTTGTTTGTGTTAAATTAAAGGATACTTCTAGTGTTTTTGAAGCTGTTAGCTCAGATTCTTTTGTTTGGGTTTGTCCTAAATGTGACGCACATACTTCTCCTGAAGTGTCGGAGCGTGAGAATGAATCACCTCCCAAACATTTTTCTTCGCCTCAGTCCCCGCAAGGGGCATTGTAGAACTGAAATACATATAGTAAGTAAATGCAATAAATAACCAATTATTTATGGATGTATATGTATTGTCTTTAGTTTATAAACGATTCAAACCACAGAATAAACACACGACGATAATAGTATAGCACTGGATATTGTAAATGGAAACGACTTGAATGGATTACATGAACGGCGGACAAATTCCCTCACAGTTCCGGGACGACATTATTCCTTTCATAGAATGAGATAAGAGATAATGAGACATAGTTACCTGGGACGGTGACCCAAAGCTTACCCAACCTTTCACTGCTTACAAGTGGACAGCACCATCACCACAGGCCAGTTCGAAGGGCTCCAGTTCGGACAGCGACCTAGGGTAGGAAGCGGTCTCCAACGACCTCACAGGCATATCGGTACATGACGGTCGTAATCATAGGCATAGGCACAGCTTGACCAAATGGCAACCTTCTTTGATTGATAGCAATCAAATACACTCCACCAATTCCCTCACCAGGTAGACAATCTCACTGCAAAGTTGCTGAAACACTCACGTTCACACTTCGACCGCAGACATGAACTTCACTGAAAGATGCATTTAAGTCCCACAAAAGCAGGTGGAATCAGACGACGAGTAACAAAGGACGGAGTCCCAATTAAGGGAAACAGAAGACGGGGAATCGCTACTTCAAGAGGAAGAGGCCATACATAATCGATCTTGGTCCCAGAGACAATTCTTGGGAAAGGACTGTTAGACTTCCACTTACATCACAGCAAACGATTAGCGAGTATCAAACTATCCTAGTAATATCCTGTACGAGCACGAGCTGAGTGTTTGTAGGTAATTTATTGTAGTTCACTGCACGCACACTAATCTAGCATCACTATTCCGTCACAGCACCTCCTATATAAAAGGTTCGTGATGGGAAACAATCATTTCACTGCATGACACGCAGTAATCAGGTCAAAAGACAGGACGAAAACTACACCTCCGCTCTTACTTCCACCATATTTTGCAAGGGGCGCGAAACGAACTGTGAACCTTTGTCTGAGACAATAGCACTACGATAGGGAAACAAATAAAATTAATTCTTTTCCAACACTGAAATTATACCTTTAACATGAGCAGTCTTCAAAGGAAAGAAACAAACAATCCTAGAATAAATATCGATAATAGACAAAATATAATAACCATTACTAACTGGGAGTTTCCCAACGAGATCGACCGCTAGACGGTCGTGAGGTCGACTAGCTTCTATATGAATTTCTTCTTTAAGTATTACTTGATTGGCGAACTTTGTCTCAGCACAATCAAGACAATCTCTGGTATACTGTCGAACTGGCAGTCTTTGTTTCTTCCAGTAAAATAAAGAACGACATAAAGACATAGATTTCCTAGCCCCAAAATGACCACGTGAATGGACTATTCCAATTATTTCTTTCACTAATTTTTGAGGAATAACCAAAAGCCATTGGTTCGAATTTCTATGCTTGAAATATAACAAACCAAGATAGCAAGTGACATGTTCTGGAGAACTATCCAATAAAGACCTTAACCTAATACAAAAATCATCGTACTGCTGCTTTTCCCTGACTTTCTCCAGGTTGAAAAGAGACGAATCTTGAACAGACAAGAAATTGACATGATACTCTTCTAACTTAGAAGGCATTTCCGGTGGATTCCTACTCAATGTGTCCGCTACGAAGTTCAAACTCCCAGGACAGTGTTCGAAGACAAGATCAAACCTTTGTAATTTGAGAAGCATACGAGTCGTCCTTGTATCTAAGTTCTTCATAGAAAAAGAATGAGTGACGGCAGCATTATCTGTATGAATATACATGGTTCTCCCAAGAATATATTGCGAAAAACGTTCACACAGAAACAAAACACAGAGCAATTCCAACTGAAAAGAAGACAACGAAAGTTCGTGAGGTTCAACTCTACGACTAGCGTAGGCAATGACAGTTGGATGATCAGGCCCACTAGGGTACTGTGCCAGAAAACCAGCCAAATTCTCTGAACAAGCATCTGAATGCATGTGGAACGGCAAATTGAAATCAGGCTGTCCTAACGCAGGTGGATTACTGACGATTTCCCGCAATTTATAAAAGAGATCCAAAACTTCAGGAGTGAGTTTGTATTTAACACCCTTCTTAATGAGATCGTACAACGGAGAAGTAAGAGTCGAATAATTGGGAATAAATCGCTGTCGCCATCCCAATAATCCTAGAAATTGACGCATCTTCTTCTTGGTTTTCGGGATGGGATAGCAACGAATCGGCTCATTATGACGTGGGTCAACTTTAACAGTTTGACCACTAATGACATGTCCTAGGAAGTTCACTTCCGTCAAAAGGAAGCAACACTTCCGGAAATTTAGGGAAAAATTCCCACGCTCAAAAATTTCGAACACACGCTCCCGATGGGCGAAATGTTCGTCTAGAGAAGTACTAGATATTAAAATATCATCCAGAAACAAAGTAACGAAATCTTTAATACTTTGATCGAAGTAACTATGCATTACGCTTTGAAAAATGGCAGGCGCACTCTTGATTCCTTGAGGTAAGACAATCATTACGTACTGGCGTCCTTTATAAACGAAACTTGTACAGGGACATGACGAAGGATGGAGACCTACGCCATAGTATCCTGACGAACAGTCAAATTTTGAAAAATATTGCGCTTTCGCTACACGGTTCAATATATCACCTATTGGTTCCACTTGAGCCTTAGGATCCCGAACACGGTAGTTCAGTAGGCGAAAATCAATTACAGGTCTAACAGCACCAGACGCCTTGCCAACACATTGCATGGGGTTCCGGTGCGGTGAGGTCTGTTCACGGGCTATGCCTAATTCAATCCATTTCTGTAATTCTGCCTCAAATTCCATTTCCATGGATTTTGGCACAGAATAATACGGTCCTACGACAGGTTCTTCGTCGGTTAATTCTATCTTGTACAAAGGCGTTCGTATCCTACGGGGATACTCGCAGAAAATATTACGATACCGGAGTAACAAGTTGTATAAACGTTGCTTGACATTGTTATCTAAATCTTCTCGAGATAAGATGTAGTCCTGAATTTCAGCTTCTGAAAGATTGGATTCAGGAACCATATGCACATCTGACAGAGAAAGGACAGCTGAATTTTTTACTGGAGGAAAAACCTCTAAGATATTAACATCAGAACACGAAAGTTCAGAGTAAAGTAATTCCTGCTTATCGGATGGCCATTCAGTCCTCCCGATCTCAACCTTGTTTGAAGACAAAGCTACCATAAGAATACTAGGTTGATCAGTCGAAATCACAAGACTACCAGCATTATCACGCCACCTGATTTCCTTTCTCTCCCTGTCGACAACAGCTTTAAATTTGTCTAAAAATGGACAACACAAGATAAGATCAGTTCGAAGATATTTTATTACAAACAACGGAATATCAAATAAATGACCCTGAATATTTAAACTAAATATCTGGACACCTTGAACTGAAAACTTTTCTGTATCGGCAAAGGCGCCCAATGATAAACCAGTATATGGTCGCAATTTAGCAGATGAAAATTTTAGTTTTAACTGTTTCCAAATATTCCATTCCAAAGGCATAACTCAGATCCACAGTCAATGGTACAAGTTAATTGGACTCCTCCAATGTTCCCTTTAACAACAGGGGAAGAAGAAAAATAATAGTCAGGCTTTTCTTTTTCTTCATCCTCTTCAACTACAAAGTTTACGTTAAATGACATAGCATTATTGCTCTCATTATTATTTACATCTCCAGATAATGACTCGACCAAGACATTATAAGTTTAGACATTAGTTTCAGAATCATTATCTACGGGGACTGGAGAGATACAGCAGTCGTTTCGCCCCGTGTTCGGAAAAGACTGCGACCTTAGTTTTCCGAAGTAGAAGAAGGTTGATCTTCCCTCGGATTGGAAGATGCCTCATCTCGTCTCCTATCATTGTTTTGATATTTTCCGTTACGTCCTCGATTTCTTCCACGATAACGGTTTCTACCATTCCCTCGATATCGATTATTATACTGATAATTATTACTATTACTGTTATTGTTATTGTTATTATCTCTATTTTCAGTCTGAGCATAGCTTAAAAATTCAGTTTGACAGCTACTGTCAACATGTTCTGAATTACGATTAATAATTTTAGCTTGCTTAGCGAATACTTTCTTTGTCGGAGGCCTAACTTCATGCATGGAAGTATCCTCAATCCCAGATAATAACGATACTTTACTCATTAATTCATCAACACTATTATATTGCTGAACAGACAGCAAACGCCTATCCCTAAACGGTAAACAATTCAAAATTAATTCCATAAGTTCCGAAGTACTCGGGGTTTCACATATATTGTAGTAACTTTCAACTACAAACCAAACGTAGTCTAACAATGAAGCGAATTTTGTCTTATCATAATGCAAAGATTGCAACGACTTCTTCTGTGCACGCTCTATCTGAGGCGAACAATACTGATTCTTAAAAAGACGCACAAAGTCTTGATAAGTTTTGATTTCAGGAGCTACCGAGCTATACCAAGAAAAAGCGGCTCGCACCATACAATGTTCTACGACCCGTAATCGGTCTCTATCAGTAAGTGAATACATACTTAAACATTTCTCAAGATCCCTTAAAAACTTCCTTGGGGCTCCAGGTTTAATATCCCCAGAATACGAAGGAAAAGATTGTAAATCTTTCTGCTTAATCGCAAAAGGCAATGAACTTGGTGTTATACCACTAAAGGTGGCAACACTGTTACGCGATACTTGACTATTCGGTACAATAGTAGTGTGAAAAACACTAGGATCATAACTAGGCTTTAAAAGCTAGTATTAAACACCGGTGGGCTATTACCAACATGAGAAGTGATCCCTCTCGACATTGACCATGTGACAGTGTCAGTAGTGCGAGTACTATTACTTACATTACTATTATAAACAGAAGAATTGACATTTGGAAAAGTATTTAAACCACTGGCAACCACTTTAGTTTCACTAGGGCTAACTGGCCACTCATATTTAATATCTGGTTCTGATTGCACAAACACAGGTTTACTTGAATAACTAACAAAACTAGTAACAAACACATTGCATTCAGCAGACGTGCCAACAATAGTATTAACAGGCAAATTATCCCTTGACTCAGAAATCGAAACGAGATAATTTTCACTAGTACAAGGGCGCTTACAAGGAACACCTTCCTTACTCAGGCTCCCACACTCAACTGACGTAAATTTTGGTTTCTGCAATTTATCCACTTTGTTGATTAAAGTTAACACTTCAGAGAAAAGCTTGGATTGACTAGTATTACACCCTTCTAGTTCAATTTTTACCTCATCACTTTCATTTTCAAGTTTCTTTATTTTATCAAAAACAACCTTTAATGCTTTATGGTGAGATTCAGCCTCATTTTCAATAGAATCAACGCGAGATTCCACGGATTCAACACACGACTTAACAGACTCAATACATGACTTATTATTATCAACTTCTACTTATATATTATCCAACTGCACTTGCAAATCCTTTTGATTAACAGTTAGAGAACTACAAAGATTTTCTACACTACCTATTCTTTCATCAATCTTTTGCATAGTAGTGGAAAGGCTATGTACGTTTTCAACAATGCACTCTTGAATTCTAGCATTGTTAGCTTCAGCTTTTTCATTGCTTTCTTTAACTGTCTGCTCAACGCTGCATTCGAGTGCATTTCTGCTCAACCCGCAACGATAATGTCATTTCAAGTGAATCTTGTCCGTAGCATGTCCGAGTAAACGAAAGTGAGTTTCTATCCAGTAAGTCGAATCATACGCCGATGGGGTAGTCTGATATCAACACCGTTTCTCTCTTACTTCGAATGGAATCATTTCCCGAGTTGCGTAGATGTATAATGTATCACTCGTTACCATCTAGCTTATGTTCGTCCAGTAGCGGGCACTCCGTATTGTCTATTTACAAGTACTATGTTTAGTGAAGTAAAAGCTTGATTAGCGATGGCTAGCTCGTGTCTGTCCGGTAGTGGACACTCCGTATTGCTTATTACAATATATATATGTTTCATAATCTAAGTATTGAGTTACCACACAACAATAATCTATGTAAAATCCTCGAGTTGTCGTCATGTCATATCTTTAGCTATAATGCTATTTACTAGTTCAGTAGGACGCGCCGAAGACGGTGGGCATACGATAGCACTCGCACTTTGATATGATGGTGTCAGGGGTAGAGTCTAATTTATTGGTTGGTCTTGTACTTCCTATAATGTTTCTGCAGTATGTATTGTTATTACCGCCGCTGTTAATTTGTAAGTTATGTCGAGGGAAATGCCCTCTTAACAGCTGGTTGCGGAAGTAGTGGAAACTTTATGTGTTTGGGGAGGAAGGTTAGTCGACACAGCCACATGCTTACTCCCTCTGCTGTGAGATGTTTTGTGAACAGTAATGTAAGTGAAATTTCCTTCACATGCTGTGATGCAGCCTACCAAAAATTATGTCCTGATATTTATTTGAAAATGTAAACAACTCTTATTATTGAGGATACTGTTCAAATATTGCTGTTACTCATCTTTAGTTGTGTTGGCGCTAGAAGTTTTCTGAAATCTTTAAGGATCGAATACAGATGAATTTTTTCTCTCTTCTGACTATTGAGTTTAGCTGTCTATGTTTACTAATGCCATTTTCAATATTATACGTTGTTTGCAAGAGAGTTAAATATACATGATTGCAAGGTATGTGGTGTTGTTCTGAAATGATTTTTTTTATCTTCCTCTTTCTCCGTACCGACGATGCCATTAGTGTGCAAGAGTCTGGTGTTAAATAGCGTTGTGCTTACTGGTCTATAATTGTAGCGTAAGAAAGGAATATATCGGCGACCCAATAATTTTTTTCCTTCCCCTAACGTCAGCTACGAACTAGCGCTTTTTAAGTTGGCGTACACAACCAGAATTCTAATTACTGTAAAATGTTACATTTCAACAAGAAAATTTATTTTCCCTTCATTCCGACACAAAGTAACATGCATAGTCTTACTAGAACAGTAGATCGTATGTATGTATGCCACCAAGTAAATATATAATTCACACCTAAAATACATTCACAGCACATGACAAAAGAATATTTGTATATCGATAGATCTATACAAGTGAAAAAAACTCGTTGATACAGGGTAATTCAAGCCTGTAGGGAACAGGATCACCAAGAAAGTAAGATACACAGACGTAGCTCTTCCAAAATCATGCTTCCGTGGTTTGGTGGTTAGCGCCATGGAAATCTGGAGAGATGCTTGTTTTAGCACGGGTTCGAATTTTGTCCACTAAAAGAATATTTTGAAGTAAAGATTCTGCATTTTATTGCAAGGAACATTCATTTTTCATGTATCACGTATGGATGCAAGAAAATTATAAACACCTCACAGCTACGTAACATAGGGAATTAAATCATATATATTAATCCAAATCATTGATTATTCTCTTTTTGTCTGTAATGTACATTCTTGAATAGAAAGGAATATGGAAAGATGTTAGACTATTTATTCAATATTTCGAACAGTATTTATTACGAAAACTTGGCAGAAAGATTTTGTTACGAACAAGACGATAGTAGTAAGTTAATTAGAGTTTCGCAGCGAGCCTATACGAGGCGTTGACATAAAAATCAATGTAGGATGTGAACCGCATAAACTCTTATCAGGAATTGAATCTTGATCTCTTGCTCTTGAGAGTATAGGTATAATAGCAGAATAGTGAACACACTAATAACTTCTTTTCATTTGTAGTATTTTACATCTACAATTCGGATAAGATTGTTTCCTAATCACACTTGAAGGGAAAGAAATTAGAAAAGAGTTATGCAAAGAAGTGTTCTTAATCTCCGGATTAAGTTAGAAGAACACAATATAAAAAAAGAAAACCTGGGGCGTATTTCAGGGTTTGAAGACACGAACGCATGATTAATAAACTATTCACCCAAACCACTCTACTATTTCTTACGCTGCTTTCTATCTGCTTTTGACTCCTGTCTAAATTTCTTCTCTGTTACACACTGGGTTTTGATTCCAATCAGATACGGCTAAGTTTACGGCGAATAATCGAAAGTTGTATATCTCGCAATTTATGAATGCATTTCTGCAGTTCTACATTTTTTTTTGGAATCGGCGCTAAAATTTACTTGTCAGCCCGCAATGGCCAAATTTGTGTCTCTGTAATATAATGGTTAAAGCATCAGATATTTACTTCACAGGTCAGTATTCGAATCCAGGCCATGGTGTCTTTCTATTACTTTTATTTCTACAATCTAACTGATTATCATTTGTTTATTATTTTGTTTAGGTGTTTGTATACAGATTGTCGTTGCTTTTAATGAAATAAATGGAAAATTGACATAAGTATCCATTTTTTGCAATAGGTCGCAGGTTCAATTACACACCAAACAACGATTGCCTTTTGCACCAATAAACTAATAATTCAACCTGATTGTTTACAATTTTACGTATCATGAAAGCATAAAGCCCCACCCCCCAAAATGAATGCAGCAAATATGCATCACAAAAGCAATATTTTAAAAATACTTTATCTTTAAAGACGTTCAAATGAACATTAATCGATTATTGTGTTAAAATTTGTCAAGAATATTCTAAAAACTTAGAACAACCTGAGTCATGATGATCCCGACTTTTAATAGCACATAATCACAGTTTAGCATATTTGTTTGAACAAAGTTGGTTGTATTCGAATGAGATCATTTACCGTACATGATGAATATTTGACTGTCAAGTTTTAATTCATCATTGTCGCTATTAATAATTCTTACACAATTTTGCCTTTTTTTGCATGATAATCATGAATTGCCGAAAAAGATTAACGTCAAACGCTGCCTGCTTATGCCTATTTTTATTTATTGCATTAGTAACAAGAAAATAATTAATGATGATAACTGGTTGGATTGAAGAAAAAATAAAATGCCCAGATTCGAACACGGATTTTAGATTTACAAATGCGACGCTTAAACCATTATGCTACGGAGGTATTTATTGGATCACTACAAGTTCACAAACTAGTTAGTTCCAATTTCAATTTTGTCCATTTGATTGAACTTCTTCCCCAACTTTCTCATTAGCCTTTAGATTTAGGATTTGCTACATTGTGAGTGACGTTATAAATAACAATACAATACGTATCATGTCACTTTAATATATTCAAGAATAAATACAAACGAAACTCGCATATTCTTCGTTACATGCATTAGTTATGTCAGGATACCAAGACCTACTACAACTTTGAAAAAATTTACAGACACAATATTGCCATTTCATCGAAGTGCTCACTAGGGGAGTAAGCCAATTAGTTCGTTTAGTATACTTATAGCTAGCCTTATTGCTTGAGGAATATCTATAAAACTCAACTTTGAAAATTCGATGTGTTGTGACTAAAATTTTTTATTAAATAAATAGGTAAGATGCAAAAGTGGTACAATTTAGGAGCTGACTCTAAAAATGCCCATGTCAGTAGAATTTAGTGTTTACGAATAAGAAAAGGGTTCGAAATATGTAGTATTTTAGCAGGAAAAGTTTTAATGCTGTAGCACATGCTGAGATGTTATATAAGAGTTGTTATTGTTAGTCCATGCAACTGTGGAATATGAGTTAGATAGCTTTAAAAATGGACAGGAAAAATTGTAATAATGTAAAAGTTGGTGTATGTAGCGAGCTTTTTTTTTTAAAGAAATTTTACAAAGTTTTGTTAGAAGTTTCTCATCTTTAATAAACTTTTATTACATATAACAAATTACAATCTAATGAACTTTAATACAAACTAACATAATAAGAACTATAAAACATCTTTTATCATCAAGTTAGAATCTTTTACGCAACTGAATTGAGGACACAGCAAGTTATTTACAAGATTTTTTTTTGTGAAGGTTAATTATCAAACCCTGGTTGAAACGCTAATTACTAATGTTAAGAACTATCTTTTTAAGCAGGGCACAATTATAATATAACAATATGTATTTTACATGTATAAATATAATTAATAATGATAATTAATTGCAAAGAAAATAAACTATACGGGTCACTGCACTAAACTTCCTCGGTCCAATTCCTTAAATTAAATCAGCTATTAGTGAAAAATTTTCCTGTGAAATACGAACAAAATTCTGAGACGTCTTCAGCGAACTTCATCGAAAGAAAACTCATTTCCAGAAGTAAACTATCTTCTTGTAAATTTTTCCATAAGAACTAACTTACGCTATATGTTAGGGTTATTAATAAAATATTTGTTTAAAAAAGAATAACGAAGTCACATGAGTACTTTTACAAAATTAAAAAAAAAACCTAAGAATAAACTATTTCTTCTGGCTGCAACATAATAATAATAATAATAATGAAATGTTTATTTATGAAATATGACCAAAATCGCCCGTGTTCTTTGAAAAAGTTGTCTGAAAACAAAACTCATCTCCTAGAGTAAACTAGCTTTTGTGATCATTTGCGTATGGAATAATTTACACAATACTATATAGTTACTAGTAAGATATTTATTTATGAAATATGAACCAAATGACATGACTCGTTATTAAGAAAATTTTCCGAGAAAAAGCTCACCCTCAAGTACGAGAGTATCCACCCTTTGTGGATATTCTCATGAAAGTGATTTATGCAACATAATAATAATAATAATAATAATAATAATAATAATAATAATAATAATAATAATAATAATAATAATAATAATAATAATGAAATGTTTATTTATGAAATATGACCAAAATCGCCCGTATTCTTTAAAAAAAGTTGTCTGAAAACAAAACTTCTCCCAAAGATCTTTTTCCTATGGAATAATTTAAAAAAAATATATAATTATTAATAAAATATTTATTTATGAAATATGAACAAAATGAAATGACTCGTTATTGAGAAAAACGTCCGAAAAAAGCTCACCCTTAAGAATAAGCTACCCCTCGTAGAGGGTTTTCAATACAAATGAGTTATACCATATTGTCAGATTATTAATGAAATATTAACAAAATTACCTGAGTCATTTTTTTTAAAAAAGTCACTCTAAAACATTAAGAATAAACTATTCCTCGTAGATGTTTTCAGCACAAATGAATTGTCAGGTTACTAATGAAACGTTTGTTTATGAAATACGAAGAAAATGCCATGGGTAACTTTCGAGAAAATCATTCGAGAAAATCTCATCCCTAAGAATAAATTTCTACATTTTTTTAAGGACAAATTAGTTATGTCATATTGTCATGTTATTAATAAAATATTTATTTGTGAAATATGAATAAAATCGCCTTAATTTTTTCTGAGAAAATCGCCCGAAAAGTACTCACCCCAAGGATAAATTACTTGCCGTAGATTTTCTTTTCAGCACAAATGAGCTATACTATATAGTCAGACTATTAATGAAATATATTTTTTTTTTAATGAAATATGAAGAAAATCGCATGAGTCGGTTTTGAGAAAATCTTCCAAAAAGAAACTTATCTCCAAGAATAAACTACTCCTTCGATTCTTCCCAGAGAAATGACATACCATAAGATGGTGTTGTTTATGGGAAATTGATGTATGAAATATAAACAAAATAGTTCGAGTCGTTTCAGAGAAAATCGCATTTTTTGTTTTTACCGTTAAGTAAATTACCCTTATTTTCGGAGTACGAAGAAAATTCAAGAAAACTCCTTGGAGAATGAAACATAAACCTTAAGTTTAAAATTTGGTTGAGATATGTTGAACGGTATGGCTTTTACAGTAGGTGAGTGTACATCAGGACGAATGGGCGAACAGAGGGACAGACAAATGTCGACAAATGTTCGCCGTATCTATGCACGATGAAACGTGTAAATTCATTGAAATCTCGAATTTGATTTCTTTCACGAACACCAAACTCTTTCCTCTCTTTTCGTCGCTCGAAAGCAAAGAAAAATGGCAATTGTTATTTACAAATGGGGGATGGATGCATTATATTATATTTAACAAAATCAATATTACTATGATTAATGTTTATTAATATGGGTCATTGAATAGTTGTAAGGAATGTGAAGATTTATGTGCGTTATAGTTACTAAATTTTTATTCGGCCATACAAACGTATTAACTTGTAAACAATTTGAAACTTATTACAATGCTGCTAATTTCAGTAGACAAATTGGGATAATGCCACGTCTGTAACTCACCTTAAGTGATTGAAATTTGTAAGATTTAGGAAAATAATATTTGTGTATGAAATACCTTATTTGTTGTATGTAAACTTCACATTGTGGTAGTCGCTTAGAGTGTGCATTGATTGTAAGAAGGTCATGAGTTTGAGCGTAGGTTCTACAAGTTATAAATAAGTAGAAAGAAAAGTATAGGAGAAGATACCTCATCTGAATAATACTGCTGGCTCATCTAATTTAGAGTCTATAACAGTCAAAGCAGTAATATAATAAATAACATCTAAAAAGTATCTAATTTCGTATCAAATAAATAAAAGAAACAAAAAGCAAGTGTTATATAAGAAGTACATCAGCGTCAAACTTGGGAATTTTTATTTTAAACTTACAAAATAGAATTCTAAATTGTAAAATAAACAGGCTCTTGCAACCAAGAAAAAATATGGAATTTTGTGTTATTTATATATAGTAATAATTGAAAGAACATTGACATAGTCATAGATACACTTTGCTATTAAAATTGTTTACTTGCTGCTGAATGTACTCTTTTTCATCTGTGTTTGTCTTCTCCAGTCCCAATCTGCTCCAGACACCTGTTGCAACTGCAGCATGTTTGTCAGTTAGGGTTCTTTTCTCACGCCAAATATCAAACAGCTCTCTCCGGGATACATATATCGTATTTGAAATTATTAAACACATCATCAGGTTGCAGTTTTCTGCAGCTAATGCCACAATTATTGCATACAAGAACATTAATTTATTGCACATAAACAAAATTTCAAGGCTGATATCTTTATTGTTTCCCATTACAATGCAATATCACATATCTTTTTGTACGAACAGCAAATTCCGATGTTGTACGTGTGCTATTTGTGGTAAACGCATTTAATTTTTCAGTCAATTTGTACTTCAATCATAGTACATCCCTGCAGAATCAAATACAACAGTTCTCGATTCCTAATAGTCCAACAAGCGTTGAGCACGATGGCTTAACTTTAACCCTCTAAATATGACCAACATTAGTAATACATGCTGCTGTATCACAACCCGTCTTTTATACAGACAAAACCCATTTTCCTGCAGAACGTCATATTTTTCTATTGTTGTTTCCGTCATCTGTGATTTCTTTGTGACTCATTACGGGTACAATGGGTGCAATTCCAAGCAACTTGAGTTTGGACTTTTCTACAGCTAGATTGTGAATTTCGTCCAGTGTGCGTCATCGGAAATACAAGACCAATTCTTTCTTACATTTGTGAAACAAGATGACATTACTTAAAACATTCGATTAATTTTTGTATTGAAAAATCATCTCATTTTTCTAAAGATAATGCAAAACAGTTGGTTGAATTATCGAAGTTCCTCCATATGTTTCTCAATTTATTTTTCTCAAATAGTAATTTAATTTGTTATAACAAGAAATAGTTATTAAACTAGTTATAAATTGGCATGACCAGTTTTGTCCTTATTTATCTACGTGAACCAGAAATACTTGTACAGATATGTCCTGTTATAAATCTATATTTTAAAAAAACTTACCAGTAATAAGAATTATTTAAAAGACTTCCTCCTTTTTTTTATCAATCTTAGATTCTTCGTCAAAAGAGATAAATAAATTATATATATATATATTCCTCCCGCCACAATTTTTGCGGGGCTGATTTTGGATTCAAATAGCACCAAAGTGTCACTGTTTATCTCAGGGACCTCTAAAACTATAGATTCGACACTAATACCGGTCATTTTTGATCATTTGTAAATGTCTTTCCTCTCCTTTAAATTACACCGTCAAAGTTAAATGATAAAAATTATCCCAAGCCCGAACGTCAACTATGTTGAAAATTTAATCGAGATCGGTTGGGTGGTTCAAGTGCTATTAAGTTTTATTTATTTTTATATATCTGTCCCTCCCCTTCCCTAAGGTCTACCGTCAAAGTGATATGATTAAAAAAAAACACCCCAGGTCCAAACTTCATCCATATGGAAAATTTGATTAAGATTGATCCTGTGGTTAAAGCGTGATGAAGTCACAGAGACGGTCAATTTTATTTTTATTCTTTTTACATATATCTCCCCCTTCTGTTCCCCTCCCGTATGTTCCAACGCAAAAGTAAAATAACGAAAACATCGTAGGCCCTATCCTTATCTATGTTGAAAGTTTGATGAAGATAGGCCTGGTGGCTCAAGAGTTATTAAGTTTCATTTATTTTTATAGATTTCTCTCCTCCTGTCCCCCTCTTCTACGTTCTACCGTTAAAGTAATATGATAAAAACCACCTCAGGTCCAAACCTCATCTATGTTGAATTTTTTTTTAAAGATCGGTCAGGTGGTTTAAGCGTGATGAAGTCACAAAGACAGTCACTTTTATTTTTATTTTTTACTTTTTTTTACATATATCTCCCCTCCCTCTCTCCTTCGTTGCACTGGAAAAATAAAATGAAGAAAACATCCCAGGCCCGAATCTAATCTATGTTGAAAGTTTGAACGAGATCGATCGGGTGATTCAATAGTTATTAAGTTTTATTTATTTTTATAGGTTTCTCCCCTTTCCTCCCCTTCCCTAAATTTCACTGTCAAAGTAATATGATAAAGAAACATCTCATATCTGAACCTCATCTATGTTGAAAATTTGGTTAAGATTGATCGGGTGGTTTAAACGTGATGAAGTCACAAAGCCAGTCACTTTTATTTTTTTGACATATATCTCCCCCTCCTCCTCCCATTCGTTGCACTGTAAAAGTGAAACGAAGAAAACATTCGAGGCCCGAACTTCATATATGTTGAAAATGTGATTGAGATCGATCGGGTGGTTAAAAAGTAATTAATTCACCAACATAGTCACTTTTATTTTTATATTTATCGATTTTTTATATCTTTCCCCACTTCTCCACTACGTTGCTCTGTCAAAGTGAAATTATAAAAATCATCCCAATACAGAACCTCATCTACATTGAAAACTTAATCAA
The DNA here is from genome assembly GCF_964235325.1 of Thermobia domestica. Taxonomy (NCBI): domain Eukaryota; kingdom Metazoa; phylum Arthropoda; class Insecta; order Zygentoma; family Lepismatidae; genus Thermobia; species Thermobia domestica. Next base: position 239,412,818 of record NC_137454.1, on the reverse strand, counting down.
GATCGGTCAGGTGGTTCAAGAGTTATTAAGTTTTATTTATTTTTTCTATGTCCCCATTCTCCCTCTCCCCTAAGTTGTACTGAAAAAGTAAATAGCTAAAAACACTCCCAGGCTAGAACCGCATCTACGTTGAAAATTTGATCGAGATCGGTCGGGCGGTTCAAGAGATTAAGAGTCACAAACATAGTCACTTTCAATTTTATAATATAGACTAGCTGAACCTGCGCTCTCTACACAGCGTATCATTCACATATGAGCATGAATCTCCTTGTTATTCCTCGCATCTGTACATGTCTCTTCACAGACACAAGTGAAATACATCTTGATAAAAACGGTGGCAAGAGATACCATAAAGGGGAGATTTTTTCGATTACTTTTTCAATATCTCGCAACGTTTACAAGATTTGAGCCTACTTCCGGTTGAAGTTTTAATTCATGTATGATCAATGTTTTCTTTCTTCTTGCATGCAGTATGTAATAAAGAAATACATTACACACAAAATGTCAGTGATATATGGTATTCATGGGAAAAACACTCCAAACAATAAAGGTTCAACTGAGAGTGGGGAAATGGTTATCCTTCGTTTTTCATTATCATTTGGCCATGAAACAAACGCCTGATATGTATGCAACCCCAGTATACAATTATGCGGTGTTGGAATGCATAATGCGTAGGATATGATGCTTTAGTTTTTTTAATTTCAACACTTCCAGTGTACCCGTAAAAATGTAATAAATAAATCATGACTGTATAACGACTCTATAGAAAAGCGTCGTCAACCTGGTCCGTCTTGTAAAATATAAGTTACGAAGCGATAATTACTTTTCTTTATGCAAAAATCAACTCAGATATTCAAAGATCATTAATCTCACCTTTATTGCTTGATATGTCTTAAATATTCTTTTTAAAACCGTGAAATACATAAATTCACTTGACTAGGTCAACACATAACATGTACATAGTCACAACTATCCCATAATAATCTCTTACATATATTAAAAACATTCTTCTTTTCTGTTAATTTAAAATGAACATTCTACTAAGTATATTACATATTTATGAACACTTTTTGCCCAAGGTACAGGTTAATATTATACAAACTAAAGTATTTCGTTATAGAAAATGTCGCCCGACAAAGGGACTGAATATAAAAGTCATGAGTAGGCTTGGCTTTTATATTCAAGAACCACTGGTCTGATTACATTAATGTTTGTACATTACATATGTTTTTTTTTTATATTTTGATCACACCTCGTACATATCTTCATTACATTTTGGTTAACCCTCATATATATAAAATATTATTTATTATCATTCACATAAATACATTCACACTAAATCTTTGATAATTAAACACAAATCAATCTAATATAAATAATTTTTGCCTTTAACTAATTATAAATTGAATTATGATTCTTCACATTAATAAGAAAGAATAAAAATTAAACATAACCTACGTTTGAATAATCAAATGGAAGTAAATAAATTTATTTTACAGAAACAAAAGACACCCTTTTGTTATTATATAAACACATTTTTCATTATTATTGTTATTTTTCATTCTTATTTATTTGATCAAGAATGTTGGGTTCTACTAACTCTTTAACTAGATGCATTTCAAACATTTATAACCATCGTTTTCATTATTAATATTAACACAAACTTTAAAACGAAAATTCACAAGAATCTATAACCAACATGGGTTTAACCTAATTTCGTTAACGGTAATCATGTTACATTCGCACTGGCATATGAATCTAATAAAGTGCACTGTACCGCACAATCGTGATTAGGTTCTACATTAGGTTGTACATGTCTTTCATCGTGATTTGAATTTGGATACGAAGTACCATCTCGTGAACAATGATTATGTCTATACATAGGATTGGTAGCATCTCTAGGATTTCGACATGTATTTCTATTATTTTTGTGTCTACTTCGGTTGATTAGGTCAGGCGGATTCCCTACATAGCCTTGTCTATTTTGTTCATTTTGATTGCTAGAGTATACTCGTCTTAGGTTCGGTTCAGTATTATTCACACTTCGGATATTCAAATTCCGAACAGGGACCAAATGATCTGAATTATTCTTATTTTTACCCATTCCTGGTTGTGTTAGATTCATAGCATGATATTGAGTTTCGTAGCATTGTACAAGCATTAATAAATGACTGAAACTCATACACTGAGTGGAAAATAAGATCTGCTGTAATTTAAATGGAAGCAAATTGCGAATCGATGCAATTATTCTTGATTCCGATTGCAAGGGATTAACAACCTTTAATTCATTATAGACATTTACAACAAACTCTACAATAGATTTGTGCAATCGAGGATTGAAATGTTGATTTCTAAGGGTGGCATCTCTGTTTGCCAGCAAAAAGTCATTTTCGTAATTCGCGATCAATGCCGCTTTAAATTCCTCATATGTACTAATGTGATCACGTATTGCCTTAAACCATAAGGAACAAGGTGGGAGTAATACATGGGGTATTAATTTCATGTATTGTGATCGGTCGATAGACATTATATTGCATTCGTCTTGGAATTTCTCTAAGAAAGAACTAGCATTTTCATTGCACTTACCACTAAATTTACTCATGGCTTTGATTTCGCTCATCTTGACACTTAACTTTACCTTTCTTTTCTCACTCCTTGTTCTTGTGGTGTGATTGTTCCGGTCCGTGGCGTGTTGTGTCATGATACCATTTATATTTCGTTCATCAGTGATCTTCGGACAATTTTCCTCTAATATAATATCCTCCTCAGATTCCGGCGAAGGCGTATTTATATCCGGTGATTGGGGAAACTCGAAGCGATCACTGCCCAGATTATTGCGATAAATGGTGTCTCTAGCCTGTAACGTTTTAATTTCTTCCTGCATAGTAGCCAACTGGATCTTTTGATGTTTAACGGAAGATTCTATTAACGTTAAATCCTTTTTTACAGCACAGATTTCATGATTTTGATGATCGTGCTTTTCTTGACACTCATCGGCTATCCTTTTTAACTTCTCTTCAAACTGTGAGGATATGTCGTTCATCACTTGGACGATTGTTTGTTTCGTATCGTCTGATTTCAGTTCTATCCGTTCTATCCGTTTACTTAATTCTTCATACTGCTTGCTAGCTTCGTTAAATTTCAGTTCTATCTTCTTTTCCATGGTCTGGTTAGCTTCATAGAACTTCAGTTCTATCTTCTGTTCCATGGTCTGGTTAGCTTCATAGAACTTCTGTTCCATGGTCTTGTTAGCTACGTTGAATTTCAATTCTATCTTCTGTTCCATGGTCTGGTTAGCTTCATAGAACTTCTGTTCCATGTTTGTGTTAGATTCATTGAGCTTCTGTTCCATGGTTTGTTTTATCTCAGTCGTCATTTGCATAATTTGTCGCTGCACAGCTAACAAAAGTCGATCCTCAGATGACAAACTTGGTGTTGCACTAATTTCACCTGGATTACTGGTATTAGATTCCTGTTGCACTATTTCACTATCCATTTTTCTTTTGATGACCTTACCGCTTCGTAATACGGTTAAGTTCGTATTCATAAATGGTAATATCCAAGTAAATTCAGTCCTACTTTCCTTCTTCGGGAACTGAATTTTCAAAAGTCCCGGGTTCCGGCACCAAATTTTTATAACGACTCTATAGAAAAGCGTCGTCAACCTGGTCCGTCTTGTAAAATATAAGTTACGAAGCGATAATTACTTTTCTTTATGCAAAAATCAACTCAGATATTCAAAGATCATTAATCTCACCTTTATTGCTTGATATGTCTTAAATATTCTTTTTAAAACCGTGAAATACATAAATTCACTTGACTAGGTCAACACATAACATGTACATAGTCACAACTATCCCATAATAATCTCTTACATATATTAAAAACATTCTTCTTTTCTGTTAATTTAAAATGAACATTCTACTAAGTATATTACATATTTATGAACACTTTTTGCCCAAGGTACAGGTTAATATTATACAAACTAAAGTATTTCGTTATAACTGCTTTTTAAATATTGAGTTAGAACTGGACAATCTACGCAAAATTTGCAATCGATCAGTAAAAACGTCATCTTTCTAGAGCCTGTAGTTTCCGAGATCTCACTGTCGAAAGGATTTGCCACAAACATATAAACGTCCACAAACCTATAGTTTAAAAAACTCCAGATATGGCATCACAAGTCATTTGCATTTATTTTGGAGAAGGCTTATTAAAATGCAAAGGCTTTGGACAATAATTTAAAAGGATAATCTTTGTGAAAAAGATCTTTTTAAGTAATTTATTTAAAGTACATCTTTTAAAATTGTCTTTGTTATAAACGTGAAATCGCAAATAACCGTAAATCAAAGGTTTGAAATCTAAAGTTATAGGTTGGAGCTCAGTCGCTCTTAATTTCTCAAACCACATAAACCTGTTGCTTCTGTTAGCTCATACCGTCCCATTCAACTAACATCGACCTTCAGTAAAATACTGGAACGCATCATTGTCAAACATCTTCATTCATACCTGGCGCATCACGACGTCATTCCACTCGAGGAAGCTGGTTTCAGACCTTCTTTCACCATTAATGATCAATTGCTCCGCCTCTCAAATTCCATCTATAATCACTATAACATAGGCAACCCGTTCTGCTTGGTCCTGTTTGATCTCGAGAAGGCATTCGACAAGGTCTGGTATCCCGCTCTCATCTATAAACTCAAACAGCTCTGCCTGCCTATTGCTTACCTTTCTTAGCTGTCGATTGGCTTATGTCTGTATCAACACTAGTTTTCATTTCCTATTTTTCTTCATTCTGGAGTTCCCCAAGGATCGGTTTTGTCGCCCTTACTATACATACTATTCGTTTCCGACTTCCCAGCAATCCCAGATGCTGTTAAGCTTTTTCAGTATGCCGATGACACTGCACTTTTTGCGACGGGAAAAAACAATTCATCAGCTTAATCTGGCTCTCCAGTATGGTATCAATGCCTTTATTGATTGGTGCTCCCACTGGAGACTGATAATAAACCCAGCAAAAACTCAATGTATTGTATTTTTTGCCCCGAAGCATCGTTCCCGTGTACACCGCAACCCAACACTCTTAAACCTCTCTGTACAAGATGTGCCTTTAAAACCTACTCGCAGTGTCAAATATCTGGGAGTAACCTTCGTCATCATCTAACCTGGACAGCACATCTAAAAGATATCTCCAAGAAGGCGTATTCCCGCCTCAATCTTCTGAAAAGTCTTGCTGGAACTACCTTGGGACTCCATAATCATACAATTCTTAACACGTACAAAATATTCCTCCACCCTATTCTGACGTACGGATTTACAGCTTGGATATCTGCTCCGACCTCATACTATGAGAAATTAAGCATCCTGGAACGTCATGCCTTGCGAACTGTTTTTCGTATCTAATTACCAAGTCCCACTCAAGATCTCTATCATAGACTTACATTTCCGCATATCTTATATCATTTAGAAACACTATACACTAAATATATCACCCAGCGCCTGCACAACAATCATCCACTTCTTCAGCAAACTTTTGACGACCATGCCCGAAATACCTCCCCCGTTGCCGCTCTGTTCTCTCCGCTCTCATTACTACTCACTTTGTACCATTACACTCTACCTCCAGACCACCCTGACGCTGTCTACTGCATCAGGATTCCAAACTGCATCAGGATCCACTCCAAATACTATGACAGTTAGGCGTGAGGTGAGGAAAGTTGGATTTCATGGTCGAGTGGCTGCTCATAAGCCACACATCACGCAGGTAAATGCCAAACGACGCCTCGCTTGGTGTAAGGAGCGTAAATATTGCACGATTGAACAGGGGAAAAAATTTGTGTGGAGTAACGAATCACTAAACACAATGTGGTGATCCAATGGCATGGTGTGGGTATGGCGAATGCCCGGTGAACGTCATCTGTCAGCGTGTGTAGTGTCAACAGTAAAATTCGGAGGTGGTGGTGTTTTGGTGTGGTCGTGTTTTTCTTGAAGACGGCTTGCACCCCTTGTTGTTTTGCTTGGCACTTTCACAGTGCCGGCCTACATTGATGTTTTAAGCACCTTCTTGCTTCCCACTGTTGAAGAGCAATTCGGGGATGCGATTGCATCTTTCAACACGATCGAGCATCTGCTCATGCTGCACGGCCTGTGGCGGAGTGGTAACACGACCTAACATCCCTGTAATGGACTGGCCTGCACAGAGTCCTGACTTGAATCCTATAGAACACCTTTGTGATGTTTTGGAACGCCGACTTCGTGCCAGGCCTCACCGACTTACATCAATACCTCTCCCCAGTTGAGCACTCCGTGAAGAATGGGCCTCCATTCTCCAAGAAACCTTCCAGCACCTGATTGAAAGTATGCCTGCGAGAGTGAAGCTGTCATCAAGGCTAAGGGTGGGATAACACCATATTGAATTCCAACAATACCAATGGAGGGCGCCACGAACTTGTAAGTCATTTTCAGCCAGGTGTCCGGATACTTTTGATCACATAGTGTAAATAAATAAATAATCTATTCAGCAGAACAACTATTAACTGCATCAAATTTTCAAAAAAGATACTTTTTAACACTATAAAAGTTCGTTTTTTAAATTAAATTTCTCGAAAATTGCGTATCATAATTTACCATCATGCATACCGTTTTGTTGAACTCGATTGATCTATCATTTAATATGTGTCTTATCTTTGAGCAATATTATAATTAAACAAAAGTAAAGTTTAACAGTTTTTAAAAATTTTGGGCTACATCTCATTAGTCATACTGTCATGCTCCTAATGCCATAATTCAGAATCAGTCTCAGATTCATCTCAATACATTGTGTGGTCATCGTATAGCATCAATTTTCAGATTCACAAATACTTTTTCCAATTTTCTCAAAAACTACGCCTGACGATTCACAATCATCTGTATCAATTTTCACCTGAATGAAATCTATTCGTTGGAATTTCTCATCCTTGGACTTTTTTCTGTTAAACACTAATAATATACTTTAATTAGAAGAGTTAGAATTTGTACATTTTAGGTAACACTAAATTCGTACTGTCCGAGAATGAACAGACTTAAATAGCAAATATTTGTCTTAGCAATATACTAAATTGAACAAAAATCTTGCAACTATGAATTATACATCGAACATGTTAAGTTTGGCTATCAGTCAGTTATAGTTCATATTATATCCTCTTACAACCTCTGCTATTAAAACGTTAATTCTGGTACGTACGTGGTGAATTTTAAATGGTGGTTCGTTAGTACATTTTTGCTATCCAGAATTAAACATTCTGCAAATGAGCGAAAGGATTTATTTGTTGTAATTTTCTTTTACAGCTATGGACTGGTTGAAAAACTATGTTTACATTACGTCATTACACGGTATACGCTACGTTACTGGCAGGGATACGAACAATTTTGAGAAGTAAGTATTGGTTAAGAATAATCCGGCAGCTTTGTTGAATTGTAAGATATAATATGTTCTTTATTTTAATCTTGTGTATCTAGTGTAGGTACCGAAATGGAAGCTGAAGTTAAAGATGTTTAATTACTATACAATTTATCCAACCAAAACTCTATGATCTTGTATGGATTTAAAAATTTAGATCTGTAAAATTTCTGAATTTTCAGTTAATAAGTTGGACTATAAAGGTAACCAAGAAAGTTGTTGCTTTTACACCCACCACCTTCGAACATCGATATGTCACCTAACACGTACCTGGAAAATCAAAAATAGTCCGCATCAGCCTCGACGACCTCCTACCAACGTTTCGGAAGGCCATGGATTCCATCGCCGTAGAACTTGGTGGCCGTGAAACCAAGAAGGTTCAAGTGCATTTTGCACCTCTACTAGGGATTTGAGCTGGCGTCCTCTAAGCTGATTGTGCAAAGATTGAAACAGGTGATAATCGGACGGTGTAATATCGAGGGAATATGGCGGATGCAATAGTGTTTCCCATCCAAGGCGTAGAATAGTTTCCCTGGTCATCCTAGCCACGTGGGGTTTAGCGTGGTCCTGTAACAGTAGGACTCCTTTGCGATTCAGAAGTGCTGAGTCGAGAGTTTTGAATTTTTCTTGAACACAGCTCAATTGCTGACTGTACACAGTTGCATTAATGTACTGACCAGCTGGTGGCACTTTCCGATGCACGGTACCGTGAGCACTCTACCAAATACACAGGAGGACCTTCTGGTGCAGTGCTGGTTTCAGCTGTTTTGGAACCGGTTCATGAGATGTTAACCAATGATGACGGCGCCGTGGAGCTTCGTACAGGACTCACTTTTCATCACATCTCAACACCCTGTCCAGAAATGGCTCCCTCCTCAGACAAGACAGCAAAGAAACATAGGTGTCTGTTCGCGTTGCCTTTTGTCCCAGAACACATCGATTCAACTTGTAGTGCTTCCTGAGTTGATGGAGGTGCTGCCGAATGGTTTCTCCACTCACATTGAATTGTAATTCCAGTTCCTCGTATGTCTGGCAACTGTTCGCCTCAATTGCTGCCTGAAGTTCTATATTCTGTACATATGTTGGTATTCCGGCACGAGGTGCGTCTTCGAATGTTTCATCGCTGTCCTTAAATTTGTTAAACCAGAGCTGCACTGACCGCGTATTCACTACACACTGCAACGACGTTTGACCGCAGTGTGAACTTCTACAGCATACACGCCCTTATGACGTTCTGCGTAGGTCCCATGTTCACTCTGTCCTTACGCAAGTTCACGGTGTAACTGAACTGCTAGAGCTAGATAATATATTGTATATACCCGCGCCAGCAGTTGACCTTCGCCTTATCTGAATTCCCATTCAACTCACGGTGTGAGGGCCAATTGAACACAGATTCCACGAAAACGACACAACTTTCTTGGTTACCTTTATAATATATATAATTGAATAAAACACTTCATTGTACACTGAAATATCGGCCTTGGACTTTGTTTCAACACATCTGCCATCCATGTTGCGATGACGCCTGGGACAATAATCCAGTGGTAACTTTTTGCTTGGCCGCATCATCATCACTGAAGTTCTCTCCCGCAAGGAAAGCTTTCAGGGGTGTAAAAAGAGATCAGTCACAGGGGTAAGGTCTGGTTTTACGGATGATGAGGGATGTTTCCCTGGCAGGAAGTTTATAAACTTTTTTTTTCTTTTTTTAACCAAACACATTGTTACCTGCTTCGTTAAACTGTTGTATTCATCTCCGACTATTGAGGCACTCATGATCTATCCGCCATTCTTTTAACTAATTCGATAGTGAATTTCAGCTGCTGACAACTTAAGTGCAATCAAGAATCGTAAGACTAAACGAACTTCACACGCAAATGTGCTCTATTGCGATTGCAACTCAGCTGCAGCATAAACTGCATACCGAGCTTACTTTCTGGACATGGTTTGTATTTTATCACTCAACAGAAGGTCAGGATACAAAAGCTCGAGCCATGTTATGACCTATGTGAAGAAGTAGCACAGGTAGGTCAGTAAGATTCACACATACTAAATTCTCATGTCATTCATTTTTATTTATTCATTAGTTTACGGCTTAGCGGAATTTGGAAAATAATAATAAATTACCCACGAAGTAGTAAAACGCCATACCGGTATCTTTGATAATCCTCTTCATCCTTTTCTGCATCTGATAATTGATTGGGACAAGCAATATTGCCCAGAAGACTGAGGTACGTCAGTTTAGGAAGATGATTTGCTATTTTTGTCAACAGCAACTCCAGATCAGCAATCTAAACAAAGAAAGAAAAAAATAAATAAAAATGTATATATTTTAAGCAATATGCAAACTAACACTGTCTACTGCCTGCAATAAATAATAATAATTCAAACTGATTTGAATTTGGTCTAGAGCAAATCTAACGTAAATACAGTAATACAGTGGATCCCGTAAACTTGCATATGCAGTTGCACCAGCATAGAACTTAATTTGAAGATTCAGCTGTAACAAACAAACAGAAATGAACCTAATGAAAGCATTGTACTACAAGCCCACTACAGCTTTGATAAAAAAGTGGGTCAAATAGATTAGAGCTTGTCTTTGTTAGAGAACTCAGTTTCAAGGTAGGGCAAAAATTTTGAGCTGAGTTTTGAGTTCAATTTTTCTGTTACGACAGTATTATAATTATAACAATATGCACTTTGTTTTTTAAAGAATAGTTTGGAGTGGCTGCTTCCTGTTTTGTTTGCTTGCTAGTATGGGTTTAATTCTGTCATCTTGGAAAGCTTTTGTGGACGATCCAACTTATGTTTCTGTGAAAAGAACATTGGGAAATGAGGAATTTCCACTGGCAGCTGTTGCAGCGTGTAATGTTATTCCTGAGAAACAATTGAAGAAACTAAAAGAAATGTAAGTATTAGTGCATATGGTATACGTGAAACTCTAAAAGCAATACACTTTAAAAGCAGTTTTGAATTTTAAAAAAAAAGTTACTAAAAGAACAGTGTTTCAGGGTAGATCTATCATAAGAACAATACAAAATTTCTTCTCTTTGTGTGTCACTATTGTAAAAATTTAATTGTTTCTTTGGACAAAGTAGTGATGAATTTTGAAGGTATCCACATACAATTTCGAACAATACCTAGCAACAACCTTATAATCATTATAATATAATACAACTTATATAATATTATACAGTAAAGAATAATTTAAACTAATGCAACACATACCTAAGATTAAAATTATATATACACACACATAAGGAATCTGGATGATTTGGAGTCTTTTTTTTATTAAACAGTCATCCTTATGGGTCTATGGCATTTGAAATTCCTATTACTTACCAGAAATACAAAATTCCACCGAGATTTACTTCCAAAAATAAGTATATAAATTCACAAAACAAGACGAGAAATAATCCTTCGAGATTCGAGACGAGACAATGCTTCTTGATTCGCGCAATCCCAGGGAATGTATCGTGAAATTTTAGTCTTTAAAAATTGTGAAACATTTAATAATTTTGAGAAACTGTGGCAGTCATCGCTTCCAGTGACAGCAAAGATGCTCAGTACTACACACAGTCACTACTTTATAGGAACTTTTAGGCTTACAGTATTATATTTTTTGTCTAATTAAAATATCATACAAGTATGTCTCAGTTCGCCATTCAAAAATGTTTGGGAACCATTGCGTTAATATAATTCTTCTGACAGCGTTCAGAGATAATGTTGCACAACAATGTAATCAATCTCACTTTTTTTTTTATAACACTTTTGTCTTGGACAGACATGCTCACATAACACGAGTTTAAGTGCAAAAGAAATGACCGTAATCAACCAGGAAAATGTTAATGGTCAGTAGTAGAAAATAAAAAGCGAAAGCCAGGATAATATTGGTGATTGGCTAAGATCAAAAACAATAATTTATTGTAGAATTCTACGAGTATTTGATACAGCGCTAACTCCTAAGAAACTTTTTCAAATTACAAAAAAGGATACTTACCATTGCTGGCGTGATAAGGACATAGGTGCCTTGCATCACACATTCGAATGCGACTTATTCAAATCTAAAAGACAGACTTTTTTAATTTTTTTTTTTTTTTTTACATAAAACTCGGTTTTGGTTCTTTTCCAATAAAACAAATTATTGCAATACACAATTGAAAGGCTATTAAGTTTATCATAAAATTTCTTCTAGTTACATTAATTTATAAACTATAAATACATTTATTACTTTCCTTTCATCTCATATAATCACTAACAAGCACGATTAAAGGGAGATATTAGAACGAAAAATATAGGAATGTCCACAAGTAATTCCAAACCACGCTATATTGTGCCGTGGTGGGACCATCAGTTAATAGCTCAGATTATGGTTACTAAATGCTAAACTAAGGATGGGGATGAAAACTGATGTCCTACACGGAACTTAACTCTAAGGCGTTATGTTTGAATTTAAATAAAATTCAAATGATTCAATTTTATAAAAAACTGACTATTTAGAAAGGTGAGGGGAAAAGAGTAAGTTTATGAGAATAAAGAAAGAACACTAGCCTGAATGGCTGGCGTCGTCCTCGTCGTCTGGAGTAACAAATGTTCCTTTCTGGCGTCTTCTACTCTCTGGATGAAAATTGGAGAAATGAAGTCAAATCTTGTCAAACTGCTAGCTGGGCGTAATGATTCAAAATAGTGATGAATGTTGTCCTTCATCTCTGCTCAATGAATTAGGTCTTATGCCAGAGTTTCTACGGCGATGAACCTTCAGAATGGTATTCAAAAGAACATGGAGTAAGACGTCTTCAATGGAATGGTCTCTTCTTCATCTGATGTAACCTCTATCGAATCTTCATGATGAATACCCCTTGTATAGTGTCCTCCATGGTTTTGTTAAACAGAAAGCGATGGGCTCTTGCGTTCAATGAACTAGGAAGCACGAGGACTGGCGGAAGGGAATGCAGGAAGGAAACTAGTCTTATGTTTATTAGCAGCTTTTATAATGACAATTAAGAAATACATACTTATTTGAGCTGTCTGTGAATGTACATCATAAATAAGAGTTTTGCCTCGATTAAACTGGTGATTGCAATAATTCCAATAAAATTTAGTTATAGAATGAGAATATACTGAATAAACTACGATGATTAAATTTTAACAAATTATTACAGAAGTACACATGACTATGGGTTACTTCACAATATAAAGATAACCATGATTTAAAGACAATTACAAGGTAAGAAAACAACTGTTAAATTCTTCTTAATATCCCTCATCAAATGGAAAATGGAGGAGAAGAAAATAATCATTATAATTAGAAGACAATTTCAGACTGTAGATCCCCTCCGAACTTCTGCTATTAAGTATGTTTGTGCTATTTAGCATTACCTTACAATTTGAAAGAACATTGTATATTAAATCTACCAACAAATATGTCAAATATCATGTATAATATTTGCTTTGTTATGTGTTGAAAATTTATATTGTAGCTATTTACATACAGGGTGTTTCAAAATAACATCGATAACGTTGGGAGGTGATTCCTTACATTAAGATAAGAAAAAAATGTTCGTATGGACAAATGTGGTAAAGTCCTTAGTTCCATAGCTAGAGTTGCCCAAAAGCGCGGGAAAGCTATATTACAATACGCGTTATTTCGAACACGAGAAAATGATGAATGGCGGTTCATATTACCGAATAGGAAGTTTCACATATCTCATTAAAAATAAGAAGCACATTTCAGCGATGTGCAATGTGTGCGCAAGAATATCTCTACAGGGCAATTCTCACACCTCCCCCGCTGATTCGTTTTCTTACAGTTAGTGCTAAAGGCTTGGTAGCGGATGAAATTCATAGCCAGATTAGTGAAGTATATAGAGAAAACATCATAAGCGATGGGATGGTACGGAAATGGGTTAGAGCTTTTAAAGACGGTCGTACGAATGTTATGATGAGAAACGAAGTGAGTGATCTGTCATCACTGCAGACTTGGTGCAGAAAATTTACGAAAAGGTAAAATAGAACAGATGCTTTATGATTTCGTCGTTATCTGATAAGTTCCCTCAAGCTTCAAGAAGTGCTCTTTATGAAATTGTGACTCAATGCTTAAATTAGCGAAAGTTGCGCTCACGGACGTGTTGCAATGGTGAGTAACGCAATTCTCTGTTCTGACGATTCCAACAGAAGTCTCAGATATGCTCTGAGTTAAAGGTGAGTCCAAAGTAGACAAAAGGTAAACTTTAAGAGCATTGGATACGGAATGTGTCAGCTGGAACACGAAAGTATTAAGGAACTCCAACTTAACAATTCCTCGTGTTGGGAATAACATGTCGGCATATGCGATGTATTATTTCACGCTTATACGCTCTGTATTTCGAGTTTATGTTCATCGTCCAGGAGGCCGTTAACCCCCTCCAAAAGGCGCTTCTGAATTTCTAGTGTTATGAATGCCGTATTTAACTTACTAATTTTAGAAAAAAAATGAAAAAAAAAATTAAATTAAATTAAATTTTTGAGTTTTACGTCCCACCGTTATGCCGCTTAGGCTAAAGGTGACGGTGATGATGAGAGATGAATGAAATGGTGGAATGAAGAAAGTGGGAGGAAACGGGAGAACCCCGAGAAAACCCACGCACACGGTGTTTGTCCACCACAAAGTTCACTTGGCGGGTCTATTCACAGAATCATGTTGGTGACACGTGAAAACGTGGGCTATATCTATGTCCAAGAGGTGTCACCCTTTACCACAAATTGGAGAATGAAATGAAATCCAGAAAACATTTGATCTTTATTATACAGTATACCGCTCTGTGCAATAGTATGATTTGTCAACATCTTTTCCTAGAAAGAACACTTCTTAAAAGTCACGATTTTAAGTACGTTGTCTTATAATTTTAGTATCATTAATAATAGTAGAGCACTCAATAATAATAGTTTTTAGTTTTATTTTTTTTTACTATTAAAAATTGTACAGAATCAGTTTCTAATCTCTCCGGCGGACCTTTGCGTATTATTTGCACTACGTTGGCGTCAGTAAACCGTGCCGGATCAGTATGAATTTGAAATTGAATATTTAATTCTTTGAGTTGGATTTTTTAAATGTTGGTCCTCATTAACAACAACTTGGATATTGCTGAATCTACAGTTAGATATACTTGCCACGACTTCATTTTCGGTAGTTTTATATAATGCGTTATCGTATGTTACTTAGTTCTTCGATAGTTACTTATGCAAAGACTCACTTTGTTATATTATATTTCATTCTTTTCCGGAATTTATTTTCTGATAATCGGCACCGGATATTTTTTTCTTAACATCTTAGAAGGGTAAACTATTTGAGCATATTTATTCTCAGTTTGTCACTTACACTATACTAATGTGTATAACATGGAAAAACACAACGCTTGAATGTTTATACACTTCACTACACAATATAGGCCTATTGCGAAATCAACTTGTTCGAATTCTTTCCAACAAGCAACTAAAATGTATGTAACTCCGTAGTACACTTAAGTTCATAAAAACAAAATATTCACGACGTCATATGAAAATGAAAATGAATTCAATTATTCACTAATTAAAGATATAGACCTAATGTTTCAATTCTGCATATATTAGGAATATACAGTAAACCCTCGTTAACACGAATTCCAAGGGACTGAAAAATCAGGAGTTCGTGTTAAAAAAATTCGTGTTAACCGGGGACCCAAATTTTATTATTCGAATACATTTTCTCCATACATACTTACTACAGTATACAGACTATACATATCACTGCAATATATTATAATTGTCATAGAAAACAGTAGAGATGGTATCGAGACGAGACTGAGTAGTCTCGGTCTCGTCTCCGTTCCAAATTCGAGACGAGACGAAGACTCTTCTCCGTCTTGATACCATCCACAGAATTGTATCGAGACGAGGCTGAGAGTTTCGGTCTCGTCTCGATTTCGAAAAGCACGGCTCAGTCTCAAATTCGAGTTAAGATCGAGATCGAGACTAGTTTCGGTTTCGGTACCGTCCTCTGAAAAGTGAAAACTCTACAGTAAGGTTATTATCCTATCTTCGAAAATTAAAAAAAAAAGTTTCCACGCAGAAAATCCAGGTCAAGTTATAAAATTGATAACTCCGCTAGCAGGTTGGGTACCGCTAGTAACGGAAAGGTATTTATGACTGCTGTCACCAGTTTGGAGTAACAGGGGAGAGAAGATGTTTTGTCTCGAGCTGTCACCAGCAGCTCGTCTGCCAAGCTCCTGCATGTTCAGCGCTTGACGGAGGACAGAATCAACACCTCATAAGAGAGGAAAGATGCCTGTTTCTGGTTTTTCTCTTATTTACAAGACAATTTTCGTCTGTATAAATACTGTATGACAAAAACTGATCTCGAGTGAAAACTGAAATAAGAAAAATGATCTGAAAAAAAAAAACAACAACAAAGGATTGAAAGTTCGTGTTAAATGAAAACCTTTACTGACTCAAGGGACTAAAAATTAGTTCGTAATTCGTGCTAACCGAAATTCGTGTTAACCGATAAAACTTCCTATAAGATAACGTACAGCAATGCCGGGACCGAAATTTTGTTCGTCCTAACCGAGTGTTTGGCTTAAGCGAGTTCGTGTTAACGAGGTTATACTGTATTAGTTTAATAGGCAAACTTGATAAATATCGTTGAAAATAAGCTTTTAAAACTTGAGCAGAAGTCACGTCAACAATGAACTTGGCTGTACGTTGAGCTTTTAACATCTCTCTATTTTTTTTAAAATTTCTTTAGCTCCTGAAAATTGCACGATCATTATTAAAATATACAAATGATTTTTTTAAAAGGTAGTTTTTTTTTACAAGGTAAATAAACATGAGGCATTTATTTTATGTCATATTTTTCAAGTTTGGGAGTGAAAGACAGGAAGAAGATGCAACCAGAGTTTGTTAGTTGGTTAACATACTACAAATTTTCTTACCACAACTTGCACATCTATCAAGATATTGAACTTGTTCCAGAAAATTTTACTGCTGTTATTCACCAGGTAAGTGCTCTTGTACTTTATTTTGTGCAGTTGATCAAATATATACATAGACTTATCTGCACACAGGCCTGCAACCAGCCACAAAAGTTTGGGAGGATATGTGTGTTTGAGGAGCACAAATCTTAAACCGCTTCACATCAATAATTACTGAGAATCTGTACGCGTTGCTACTGTAATTTTAATTATATACTTTCTCCCAAACTACCTACTATAATAATAATAGTAACTAACTAACTCTATGGCCTATGGAACCCGGAGGTTCAATGCCGCAATCACAAAAGCTCTCCACTGACTTTTATCCTTAGCCAACTGGATCCAGTTTCTACTTTGTATTCCATAATAATAATAATAATAATAATAATAATAATAATAATAATAATAATAATAATAATAATAATAATAATAATAATAATAATAATAATAATGATAATAATAATGGATATTTCAAAAATGTTTATTAAATCGTACAAAAACTAACACTGTTGTTATACATAGTCCCCTGTGAGACTTCCTGCAATGAAATTCTATTTATTGAAGTATGCTGTAAGTAATTCAGGGTTTTAATAGTGTAGTAGAACTACAAAGTTCTTTATAAACCTTTTTAAGTTTTCTTTCACTCCAAATTCAATGAACTGTTTTGCCCTTAAGCATGGCAAGATAAATGTCGGGGACTCTTAATAATATTCTTACTAATTTAGTGACTTATAATAGTGATAGATTAGATTAGATGAAGTAAGCATAATACTTTTTACTATTTAATTAACGATATTGGGGTAATGCATTTAAAACATATATTGAGAAATGAAATAAAGGAATGGAAGCCCCACTGAAATTTATTTTATGAAAATAATGAAAGGACAGTACTGCATAACATTCCCGAAATTATGCATTGCTAGTCAAATATAGAACTTCAGTGCAACAGCACTATTTTTGTCCGTGAAACAACAAATTCCTTCCAAAATTATGGAAATTTAGGGTTGCTGTTCGATGGTAGCACCGATATAATCTGAAACTCACATATAAACATTTCCTTGATCTCTAGTAATAATAATAATAATAATAATAATAATAATAATAATAATAATAATAATAATAATAATAATAATAGTGTTTTTTTGAAAAATTATTTCTTCCTTGCAGCTTCTTATTGAGTTGTTAATTTCATTCTCTTTTAAGCTTCTAAGTACAGTATATCAATGGGCAACAGTTTCTTTATGCATAGTAGTGGCAGTAGTTTTAGATTAATTTTCACTGCTATTATTATTTTTTCACTATTGTTACTTTTGTTGCGAGGTTAGTTTCGCCACGGAAGTTTACCATAGTGGAGCGTGTCGCGGAACAAAAAGTTAAGTTTGAAGTTGTGTGTGTGCTCAGGAAAAACTCCTGTGGAAACACTTAAGACGTTTAAAAAGGTTTATACGGAGTATTATCTATCTCACATTCGTGTTTTAGAATGGTATGAGATTCGGTGCTGGCAGAGACTGTGTGCAGTTTCGCTAATGTCGACTTAATGTCGCTATTAAAATATCAGAAATCAGGGATAATAAGTCAGATGAAGGAAATGATACATTGCCAAAATTGTTAATAGTTTATTAAAGTATGATATATGTGCTTTTTTTGTTAGATTTTAATAGTGTAAGTTACAAGTAATTTCAAAATTAGAATGAGCACTATTTAATTTCCTGCCACTTAACTATAAAGCTACAGGAAAGGGCAGTATTTTTAAAACAGATTGAATAGAATTTCAATAACATCCATTAAAAATTCCCAATTCCTTATTCTTATTCTTCTTATTGTCTGATTACCTTATTTTTCAACTGTTATGTTTGTAAAAGTATTGATATTACAATTCATAGTGTGATATATTTCATAACAATAAAAATATGGCATTACATATTTAATTTATTTTTTAGATAGAGGAACAACACAAAAACCAAACAGAATTTAATTTGAATGCTAAAAGTCTCTATGGCGTTACATCCCATGGTCTCCCTAAAATTCTGTCAGATGAAGCCTCATGTTATAGTTACAATTCGGAAGAAACTATAAGAAACTTCAGGTAATTTTTCATGATATCATATATTGTCTATAACAGAGGTTTCCAACCTTGCCTCACCCCCCCTCGGTGCTCGTAATGAGCGAGCAAATGGGGAGGGGGAGAGCAAACTGCTGATAGAAATAAATTATGGAGTTACGAACAAAGCATTACTTGTAGCCTAATGCTAATTTACAATTTAGCTTTAGCAAATTTCACAGGCGCTACATATTTTGGCTATTCTTTTCTTTACATGACTCGTAAACAGTGTTCGTAGGTTTCCTTTTAAAAAAATCTCTCGACTGACGCAAACTTTTCTCTTCCCTTTCAAATTTTCCCTAGTTTGTGAGCGTCCAATTCCTAAGTCGAGAGAAATTTTCTTATCAAATTCATTAATTATTATTGAAGCAGCGTTGCCAGACTCACAGCTTGGAATTATTCCAAAACCTGATCGAAATTATGCTAGATTCGGTCAAATTATGCTAGACCCTCATAATTACTAATTCAGGAGTTTTAGAAGAAAAAAATGAAGTTGAGATACGATAACGTAAATTAAAATACGCAGAGCGCAAGAATGCGTGGATAGAACTCAATACTTCACGCACCAAAGCTTTAACTCAACTAAACTAGTGCAGTCGTTGCCAGACTCAATGGCGTATATATCGTATAAATGAATGCAAAGTGTTTGTTTACATATTTTGAAACAAAATTACCTCGCAGCATAAGCGGAGTTGGGAATTGTCTGCTGGGGGGTAGATTTTTGGTCCATCTCGGACCTTTCATTTCAGGAATAAAGATGGTCATGAAGGTATGTCAAAAAGTTGGGGGGAGAATGTTCCCCATAGCTCCGCCCATGCCTCGCAGTTAAAGGTTAGAAAACCCTGGGTGGAGCCACACACACACACACACACACAAAAAAAGCCCAATGCTATTTCTAACTTACTTCGGAAAATAAGACTGCCTGGCTGTATGGTTTACCGACTGTATGAATCAATGGGAGATATATTTCTGCCGTCCTTTTTCTTCCCACGACCAACTTCTTTCTCATCTCCAGGTTTTGCGGCTTTTTGATAAACTTGCTGAAATTATGCTAGATTTGGGCAGGATGCTAAAAGCAAGATGCTAGATGCTAAAGACATGCAAATTATGCTAGATCTAGCATCATTATGCTAGATCTGGCAACGCTGTATTGAAGTTATGTGGTATTAGATTAACATATTATTGGAAGTACCAACCACAATAGTCAAAAAAAATCACAGATAATAATGTTTCAACACTAAATCATTCCGCATAAATTGTAATGAAATTGAAAAGAAAATGAAAGTACTTACATAATTCCCTATTGGATTGTGAAATATTGATCAGAAATTCAAAATAAATGCTAGTTTGAAAGCCACCTAAATAACTATGTCTCTCCTATTTTAATTATCTGATTTTAAACGTTAACGTTACACAACTCACATAGCTGATGCGTTTGTCCTGCGTCTTTCGCAGGCGATATTTACATGAAGAAAAGACTAAAAGTCTCTGAAACACACAAAAATCATCTACAACAAGGAATATTATGCTTTGCCATAAACGCCGGCAAGCAAATTTTTGCTTATTTTACCTTATCTTTATGAACTTTTTCTAATTTATTTTCAAGAAATAAAGAGATATAGAGAGTGTATTTTACATTGCTTCATGATTTTGTAGATGCTTTCTTTTTTATCTGGAGAATGTTCTTCTATTTCGCTTTTTCCATAACATAACGTCACGCCATCACTGATATCCTTCCTATTAATCATCTTATGTTCATGGTTCCTATATCGTTGGCTTTACAATAACGCATGATTATAACATACGCATGAGTTACATTCGGAAAATTTACCTAAAATGTTCCTTAAAAAAGTATTGTTTAAATTTGGGTGCTTCTACCGAGAATCTAGAATCAGATGCTCCAAACAAGACTACACGTCGCACGATATTTCTTTTGCCAAGTTTTATTGAAATACAATTAGTATGTATGAAGAAGTATAAGTTTATCGAACCAAGGACAACAATGTTTGTAGCTCATATGAGAGAATGAGAGTAATAGAGGAAAAACGAATATTTTCATGTGTAAGCGACAGCCCGGAAACTCGTGAGTAAAGAACGGCGAAAGAAATACTGATGATGTAAGTAACTCATGTATATACTAGTTGAATGATATCACCTAGTTATGAATCACATTCTCTGATCAAGGATTATAAAGAATGAAAGCAATGAAGATAATAATGAGAAGGTGCCAAACAAAATGGTAAATGACACCAAAAGTCCAAAATTAAGATTTCAATTAGATATTATTTTTTGTTTGCATCTTATCGAATGGAATACGTAGTTCCAACTAGGAAAATAATTATTTCTACATTTCATAAGATTGTAGTTTGCATGTAATCATATGATGGCTGTTGAGGTTCTGTTTCCATATTGCCAGAAACTATTTCAGGTAGACATACCTTTTTAAAACGCATCTGCTCAAATCTAGCAGAATGAAGATTTTAGTCTAACTAGCTAACTAAATCTATGGCCTATGGAACCCGGAGGTTCAATGCCGCGTTCATAAACCACATAGCAGAACATGCTGCGATCTGCGATGTGATCGCAGAAAATTTGCCGGGCCTGTGCAGAAAAATTGCCAGAGGAAAATAATGACTAACAGAAAAGTATAAAAACATGCCTGCTAAAGTTGCAGTAACAGGTATCCGAGACAAATATTCTGTTGCAGTAAAGCTAATGATGTTTTGTTTTAGTATACCATTATCTGAGGTCGTATGTGAAAGCTGGGGTTCAGTGGTTACTAATGTGATGGAGAAAAGGACAACAGCAAAAGATGGACTTAATGATGATATTGGAACAACAGACCAACTTACCTAAATGGACCCCTACCAGTATATATATACACAGAGCCGGATCCAGGATTGTCTGAGGGGGGTGCACCAATAACTACCAAAATAACCTATCACACTGAAACTCTTCAAAGTGACATGTGACAATGTTCTTTATCACTGACAACACTGATGCATAGAACGGAGGAAAATATTTTAAAGAGGGTCGTAGTGGAATGCAGGACAAAAGTGTCCTTTTTACCTCCTGCCTTCTGTTTTCTTCTCTACTTGACAAATGCTATATTGTTTTGCTTGGCGAATCCTTTTCCTTCAACCTTTTGGAAACACTTTTCCTTAAACTTTTACAAAGCTCTGTTTTCTTTAAAGCCCCAAACGGAAACATGATGGCAGAAAGTTTCGGAAGGTGTTGGTATTTTCACTGTTAGTTTCTCATTTTAGATAGTGCATATTTACAACGAAAGGGAGTGCACGTATACATTTGCACCCCCTAAATCCGGCCTTGAATATATATATATATATATATATATATATATATATATATATATATATATATATATATATATATAATATAAATTCTTTAAAGCTGCTTGCATTACAAAATACGGTGTATCGTATCATAAATATTTTAATCTGTTTCTTTTAGCAAAGCTCTTTCAGAAAAAGGTGACTTCACAGGTTATAACTCGAACTAGGGATACCGCTGAAAACTGTTTACCATGCTTCATGTAACGCTGTAATAAAAACATGATAGTATCATCTTGATTTTTTATTTTGGAAATCCTACAGAAAATTTTTGACTTACAAAAGCTCATCGCAGAAAGACAAAGAAAGTTCTGCCATCGGGTTCACAAAAGCTCTCCACTGACTTCTATCCTTAGTCAACTGAACCCAGTTTCTATTTTGTATTCCTACTTCTGCGAGATCCATCTTAATGTTGTCCTTCCATCTGCACCTAGGTCTTCCTAATGGTCCTTTTCCGATTGGTATTTCAGTTAAGACTTTGAAAGCGTTCCTCCTTTCTTCCATTCTGGCTACATGACCTAAACTCGATTTCATGACTCTAACAATGTTAGGTAAACTGTATAAATTATATAGTTCCAAGTTATGAAGTTTCCGACATTTCCTATTCCCGTTCCTCTTGGGTCTGAATATTCGTCTCAGGATATTGTTCTCATATACTTTCAGTCTACGTTCTTTCCTCAGAGGTGGCGACCATGTTTCGCAACCACACAGAACAACAGGTATGATTGTCGTTGTATATATTTTAAGCTTCTAATTCTTCGACAGAATTCGCGACGACAAGAGATTTTGAACTTAATAATAACACAAATTCTCTGCTTTTAGTTGACTTTTAATTTCTTCGTGAATATGGTTTTCGTCTGTTAATATTGATCCTAGATATTTGAAAGCATCCACGTTATCAAAAGTATTATTTGATATTTTTAACGCATCTATTATTTGCCGTACTACGATCCCGACGAACTTCCATGTATTTAGTTTTTTCTGCATTTACTTCTAAACTCATGTCCCTACAAACGTTTAATAAGGCCTCTGCATTTCTTTCTGTTGTTCTCCTATCATCCCCTATTAAATTTACATCATCAGCATACACCATAACCTCTTGAATACCATTTATTAGTCTATCATTATATTATATTATGTTCCTATAATAATCAATGTTCATTAACAATTGTAAAATATATTACTTTTTCTTTTTTCATCCTTTGGCAGAATATTCAAATATGTTTCAATAATTTTCATATCTCTCAGTCATGTGTTGAGGTTTTCTTGTTCTTCTTCATTACCTCAAATGCATTGTGTGTAAACAGGCCTAACATAATTTAAATTAAATGTTTCTCTCATAAAGCATTGCTCTTATCTTACCTTTAATAAAGAAATGAATTGTCCTTTTCCTCTTCTTCTCCTACAACTGAAGATTTAAGCTGAAATCTAATCCTAATCTATTAAAACTAAGGTAGTAGGATTTACTCTGAGAGTTTTGAAATCAAATATAAAATATTGGTAGGATTTATAATATTTTATTTACATACATATATATATATATATATATATATATATATATATATATATATATATATATATATATATATATATATATATATATATATAATATCGAAGTTCTGTAGTCGAGGTTCTTCCAGCCTTAACTAAGTAATGTTAGTATCTTTCGATTAAGCTCTCTTCATTTTGAGGCCTAAAATATTTCAAATTCTGTGTGCATCACTCAGCCACTCAGCACGACATATCCCTAAATTGCTCTAATCGGAAACCTGCTGTCCGTCACTTCGAACCAGCTTCGACCTATGCCTACTTCTATCTGGAAAGCCTGACTCCAACTTTCCATCAGTAAAAAAAAAAAAAAAAAAAAAAAAAAAAAAAAAAAAAAAATTAACCTTTTCTGTACGACACCCACTCGTGCTCATAGAAGGTTAACTACTCTAAAGAGAACACCATCATTCAGGTCTTCTCTGGCCTAATAAAAAGATATCTAGTAATTCTGTATATTAGAAATTAAAATTCAGAATTCAGCCAAATCAAAACTTTGGGAGAGCCATCCCTCAGGCCCAGAGAAAATTCCTTCTCTTTGCAACTATCATAATTTAGATAGTTTCCTACCAGAAGACACTAAAATTCAAACGGACATCACTCAGCCCTCCTGACCATCTTCTAAAAAATTGCGACGGAGGGTCGACTTTTATATGGTCGGTAACGCATGTCTTTCCTTTGTTTTTACAAGGTTTATATTTTCGCTAAATTCAAAAAAATAGCTTGAGTAGGCAAAGCCTCCGAGCTTCTAGAAAGTACCATTCTAAATTTACAGTCACCAAAATATTTGAAGCTAAAAGAAAAAAGTATGTTAGAGGGAAGAAAAAAGTTAGTATATACAACTAACTAACTAACTAACTAACTAACTAACTCTATGGCCTATGGAACCCGGAGGTTCAATGCCGCGTTCACAAAAGCTCTCCACTGACTTCTATCCTTAGCTAACTGCATCCAGTTTCTACTTTGTATTCCAATCTCTGCGAGATACACTCTAGTATATACAACTATGGACATAATTCTACACATAAGTTATCCTCTCTCTCTCTCTCTGTATATATATCAATGAATCTTTGAACTAGATTTTCTGCCGCACTATCTTCTGGAACTGTGATCATAAGATTTTAACATTTTTCTTATATGTACTGGAAATTCATGATACAAAATTACAAATTATGCAGTTCCTGGAGATAGGTGCCATAAGTAGGCCTAGCTTAGACTGCTTTATAACTGCAGTGCTACTAATTCCTCGATTCACTTCCTCAAACGATATTACTTACACGGGGAAAAATATAACCGAGATAAGGAGATTTCACAGCCAAATGTAATAAGAAGCAAGCTCGTATATAAAATCTAATGAGAAAATGCATATTCTCTTGTTTGAATCTTTCCCCTTTTTTCTCAGTTTTTAAACACATTTTCAAACAAATACATTTTAAAGTTAAACTGTTACCATCCAAAGAACGTTGATCACATCTCCACGAACGCGAAATGAAACTAATTTTTTAAATGGGAGTACTACGGAGGAAGATTGTGGCCATTTCCGATAATTTGTGGTAATTGTCTCTAACTTCTCTCTAACCTGACTGTACGTGTATAAAAATTTAGCACACTTCACGGTCATCTTCAATGACATATCCTATCCCACTTCGGTACCGGTACTTTTTACAATAAGATCGACGGTCGACCAGGTTTCTCTAAATGTTTTTGCAAGAAATTGCATGGAAAACGGTTAAAAATTTGAAACTTCACAGCATTTGGGGATCGCTTTAAAATTGAGTTGAGTTGATTTTGTTATTAACGTCCCGTTCAGCAGCGAGGCTATATGAGACGTGGACCTACGGATGAACGTGGAATCCGAACCACATGGGCTTCTGGCGGGAATCTAACTCAGGTCTCCCATTGCTTTAAAATTGTCTGATTGACATGAAATTTTACAAAGAGTAATTTTTCTTGTGTTCAGAAAGTTTTGATGGTTGAAAGATAAAAAATGGAAAACTTCAGAAAACTACATATAACTAAGGAAGGCCATCTTAAGTTATATGTAATATCAATTTGTAGTACGCTTACATGTTAGTGGAACGCACTACGTCATGGCATGAGGTTCTTTTTTGTTTGTTTTTTAACCTTTGCATCTAATGTGTGTGCTACTCTTCTAACCACCATAACTGATACATCCAACAAGAATGAAATAAAAATGCCTCTTTTCACGCTACGTATCTACTTCTTACCAATGAAACATGGAAATAAACTTCCTACTAAAGGTTCACTCTTTGGAAGATTTATCTCCCACCAAAGTGTCCCAGTTTGGAATAGCAAAAATATGATGTAACCCTAACTACAGTACACATATACAATACATGTTACTTCGTTGAAGAAGTGACTAGTGGAGTTAATATAATTTGAACGTAAATATCAATTAAGGAGAAAAAATCTAATTAGTTGACTGAGCGGATATAAAATAACGCAATTGAATTTATACTGTCTACACAGCATTTCTATCCGTATCCTCTACCTATATCGCAACATCTCTGTTCGCATCTGCAGATAATGGGGAAACAAAAACTTATACGCAGTTATTTGGTCTGTAACAATTGTGATTTCAAAAATTACTTTTTAACTGAATGATTTGTAAATACTTCCTTTGAAGTTTTGTGAATCCTATCATGGTCTAAATGTTAAGTGCAATCCGTTACGATTATAAATCAACTACGCTAAATTCAATACAATATTATCAGTGCAGACACAAACTATGAAATTAAAGAGAAACAAGAATTTTAGGAATGAAAAAAAAAAGGATCAAAAGATTGTGATTTTGGCTAATAATTAGTTTTTGGATCAGGGGCTACGAAAGTTTGGAACGGCCCCTAAATCGAGTTTTCGTATTTTCTACGAAATTAGCACATTATATTGAGTTAATTGATAGTTTGGGTTAGGCTACACTATATGTAGTGTTCCAGATATAAGGCGTACAAAAAATTTTGATTGAAATATAGTGGATCTTTAGATCCAAAAATACGTACTTACATGAACAGAGATCCAAAACAAATCGGAATCGTTGTACGGTGGGTGAGCTCGTTTTAGTTCATGCTTCCGCCGATAGATGTCTCTTGCCGAAACTGTTCTTCATCAATCTCGCTACCAGCGTTTTCGTGTGAAGTCGTGACGTCACGTAGTTAAATTTTAAACCCCTCTTGCTTGTTTACCAATTTTTGTAAGGGCTGAAAAGTTGAAAAAAAAAAAAAAAACACCGTTCGAGGTTGTGAAATTCTGATTTCTCTAATGCTTGAAGAAAAGCTTACAAGGTAGCTTCTCTTGGAAGAACACAGATTTATGAATGATTTTCTCACTGCAGAAATGGTGAAATGACACTTGCAGATTAACTTTGCTCACAGAGACCCTCAACTTCAGAAACGGATCAAAATATCGTTAGTATTTCTGAACTGATGTTGAAGGACCTAAATTGTTTGCGTAATACTGTGGCAAAAAGCACTCTGAATCAGAGCAAAGTGGCGAGCGGTGACTTCATCAAGACTACGAATCACCGCGATTTACGAAAAACAATTTTAACCCAGTGCAGGATGTCTCAGTTTATCCATTCCGAATATTCACTCGATCTCACTCACCCATCCGGACTTCTTTTTATTTTCCCTAATGGATAAAAAGCCCTCATAGGAAAAACATTCGCGGACGTAGAAGAGCTAAAGAAAAAGAACGTATGTGTTAAAATGTTTCAGGACTGCTTCGAACATGTTCAGAATAGTGCATTGCATCAAATGAACAGTGCTTTAACGGAGATTCAATTTTTGTTACCTAAAGATAACTATACATACTTTTATTATAAAATTTTGGTTTCATTTTGGTACACTGTCGTACTTGAAGTGATTTCAAATATAAGTTTTTGATAACAAAACTTACCTACTTGATAATACTGCAATGACAAATAGTTTCAGACTGCATCCCTTTTCTCTTGTCTCGTTACGCTTAAAACGCGAGGATCTTTTTCCAGAGTACAAAGCTAAATGAAGATAAAAGTTCCTTGAGAAATAAGAACGAGCTACCTCGCACATATTCATATAAAAGAACATTAGCGCTTTATATTTATTGTAAGGTTTTAAAAGCAAATGAATAAAAGAAGTAAAAGACAAATAGTTTTGCTGTGACATTCACTTGACCGAAAAAGTTTCTGAACACACTTGAATTGAAGAAATGAATATCAGATACAAGAAGATCATTGTTGCTTTAGAGAATGATTAAGAAAATGCCGGTCTTTTCGTAAACACTCGCAATTTTATCCACTATCTACAAAGAAATTAATAACATATTCGCGTAATGTAGCATTGATCCAGATGGCAGCATCCGCGTTGATGTTTGTAGTGGAGCGGGTCACTAAGTTCCCGACCCATGACCCACTAGATCCGGTAACCCAGACATACCCTTAACTAGGGCATCCCAAACAGGCTTCGTGTGAGCCGCAGACGACAAAACATCACCATATACATAGGGAAAGGTCTAACAAACATAATTCTCTACTCTGTATCTGTATTCTCACGGAACCTATAATTTTTTTTACTGTTTGCTATGTGCACTTTGCGTGTGAAAGCATTGCACTGAAAGATAACTACAAAGTGTCAGATTATAGATACGTGATAATCGCAGAACAGATAAAAGCTACATGTATTTCATGTGAGGAATCATTAAAGTTGAATCGAGCAAACTTGTATGTACGTAAAATTTCTTGTGTAGAATATAAAAGATATCTACAGATGAGCTCTTTATCTTGTCAAATATATTTATATGGTCCGTGTTTAAAGCTATTACATTACTTTTCATACGGGAAGACGAATAAACACGAAATTATACTTAATATATTCAAGACATTTTATCTTGATTAAGAAATGTCACACCGGGATTCAAACCAAATGAATGTTCGAACTCTAGTAGGGAACATCATTAATACATCATGAAATTCTTAAGCAATGCTGCAGAGCTAATATCTTGGATGTTTGGGTCAGACCGGATCTGAGAAGCGACACACACACCCCTGTGATCCGAACAAAATTCATGACCTAAGTGACTCAGAAAACTCTGTGATCCATTCCATCACTGGTATACATATAGTCGATACACATAATAATATTAAAAAAAAGCTATGCCTGAGCAATTGTACAGTAGGCATTGTGTGTGTTTTTTATGTGCATTAATCCCAAGTTTTAACGGAAAAAACGAAAGTAAAAATAATTTGAAGTACACCTTCTTCGCATTACTCTGTTTCATTAATTTCCCCCCTTTCTCCAACTGTTAGTGACATGATTTTCCAAATTTTTTTCTCTCCCCAATCATCTGTCAAATTAATTTTCCCTCTTACTCTACTCCGTCGTGTCAGAGTTTCTAGAAACTCCACACTCTCCCCATTCGTCTGTCACATCAATTTCCCTTTTTCCTTCAAGTTCTTATGGGAGGTTTTCCAAACTTTCTTCTCTTCCCATTCGCTTGTCACCTTAATTTTCCCTATTTCCATAACCTTTCGTGACACAGTATCCAATTATTTGCATCCATTATTTACTTTTGTGTATCAAAAATTACCATGTACCAAGTTTTATGTATACACATTCATCATTAGAGAAAGATCTTTATTTTCCTCTTCTTCCATGTGTCTACCATATTGAGTCCATGCAAATGAATCACATATTTGTATCTCGTATATATTATAAAATCCCATTTACCAAGTTTCGTGCTTTCATTTCTGAACGGTTCATTACATATTTATTCTCCTTCTGCGTTCACCTCTTAGCTCGTCAGAGTAAAAATTCAGAAACTCATAATGTGGCACATGGTATGTTCGTATTTTTGTGCATCAGAAAACCTTCACATACTTGATTTTGTGTCTTTAGGCCAAACGGTTCAGAAAAGCATTCCTCTCTTATAATCCCAACAGAAGAAATAAACCAATATGGTGGACGTGCTAGGAGAGAAAGAAGTAGTTTCCTTGAATAGTTGGACAGAAAGGTACAAGATTTGGTATAAGTAGGCTTTATGTATACGGAAGAAAGAGTAACTTATTTATCATACGAATCTCAGAAATTTCACCCACACAAAGATGATTTCATATTACGAGTATAAAGCAGGATCTTAGAGAGGGAGGCAATAACAATCTAGAATGGATTGGCCCAGTTAGTATAGAATTCAAAGAGCAATGAACTTTTGAGTTTCTGAAGTCGTAAGTAAGTTGGTAAGATTTCTTTTAATAAAATTAAGAGTTAAAAAGTTGTGAAAATATAATCAGACTATTTGGAAAACTTATAAACAAAGAACTGCTCAAACAAAATTTAAAGTTACATAGTGTTCACTAAATAAGCAAAGTAACTAATTATACCCCCCGAAATATATCCGTATGGTTTTGCTAAGGCATTACTAGTTCTTGTGGCAATCATTTTAACAACTGTACTTTAAAGAAGTTTATCATTTACAGGAGTTCATCAAATGGGAATTTCAACCGAAATAAATCACATCTTGCGTTAGTATACTTTGAACATAATTTTGTTCTGATATCGGGACCAGTAACTACTCCTATACTGAGTGAAGAAGATGATATATATGAAAAGGTTAAGGATATGTTAACTTTTTTAAAAAATAATAATATTAATAACTTTAATAATAATTAGGATAGGAAATAGAATAATTAGATGCACAATTTTGGTTAAAAAAGATTCAACATTTTGGTTAAGAAAGGTACAAGCTGGTGCAAAATTTTGAAAGAAAGGGGCAAATTTCAAATTTAAATAATATTCATACAAACACTACCAAAACTAATTACATGATACAACTATAAGAACTCAACATTTATTGATATATTAAATCTCCTCTCTAAAATAAGTACCAGAATATAATGTTAAAAAAGTCACAAGTCCGGAAACTCTAAACACGGATACTTTTAAGATTCCAACGTTTTTCTTTAGTGAGGATGCACTTCCAGTTCCTAAGTAAGGCTGGTTTTATATAGGTAGCATACGAATCATCTGCGTGGGAGACCTGGGTTCTAACCCCAGTGAGAGATCATGTGATTAGGATCCTTCGCTTCATATAACCTCGGGGCTAACCGGGACACTAAAGTCAAAGTTAACCAAACTGTCAACCCATTCGGTCACTAAGTATAAAGGTAACCAAGGAAGTTCCATCGCAATTTCACCCACCATTTTCGAACATGAATATCTTATGCGCCTGGAAGATCAAAAATAGTCTCCATGAGCATCGATGAACATCTGCCAACGTTCTGGAAAGCCATCAATTCCATTGCGGTAAAACTTAGTAGGCCGTGAAGCGAAGAAGGTATCAAGTGCATTTGCACCTCTACTAGGGATTTGAACTGACGTTCTCTCAGGTGGTTGTCCAAGGAATGGAATGGGTTGTAATCAGGCTGTGCAATATCCGGGGAGTATGAATGATGCAATAGTGTTTCCCATCCAAGATGTAGAGTGATGTCCTGGGTCATTCTAGTCACGGAGGCCTGTAACAGGGGAACCAGTCTGCGATTCAGAAGTGATGGCTCCACAGTTTTGAGTTTTAGTTGAACACGGCTTAACGGCTGACAATACACAGTGGCGTTGATGCTCTGAGCAGCTGGTAGCAGTTCCCGATGCACGATGACGTGAGCAGCCCACCAAACACACAAGAGGACTTTCTTCTGGTACAGTTCTGGTTTCGGCTAGTTTGGAACCGAGTAATAGGATGCTAACCAATTATGACGGCGCCGTGGAGCTTCGCACAAACCCTACTTCTCATCACATGTCAACCCCCTGTCCAGAAATGGCTCCTTCCTCAGACTAGACAGCAAAAAAACACAGGTGTTTGCTCGCGTTGCCTTCTGGCCCGGCGTCAAATCATGGGCACTCATCCACTCAACTTGTAGTGCTTCCCAAATTGATAGAGGTGCTGCCGAATGATTTCTCCACTCACATTGAATTGTGGTCCCAGTTCCTCACATGTCTGGCCACTGTTCGCCTGAAGATTTTCATTTTGTACATAAGTCTTCCTCACGTGGTGCGTCTTCGAGTGTTTCGTTACCGCTTTTAAATTTACTACGTTTATTTTTACGTAGTATCTAGATTGTATCCTGGTTCTTAACCAACTGATCTTCAAATAATTCACATGTTTAACCACTTTCTTAACTGATTTTAATACTCAATCATGAGAAGCGTAAATAATCCACTTTTTACATATTTAACAAGATGTCTACACACATACACTTACATTTATTATGTTTCCATAGCAACTACCCTTTTTTTAGTTGACGATTACAAAATAATCTACCGATATATCTCTGGTATCTTTCTTTTCTTTATATATATTACTGCTCAAATAATTCGCCTCTGATCCTTTTTATAAGATGGTACAGATTGCTAATGCTATATACAACGTTATCGTTGTATAAATGTTGTCCGGACGGGACTTCCGTAATAGTTTTGCTATGAAGGAAAGAACCCTGGGTTGAAGATTGTAAAACACCTACCTTTTGAATAGCCCTCGTATAAACTTAATATCACTTTTAACACAAATATTTTACTCTTCCATTTATATATATATATATATAACATTATAACATTACATTTTTTATATTTATCAATATACCAATATACTAAGAACGTCGATTTGCAATTATTGTCGATGAGACTATTCAAAAATTAAACCTAACTGATAGTTTCTTTAAGGGTACTAATTAACTATTCCTTCATGTACAAACAACATTATTTACAAACAAAGATCTTTATAGTACTAAATATTGGTAGGATCAGAAGGCAACAAAATTATAACATATAAACACATTGATGATTATCATTTAATACATTAGTAAGCTCTGAAAAATTAAGAAATTCGATATTCATTATTCTTATTCTTTCTATATAATAAGTTGCATCTATTTTATATATCTGTCATAACCTTCATACGTTTACATTAAAAATTATGATCTTTTATTCTTGAATATTTATAATATTCGTATAAAATTCGAATAGAACAAAAACACGAAAACAAGAATAGCTTAAATACATGTTTCCTGTAGAAAACATAAATTGTCAAATTCAATATATTCTCGTATTACAATAAAGCTTTTAGATAATTTCTTTAGCATGAAACACAAATTATCATTTTCTCAATTAATGCTATAAAAGGAAATTGCAACAAAGCTATAAGGAACAAATTCAATAGTATTTTCAGTAGGCTGTCATAACTTAATTTCGTCAATATTCCGTAATATTTCACAATTACATATGTTTTTAACGTACATTTTAATAATAAATTGAATGAAGAACACATTAACCATAGACGTAAGCAAAGGTCAATCTAATACAAATCCGTCGGACGCCTTTTTAATAGTTCAAGTTATACGTTCAAAGAGCGCATTTAAGCAACATTGTATAGCACAATCTTGTGTACGTTCTTGTCTTTCACAGGATGTTACCATATTTTGATTTCTATTTACAGAATTCCTGCCATCTGCAAACCGATTTTGTGAAAATCGGCGATGATTATTGTTCCTACTGAAATTCCTGTTGCTTTTTCTAAAATTCCTAGTTCCATTTCTGTGATTAGGTTGCGTTCGATTACCGGTATCATTATAACCATTCATTCTATTATTAAAACTATGGACATTAGAATTATTTTCAGATTGTACATTTATATTACGAACAGAAGTATATTGTGTCTGATTACGTCCAGAATTACCCTGACCTCTATCCTGTATTCTATTGTTATTCTGTATTGCCTACTGACTTTCATAATTTTGGACAAGCATAATTAGGTGATTAAAGTTGATGCACTGCGCCGATTGTTGTAATCGGAATGGCAATAAGATTCTAATGGAAGCTATAATTCGGGATTCCGGATGATTGGATTTAGTGATCTTAACTCGTTATATGTAAATACTACAAATTCCGTAATGCTCCTGTGTAATTTTGGATTGAAATGTTTCGTTCGCAAGACGGCATCTCTATTCGCTATCATAAAATCATTCTCATAATTCGATAGTAGAGCATTCTTGAAATCAGAATATGTACGAAGACTACCCCTGATAGCTTTAAACCATGTTAAACAGGGTGGTAATAATATATGTGGCAATAATTTTAAAAATTAAGACTCATCTACACCCATCAGTTCACATTCGTCCTCAAATTTTTCAAGAAATCCCCTAGCGGGTATATCTTCCGGTACACCACTAAATTTAGTAAGCGACTTAACTTCGCTGAATCGTAAAGGTTTACCTGTATTAGTCTTCATACATCTGTTGGAGTTATGTTTCCGCCGGGATGATTGCCTCACTCTTCTTTCTCTATCAGTACTCTCTTCACAGCTCGAAGATTCATTAACTTCCAAAATTGTTCTGGGATGGCGAGTAGGTTCACAACCGGTACATGTAGGATGTACCACATTCATGTATCCATCATCCTGAAATGCACTTTCGGGAATACATTTCTCTTTGATAAAGTTCACTTCATCCTGCAATAATTTGATGTGATTAGCATGAGCATTTATCGTTGATTCTATGACATCTACAGAATTTTGAACTTTCGTGAGTCTTTGTGCTACCCTTTCCATTTTTTCGTCGTACTGTTCAAACTTGACTACTATATGTTGGTTCATCTGACTCAGTTCACGCTGAATAAGGTCCCATTTGTTTTCATTGCATTGTTCTAATCTCCCTAGCTTTTCATCGAAATCCTTAGTTTGATGGTTTATCTTCTGGTCTAATTTTTCATCAAAATGTTGGGCTTGTTCCCTAATTTGTTCAGATTGGTTCCTAATTTGCTGAGCTACTTCATCACGTTTTCGAACTTGGTCCTTAATTTGCTCAGATTGGTTCCTAATTTGATGAGCTAAGTCTCTTAAGATGTCAGTTAAATTTTCGTTAGAATTCATTTCTGGATACACACTCTGATCACCAGTTATGTCTCTATCCGTTGCACTCATTGTAATATTTCGGTGTATCACCTCACCGCTTCTCAAAATGGTAACACTAATGTCACGTTGAATGTTAGCCGTTTTTACTATCCTTCGAAACGACACTTTTATATCTCCCGGTGTTGAGAATCCGGGTAAAAATAAACGTAGTATCTAGACTGTATCCTGCTTCTTAACCAACTGATCTTCAAATAATTCACACGTTTTACCACTTTCTTAACTGATTTTAATACTCAATCATGAGAAGCGTAGATAATCCACTTTTTACATATTTAACAAGATGTAGTGTATATACGAACCTTGATACTTAACAAGATGCCTACACACATACACTTACATTTATTATGTTTCCATAGCAACTACCCTTTTTTTAGTTGAAGATTACAAAATAATCTACCGATATCTCTCTATGTATCTTTCTTTTCTTTATATATATTACTGCTCAAATAATTCGCCTCTGATCCTTTTTATAAGATGGTACAGATTGCTAATGCTATATACAACGTTATCGTTGTAAACTTGTTAAACCACCGCTGCATTGTCCGCGTAGTCACGACACCCTGACATCACCAAAGGCCTGGCATATCTTTCGCCCCACTGCAGCGGCGTTTGACACCAATTTGAACTCGTACAGCATATACGCTCTTATGCGCTCTGTGGAGGTCCCATGTTCACTCTATCCTTACGCAAGTTCACAGTGTAATTGAACTGCCACAACCAGGTCGTATGTTAGATATATCCACACCAACAACTGACCTTCTCCTTATCTACATTCGCATTCAACTTACGGTGTGAGGGCCAATTGAACACAGACCTCCACCAAAGCGACAGAACTTTCTTGGTTAGCGTTATAAACATTTAGATGTAGAAATACATTCCACAATACCCATTAGTGATAGCCGCAATTGGTTAGGTTGTTCTTGCAACCTCCTTTTACTTTATATTCGGTAGTTTTCTGGTCTAACGGGATTGTACTGAAGAAATGTGACATGAGTTTGGTGATCCTTGTTTAATTATAAAATGCGCAAAAGGAACCAAAAAGGTTCTAAAACAAAAAGCAAAAAAGTGCTGACATTAAGGAAAGGTGCTTGCGTTGAAATAAATTCAAGAAAAGCACAACAGAGTTATGAATGCTTAATGTTTGTATCTTGTGAATACCAATTTAAACCTTACAGAATCATTTTTTGATCCAAAAATATATATATATATATATATATATATATATATATATATATATATATATATATATATATATATATATATATATATATATATATATATATATATATATATATATCTGATGTAATTTAACTGTACAAACAGTGTTGCCAACTCCAGAAATAAAGAAAATACTTAATTTTGACGAAAAATTAAGAATTTTCTCAAAATTTGCCGAATAAATTTTCTTTCGCATGTAATATTGCAAATAAACTTACACAGTATAACAGCCTGTTCCTTTGTTTAAAAAGCAAGGCATAACCGGCTGTGTTGGGGCAAATCGTTTTTAGTTATAACGCTTTAACGAAAACTGGAGGAGAAATTCGACAAATGATCCAATTTCTAAGGGTTAAAGACGAATTTTAAGGCGATTTTTGACATTTCGGGAAAACTAATGTTATGCACGTTATTAGTACTACCCAACGATATTTTAAAAAGAAAAGAAATCAGATAAACATAAAGTTGGTCAAAATTTGTTACCCGGTGATTGTTTCTATCTTTTTACTTGAGTTTGCGTTCGTACTCTATTCTACATAAGTTCAGCTGAATTATAACTTATACTATAGATGCAATAAAAACATGCCGTTGTAAGAGGACCGGTATTAATTGGTGTGATTCTTTTGCTTGATTTAATTCGCAACAGCTTCCACACTTCAAATTTATATGAACTGCTTCGTCTTTTATTTGAGTAACCCACATCCTTCTATTTTTTTTGTCATTCCACCAATGCTCTCATCATCATTCACTTGCCTTCGTCATCCGTCTCCCTTAGCTTAATATAATCAAGGGTAGTTAAATTGATAATTTCATTTTTTTACATTCCTGTTATTCCTTTTCTTTCAAAAAAAAAAAAAATCGCCAAATATTATGCTTATGATACCGATCTCTAATTTCCATAATTTTTTCCCCTTGAAATTGCTTTACTAAAAACAATTATTAATAAAAGAGAAGTGACCAAAGCACTAAATATATATTAATAATAGTTTCGGCAATTTAACATCACTTTCATCAGACATATTACGAAAGATCAATCCAAGAATAATAACTCAAAAATAAGCAAAAAGTAAAAGGAGGATACGTTCACTCTTCCAGAGCCAATGAAGTTTTCCCTTCAGTTTTTACATTTATCTATGGGAAAAGATCTTCCCTTTCACTTCTTTTCTTCTTATCTTCTTAAAGAAAAACACAGAATTCTCCTAGGCTTTAAGAGCCATTTTGAACATCAACATGTCAAATAAAGGTAATTTTTGAGTTGTGTTACTTTTCCATTAAAGAACAACATGTAACTAACTCTACGACCTGTGGAACTGAAGGTTTAATACCATATTTACGAAAGCTTTCTATTGACTTCTGCCCTTATCCTGCTGGATTCAGTGTCTACTTTATACTCCTATTTCTGTTATAATAGATCTATTTTAATACTGTCTTCTCATCTGCGCCTAGATCTTCATAATGGTCTCTTTTATGTTGAGTTTCCAGATAAAATTTTAAAGCGTTCCTACTTTCTTCCATCCTGGCTACATGACTTGCCAACTTAATCCTCCTAGACTTAATGGCTCTAATACTACCAGGTAAATGTATGCTTAGATTGAACAGCTTCTCATTGTGAAGTTTTTGTCATTCCCCACTCCCGATCTTCTCGAGTCCGAATATTCACCTTAGGATGTTTTTCCAAATACTTTCAGTCAGCGTTCTTCTCCCAAAGTAAGCGACGTTGTTTCGCAACCATACAGTACAACAGGGCATTATCATTGTTTTATATTTCCTAAGTTTCATCTTCTTGGACTGAATGCGCGAAGATAAAATCCCGTTTTCAGAATATCTTAAAGAAAAAATTCTCACATTTCTCCCAGTATTCAAAATTTCCCGTTTTATGTGAGATTCTGTGCTGACGGATGACACTGGTCTGATGCACTTGCAACTACATTACGCTGCCACAATTAGCAAGAATATGAGCCTTAAGATCATTTTGAACATGTACGATAATTCTTAAGATATTGCTTCATCACTATTCATTGTTTGTATTTTGGTATTACGAGATTACCTCTTGTCATCGTTGCTTTTCGCTATTTTATGAGGGTGTTTATAAAGCTTGCTTGTTATAAAATAAAAGAGGACTGGAAATCTGATGAAGACACGGTTACTGTTTTGAAATGTTACGTGATTGTATGTTTTTATATATATTATCACATAGCCTTGCTCTGTATTGTGTTCTATTTAGTTATATAGTTTCATCCACCTATTATTATTATTATTATTATTATTATTATTATTATTATTATTATTATTATATTTCATTTGTTGTAGGTTGCTGTATTCTCACCATATGATATACCTAGCAGAACATACCGCTTCCATGCTAGGTATTATTCCTACATGTGGTTTGACATGTATTCAGTTTTAAGTACTGAAGCTGTAAGAAGTTTATCACTTTGGCAGAGAAAATGTCTCTTTTATGACGAAGAACAACTGCAATATACATCAACGTATACATTTAATTTGTGCCTCATGGAGTGCAGAATGAAAACGGCTCTCAAAGTTTGTAACTGTATACCGCATGTGTATCCAGCTTCAGGTAAACTTACTTGTAAAATCTTGAAATACTTGATTAAAATTTATCAATATTTGAAATACTTAATTAGATAACTAAACAGTTCATGATCAGTACACAAAAGCAATTGAGATTGGTTTTAAAGATGGTAGACTTATAGAACGGAGTTTTCCAGTGCTATATTTGTTTTCTTATAGTTTTATTTCCTATGAGTTAAACTTTAAGCTTTTTTTATTATTTCAATGTGTTATTAAATATGAAGGTAACCACGAAAGTTCTGTCGCTTTTGTGGAGGTCTGTGTTCAATTGGCCCTCAAAACGTGAGTTGAATGCGAATGGAGATAAGGCAAAGGTCACTTGTTGGTATGAGTATATCCGACATACTACCTGGTTGTGGCAGTGAACTTGTGTAAGGACACAGTGAACATGGGACCTCCACAGAGCGCCATAAGGGCGTGTATGCCGTACGAGTTCAAAGTGGGGTCAAACGCCGCTGCAGCAGGGCGAAAGATATGCCAGGCCTTCGGTGAGGGTCTCGTGATTACGCGGATAGTGCAGTGATGGTTTAACAAGTTTAAGGACAGTGACGAAATACTCAAAGACGCGCCACCTGCCGAAAGAACACATGTACAAAATGAAAATCTACAGGAGCAATTCAGGCGTACAGTGACCACACATGTGAGGAACTGGGACTACAATTCAGTGTGAGTGGAAAAATCATTCGGCAACACCTCGTCAAATTAGGAAGCACTACAAGTTGAGTCGACGGATCCCACATGATTTGACACCGGACGAAGTCAACGTGAGAAGACACTTGTGTTTCTTTGCTGTTTCGTCCGAGGAAGGAACCATTTCTTTACAGTGTGTTGATATGTGATGAGAAGTGGGTCCTGTACGAAAATCCACGGCGCCGTCATCATTGGTTAGCGTCCAGTGAATCGGTTCCGAAACAGTCGAAACTAGGACTACACCTGAAGAAGGTTCTCCTGTGTGTTTGGTGGACTGCTCGCGGCATCGTGCATCGGGAACTGCTACCAGCTGATCAGAGCATCGATGCAACTTTGTACTGTCAGCAGCTGAGCCGTGTTCAAGAAAAACACAAAACTCTGGAGCCAGCACTTCTGAATCGCAAAGGGGTCTTCCTGTTACCAGGGGTGGATAGGCATCATTAAAGGGCGCAGGCGCATTTTCCCACAAGGGCTGCTAGCATCTCATTATCACAAATCAAGTTGGCCAGTTTTCTTCTACAGTAAGTCAATAGTGTTAACAATTACCACTTAAAAGCTTATATTCTTTTATCCGCATATTCTTCTGAATTATTCAAAGTATTACATGAAGTTCAAGGAGTATGTATACTATCTTACAAAATTAGCAGATGTTTTAGTATACTATTTTTTGATGCCAAGGTCTACTACCTTTTCATTCGGAACATCCTCTAACAATTTCTTTTCAATAGACAACATAAATGTTTCCAAATGTTCCTGAGATATGGCACTCCATAACCTTTTTTTTAAAAAATTATATTTCAGTTTTGAAAAACTTTCACATGTTACCTGGCTTACGGGCAAAGTCAACATAAATTCTTATGCTAGTAGCAAATCTGGACAAGCATTTCTGTACAAATTATAATTCTGAAAAATTAAGAAGCAGCACTTTGGATAATTTTTGCAACTCGTTTTGCATTGTTTTTTTTTTTTTTTTAAATCCTGAATCACTTGCGCTATCAGCGTAATCTGTCGTTTCTTCTCGGTTGTACTTGTTATCAAGACTGACTTTCAAGGATTCCTACCTCCTTGACAACTCCAATAGTTCTTCGTTTATAGAGTCCTTGGAAAGTTCTTTACTGAATTCTTTCAGAATGTGCGAAAATTTATCAAAAACCGTGTCGGGAAGTTCTGTTACTTGGTTGAAGTTTCTTGGATCCAAACACGACAAATAAGCCCATAAAGTATCTACCTTGCTTCTTGAATCTTGAAAAGATATCCTTGAAAATTACCGTATCCAATATTGTGTTGAATGCTTCTATGCAGTACCTGGTCATTGGATCAGAAGCAGCTTCATCTTCACATTCATAGGAAACATCCTCTTCCACCTGCGAAGGCGAGTTGTCGGCAGGTCAGTAGAAACAAAGAAATCATGTTCTAATTCTTCAAATCTCTTATTAGCCCGTTTTGCAAACATTAATGCTGCGTTTTTAACAGTTTCAAAATCGGCTCTTTGCTACTTTATTTTGGACAGAGTAGTCTGCACCATTTGATATGACTCAATACATCAGTACGGTGTATTTGGAGATGGTTTGAGAGAAAGATTCTCACGAAATATTCTCACGAAATATTCTCACTTGAAATATTCTCAGGAACACTTGTGCTGTCAGAGTTGTTCTGAACTTGAGAAGACCTATATATCCTTCTGCTTTGCACATAAGTTCTAGCTTGATATTTTCTGTAGAAACAATGTCCTTCATTGTTATGATAAACTCTATGTATAAACCATTTTCTGGGTTCGAAAAATGACCAAACACTTTCTGTAAAGCAGAGTGTTTGGCCACCATCTTTTTTTCGCAATAACTATAAGACACCTTTCACATTTGATCTTCCAAATGTCCATTCACAGATAAGATTCATGTATAAATACCACACACCACACGCATTCAGCAGAACATACAGTGACACAGAATCAATGCACTTTTTGTCACATCACATATGCCAAGATTGAAAATAACACCACAGGTGTAATTGATGAGGGCACACCTTACTTAAATGTTTTGAAAATCCGAATATTGTCCTCGCATATTACTTGCGCCATCGGTTGAATTTCAAATATACTTCTTAATAGCAGGGTTCAACTTCGACAGAATTTCCAGCAGTAAAACACAGAGATACTGGCCCGTTGTAGACATGCATTTTACAATAGGAACAATTTTTCTTTAACAACAGTTTTAACAACCTACCGTGAAACAACAGAGCACTGGTCTGAACCTTTATATATCTAGAGTAGTGTCTAGAATTCGCTATGGTTTTTGAAAGGAAAGTTATGTGACTACCACCCTGCTCACTTCCTTGTGTATGACTTATTTTATTTTTCTCAATGACCTTAGCCAAATGACTTTTAAACGGAAGATCAAATTTGCTTGCAAAAAGAATAATATTCAAAAAGTTTCCATGATATGTAGCTGTGTCTTCCATAGAGATGCAAGGGCTAGGAAAGAAACCGGCTTTTTTGAAAAAAAAAAAAAAAACTCGGTTTTTTCTGCTTCGCTTTTTTGCTTTGGAAATTTTGGTTTTTTTTGAAAATTCTGCTTTAAATTGATAAACCAGATTTTGTTTCGCTTCTCTATAACACAAAAAGTCATTTAATTACTGGTTGATGCCGATAATAATATAAAACCTCGAAAATAAACCATGAATTTCGAAAAGATATTTCAAACAGTTTTACTTCTCAACATATTTACATTATGAATTCCAAAAGATTAACCGATGTATATAATAAGATATTTTTTAACCTCCTACATACAAAAGTAAGCAGGGTTGGCAAGAACCATGGCTGTTTTTGAAAATGCCAAAAACCCGTTTTTTGGGGGAATTTAAACTAGGTTTTTTGGGTTTAAATCAGGTTTTTTGGGTTTAGATATTTTGCTTTATGTATTTATATTAAATATTGACAGAAATAAGTTTGTTTCGCCTTGGTGTTATTATGCAACAACGAGGTTATGCTGGAAGAGGTCACATAAGCTTAAAGAAGTCCGGTCAGTAAATTTCTTAAATTGAGAAACTCCCGTCCTAGCCATCGGGAAAATCCCGTCATTACTCTAAATGTAAAACAATAACGGAAAAATCCTGTTATTGCTTTGCATGTAAAATTTAAAGGTCAACGTATCACAATCAGTACGCTAAAACTGAGGTATTAAATTACAAATTTAGTACGTACATATCATTGAAAGTACAATCCAAGCTAATGTTGGAAGCTACGTAGGCAATCGATAAATTTTGCCAATTTATATCAATATATTTAAGCAACCTTGGCTTCTTTATAAAACAACAGGCATTCAGGCATGCGGAAATATACAATTTAGTTTCGTTTCGTATGTTCAGGCTCAACAACCTTACGTAATACCGAGGTTATCAAGGAGAAGACTTTCGCTTAAAGTTACATCCGAACCGCTACTTTGTTTACGCATGAAAGAAGGGTTGTGGTTCGACTGAGAATTGAACATGGGGCACCTTGATTAAAAGGTGAAAAGGAAATAAAACTAATGCAGATGGTTTGATGTGTGGAAACGTAACCATGAAGTTCACACGATTCGCATTTTTCGTTCTTTTTATTTTATTTTATTTATTTTTTGGTTTAAACCAGTTGTTTATTTAAAAAAAGAAAAAAAACAGCTGGTGTAAACCAGCCAACCGTAAAAGTAAATACTTCTTTAAAAAATACTCAAATAAGTAGCAAAATTCTATGTAGTATTTTTACTTCAAAATATTCCATACCGTCTTTTTGGAACAAAATAAAATTAAAATAAAACATAAGAAAAATACTTAGATTTATATGATACACTTAAAGGCTGCACATCTAGAGCTTATGGTTTTGTATATTCTTGAAATTCTACAGTTTTATATAAGCACCATCACGGTTTACTCAGTCCTCAAGTTTTCTGTATTTTTAACAAGAGGGATTCAACATATGAAGGGTGTGAGGTAAGAACATGGTAGCCCACAATTTTACTATTTTAAGGAATTAGAAATTTTCTGCTGCACAATCCATTTTGAAAGTCGGAAAGCTGATTTTTCACATAAGACTATACATGAAGGATTAAACGAAGCGGTATGCGTTGCTGTCTGTCTGGTGCTGCATAACTCAGCAATTGAAAATTTGTTAGTTACCATGTTCTTGGCTCACACCCTTCATATCATTATAGAACTCTCCCCACCCCACCACCACCACCAAAAAAAAAAAAAAAACTACGGAATATATTTAAGTTAAGATAAATACAACTGCACAACAAACATGACTGAGTGGAGCTTTTGCGCTTCTATCGGCAAGTCCGGGATTCAACTCAGCATTCGACCATTCATTCTGACAAAACTTTTCTTCATTCCATCTATGAAGTAGAAATAGTGCGTGTACTGTGAGTTGGCCGACTTCATTTCTTATTGTTTTTAAATCGTTATTATTACTAATTACTAGCAGTGACGGTTTTGCGAAGATTAGGAGGACGGTCTTTCGGACTGAAACCTGTTTCCCAAAATTACGGAATGCCTAAAACAAACGAAATATCTATTAGTTATGCCTTTACTCATAAACTTTAAGCTCCCATCAAGTAAAAATTACGAATGTTTAGAAAAACTAAACATTAGTAAGAAAAAAAATTCCCAAAATACTTTTCTAAATCTGCCAGAAAAGAATACTTTTCTATAAAATGATCTTCAAGGTTGTATCCGGAAGATTATCTCTAAATATATAAACGAAACGAAATACAGTATTAGTTATGGCTGTACTCATAAACTTCAAGCTCCTCCCAAATAAAATTAGGACATTTTAGAAAACGAAACAATCAGAGAAACCCGCTCCAAAGTACGTTTCTAAATCCGCTACTGATTATTTGTATAAATTAGTATTCAAGGTTGTATCCGGAAAATTATTGCTAAATCGTTGCACAGCTACAGTATAACAGAAATGTGGAAGTACGGTTAGACGGATATATTGAAAAACGTACGCTTTGACGGATATATAGGAAAACGTAAGTTTAACTTTTGCTCTAGAAGCTAGAGTACTAAGCTCTTAGAAATTAAACACAGATGACAAACTGAAATGATCCCAAGAAGAAAAAAATATCAATAACTCAAAAATTAAAATAAAGTTAAATAGCCTCTAAAATTGCCCTCAAATACTACATTCTTCATGTTAGCTTTAATTCATAAAACATGTGCTCCATCCATCTTGATGGTGAATTTTAGAGCG
This sequence comes from Thermobia domestica, assembly GCF_964235325.1. Classification (NCBI taxonomy): domain Eukaryota; kingdom Metazoa; phylum Arthropoda; class Insecta; order Zygentoma; family Lepismatidae; genus Thermobia; species Thermobia domestica. The sequence continues at coordinate 239,368,726 of NC_137454.1, read as the reverse complement.
AAATATGGTATTTAGGTCATAGAATTCTTATCAAACTATAGAATATACTATAAGAAAACTATTTAGATAGAAAAATCATGAAAATGAAAAAAGCCAAAATTTCCAAAATTTTTTGTTCATTTTCTACTCTGACAGCAGTATTCGTAGCTGATAGAGTGAGAGCACTAATTTCAGAATTCATGGACTTACAACTTTCTTGTTCATTTTCCACTCTGATAGTAACATTCGCAGCATGTGAGGTATGATCGCTAACTTCTATACTATGTTCAGTTTGTTTTGAGTCAGTAGTTGGCAGTCTTGCAGGTTAAAGGCACTAAACAGGTCTGTAATCTTTTTGCATGCATTAGCATCTGCTTTTAATACCTTTGCCTTCTTTTCAGATCGGTTTTGAGCACTACTTTTCCGTTTCGCTTTATGGTCTCCATCCATCTCCAAAGATAACTAACTGTAAGAAAAATATTGTATAATTAAAAACTGAAACTATCCTTTGGTGGATATACATCTGTGATATACAATGGAGCATAAGTACAAGATAACTGATACGTTCTTGCCGTTTCTGACATTCCATTACTCATGCCATCACAGGGAGTAAACGAAATGTCGCACACGCCTGCCAAACAGATCGGAAACTTAGTCTGAATATCAACTTTTAGTAATACAGGCATGTTACGTATACACAGCAGCCAAAGCTCGTCCAGTGTCGAAGAGAAGTGGAGGTATCTGAGCAGCTTGTTCGCATCTGATTCTTGTATGACAGCTACGACATCAAGTTGTCACATAAGCCAGGCATTTGGGGAGAGTGCCGTTAAGGAAAACGCATCGCCAGGCATTGGTTCCAGAAATTATGTTCGGGACATGTGAGCCTTTTGTATGAACCTCGCAGTGGACGACCACATTTGTTGGATGACGAAGCCCTGAAAGCAGCTATGGAAGTGGACAGTGGTCTAACATGTGACGATCTTGAGGGTCTCTATGACACTCTCAAATATATCAGACATTGGTTGTCGGCACGTGACCCTGTTCTTCACGCCCGAAGACCACTTCTGCACCCACGAAAGGTTACATTCTCTGTATGGTGGAATTGTAGGCAAATATTGCATTAAGAGCTCATTCTAAGTGTCAGATCATAACTACTGACCTCTACTCTCAGCAGGCTGCACTGTGCATTGAGGCACAAGGAGTTGGCACTGGGCAATCACAAGGCTGTGCTGTTCCTGCACAAGAATGTCAAGCTTCATGTAGCGAAAAGGACCTGGGAGACCCCATCAGCAACTTGGCTGGGAGACGCCGTGACACGCATAATATTCACCGAATCTTGTGCCAACAGATTACCACCTGTTTTATTCCTAAGACAACGACCTCCGTGGAAGATTCATCGCAAATAAGGTAGACCTGCGGAATGCACTCAGCGACTTCTTTGATTCAATAACCTCCAAGTTTTATTACCAAACCAGGGTATTATACAGCTGCAGCAACGCTGACAAAAGGTGTTGATGCTGATGGAGATGACTTCGAAACCTAAAGGTTTGTACCGACCAATGTATTGCTCTTTATTTAATCCTTCTCTAGAATGGCAAATACTTTGGTTACTTTGTTTTGGTTGCCCTGTTTGTTTACTTTGTTTTGCGTTACCTTATAGTATGCATAAGGTCGGTTGAGTAGTTTTTAGACAGTAAACACTAGGTCCGTAATCAGTTTAAAACCTCGAGAGGGAGGAGGCCATGTTTAAGTAAAGCTAAGCAGGCCTTCCTCATAATAGATCGCAAGAAAGTAGAAGGAAAGTCGGACAAAATGCCTCACAGAACCCGGTATCACATGATATTATGAACAAGAATGCACAACAGAAAGCAGAAAAACTCTATTCATGAGATACATGAATGGGAAGGATCTTACGGCCCACCCTATAGAAACAATGAATGCATTGGTTCATTGTTTGTTCTTTGGCTCCTTTTAGAGTCCTGGGACATTTTTCAAAATAGCCTAACTATAATTTCAGATGCAAAATACCGGTAATATATAATAAGTTATACTTACACAGAGATGTCGAAAGTGTCTATGTTTAATCGGGATGGAGGAGCCTGATTAAAGTTTCAGAAAACCGGAAACACAACATCACCGCTGCCTGTTACAATACCACGTTAAGCCCACGTAGCTAGGATGACCCGGGACACCATTCTACATCTTGGATGGGAAACACTATTGCGTTCGCTATACTCCCCGGACATTGCACTGTCCGATTATCACCTGTTCCATTGCTTGGACCATCAGCTTAGAGGACGCCAGTTCAAATCCCTTGCAGACGTGCATAATGCACTTGATACCTTCTTCGTTTTACGGACCACCAAGTGCTATCGCGATGCAATCCATGGCCTTCCAGAACGTTGACAGGTCGTCGTTGCTGATGGGGACTAGTTTTGATCTTCCAGGTACGTCTTATGCGACATATTGATGTTCGAAGGCGGAAGGTGAAAAAGCGACAGAACTTTCTTGGTTATCTTTATACTTAAAAATTAGTACAACGATAATGAATGCTGCGAATGAAATACGGAATTACTGAATGAAGAATTAATAGAAAGTTTTTCCACATTTGACTTACTAATTTAACAACTTTTACTAATTATAAAATCGATTATTATTTTTTAAAGTTTAAACATAATACAAATAATAATATAAAGAACACTACTCACTTTATTTGGACCCTTCAAACAAGAAATGTCAACAATTATGTGCGAGCTGATATCAAAATTACATACTGTTTTCCTGTAACTCCTACAGTTATCAATTATAGTATTATAAACTCTCTATATTTCTGACACTTTGCAACATAATTCTATCCACATCTACACACCTTTACAATTTTTGTGTTCTACTATCAGAAGAGTTTGATAAGTCGTTTTCTAAGGCATATTTTAGACACTGTAAAACGTAATTCCGTGAAGAAATTATAGACTCTAAATTTTAAGTCACTGTATACAGTAGGGAAATGGATTCTAAAAAGCCTCTGGATTCATGAATGATCTAACACAGGTACATTAATGACGGACATTGTAAAGGACTGCAAGTTCTGGTAAGATTCCGCAACTTTCTTATGTGATGATTGAGTTGCAAAGTCTGCAACGTACTTCTATGGCCCATATTACTTTGACATTGCTGTTAGTTATGTAATCTGTCTAAGCTTGTTACAAGATGGCTATACCTCAACTGCAAGACTGAAGAGCTGTTAATTACGTATGGTTACAGCAAGATGAAACGCCGACACATTATTCGTTTACCGTGAGATAATATCTAATGAAACATTTCGCAACAGATAGATTGGTCGGAGTTTCCACAGTTTTCAACAACTCTGGATTGTCTCTCAGAAGTTCCATCAGTCGTGTGATAAGGCATAGTCGTTGTTAACACATAAGTAACGATCTTGAAGAAGTCGTTGAAAATACATTTACCACCAGCACTTCACCAATGCTACGAACGTAGTGTCATTGATGTCGGTTCTAGCACCCCCCAACCATCGCATTAGCCTAAATCTCCAAAAAAATTAATTTAAGCACATTTTTTGAGGATCGTTTCCCCTCCAAGCGTCATCAATACTAGCTTGAGCACACACCCCCTCCCAGTACTTTTGACAAATATTATTTAACACAGAAGGTTAGTGCAAATACAATTCTAAAGTAAGATTGGACAGGGTGCTTTGCGCATAGGTTTTCATGACATTTAAAATCATAAAAAACTTATAATCTAAAATCTTACATCTAAAACTACATTTTCAAAGTAAAAAGTAGTAAAACCTGTGCACAGGTGGACCTGAGAGGACTTGGTTTTGCTTTTGGCTGCCTCTCAGGCTCCTTTTTCTGTTTCTCTTTCTGTTGCTTCTGCTGCTGCTTCTGTTGTGCCTCCGTTTTGCTTTCCCGACTAGCGCTAGTCTCCATTCACATCAACTCCCTCTGATCTGTTTGGCTTGTAGAGGAGAGAGTGAAAATCCTTCTTCTGGCTTGAAGGCGATTCGAACCTGCGACGACTATGCCGATAGCTACTCACAGTTGACCAGACCATGAGCGAGCACGCTCGGCTAACACGTACTCAAAGAAATCAAGTGAAAATCAGTCCTTATATATGAACAAATACTTCTACAAGCAAAACCAAATATTAGCAAAGTGATAAACTAAATGACGTATAACGCCATTTATTGAGTAAGTGAGTAACTGCTTGAATATTTTACCTAGCCGGCAAATTTAAAACAAAAAAATATGAATGAATGAAAAATATGAATGAAAAAGTTAAAAACGAATATTTAAACTTTTTCAAATATTAATATCACCAATACTTCTTTATCACTGATAAAAATAATTTTATTTTGTTGTGCACCTTGTTACACATAGATATACGATATGAACTAATGGAGTCTTCAAGCAGCGTTCCCAGTGTTCAATCTCCATCAGTTAATTCAGCGGAATCAGGTGAAACCGATAACCCCGGCAATGACTTGGACTCCAGCACTGGCAGGCCTGCCAGAGGTTACTTTTCAGCCACTCCTAGATCTGCGAAGGTGTTACTTTTTCCCCATTGTGGAAAGCTTTATGTGAATGCAAGAGGATTAGCAATTCATATAGGTAAAAAGCATCCGATCATAAACGCAGAAGAGGATTGTCTTCATATTAATAATAATAGCTTTCCTGAATGTAGAGCCACAAATGTAAGCGTCACTAACTGCAATGGTAGCACACAGGATTTAACGTTATTTAACTTGGGTAAACTCTTGACGTCATTAAGATCCTCTACACACATCCTAAGACGTGTCACTCGTGGTGCTCGAACTGAGGTTGCCAATGCACTTTCCAAGTTATTACAGCAAGTGGCTATTTCAAATGGAGAAAGAGAATGGATCAACCTGTTTATATTTCCATTTGTAGTACTAACTGCTCCCAAACAATCCTAGAATGTAAAGAACCTTACCTCATGGGTGAAACAAAGAGTTCGTGTTTGAAATAATATAGGTATTGACGCCTTAATCTTACAATCACCAAAGATCAAGAAATCTATACCTAAACAGTATGTGTCAAATCTGAAAATTATTGAAAACAAACTAGCCGATGGTGATATCCGAGGAGCAGCCCGTTTACTAATGTCAGATGATACAATAGCAGCTCCTGACACTTCAGTGTTTGAGACGTTGTTGGAGAAACATCCAACCCACCCTGGAACATTTACTTCACCGAATCTTCCAGAAGATCAAAACAGGTTTCAAGGAGTTTCGATAAACGAAGTTAAAAATTCTATACATTCTTTTCCATCTAGCAGCTCGGGAGTTCTAGATGGTCTTCTCAAAGACCTTTTATCTTGCCAAATACTCGAATAGAAGGAAAAGCTACTAAAATCACTTTGTGATCTGTTCAATCTAATTATTTCGGGAAAAATACCCTTAGAAGTTCGACCTTTGTTTTTCGGAGGCAGACTTATCGCTCTTAAAAAGAAATGTGGTGGAATCAGACCTATAGCCATAGGGAATATTTGGTGCAGAATATCAGCCAAAATTATATGCTTCAGAATACGAGAGCCTGTTAAGAACTTTTTGTCTCCCCATCAACTTGGAGTTTGTATTCCCAACGGAGTCGAAGCAGCCGTTCATGCAACCAGGGTATATTTCTCCTCCACACACAGCGCTCCAAAGGCTATCGTAAAGCTGGATTTTCGCAACACTTTTAATGAACTTCGCCGGGACTCCATGCTTACTGAGGCATTGAAATACTTTCCCGCAATATACCCATATGTTCACCAGTGTTACGCTCAACCCAGTAACCTATTCTTAGGCCAAGACACTATTTCATTCCAGAGAGGAGTACAACAAGGTGATCCCTTGGGCCCAGCACTTTTTGCTATAACAATACGTTCTTTAGTATATTCGATTAATACTGAGCTAAACATCTGGTATTTGGATGATGGGACTATTTCTGACAAACCTGAGGCAGTCCTTTCAACCTTAACACATATAAATGAGAAAGCATCAGCTCTTGGCTTACATTTGAATCTCTCAAAATGCGAAGTTGGTTTTTTTTTTGGATCAGATGAAGTCACATCCGACCAATTATTCAGAAGATTTAGAGAAGTTGCCCCAGGAATACGTCTCCTAAGCAAACAGGATGCTTGTCTTCTGGGTTCTGCTCTCACAAAGGAAGCATTTACAACTGTGCTATCAAACAAAATATCCAAACTAGAACATTTTCTGTCTCGTCTTGACTCGATTTCAGCACAGGGAGCTTTTTTTCTTCTACGTGCTTCATTGTCAATCCCTCGCCTAAACTACTTTCTACGGTGCTTTCCATCTTGGAATGAGACCCCACTGCTGAAGAAATATGATCATATCCTCAAAATGGGTCTGGAGTCAATTTTGAACTGCTCCTTGAGTGACGAATATTGGATGTCTGTTATCTGTTGGATTAGGAGGCCTTGGTATTCGACGAACCGTTGATATGGCGATTCCTACCTTTTTAGCGTCCTACCACGGATCCCTTCGTGTAATCGAGGCACTCCTTCCTCAAGGCTACCACCTGGACCCAGATGGGATAGTTGAAGAAGGCTCTACCAAATGGATAAATATAGCAGATACGGACCTTCCAGAAATAAGCAAAAGAGGTTCTCAGGCATCTTGGTACAAACCAATAGCAGTACATTTCCATAAACTTCTTTTACAATCCGTTGCTGTTCCAGAGGATAAAGCTAGACTTTTTGCTGCGTCATCTCCCCATGCTGGTGCATGGTTAAATGCGTTACCTTCTCCCCATTTAAATCTTAACATGTCTAATGAAACCTTTCGAATCGAAGTATCCCTAAGACTAGGTTCAGCTGTTTGTGAGCCACATCGCTGTCCAGCTTGCGGGGATCAAGTTATCCAACGCGGTCTGCATGGCCTCTCATGCATGAAGAGCATATTCAGAAACACCAGACATTCATCTGTTAATGACATCATTTTGCGAGCTCTCACGACGGCAGGAATTCCTTCGATTCGTGAACCGTCAGGCTGTTGTCGTTCCGATGGTAAACGACCTGATGGCATGACGTTAATACCTTGGGTGAGAGGCAAATCTCTACTATGGGATTTTACATGTTCGGGCACATTCGCCCATTCAAGCCTCCCATTGATCGTTGTGAATACCGGAGAAGTTGAAAGACGTAGAGAGGCAGAAAAGGAAAGGAAATACAATAATCCCCTCGATAAATTTATATTTGCTCCAATAGCTATCGAGACCAGTGGAGCATGGGGTTCTAAAAGCCTTGATTTTATTACAGAGGTAGGGAGACGCATATCTATCGTTTCTGGATATGTTCGTACAACGTATATCTTTTGCGGTCCAACGTGGCAACGTTTCGTCAGTTCTTGGTACGTTGCCCCCTGGAAGGGAACTGGGGAGGTATTTCTTCTCTAATTCAACAGATACAAGCAAACAATAGAATAATAAAAATAATAGAATGTAAAAAAAAATATGAAAATTGTGGATATCTTGGTTCCTATAAGAGATAGAGGGCTGATATTTAATTTTTGACAATGAGTGTTTGGCTGACCCATAAGTGTTGCCAAACTATAAAATTAAAAAATCACTAAATCTAGTAACAAATTTGGTCCTAAGTTTGCAACACTGCAAAATCATAGAATTGAGATATTTGAAAAATAAAAAATACTAGCATAATCTACAAAAAATTGTAAGACTTTTTCAAAGTATAACATTTTCCTGAAGACAAAGATAAACCCGTAAAAATTTCCGAAATTTTGAATTTGTTATAACTTCGCTAAATATATATCGATTTTAAAAATTCGAACGAAGATCAATAGAGAAATAAATTTACTATCTTTCGAAGGTCTTGTAGGTTGCATAACGCTAAGGATATTATTACAAAAACTCAAATATCTCTCTTACTTATATATGGATCTTTAAAATTCAAATGGCATTCAAAAGTACTGCTTTTCCTTATGCGTCGTGAATGTCTCAATCTTAGTTTTTATGGGTTTATAACCATAAAAACACTTAAAACATATTTAAGTTTACAAGTTTGGATACTGGTAATGGAATCTTCTGCTAACTTCGTTCTCTATGGGAAACAATGGTTTCTTAAAGTCAGTCCATTGGTCAAAGTTCAAGCTGAATAAACAGCCATTGATTTTGAAAACTATTTGCGTTTCGTTTTGCACATTTTTTAGAATTACATTGAAATTATTAGTAAGAATAAATTTCTTTTGAGGCTCCATACTAACTGCTCCATTTTTTACTTCAGAAATTTTTTAAAATCATTTTTGTTAATTCTGAGATTTATTTTTAAAGAATAACTGGTGCATTTTATAACCATTAGAAAGATCTTTCATTCCATCATACCTCGTAAACAGTTTCTTAGTTTTCAGTTCTTTTAAAACTTTATCAGTATCCTCATTATATCTCTGGGGTAATATGGTTTTGTACTTCTCATTTAAACGTACTAATACTCTTTCACCAGTGTATTTTGTTTGTATCAATTTCCGTAAGGTTACTTCGTATGATTTTCCTTCCTCCACATCTTGCAATTTAACAAGTTTTAAAATTGTAATATTGTTTCTCTTGTTTAATTGTGATGCCATTTCCTATTTATTGTACAAAAACTTTTAAAAACTTGTTCATTTTTGCAATGACCTTATCTCGTTATATATATAGTTAATTCTATCAACAATGTCTTTTATATGTTCATCTGTTAATTCTCCATCATTACTTTAATAACATTAAGCTCATCCTTAAACATAGCAATTTGAGTAACCATATTTTTATAATACTGTTTCTTCAAAGCTATACTAAATCGTGTAGATAAGCCAGCGATAACAGCAGAAGTAGATGCAAATGCTGTTGTAATAATTGAATAGACTTTAACGGAAATAAATATATTTATAAATCCTGTTGAAGCAGAAAGCAGTATCGAAACTGCAATAAGAGTAACAAATACATTTTAATCTCTTAAATTTCCTCTTATTTTTCGCTAGTAAGTTTTGAAGTGTTAATATAGTTTCCTCAATTAACGCAATTAGATTCCCTCGTGGAGTGTTATCTGGAACATTCATTTTTATTAAATAAGTTTTATGATATTACCATAAAAACAGTTACAAACTAAACAAATCTAATAAACATATAATTGATTTATATCTTCTTAATCATATTTTCTTTTTGCACATCATATTCAAAGTTTTTCTTGCCAATCATTACAACATAATAAATCGTTTTATCTCGTACATCTCTTTCAAAATTAACAGTCAATTTCAAATTAGTTCTATCATTTACAGTTACTGATTTATGCTTGCTTGTGTTAATTACAAACATTGGTCTATTTTCTAAAAAACTCTTTAGGATAATAAAACATCTCAGTGTTTCTAATTGTAACTCTCTTGTATATCGTATACATTTCGTAAGCTTTGAGATACTTATGCTTTTCAAAATCTAAGTTCAAAGATTCTAAAGGAAATGACTCATTTCTAGAATTACGAAAATGGATATTCTGAACTTTGCAATGATCAAAATAGCTTGAATCTCTTTCTTGGTTATCATTCCTATCAGTTTGGAAAAGTGCTATCACGAAATTAGGCATTTCAAATTCACTTCAGTTAAATTGTGTGGTTAGATGGAATTCTAAATATTTGCCTGTAACTGATTTCTGTAAACATTGGTATGTGTTGAAGGAAATAGGAATCTTACCCTCTTTTAACATGTTAGATCTTAGCAAGGTAGCATAGTTAGGTTCATAATTAACAATAGGCGTTCTCAACTCAATATTTGTAATCTTAACTTTACCTGGATGGTGTTTATCATTCTCATATGTTCCATCCTGCTTTTTAGTTTTCCAAATAGCAAATGCATTATCATCAGAACCACTTCTTTTAAATGTATATTTCAATCCTCCTTCCCACATAATATCTTTATAATCAGAACAAAATCCTGGTAAAAGCCTTAGTAAAAACACTAATTCTTCATCTGTTCTTGCCCAGGTAATTCCTTCTCATCCACATTCATCATAATGATTTGCTTCTTGTTTTGAAATTGTACATGTGTTTACAGCTGTCGAAGTTAAACCAGGATAATCTATAATTTATATCCAATATTTGTCCTGCTAATTTGTATTTGAGAAAACAGATATAGGAAGAAGTTATTAATAAGTCTAATATTTTGACCACCAGTATATTCTCCATTAGCACCTTTACCTCTAGTTTCAAAAATTACAAAAATATCAGCATAATAAGGATGAACAAACCCATGCCCAACATCTATATCAAACTCAATAGATCTGTTTGGTTTATTTAAATTTTCGATTGTCTTTTGATTAGGTTTAAAGGATTGTAATTCATATGATTCTATTTTATCCATATTTATTATAAAGAAAAATATTGTTATCGTTTTATGAATTCAACCCATAAAACAAACTTAAATATAACTTCTCCAAATATCCTTATTCCTATTCACCTGACTAATGATTTCTGAAAAACTATATCCATCTGTAAACATTTTTAATACTACAATACATAAATGCCCACAGACTACCTCGTTAAAATGTTGTATACGATTGCTACTGTACTCTATATTATGATCAAGGTATTTTACGAGTGTCTTTGTTTGATTACCTCCGAATGAATCAAATACATGCTTTTTATTTCTTTCTTTCCAATAACAAATTCAATGAGTTCCTATATTTTTAGACGTATCAAAATTAACAATAGCACACTCATTCTTTTCTGGCTCTTTAGGTAATTCATCACTCATAAATACACCTCTAAATTTTCTTATCCTAAGCTGTTTAACAAGATGTATTAGATCCAAATTACTTGAAGGTTTAATTTCTTTACTTTTTTGAGCTTTAAGTTTTTTGAAAGCTTACCACCTTGTTTCTCTTCCATTGCAAAGTTATGTCTCTTTTGTTCTTCTCATTCTGCTTTATTCTTTTTCGCATCTTCTACCGTTTTGACTACAGTAGCAACTCCAGCAGTAGCAGATCCAAGAGCACCTATTAAAGCTAAAATTGTTGGAATAGTAAATAAAAAACCTCCATAGTGAACTTTGTTATTATTTGTCCTCATTTCTTTGTTTATTTTCTTAACTTGTGGTATAGTAAGAGATAAAGACAAACATTTTTCTTTAGTTAGTTTCTCTTCTTTTTGTTGGAGTTGTTTCTTAGAATGTGATCAATATTTAACTCTTTAAGTTCCTCGTGTGGAATTGTAAATGTAAAATCTTACAACTTCATATTTACTATCTAATTAAAACCTTTTTATGAAATATTTCCATAAAATACATATAAACCTAAATCTAAAAATACTTTTAAACCTAAACCAAACCTTACTTTTGCATTCATAGCCAAAGCAGTTCCAAAAGCTGGTAATCGTTCTGTTATCAAGTTTGCATCTTTAGCAAAAGTTCTTTCCCATGCTTTATTTTCTAATTCCTTGTCTGCAATATGTCTAGCAGCTGTATCTTTATTATCTCTGTAGTAAATATCATGTTTTCTACAAGCTTCATCTAGAGGGTTAATACCTTTATCTCCTCTCTCTTACCTTTCTTGTAGCTTCGTAAAAGGTCCACAAAATTCGTAACCTGGAATATGTAACTCTGGTATTCCCTTCATGTTTAAAATGTTATTCATTAGTCTTTTTCCATACTTCTCACTATTCCAAAATTTTGGTGGCAACGTATTTAATATCTTTATCAAATAACCTATACCCTTTGAATCATTAGGAATAAATTGCGAGAGTTTAGAATTAATCATATCCATTATTCCCACTTTCTCATTATAAAAGTTATCATTTCCAGCTTTTTCTTCTCCATCTATAACTATTATAAGATCAATTAACTTTCTCACATCATCCATCCATATACATTCTTTGGGTAATTCGTTGTATATTTTTATTCCTTCTCCAGACTTTGGTGTTTTCTTTCTTGGCGGTGTTGATTCTAGTGTTGGTTTTATATATTCATTCCAAATAGATTTAATAATATCTTTATATTTTTCCCTTCTACTAGATCGTTGTTTTCTTGTATTTGGAACATTGTTATGAAATCTACATTAGAATCAATGACTATTTGTGCATATTTTTCTAGATCATCTTCATTATAGTTTTTTGGATTATGTTTTGTTAGTAATTCCATAAACCCTCTGTTCCTGTGTAATGTCGATTATTAATAACTAAATCATCATAATGAATTTTAACTTCTGTATTCCCTATCATATGTATGATTTTTCCATCTTGATCATATGGTTGTATTCCAAAACTTTTATCATCTCTAGTTGCATAATATTTCGAAGCAATCTTACCAGAAAGGGTAGTTGCTAAAGATTCTATTCCTTCTACTTTATACTTAATTTGCTTTTCATATGTTTTATTTCTTCTGTTATAGGCGTATTACTTTCACTTATTGAACTCTCATACATAGGAGGGGTTACTAATAAGCTGGAATCTACTTTCGCGCTTTTATTTACAACTGGAACTAACTCTTGAATTATATTCTTATTTTCCTCTGCTACTTTTGATATATCATCTCCTAAATCTTTAATTGCACTAATAACAGATTGATCTTGTTCTTTATATTTCTCATATTTACTTCGATTAGCCTGTTTAATTTTCCTAAATCTTTTAGCAAGTTCTTCATTTAACTTTATATATTTCTTAGCTTCAGCAGCATTTAACTGACTCATTTATTAAATAAAGAAAAAATAAAAACGTAACACAACATACACGTTTAGGTACGTTCAAATACAATTCGCTTGCGTTGTTTACTCCGGTCTATACTTTTAAAAAGTCTTTAATTTTATTTCTATATTTGCCATTATTCGTTTTCCTAGTCATATCTATTGTTAAGAAACCATGCTCTTTTCCCCAACACTTATTGCATTAAGATAGCAATTTTTCAAACGACATATCACATCCAACAAATTCATCATATACGTGCTTTCGATTTACATTGTCCTATCTAAAGATACAAAGAAAATTTAAGTTGTCTCTTATTAGTTGTTTTGGTACTTTAGAATATGTTTGTCCGAGATAGATACTGTTTAAACCTTTGTGTCTATCTCGAGTATAATATTCTCTAACGTAGTTTTGTTGTTCTAAAATGAAATAATCAAAACACTACCACAGAATAATTCTCACATTCATCTAATGTAATAATCTCTTCGTTGTTTTCTCTTACTACTGCTATTGTGTCTTTAAGTTTACATTCTATATCTCGAGAAAATGTATTAGCTGTTTGTATTTAAGTTGATGTAATCTTTTAGAATAGATATAAACATTTGCATATTTAAGCCATTCAGGTGCTAACAAGAAATTATCAATCATTAATGTTGCTTTACCACAACCACTAGGTCGAACTATTAGACATCTTATAACATCAGGTAACAACTTACCATTCTTCTTTTTTACAGTTTGGTCTGATAACCTTACTTGGATATCACATTTATTCATTTCAATTTTTATTATATAATAAATGAAAGTATTTAATTTAAATGGTTATTCATCTGTGTTAAACATGTCTTTGCATTGCCCATTTGAAAACAACTTAGAAATAGCTCTTGCAGGATTTTACACAACATACTTAACTCTAAACATTACAGAAAGAAATAATAAATTAAGATTTTGTAATAACTATCCTAACTATCCTAAATTTTCAGAACAACTTACAGTTCAACCTGGTCAATATAATTTAAAAGAATTAGAAGAATATATTAAATCAAATCTTCCATACTCCCTTAATGTTTTTATAAATATTAAATTTACCGAGGACAGAGAGAAAAATAGAGTTAAATATTTAATGGGAGATGTAACGTGATCTTAGATACAATTAATACTGTATTAGGTTTTAGCGAGAAAAACTTGGCTAGTAACATAGAACATGTTGGAGATAAGGTACCAAAGCTTCATCCATTTGATACTATAAATATTCACTGTGATTTAGATTGTGATTAGGTATGATTTTAGCAGAAGGTATGATTTTAAAAGATAATGATACAACACATAACGAAACAAATTTAATTGCAACGATAGAACAAATGCAGAATTTAGTGAACCAATTATATACGAGCCTAGAGAAAAGATATTTTTCCCAATACATCACAACAAATTTAATAATATCAAAGTTTCAATTCGAGATGAGAATGGTGATTTCATTGATTTTGGTGGAGCTCGTATAACTGTTCTTCTCGCTGTTAAATAGATATAAATTTTGCATGTAATAAATATTTATATCTTTGGTAATGTTAAAAGTAGGATAAGTGATACTAATATTAGTGAAGACAAATTAAAACTATTAGGGAATTTAAATAATGTTGTTAACGTAAAACAACTTCAATTAATAGAAGCCGGTATTAATAGTCAATTAGAGAACGATAGAAAAATATTTGAAGATGTATTAAAAACGCTGCAAGACACATATTTCACGAAAGATGCGATTGACGCTAAGATGAATGCTACACAAGAAGACTTTCAAATGTTAAAGAAAGACACCGAAAAATAATAATGCAGAAAGAAACTATACCTCTATTATGTCGGTTGAGAGCTAAAAACGTTAAGGAGCCAATCTTTAGAATGTTTAATCTCTCTAATGGCTACAAATTTCTCTATAATGGTAAAATAATGCACATGGAATTAAGCTTTGACAGATATTTTCTAGACATATATTTGAGCGATACTTTGATTGAAGAGCTACCTTTTAGCTTTAACAAGAACGATATAACTTCGATTGAACCAAATAAAAATTCTGGTATGAAAGAAGGACAATTATTGTTTCTCATAATGTATGTAGAAAAAGATCTTTCGTAAAAATCATTTGGTATAGAATAAATATGGATATTTTTTGGTAACATTAAAAGTAAGGATAGCAATAAGATGCTATTACAAACGTTCGTTAGGAAAGAAGAGCTTAGAGAATATAGAATTAAAAATGGAAGAGCTTAGAGAATATAAAGTAAAAATAGAAGAAATTTTTATATCTAATTATACATCCTGGGTTGATTTGAAGAGTAAAAGATTGGTTAATGTATCTAATGCTATCGATATACAAGATGCTGTAACATTAGAACAGCTTGAATCAGCAAAAGAAGAGTTTACACGAAAATAAACTGTAGAATTACCATGTCGATTAGCAGAAGATGATGCTGAGAAACCGGTCTTTTTTATATTTAATTTAGCTGCTGCTTACAAATTTCTTTATAGAGGTAGGTTAATGCATATAGAATCAAGTCTCAATTCATATCTTATAGACATATTTTTAAATTACATTCTAGTTGAAAGTTTTCCATTACACTTTAATGTAAATGATCAGTTAACAATTACACCATCCAAAGATTCTAATCTGAAACAGGAGAAATTATTAATGCTTATTATGTATATAGAACGAGAAGATGAAGATGAAAACGAATCAAGTGATAATGTTAGGAGTGTAGTATTAGGTAATGATAAATTTTAAATTTCTATATAATAAACAGATTGTATTGTTTTAATTGTAAGAAATCAACAGATACGAAGAAAAGTACCATTAGAATAGAGCGAACAAAGAATGGAAAATATATTAAGAAAGGTATTTGTTCTGTATGTGGTGTTACTAAATCTCAATTCGTTAAAAAGAAATATTGACTAGAAGAAGGTAAAGGTATTAGAGAAGACATTATAGAAGAAATTCGCAAACCTTCCAGAAAGAATTATCCTAGATTATGTGCTATTGTTACAGGTATTTATGATTTATTCAAGCAGATCATGTAGAAATGAATAGTGGAGTATTAAAAGCTGTTTCCAAGTTAAACAAATTCTATAAGTATTTGCTAACGATTATAGATGTGTTTTCGAAATATGCGTTTGCTGTTCCTGTTAAAGATAAGAGCGGTAAGAATGTTACAGAAGCATTTGAATCCATATTAAGAAAACGTAGTAACTTACAAACTGATCAAGGCAAAGAGTTTTACAATGAAGAATTTAAGAAGTTGATGGGGAAAAATAAGATTAATCATTAATGAACCTATAGTGGTAAGAAAGCTTCTGTTGTTGAGAGATTCAAATTATAAATGGATAGAGATATTACCAACATTAGTTAGCGAGTATAATAATCGTACGCATAGAACAATTGGATTAAAGCCTATAGAAGTTAACAAGAAGAATGAGCAAAGAATATTGAATAAAGTGTATAAGAATATAAGCATGTTAAGCCGAAGTATAAGATTGGTGATTATGTTCGTATAAGTAAATCGAAAGGGTTATTTGAGAAACGATATACACCTAATTGGTCAACAGAAGCATTTGTTATTAGCGAAGTTATTCCATCTAATCCACCTACGTATAGAATTAAAGATTTAGAAGAAGATGTGCAAGGTAGATTTTACGAACCAGAACTATTAAGGACGAAACTTAAAGATGAATACTTAGTGGAAAAGGTGTTGAGAAAGAAAGGTAACAAAGTATACGTTAAATGGTTAGGATTTGATGATTCACATAATAGCTGGATAGATAAAAGTAATGTTGTAATGTAAATATAAATGTTGTCTTTTATGGAATAATAACCATAAAAGGTTAGTATGAAACAAAGTTTGAATGAGATATGTTACGAGCAGGACAAAATTAGCTACCTCTAAATGTAGGAAGCTAAATTCAACGTATTATATAGACCTAAAAGGTACAAACGAGAAATACCTATTAGTTTCTGGGAACATATTTCTCGCTATTGCTTTTTAGATATCAAGACTTCAATGAAAAGTGCTATAATTGGTTAGAAAACGTATTAATTATCACAACAAAAACTTAACCCCTCTAATTCTGGGAACTTCATTAAAGCAACTTACGAAATAAAACTAGCTGATAACGAAACAAAGTTAAAAAACATTTTCTAAACAATAAATAGAGTACTATGGGTAGTTTAAACGATATTTGCTACGAACAGGTTAAAGATAACTATTGGTATGGTATCTTCGGTGATTTTAAACTGATCATAGATAAGAACACAGGTTCCTTCAATGCTACTAAGTTGTGTCAAGATGGTGGTTAGAGGTTTGATAATTGATTAAAAAATAAAGAATCACAAGAGTTAATAATTTAGTATGAGCTAGAATTAACCAACTCCTCTAATTATAGGAATTGCTCTTCCACATACCTAATAAAAGGAGGTGACAAAGAAGCAGCCTCAATCATCTCTGGAACTTATATATACAAGAAAATATTTCTAGCTCTTGCCTTTTGGCTATCTAAAGATTTTTATAATAAGTGTTATGATATTATCGAAGACTACTTTATCCAAGACTTTAAGCAATATAGAGATAACAACGAATTACTCCAAACACGAATGCAAGATATAGAAAAACAGATGGAAAAATTATGTCTTAAGAACAAGAGCTTAAAAGAAATAGCAGCACCATATACAGATGATGTTTCAAAAGACAATTGCCTAATCATATACAAGAAGAACAAACCTAATGATCCTTCCCCTTATTACGCAATCAGATGCCAAAAGAGAAGTCTATATAAGCCTCTTAATGAAGCAGAAGAAAAATACCCAGATCATGAGATAATAAACGAAAAGTTTAGAGATCCTAACAGTATTAAGTTATTCAACCTAATGCAACAAGAACTAGATATTCGTAAAGGTAAGGGTAATGAGCTTTGGACATCCCTATTAGAAGAAGATTTGGTTAAAGAAATAGATTGTTTGTATGATCGGTTAATATCTAATCCCATGTAGAATCTTTTAATATAACTTCTATGATTATTAACAAGGATACTTTCACGATACTAAGTTATGTAAAGAATGTGGAAAAAAATTGATCACTGGCTAGAAAACAAACACTCAAAAGAGTTATTAGATTATTATCAAAGAAAACCAGCTTCCCAGTTTTCCGGGAGGCTGACAAAATCATCAGATGATAGTTGTTTAGATGATCTTTATGGTTAAATATCATAAAAGAACAAATTTAAAACTAAAACAAGTTACTCAACATCGATCTTCACTGTTGCTGGTTCCAATTGTGCTATCCTAACTCATTCTTCTTCTTCTTCAGCATCAGAATAAAAGGGATTATCAGAATAAAACGGATTATCAAATATCAAATCTTCTTCAGGATATTCGTTATTATTATTTTATTATTATTATTATTATTATATTTATTATTATTATTATTATTATTATTATTATTATTATTATTATTATTATTATTATTATTATTATTAAATATAATAACTGTTCTACACAAAGGACAAGTGTTATTATTTCTTAACCAGGTAAGCATACACTCAACACAGAACACATGCTTACACATCGTTTTACACAATTGAGTTTTGTTTCTTTACATATTTGACATTTTTCTGTTTTTTATTAAGCGTAAACCTGTTGAGAGTAGTATTTGTTTCTGAGGGAATCGTGAACATGCTTATTTACTCTTAACAATTTAAACATATCGATCTTGTCTTTGATTGTCATTAGAAAGTTTTCAGAGAACTTTCTATCCCAACAAGCGTATGTTATCTTGTTTAATTCTAAACCTTTACTTTCAAACTCAAGAATGAAATTTTCGCTTTTATCGTCTAAACTAACATTTGGCCAATAAACTTTATTTTGATATTTTCTCACGTATGTTTCATCTAGCTGTGATGTGAAAGCTTGCTAATCAATAAGAAAATCAAATTCGTTCAAGAAGGCTGTTAGTTTTTTTCCTGTGATGCAGCAATTTTTAGAAACTATATTCCAACTGAGTTTGTCTTTAAAGGTTTATAGGAATGTAAGTTTGAGCAAATCTATTTTGCGAGAGAGTGTGTTCCAATGTAAATATTCTTAAAAGTGTGTACAAACCTTAATAGCCCGCTTCTGTGAATACTTTTCCCAGTTATTTTTTTACTGAACGCAAACCAATCAACCTTTTCTTTAAACTCATTAAGAAAGTCTTCAGTCATTTGTCGAGCATATTCATACGTGTAGTAATCATAATGAATAAGTTATCTTATATGTTCTTTATGGTTTAATACGAATTCTGGTTTTAAATGATGATAACATCTTGAACCATACCTTGGTTCACACAATTTGTCCCAGGAAAGTTTATTACCACACTTACTAATAATGTTTTCGTGTTTAAGCAAGTCTTTGCTTTTTGATAATCTGGTCCAATCAATGTGTTCTCCATAACGTTCAATAAAAGAAAGTGATAGTTTATGGTTCGATGTAACTGAACACCAATGTATCTTGTTTTTGAATGTATCTAGAAAGTCATCAGGTAAGTTCTTTATTTATGAAATTTGTTTCCATTCTTCGAATTTTCGACTATTAAGTACATCTATAACTATGTCTCTAGAAAGCGGATTTTGAAAGTAGTTTACGATATGTTCAGGATTTAATTTTTGAATCATGCCTTTTATAAGTTCATCCTGTTCACTTGGTTATTGCTCACTTCGCGGTTGTGAATTTGCAGCAGTTGTTGCTAAAGACTTATGTCTGTGCTCGTTGATTAAGGCTATTATTTCTGCTTTCCTAAGGTTTGAATAGCCACGTATTCCGTTCTCTATGCAGTATTGTTTAAGTTGAGGGATAGTTTTCCTTTCAATAGTCTCGTTTTGTATAATACTAAAAAATAATTATTCATTTTTGTTAAATTTTGTATATAATAAATATGGATAAGCAATGTAATTTGATACAGAATAAACTTAACATTATTCATCAAGATCTTAAACTCATAACAGCATTACTAGAAAAACAAATATTATTAAAAGAACAAGAAATGTTATTAAAAGAAAAAAAGAGAATGAAGTACTAGAAAGATATACACCAGAATCAAATTGGGATAGTGACAAAGAACTTGAGCCTACAATTGATAGTGATGAGATAGATTCGAAAAAAGAATACTAAAAATGAATTAGTTTTAATTAAATCATTAGTAACTTTGATGGGTTATTCCCATGAAAGCCATGTTCTAATACAATATGCTAATAGACATCGAGACTTCCCACGTCACATGAATATTAGCTGTTGTATTAGGTAATGAAAATGATTAAAATATTTTTTTATAGAATAAGAAACGATAGAATAATAATGAATTTAATTTTGCATACAGTAGTAGAATTAAAAAATGTGTAAAGGAAAGGGGATAAAAGGTTATTCCCGATTAAAAAAAGCAGAACTTATTGACCTATTAAAGAACATGAAGATGAACAAAACAGATTAAACTTTAGGCAAACATTTCAAGGATACATCTTTGGAAAACCAAAACCTAAGAGATTAGGTAGGAAGAGAGCTTTAAAACTGTTCTCATTTAAACAAGAGATTTTGGAGAACCGAAGCCTAAAAGAGTGAATATAAATGTTGAACTAAAAGAAACTTCATTTAAATATAGATTACATACTTTAAAAAAAAACACAGGTGGATATAGAGACCCTTCCAAATTCCTACATTCAATGAGCAAACCAGTTAAAAGTATGATTAAAAATGGATTTAAATATTTTAGTGCACTTAAGATAAATATGTCATTTACATGTAGCTTCAAAAAAGATAAGCAGATTCGGGAACATAATTTTAAAACACCAAATGAAATTATACTTCAATTCACTGATCTAAATGAGTATTATAGAAATTCAACTAGAAAAATTATGGCAGAGATGGAAGAGTTTCAAGGAAAGGGTTCAGGTTGGACTTTGCATTCTGTTGACTATCTTGAGCTAAGAATTAACAAATATGTAGCAATGAATGGATCATCATATATAGAACTTCCAGAAACAATTCAAAGAAGAAAAGCATGCATTAATATTAAAAACAAAGATCAAAAATGCTTCTGATGGTCTGTTCTAAGAGCATTACATCCTGTTAATAGAAATCCACAAAGAGTTCCTAGACAATATGAGCAAGAATTGGATAAATATTTTAATGATATTTCTTTCCTGTACAAATTACTGATATAGCAAAATTTGTAAATAGAGCTAATATATCTATCAGTGTTTGTACCATGGATGATAATGAAAAAATCTACCCACTTAGAATACCCAAAGAAAGAAAGCAAAATCATATTCGTCTTTTATATTTAAAGAAAAGGGATAAAAAACATTACTGTTTGATTAAAGATTTATGGAAGCTTGCTTGAAGTCAAATAACAAAATATGAACATAAGAGATTTTTATGTGAGGGATGTTTAGCTAAGCATTTTGAATCAGAAGAATTATTAAAACGGCATGAACAATACTGTGGTTTACATTCTTCTGCTAAGATCATTTTGCCTAGAGAGTGGAATAAGATATTAGAATTTGTAAATGATAAGCGTTCTTTAAGAATACCATTCACAATAATAGCAGACTTGGAATCAGTACTAAGAAGAATAAGTGCATGTCAGCCTGATCCTGAAAGATCCTACTCAAATGCTTATCAACTACATGAACCTAATAGTTCTATTTACTATGTAAAACGCACTTTGGATTCCTGTAAAAGTGAACCAGTAGAACACATAGGTTATAATGTAGCAGATAAGCTTATAAAAAGGTTAACAGAAGAAGCAATCAAAATAGCAAAAATATATGATACTTATACACCTATGACTCCATTATCTGAGGAAGAAGAAGAGATATATGAATCAGCTACAATATGTCATATTTGTGAAGGAAATCTTGAAGCTCTGCCACGTTTATTAGTGAAGAAAATAGAAAGCTTAAAGATTAAAATTGAGTATTTAAAGATAAAGATAAAAGAAGGAGCTATACCCTTGGAAGAAGAACATCATTTCAAAATAGAGGACGAGGAGGATGACAGCGTAACAGAGATAAAAGAGCAAAGAAAAGACATTAAAGAAGTCCTAGTAAAATGTAAGAAAGAATATAAAAATCTTAAAAATAGTAGAGATGCATTTAAAACAAAAGTATATGATCATGATCATTTAACAGGTAAATTTAGAGGTGCTGCTTATTCTTATTGTAATATAAAATATACAAATCCAAGATTTATTCATGTATATTTCCACAATCTCTCTAGGTATGATGCGCATTTATTTATAAAAAGTTTCGGAAGTGGGAATGAGAAAGAAGAAAATGATGTAATAGCTAACACTGAAGAAAACTACATTACATTCTCAAAAACCATTCGGTATAAGGATGCAAAAGGAAAAGATAGATCTATCAAGTTAAGATTCATTGATTCATTCAGATTTTTACTAAAAGGCTTAGCAGAGTTAGCAAAGAATTCAAAGCTAGAACAATTTCGAGAAACATCAAAGTTTTTCCCTAAGAACCAGCTTGAATTAGTTCGTACTAAAGCAGATTATCCATATGATTTTGTTGATTCTAAAGAAAAGTTAGAAGAACCAGTTCCTTTATCTAGAGACAAATTTAGAAACAGATTAACTGGAGAGGAAATGAGTATTGGGCGTTATGACCATCATGTAAAAATCTGTAAAGAATTTAATTTAAAAATACTAAGTGAATATACTCAATTTTATAGTAAGACAGATGTTCTTCAACTAACAGATATTATTGAACATTTCAGATATACAGCTCTTAAAACATATAAATTTGATCCGGCGTGGTATCGTACCGGTCCTGGTTTTTTCTGGGGTGCAATGTTAAAGATGACAAAACAAAAATTATAATTATTGACTGACTATGACAAATTACTATTTATAGAGAAAGGTATAAGAGGTGGAATCTCTCAATGTTCAAATCGATACGCAGTTGCTAATAATAAATACTTAGATAACTTTGACAAGGAGAAAAAAGCTCTTATATAATTTACATGGATGCAAATAACAAGTATGGTTGGGCGATGAATCACCACATGCTGTATGGAGGTATTCAATGGATATATGTTAATAAGTATAATGAAAAACACTTAGCAAAAACAATACTAGAAACAAGATATCATTCTGAAAATGGTTATATTTTAGAAGTGGACTTAGAATATCCAAAGGAACTCCATAATAAACATTCAGATTTTCCCTTAGCTCCAGAAAACTACGTTAATAACAAAAAGTTTCCAAAGTTATTGACAGCTGTATATGATAAAGAGCATTATATACTACACTACCAAAACCTTAAATTCTATTTGTCACAAGGAATTAAGCTTTAAAAAATACGTAAGGTAATAACATTTAAACAATCAGCCTGGTTAAAGAAATATATAGATCTAAATACTAATATACGGTCACAAGCAAAGAATGCATTTGAGAAGGATTTTTATAAGTTGGCTAATAATGCTGTTTTTGGTAAAACTATGGAAAATATAAGAAAAAGAATAAATATAAGATTAGTACATAATGAAAATTTGTTAGAGGATTTAGTAGCTATACCTAGCTTCAAAGATAGAACGATATTCTCTGAGAATTTAGCTGCTATTTATATGTATAAAACCCAAATTGTATTCAACAAACCTATCTATGTAGGGATAGCAGTATTAGATATCTCTAAAATATGTTTGTATGACTTTTACTACAATGTTTTGAAAAGGAGATATGGAGACAATGTAAAATTGTTAATTACTGATACTGATTCTGTTATAACACATATAGAAACAGAAGACATTTACGAAGATATGAAAATTATATATGAATATTTAGATATCTCTGATTATAAAGAAGACAATGAATATGGATTGAAATTAGTTATAAAAAAGGAATGAGGAAAATTTAAAGACGAACTGAAAGGGGTTGTAATAGAGAAGGTTGTCGGTCTAAAATCAAGAATGTATGCTATTATAAAGAAAGGGGGAAATCAGGATGATCCGATTAGAAAAGCAAAGGGTATAAAGAAAAGTGTAGTTATAACAGATCTATCATTTGAGGATTATGAGAACTGTGTTTTAGAAAAGAAATATTTATGTAAAATGCAAAATCATATTCGTAGTAAAAAGCGTAATGTATTCTCAGTAGAAGAAAATAAGTTAGTTTCAACCGCTTATGACGACAAGAGATGTATATTGAATGATGGTATACACACTCTAGCTTGGGGTCATTATAAGATAGGATTAAGGAAAGAAGATTTGATTGTCAAGTTAAAAGAGTTATATGATCAATATACTAAGAGTAGACGAGAAAGAGAAACACAACGAATAGAATAGCTAAATCAGATTTAAGTAATTTTAGATATAAGGGTTTTATGAATAATTTAATAAAACAGTAGTTTATTTATATTTACTACCAATGTGATAAGGCATCATCCTTACCCTCCATTTCAAAAATGCTTCTATATAATCGTTCCACTTGTTATTATTAATATGATTGATAAAGATATGATGTTTCTTAAAACTGAAATAGTAGTTTAAATTATTGTAGGGCAAAGCATTATTCCACAGCTCGTATATTTTATGAAGATGATATTTTGCTCTTTCATCAAGTTGAACTCTTCCATTCTTATAGTCGATGTAAAATTCTAAAAACATTACTTTAATATAATTCAGTTCGTTTTGTAAGTCTGTAAATTCTTCTTCAGATAATTGTTCATAATTTACAACATTATAAGCATACGCGCCCATTTTTACTGTTTCATCATTTTGTTTGTTCATTTTATTCCAGCATGCTTTACACTCGTCTCGTCTTGTATTTCTATTTCGAGCAAATTCTTGGTATTATTTTAATTCTCAACAAATTACACCTTCTTCATGATTTATTAAATCCAAAATATCCAAAATAGTTATTTCATTTTTGTTATAACTAGATTGATTTCGCGATTCGATCTTGTTAAATTTAATAAGTATTTTAACTACTTAATGTCATAAAAGCCTATGCGAAAAGCACCGTGCCCAATCTCACTTTAGAATTGTATTTGTGCTAACCTTCTGTGTTAAATAATATTTGTCAAAAGTACTGGGAGGGAGTGTGTGCTCAAACTGGTATTGATGACACTTGGAGGGAAACGATGGTCAAAAGATGTGCTTAAACTAGATTTTTTTTGGAGATTTAGCCTAATGCGATGGTTGGGGGTGCTAGAACCGGCATCAATGACACTACTTAAGAAGAATTTCAGACACTACCTGGCGTAGAATAGCTCTTCATTATGAAAGTGATGGTGCACACACAAATACTCAGGAATAAAGCGTTGTCTACAGCCTCCTCAAATACCCCATATTTTCATTTATTATACTTAATTCACTTAAGATCCATTAACATCTGTATTAGAACTATACGGAGTAATAGACTTTCAGCTCACCCTGTTCATTAAACGTAGGACATGATTTCTCATAAACTGTGTGAGACATGACAACTAATTCTTACACCTTTATAAATAAAGTTAAAAGAAACGATAATTTAAAAGCTTCTTCTTTTAATTCGGTGCTTCCCACACCTTTTCGATTTACAACGACCTTGGTGTTCCATGGCTTTTAGGTAGCTTCCCAAGTGAAAACATAATCCTACCATAAACCACTCCTCACATATATATATATATATATATATATATATATATATATATATGATTTAGTGTGTTTCTCTTAGATAGTTTGTAGCTCCTTTGCATATGATCGGAGAACTTTGCACTTGTTTCCATAACCTCGTTGGAACAGAAGAAACAGATCAAACAAGTCAAGTCTGGTGGTGTTTAATATATTGTGAAAAGCAATGGCGTACACAGAAGTTCGCGAAGGGACGTTCAAGCTTCCAAGTTTATATAATTTCAGGTGTTTATATACATACTTTAATACGTAAATGTATACTTTTGCATACTTTCTTGTTCAATTGGGGTTAAAATCACAATTTTTTTCCTTCGCGTTCCCCACTGGTGTAAGGAATATTATGATGCTTATAAGCACAAGTACTAATTGATGTATATGATGAACGTATTCACTATTGTATATTATTACGGTACATTATTCAAAAGCATTTTATGCTATTCGAAAGTTATTCTATATTATAGTGTAAACTAGGCATTACATAATGTGTTCAATATATTTTGCAGATGCTGACATCTGTGGCCTTAATGGACTAAAATGTCTTCTCAAATTCAGAGGTTTGTTTATTCCGTAATTGTAATAGGAGGAGTTAATTAAATTCAGATTAATTTGACTATCTATATAGTACGTATTAACGTACCTGTGAACTGACATAAACGTGCTGTTAGTTTTGTGAACGAAATTTAGAAAAATCTGAATTGAAATTAAACTTAATATATTATTTAAAGAAGAAAAGAAGAACTTCCGATAATCATATATGATAGATGCCTTCCATTGTAGTATAAAGATAGCATATCCATATACATATCGTTATTGTGTAATATAACTAGAGCAATAGTGGAAGTAGAGTATGTTTTCTAATAGACATAACAAAAATCGATTCTACAAAGTCTAGGTTTTTATCAACAACCGATGTTCTCCTGATAAAAAAGAAATATTTCTACATTACTAAAATACTAGTATTTCTACATTAGTAAATAATATTTCTATATTATAATATTACTACATTATTTTCAATTTTTAGTTTTACCTTGCTATTCTTCAATTTAGACCTCTGAGGGCTGACGTTAAAACGCATGCTTTATAAAACAAGGGCAAGAAAAGCGAGAGTAAGACAACCACTTTGGCAGCAAACACTATTGAATTTCTATAGAGCACTCATCTCTGGTTTGATACCAGGCCAGTAAGATAGTTGTAGACAACATCATGCATGTGAGATTTATCGAAATTCTCCATTTTCCTTCCACATCATCATTCCAGCAATTTTGTTTCATAATAATTCACTTTCATTAACATATGTTTGCTTTAGACTTAATGATATAAGTGTGACGCATTTCCTGAAGATTCCACTTTATTTTGATTCCGTTCATTTTATTTCCTTATAGGTACAACCGTTCAAGTGCCATATGTTTTTCTTTATTTACAAAATCGTAGTTGTGATATGAAAGACTTACTCTCAATGACATTATGTTGAACTACAACGACCATTAGTTTCTGAGGGCTGTTTTCCAATATTGAGAAAGGTATCTATGGAAAGCCTCGAATCATAAATGCCACAATGCGTATGTCCAAACATAATCAATAAATTTGAAAGGACACAAGACGTAAAGGACAAATGTACTACCTCAGTCCCTTGAATCATTACAAGATAACATTAATGTCAAATTTGCAGTACCTAGACAAAATCCTATTTTTCAATATAATCCTCCTGCTCCGCCATTACATACTTCAATAACACCACCACAACTAGAGAAAGAAGATCAGAAGTCTAACCTCAACGTCATAGAATCTCCACACCAGCAGAAAATTCCTGCTTCAAACGATTTTTCTTCCCTGACCAATAAAATGACAGAGCCCTATTTAATAGTTGCACAAACCAGTTTGCATAACCAAAATAGAATTAAGGGAATAAGCGACGAAACAAAAAACTATTAGAACGGGGTGAAGTATAGAGGAAAACAGGGGACACCACAAAAACTCCAACAAAATCCACAACAGCAGATAAAATACTGGACTTCGCAATACGCAGAAAGCGTAGGTACTGTGCTTCTACCTATTTTAAACGTCCAAAAAGCGAATAGGGCCGACCCTTGTTCAGGAGTCAAAGATCAAGCAATTTTAATGACAGAACAAATCCTATAAATAGTCACTAATTAAGCAGGCGAACAGTGCTACTGGAAACCGGATCCCGCATTTCCATCTGGCCTTTCGAATATTTACTTCCTGATGTTCAATTAATACCACATAAAAGAGCGGTTAAAGGGATATTAAATAAAATTATTACCTTGAAATATATAGTAATGGTATCATTCAAAGTTGGGAAACGACATTCTCTCATTACTTTCGTATGAGGAAGAAATCATGTATTCCAGTTATTTTTAGTTTAGACTTGCTTAAACGCTTATGTTACAATCGATTTAACAAAAATCTTATATCTATTTAAAAATCATAAGAAGCCAACATTACCAGAAAAGAACCAGGAAAACATTTTATCACAACACACCACTCATATACTTAGACAAAGATAAGCTTGCTCTTTTACCGACAAACGCATTACGTTAGTTCAACTTTTCCACGCATTTATTCCGGTAATAGCAAAAAGACAGATTGAAGATTATACATCTCTCTTCGTATCGTTTCTCTACGACCTCATTGACAAGGTAAACAATATGACGTAATTTCCAATCCAAATAATTATCCTGTTACTTTAAGGAAAAATACGTCAGTGGTGAACCTTGTGGCATGCCAGGATTAATCTTTTCCAGCAATGAAAGCGTACAAAATAGAAGAAAATAAAAATTGTACAGGAAAAGAGGAGGTTTTCATTTCTTTGAAGTATAGATAAAATTTTTCAAAATTGACAAAATTCTCATATGCGTGATGGGTCATAAAACTACCACGCAAGCTCTCTTAATTGCAACTAGGATGATTTTACATTGATTAACGAATAAGATCTTTTGCCGATGACATCTTGCTGGGAGGCTAGTTTTCAACAATAGCTATCGGAATTTTATTTTAAAAATTAAAAAAGTTTTGTGCTTCACCTAAGACAAACTTATTTTATTCAGAGCTGAATGTTTTCGGATATTTAGTATCAGGCAATTATATTAAAATCTCTACAAGAAAGCCAAAAATACAGAATTCAAGATTCCACCAAAAGTGAATTTTGCGAAGTTTTACGGGCTTATGTTCCTACTTACTGGCACGTATCAAGGATCTTGCCATGAAAATAGAACCTTTTTAACAAATGTTTCCACTGAAGGGTAAGGGGAAAAAACAAGGAATGTCACAAAACTGCATTTTCGAGAAAACAGCGTTTTAATACTGAAAACTCCGTACAAAGAATAGGGTTATGAAATCTTTTCCCACTTTTTACATGAACATTTCTACATCTACACATGCATGGCATAGGCAGTCAAATAGTGCCAAGATTCACCAACAGATAGGACAAAGTACCCGAAAAAGCACATACATGGACATTCCTTGTTTTTTCCCCGTACCCTTCATTTGTACTTTTCAAATAATCTTGTGGATTATGTTCCTGGTGTGGAGGCTGTAAGGTTCCGAACCTCAGGTGTAAGCAACTACTATAAAGCATGCTTCATTAACGAGCACGTGTTTTCTATTCAATACATAATCACTAACAGACGGTGGAAGGAGGATACCAGAAAGACGCAAAGTTGGTTCCGAAGGAAATCGAAGTTGGCCAACCCTCTCCTCTCGAACTTTCTTTTCAGAGCACAGCCATAAAAGAAGACCTCAAGTGGACAGAAGAATAAGTTCCAGTGCTTATCGCTAACCTTCCTAAACTATTCCTGAAATCGTTTTGTGTTAAGGAGATTTCCTAAATCCAACTTCTGAAGCCGTAATAGCCAAAGAAATATTTCTATAACTACCTGCCCCAGAGCACGTATAAGCACAGAGATACGATTATACTATCTTCTAAAACTACGATAAGTAGGAAAGATTTCCTTTAAATCACCACCCTGGGCCGCTGTAGGATAGAAGAATTTACCTTTTAATCCTAAGCTACTTATCACCATCGACTTCCGTAGAGGCAAAAGCATTACAGCTACGCCGCATGGCGTTGCTACTGTCGTTGCAACCATAACGCCGATCTGAAAATAAGCTGGCAATTATTTATTTCAAACTAATTTACGGCTTTATACTTGTCCCAGAGGCATATGGAAACGTGTGTCGCATGGATATTGCTCTTAATAGATTTGCGTGCACCGGAATATATTCACTGAACCCTCAGACATTTACAAACACGACTATCTGTCCGGAAACTTGATTCGTGTTGCAAGATGATACACTAGACCTACCCGTGAAGACCCACAATGTTCAACTTCATTAGGGATTAAGGAAAAGGGGTATATTTCTTGTTTGTCGTCTGCAGCGAATCCATGTTCTCCACATATGACCGAGAAATCAGAATCTTCTCGTCCATCAACTAGTAAATAGCTCTCCATTAGTGAACAGTTATAATCATTGACGGAAAGTCGCAAGAGACGTTTAGCGTCACGCACAAGAAAAACTGAGTAGAGCGCGATACCATATAAGAGGCAAATTGAAAGAAAAAGTGACTTTAGCAAATGAAGTAGCAAAGTAAGGTCACAAGAAGCTAATGAACTACTACACAGACAACGAGAAACTATTAACAAGAAAGCCCCACTAAATGTATAATTTGTGGTGAAACGTTCAATGAAGGCTGGGTGTAGTGTGAATACTGGGTTCATAAAAATGCACCTCAATTGAATCAACAGATATCAATTACCCCTTAGGGGTTCTGGGGTTTTTGAGGTAGTTTTTAGACTTGCAGTCAAGCAGCTACTGCATCGTCACTATTTATCCTAGGATCATGGTTCATACCTCTTTCTCTTCAGAATGGAGCTGGCTTTCAAATGTATCACATGCTTGCTCATACCATATACCAGGAGAGGGAAAAATGATGTCAAAAGAAAATTTCGGTGGGAATTTTTTTCACATTTTGGGCCCCGCTGGAACGGCCCTGTGTAAACGTAGAGATCTCAAAAACATCTGATAAACAGTACTTGGTATACTGAATGTGGGTGCCAAATTTCAAGTTTCTATCTTGAATACTAAGGGCGGGAAAAGTTTTATCAAGAATTCCCACAATGCCCAAATTACCGCAAAACACCATGATCTCAGGTCGAAAAATTTCCTGAGACATCTCTATTTACCCTAGGACTATAATCCGCCAATCGTTCTCTTCAGAATAGAACTCCCTTTCAGACGGTATGACTCACGTGTCTCCATCATGTATCTAAGGCGAGACAATCCCGAAAAAGGATTTTTTAGTCTAAATATCCCTTTTTTTCAACTTTTTGCCCCTCTGGACCCCGTGTTTTAACGCAGAAATATGAGAAAATCTGATAAATACTACCAGGTGGGCTGAATGTTTATGCACAATTTCAATCTTCCAGGTGCAAAAGTAAGCCACCAAAAAAAAAAAAAAAAATACATACCGACAATGTCCTATATTCCCGTATACAGAAGAATATTTTCTAAAAATTCCCTGAGATATCCCTAATTACCCTAGGATCATGGTTTGCACGTCATTCTCTTCAGAATATAACTGCCTTTTAGGCGGTACCATTCACATGTCTCCATCATGTATCTAAGGCGGGAAAATCCCGAAGAAAGGGATTTTTTTGTAAAATATCCATTTTTACAACATTTTGCCCCTCTGGATCCCGCTGTTTTAAAGCAGAAATCTGAAAAAAAATTCTGGTAAATACTACTCGGCGGACTGAAAGTTTGTGCAAAATTTC
Source organism: Thermobia domestica (assembly GCF_964235325.1). Classification (NCBI taxonomy): domain Eukaryota; kingdom Metazoa; phylum Arthropoda; class Insecta; order Zygentoma; family Lepismatidae; genus Thermobia; species Thermobia domestica. The sequence goes on along the minus strand of NC_137454.1, from coordinate 239,337,570 downwards.
AATCTTCTACGTGCAAAAATAAGCCTGTCAAAAATAATGAACATAGGCTTAATAAAAGAAAATATATATTTTAGAATTATGACGTCATCACCTCCTATTTCTCGACACAGGAAGGTGTGAAACCTAAAGCGAATAAAAAAATCACTTTAGCCCTAATTCGCAGATATATCAAGTTATTACAATAAACATATCACTTAATAGCTACTAACCATTTTTATTTAATCCTTTGAAATCACCTGACTCGTATCCAGTTATCGTTGATTTACATCTACAGCCATCTATTTCATGTATATCATGTAGATAATAATGTTTACCATGACAACATGTCATGTCAATAATAATGTTTTTTCCTTTTAACTATATATAGGCTATATGTTTTATTATTGCGCCTCTGATCATGTATTGACAAAAACAGGTACAGATTAACAATACCATTATAACAAGAATATATCGTTGTATAAAATGTCGCCCAGAACGGGAATTCTGTAACAGTATTACAGTGGAGGAAAGAACCCTGGATATTTTCAAAACATTCACTTTTTGAATAGCCCTCGTATTAATTATTATTACATCAATATAAGTAGTCTTCTCTTCTCTTCTTTCTCCATATGTATATATATATATATTAATTCATTCATAACAACATTTTATTTTATTACTAATCACATATTAGAAAAACGTCGATTCATTAAAAATATTGTTTATGGGTCTATTCAAAGTTATAACTAACTGATGACTTACACAGAGTTACTAGTTAATTGTTCCTTCTTACATCGAGCGATAACATCCATATACGAATAACATTATTTACAATTAAGATCGTTATCATATCAAATGTCAACAAGATCAGAAGGCAATAATTACATTTAGAAGCTTCAATTTAAGATCAATGTCATGAATTTCAATTTAACACAATCAAATCTCTTTTGAACACGTAAGATAAAATAAAGATGAACAAAACAGTAGGTATATCATAAGAGAGAGACTTAAATAGTATGAAACACAAATATTAAGTAATGTACATAATATTAAGACATATGCTGACATAAATTGAGTAACCGCGATCATAGACATAAACTCAAGATTAAATAACATAAAGTAAAATACAATAAATCGGTTCACATTTCCATAAAAATATTTTGTTTTTCCCCTTCTGAACAAAATGTTATTATTCAAACAAAGTACGGATAACAAACAAAATCATAACGTTATTTAAAGCAAAATTACTTAAATACAGCCTTCTCAAACTCCGTAACTCAAATCTAAGTTACATGGCCAAAAGATTCAGTCAAGCTAAACGAGAAGTCACAAACAGGAATACAGCCATCTTCAACTGCCTGGTTCAACGTATCTATGCCAAGAATTTGAGCACATTTCTTAGCAAGAATAAATCCAATTCCTCCAGTGGCACAACACACATCTATGAAGGAAGTTTCTTCGTCAACTTCAACCACTTTCGCGATGGAAGTATAAAGCTGCTCGGCTCCGGAAGTATTCACTTGAAAATAAGAATCTGGAGATACTCGGAAATTCACGTCACATATAGTTTCTTTCACATATTCTTTCCCGAACAACAGCTGCAGTGGCGGAGGTTTCTCACCTTCTTCCTTTTCAGTGGAGATCTGGAAATAGAGCGATGTTACATTCAAGCTGTTACCTTCCCTGTTTTGGAAATAATCTTTCAAATCATCCGTAATCTTCCCTATAGGCAAACACCTCAGAAAATCTGCAAGTCCTTCATTCTTCTCTTTTCTTTCTTCTGCCCAACCTGCTAAATTCAGATTCCTACTCAGCAGCAAATCCGTCAGTCGGGTGAGATATTTTATTTCTTTAGTCTTTTTCTTCAACTGTTCACCATAAGTAACATCCCACAAAGGTATTGTAGCCTGTTTTATTCTATCTTCTACAAGTAACTCAACTTTCGCCTTTTTAGAATCCTTATCAACAGAGTTTTCCAATTTTCGCTTACGTTGATCAGTTTCGGCAACTTCAGCTGACAGAACTCGCTTCTTCCAATGGTATCCATTCAAGGTCTTCACTGCCATCTGTTGGTCTTCTTCAGTTTTGAAGATCAAATAAATCCAAGAACTCGCTCTTTTCGGCGACCTAATAGTATGGCTTCCCAACTTCAAATCGTCTGTCAACAATTTCTTCAATTCCCCTAACCTGTATAATCTCGGCAGACCTTTCACTTCAATTTTGAATACGCCTGTAGTAGTAGTGGTGGTGGTCTCCTTGGCCGGAGATGATGGTTCTTCTTTAATTGTAGCATCTTCCGCATCACCATTCACCACAGGTTCAGTTGTTTCGTTTTCATCCTGTTCTTCAATATGTTCATTTCTTCCATCGACCTTCTTCTGACCTTCTTCCGGTTGTACTTTCATATTCATACCAGTACCATACACTTTTTCAATCAATACTTGCAAGTTCTCTTTCAAATTATGCTGTAGCCGATCGAAATTTTCATGGATACCCTGAACTCTATCTGCAAGATATTTGTGTTGAGTCAATAATTGTTCGAACTTTTCATCGCTCGATTTTTGTATTTGTTCTAACTTTTCATCGCTCGATTTTTGTATTTGTTCTATCCATTTTTGCATCTGTTCCATCTTTTCATCGTTCGATTTTTGTATTTGTTGATTCGTCTTTTGCATTTGTTCCAGCTTATCAGTTAACAGTTGGCTAATCGTACTAACAAGGTTAGCCTGGCCATATTCAGGCGTGTTTTCTACTAAAGTACTCGGTACATCCATTACGTCAGGATTCTGCATATCTCTAATCCTTTGTATTTTCTTTCCGCTTCTTAAAACGGTGAAATTCATAAAAAGGATATACGTTTGCAAATATACCTCGTCCTTACTTCTTTTCAGAACTTTGAGGTAAGGTCCCGGGTTTCGGCACCAGATAAAGCGAATAAAAAAATCACTTTAGCCCTAATTCGCAGATATATCAAGTTATTACAATAAACATATCACTTAATAGCTACTAACCATTTTTATTTAATCCTTTGAAATCACCTGACTCGTATCCAGTTATCGTTGATTTACATCTACAGCCATCTATTTCATGTATATCATGTAGATAATAATGTTTACCATGACAACATGTCATGTCAATAATAATGTTTTTTCCTTTTAACTATATATAGGCTATATGTTTTATTATTGCGCCTCTGATCATGTATTGACAAAAACAGGTACAGATTAACAATACCATTATAACAAGAATATATCGTTGTAAACCATACGTAAGGACTTCTACAATGCCTCTGGACTTGAAAAAGAAAAAGAAACTGGACGAAAAAGCTCAAATAGGAGAGTTATAACGCAATGTACCATAAAACACCCGTATGGTACAAATTGTACCATAGGATCTCCAAAGGGTTACACGTTACTACTGTTAGCTTCGTGAATAGGTTTTCTTATTGTTCCTTCTAGGTGTAGAATATGATCTTTTTCAAACATCTTACGTGTTCGTTAGTGCTCGCCAATATTCAAAATATGTGAAATTTAGCGATCTGTATTACCATTTGTTTATTTCATTATTTTAGCATTTATATCGATATGCTCAGTTTGTTAATAAAGTTCACATTCCATATTTCAGGTTTATTTCAGGGCAATTTTACATCTTTGTACCAAGAGGCAGCTCAATGTGTTAAAATGTCTTGGGCTACCTCCTTTCCCCTAAAAATGTGAACTAATATTCACATGTTCATATTTCCAGGTTTACTTTCAGAAAATGCTTAGCACTCTTGAGTTAGGTACTAATTTGTGCAAAACAAAAAGTTGGACACCAGTCAAGTCCCCTCCCGAAATTGGGGGAGGCAGTGCTCCCTTACACCACCCTTCCGTCTTGTTACGGCACTAGGAGTTTTATGAATCCTGATGCAGGGACGACCATGTTTTCAATGATTTTGTATCCATTCAGCAACGGCTGCTAGTATAGAACAGATAATTAGGTCCAAATGAAGATCAATACTACAGTGAGAGCAGCTAGATCCATTTTTTCCACTCTTGAATAAAATTCACAAAACATGGTTACTTCCCTTTCTAGTAATGCTACATGATTTGCTATATCTATGCGATGTGCATTGTTAAATCAGTGTACGAAAGCATTTTTTCTCGCTACAAGTGAATGTCGCAACAGATCAACGAAAGATACAAATATCTACCAAGACAAATTACATAAAATCAATAGATTTCGTTCTGAAACAATCACAGGAAAATATGGATGTTATCAATATTGTTGTTTAGTATGTGGAAAACATTTTAGATATCAATGTTCAGCTAGGAGCGCACAATGTAGGAATTGCAGTGGCGTGGCGTGACACTTTCACAGTTGTTACCGGTTGTTTTTACAAGTATCTCTAGTTTTTCAATATCAGAAAATCTAGTTCTTTTTTTCCTTTTAGCGTATCAATCATTTTAGACTATAGGCATTGACAACGATTTTTCAGGGGGGAGTCAAATCCTACTTCATTTACCTTGATCTTTTGAAAAGTGTGACTCTTCAGGTTCTTCCATTTTTACTAAATATAATCGAAACCGTCTCTCAATGAACTTAGATATTCTTCAAAGTCATTTATTGCTTTCTGCAAAAACTTACATCATGAATTTCCTTCTGTAAGATAGTGAACAAGATTTCTTTTCTTGATCCTATAACATAAAACAGTTCAAGTAAAAAAAATGAAGTCAAAACTTTGAAGGGTTTGGTAGAATTTTGCTGCACGAACTCTGGTTTGAGAATCTCATCCGTCGATATTTTCGTCATGGATTTAAAGAGTCCTAACAGTTCATCTTTAAAGCTATACAGCACATCATTTATCCTACTTCTATAGTTCCACCTTGTGTTTGAGGCTGTTGGGATACATTTGTTGGCTACACAGGCCTTTAGCCAGACCAAAAATGTGGGGGGGCGGCTGAAGTTAAGGAGCCCAATCCAACCTTATTATATTCCATCACCATTTGCAAGCCCACTATGAAAATCTTAGGAGGCAGCAAAAATTTAGGGAGACGCGCCCCCCTAAACCCCCCTGGATAAGGACCTGTGACTACATAGTCTAAAAGCAGCATTTGTTCTTTTTGAACACTTTGAGAATAAAGAAGCAAGTCACGATATAGTTTTAGAAAAAATTTACACCGTTTTGTACAGTCAACGGACTTTTCTAACACAAATTAAGCCTATGGGCATGACAATGAATATATATATATATATATATATATATATATATATATATATATATATATATATATATATATATATATATACTTCTGTATTTTGTTTAACAAGAGGCTGCAGTTCCCTACCTCACCAACTATAACCGAAGCTCCATCGTATGTTTGAGCAACAAGTTTTCCGTATTGAAAACTAGTCAGACTGTCAAACACAATGCGAGACAGTCAAACTACGGTATAGTGAAGACGATTGCACCGTTCTTTTTCAACACATCAAACTGCATCAAAGTGCAAATTCAACTACTAGGCTAGAGGCTAGAGGCTGGAAATTTGCTAAATCGAAAGTAGGTATTCTATACTAAATTAAAAACAAAATATTTTCAACTTAATGAGCATAAATCTTAAATAATAATAAATATACGAATTAGAAGGGGCGCCGGGAAACATCTCTACTTCTCTCTAATTATCATTACTATGAAATTGTATACTGTTAAGACAATGAAATAACTTTACGAATACGGAAATTACAGCCAAGTTTCCATACTAGGATTAGGAAGCAAACGAAACAGTATAGTTGAATCAAACTGCCAGCTCGATCCTCTATAGCGAGAGGAGAGCGAGTAGAATAAACATGCTGATGATATTCTAGATTCTCCTTGTTTTGACAAGGAACGTTCCTATTTTTTCCTGTTCCACTCAGCCGAACGGTAACATAAGGGCCATTCCGAACGTCCTAATACGAGCGCGCAAGATGCTTCTGGCCCTGGGTGGCACGCTGAAAGGTACTTCTGAAGTGAATGACCGCTATCGGGGTTCGCGTTACCTCTGAAATCGATGGTATCAACAAGAATATGTTCCTATTTCGCGCTGGCAGTATAAATGCGGCATAGGCCGTCCGAATTAAAAAATAAAAAAAAGGAAAAAAGAAAACATGTAAACATCTTCCCATGTTGATGATGAAATTTAGAGACATATGAAAACAACGAAAACTGTCATATTTTTTGCGTTACCGCCGCTAACAGCGGTAATATGCACTACACGTCCCTGAGGAATTGCAACAAACATAATCATTTTGCACACTATTGTTAAAAAGGTATGCAAATAGGTACATAAGAAGGATCAATGAAAATGAAATCTTTGAGTTTTACGTCCCACGGTTATGCCGGTTAGGCTAAAGGAAACGGTGATGATGAGTGATGAATGAAAATGGGGGAATGAAGAAGGTGGGAGGAAACGGGAGAACCCCGAGAAAACCCACGCACACGGTGTTTGTCCACCACAAAGTTCACTTGGCGGGGGCTGGGATCGAACCCGGGACCCCAAGCACCAGAGGTGAACGCTGGGCCACCGCGGCCCCTAGAAGAATCAATGAGTTACCTGATGAAGATATTCAGAAGGAAGACAAGATCTTCATCCTCATTGAATTACAGAATAATGAGATGACAGAAGCAAATACGAATGTAGAAGATAAACGAAATTTTAGTTCAGTGGAGATTTTATGTTAAGCTCCATTCAGGTAGCCAATACAGAGAAGAAAATATGTTCACTAGTAATTAATCGAATTTAATTGGTAAAACGAAATTCAGAGGTTAAACACGAAAATCTTGAACCAGTAAATCGATAACAGAGGAATCAGGTCTGTAGACACACCGACAAACAGGTAGTAGAAACGGAATACCTTAATATGAGTCAGGGAATACCTACAAGGCCAACAATAATAGAAGGAAAGAATACAAATAAAAGAAGTCCAAAACAAATATGGTAAACAGTTGAGAATAGAAAATAATGTTACGAAAGAAAGAAACAGAAGAAATAATACAGAAATGTAGATAGTGGAATGATAAGGATGTGTAAAAATAAAAGAGAAGGCGAAGATATAGAGGAATTAGTCAAGAAAAAAGATGTAGAGCATAAGTTTAAAGAAATGATGTAAAAACATGATGGATGGAGGTCTGAAGAATTCATGCAAACCGTTGAGACACAGGTGAAGAAGAGAATCAGAAAGAAAAGAAATGCGTACAAGTTTACTTTTGGCGCACTACTAGAAACAATTGTTAAAACTTATAATTCTTTCACTAATTTCCTTCTTATTGTCCCCTAAAAGGTTTCTCTTGGCGACATGAAAATGTCTCACTTGGCATAGATAAAATACAGGGATGAATAATTAAATATTATAGTGCAAAAACTCAAACGAACCTGTGTTAGGTGGCCATTGAAACACGAATGCTATCCACTCGGGTCAGGGAAGAATAAAGCTGGTGGCCCCGTACGCTAGCGCGGGAGTGCGTCCGAAAGGAACAAGTCTGTCAGCAGCCGGGAATATGTGCGCAAACCAAGACGGAAAGGAATGGGTTTTATTCAATAGCACTTGTAATGGTTTCGTACTACGATGATCTGCCTTTTCTCGGCACAACAATTTTTATATTGGACCTTATGGGGAGAACATTGCTACCGAATTTCCTCAGTTTCTAAGGAACTAGGTATCTCTAATGGGAAAGAAAAATTTTGCAGCATTCTACAGAAGTTTATTAACAAGTTGAAATACTTAAATTGTATATTTGTTTGCTAGTTTAGCAGAAATAAATTATTAAAAAATAAATAAATTAGTTTCTTTTTATACAAATTATAATATGTCTAACTTTGGAACCAATTATGGTAGAAACATCAACTTTTTTTTTGTTTTATTCCTTGAGAAGAAACGACTCTAATAGTTTTAATCACAACCATATCTGATACGCCAATTAAAAAATAGTATTTTAATATAAGTATTAAAGTCCACCTGTCAAGAAGTTTGACGAGGGTAAGGCATCCGAGCCCACACTTTTCTTCTGTTTTCGTCCCGAGAGATATGAAGGGACCGTTTTCACAGCAGGTGTCCATGCGAATGTAAACATCCTGTCCTCACGTTCAATAGCCCAAGTTCGGGCACTTTCTCTCTCTTTTTTTTTCTCTCTCTTCCGAGGAGGTGTTTCTACCCTGTAAGAAAATTATAGATATGTAGAGAAAATGGTGATCAATTATTTCTGATAGCCAGATGAGAGACAAGCATTCTAAAATGCCTTCGAATTCCAAAAATGTATCGACCATAACTTTACCATCTGGTTATTTTCAAGAGGCAAATGTTATATTATTATTATTATTATTATTATTATTATTATTATTATTATTATTATTATTATTATTATTATTATTATTATTATTATTATTATTATTTTTACTTGGAGTTAGAGTGCAAAGCCACGAAGATACAAATGGCTCCATTGGCTAAACATACACATAGCTGCCCCCATTCAGAACATCCCTTTGTGCGTTAGAAAACATGCTATAACAATGCGCCCCTCGCAAAAATCTAATTCAATTCTTATTTACCTCAGTAGCGCTTACTAATAGCGTAAATGCTATAAATCAGGCATTTACAAGTAGGAACAGGGATTGGCCGAATCACAGAAATCTTACTGTCGTCACGGGCTGTAAAAGGTAATATATGACATTTTCAGAAGAAATAATTATCGGATAATTTAATAACGGACAATTTCGCGGGCTGTATAAAAGAACTCGGCGTGTCAGATCCGGCCCTGTAAGGACTATTATGAACGGAAGGTGGCAGTCAGTAGTGAAAGAATCAAGATAATTGAGGAACAAACACGTGATCAAAGCCTAACTGAGACTTGGTTTGAGGAAAGAAAAATCCGGATTACTGCATCAAATGCAAAAAGGATTGCTTGCAGAAAACAAAACACTAGTTGTGCAAAGATAGTGAAGGACCTGGTGTACCCTAAGGAATATAACACTGTTGCGACAAATTGGGGGAAAGCATACGAGGCTATAGCACGAAGAAAATATGAACAGGTTCTAGGAGTCTCTGTTATTCCTTGTGGTCTATTCATAGATAAACAAAACCCCTTCCTAGGGGCAAGTCCTGATGGTGTCGTTTATCCAGATAAAGGAGAACCATATCTCTTGGAAATAAAGTGCCCTTACAGTGCACGATTTTGCGAAAGTATCGCTGAAGTTTGCGAAAAAATAAAATCCTTCTGGCTACGCAAGAATGAATTTTTTTTCTCCCAAAAAACCACACGTACTACTACCAAATTCAACAGCAAATGCTTTGTGCTGGAATGAAGAAGTGTGATCTTTTCGTGTTCATCCCTGTAACAAGTGAGATACCAAGTAATCAGAATGAAAATTATGCCATTATAACAATAGAACGTAATGAAGACTTCCTCAATGACCTTGTGCCAAAACTGCGATGGTTTTACGTATATGAAATGTATACTACCAGAGCTCGCTGATTCTCGTGTGTTTCGTGGGCTCCCAATCAGGGAACCAAAGAGGCCATTCACGAAAACAGATGACAATCCACAAAAAAGGTACAAAGGAAGTAGTGATGTGAACCTCGGTGTCAGTAACAATAAAACTATTTAGTGGCCACAAATATAAAGCATATTGTAAGTATGTACTGGGCAGTGTAACGCATTCATAAGCACAAGTTTATTTGTGAGAAACTGTCACTTTGTGTAAATATACAAATTCATATATCACTCAAATATAAGTAGTACATGGGAAGAACGATGAAAGCCACATTTTCAGTCAGGTTTGGTTATGTTCAGAAAATGTTTTTTCTGCACCAAAGTATATAAAATGGATGGTGAACGCAGGTTGTAGTTCACTCATGGGTACATCCACGAGTGGATTACAACTTATTGTTACCACCCGTGTTATATATCTTGGTGCAGGAAAAAAAATTCTAAACCTAACAACCAAACCTTACTAAAAATGTGATATTCGTCATTCTTCCCCTGTACTACTCATATATAATTCATCACAGTAAACATTTGCAATAACGTACTGTTCACAAAATATTACTCGTATTCTAATGTAAATATTGTAAATAAGTGCATGGATGTCATTAGTGAATAGTCTCAGTAGGTTAATCTGCATACAGAAACTGCAAATCAATGGTTTCATATGCCTACAGAGGAACCTTCCATTGTAAAAATAAAAAGGTAACGCATCATGGATAGTACCCCTCGGGTGGTGTGGAAATCTATCCAGTGTTTTCTGCATATATATATATATATATATATATATATATATATATATATATATATATATATATATATATATATATATATATATATATATGTATGTGTGTGTGTGTGTGTGTGTTTGTATTTATGTATGTGTGTGTCGTGGATGAATAGTTACGCTCATCCTTTATAATCAAGGAGTCCCTTGTTTGATTCCCGATGAAGACACAAGTGGTTCGGATCCTACGTTAAGCTGTAGGTCCCACCCATAGGACGTCATCATTCTGAAAGTATGTTCTTTTCTGCGTATCCTGCTTCTTGTTTCAACTCTTTAGGATAAATCGAGACTAACTGACAGTGCGTAGTCTTAGCGGGGTAAGCGCGGAAAACGAAAAAGTCAAAGAAAACAGGGCTTTGCTCCCTTATCCCCATATAACAATGCACAGTATGGACAGCGTTCCAAATGGGTCTTATAGGAGCTATCATGGCAACATTTTTGTATAAGACAATTGGTGTGTGTCGCCTGCTTGGTTGTCTGGGGACAAAAAAGGGCAAACATGTTTTTCAATAAATAAATAAATAAAAGAAAACGTGCATTTTTCAATTCCCATATCCTCGTCCTAAGAAGGCGCTTAGCGCAACGAGCCTAAACTTTAAATGCTCTGAAAGTTTGTTCTTTTTTGCGTATCCTGCTTCTTGTTTCAACTCCCTAGGACAGCGATGATTTCAGGGGTGATTCTGGGGGGGAATTCTCCCAAGAGCTACGAAATTCACCCTCGGGTGCTTGAGATCTTCGCAGAAATTTCTGTGGAGCACGCAATTTTTAGTCGCTTTCCTCCCTGTGCGTGGTGCCTCCGGAGGAAATCATCTGAAATTAACACTGCTATAGGATAATTGGAGATTGGCTTACAGCGCTTAGTCTTAGCGAAGTAAGCACGAGAAACCAGAAATATCACAAAAAACAGGGCTTTTGCTCCGCTGTTCCCCGTGAAAATGCACGGTTTACACACAATACAGGTTGGATCTAACAGGGCTATTTAGAGAACGTCTTATAGAGCATTTGGTGTGCAGTGTTGCCTGCGGACAAGGAGGCAAAACCGTGTTTTTCATTAAAAAATGGAGTATTTTAAATTTCCCTCGCCCCCTCAGGAGACACTTCTTCAATGAGACCGTATCCTGCCTCTTTCTCCCATTTTCTAGGCTCTAGGCCAATTAGGACTGACAGGCATTTGAATAAGTCCATTACTTGGTTGCCTAGTAATTAGCCATCATATTGGCTGCCATATTGGATTTAGACAAATGTCCTCTCATGTTACCATGTAAAATATGTCTTGTCGTGATGACAGCTACCAGAAAAAGTAGGTTTTGTTTAGTCCTGAGGAAGTACGCTACATCCTAGAGTAATGCGTGCATATACGCATTTGTAACTTTGTACAGTTAATCGTTAGACAACAGTGTTTCCAGGTTGTAAGGTTTCTAAGTGGCAATAAACAATGCCATATTTAAATTCATCGGACTCAGAAGCCTATAGTTTGACACCAAAATTATCTTTCTAAGTGCTTTGGTTCACGATCTCTCTCTTTATATATATATAGGCCTATATATATATATATATATATATATATATATATATATATATATATATATATATATATATATATATATATATATATAGAGAGAGAGAGAGAGATTTACGTAGGGTGGCGGCCATATTGGAAAATGACGGCTACCAGGAAAACACCTCAAATTTGAAATATATTCCCAAGACATTATTTAAAAAAAAACTTAGGGGACATTTTTTTTACGGACACCTATATATGGGGGCCAGGACTTTACATTGTCGGAATCCTGTCGGGGCACCCCTCTGCCCCCCTTCCCTTCGCCACTACTGTATGCTATAATATTTGTCCGGAAGGGAAAAAAATCCCAAAATAACAGCGTTTACTGATATATACTGTTCTTCCCGCGCACTCTAGAATGCATCTTGATGAACTTCCATCCAGAGGTAACGGGGAAAAGAGGATACTTCACACCACATCGTCCAGTCTCTTAGTATGGAACCATTGAGGGAGACAAACTCTATAAAGCTAACAGTATTTGGCAGCTGACAGGTAATCTCAGAAACTGGTCGAGAACCTGTTTCATTCAGACATCCACCCCCCATCCTCCTCCATTTCACCAACCCCCGCCCTTTCCGCGGCCAAGCTTAGAGTGGGGCGTGACTTACCCTCGTCAAACTTTGACAGGTGGACTTTAATACTTATATTAAAATACTATTTTTTAATTGGCGTATCAGATATGGTTGTGATTAAAACTATCAGAGTCGTTTCTTCTCAAGGAATAAAACAAAAAAAGTTGATTTTTCTACCATAATTGGTTCCAAAGTTAGACATATTATAATTTGTATAAAAAGAAACTAATTTATTTATTTTTTAATAATTTATTTCTGCTAAACTAGCAGACAAATATACAATTTAAGTATTTCAACTTGTTAATAAACTTCTGTAGAATGCTGCAAAAATTTTCTTTCCCATTAGAGATACCTAGTTCCTTAGAAACTGAGGAAATTCGGTAGCCATGTTCTCCCCATAAGGTCCAATATAAAAATTTTTGTGCCGAGAAAAGGTAGATCATCCCGTTAAGGATTTTGCCATGAAAATAGAACCTTTTTAACAAATGTTTCCACAACAATATTTGTACTTTTCAAATAAAATTGTGGATTATGTTCCTGGTGTGGGGGCTGTAAGGTTCCGTACCTGAGGTGTAAGCAACTACTATAAAACATGCTTCATTAACGAGCACGTGTTTTTTATTCAAAACATAATCACCAACAGACGGTGGAAGGAGGATACCAGAAAGACGCGCAGTTGGTTCCGAAAGAAATCGAAGATGGCCAACCCTCTCCTCACGAACTTTCTTTTCAGAGGACAGCCATAAAAGAAGACCTCAAGTGGACAGAAGAATGAGTTCCAGTACTGGTCGCTAATCTTTCTAAACTATTCCTGAAATCGTTTTGTGTTAAGGAGATTTCCTTAAATCCAACTTCTGAAGCCGTAATAGGCAAAGGATATTTCTATAACTACCTACCCCGGAGCACGTATAAGCAGAGAGATACAACTATACTATCTTCAAAAACTACGATAAGTAAGAAAGATTCCTTTAAATCACCACCCTAGGCCGCTGTAGGATAGAAGATTTTACCTTTCAATCTTAAGCTACTTATCACCATCGACTTCGGTAGAGGCAAAAGCATTACAGCTAAGCCGCATGGTGTTGCTACTGTCGTTGCAACCATAACACCGATCTGAAAATAAGCTAGCAATTATTTATTTCAAACTAATTTACGGCTTTGAACTTGTTCCAGAGGCATAGCGAAACGTGTGTCGCATGGATATTGCTCTCAATAGATTTGCGTGCACCGAAATATATTCACTGAACCCTCAGATATTTACAAACCCGACTATTTGTCAGCAAACTTGGTTTGTGTTGCAAGATGATACACTAGACCTACCTTTGAAGACCCACAATGTTCAACTTTATTAGAGGTTGAGGAAAATGGGGATACTTCTTGTTTGTCGTCTGCAGCGAATCCATGTTCTCCACATATGACCGAGAAATCAGAATCTTCTCGTCCATCAAGTAGTAAAGAGGTCTCTATTAGTGAACAGTTATAGTCACTGACGGAAAATCGCAAGAGACGTTTAGCGTCACGCACAAGAAAAAGTGAGTAGAGCGCGATACCATATAAGATGCAAATTGAAAGAAAAAGTGACTTTAGCAAATGAAGTAGCAAAGTCAGGTCTCAACAAGCTATTGAGCCACTACACAGACAATGAGAGAATATTAACAAGAAAGCCCCACTAAATGTATAATTTGTGGTGAAACGTTCAATGAAGGCTGGGTGTACTGTGAATTCTGCAATGGCTGGGTTCATGAAACTGCACCTCAATTGAATGAACAGATATCCATTACACGTTACCACTGTTAGCTTCGTGGATAGGTTTACTAATTGTTTCTTCTAGGTTAGAATATTATGTTTTTCAAACATCTTACGTGTTCGTTAGTGCTCGCTAATATTCAAAATATTTGAAATTTAGCGATCTGTATTACCATTTGTTTATTTCATTATTTTAGCATTTATATCGATATGTTCAGTTTGTTAATAAAGTTCACTTTCCATATTTCAGGCTTATTTCGGGGCAATTTGACATCTTTTTACCAAGAGGCAGTTCAATGTGTTAAAAGGTCTGGGGCTACCTCCTTTTCCCTAAAAATGTGAACTAATATTCACAAATTGTCAGTGGATGAGTGCGAGGAAACTCATGTTTCCACCGGGACATTATGTGGACGGATGATGCGACCTTCAAGAGTAATGGAGATGTCAGCATACACAACGCACACTACTGGTCCAGTTTGAATTCTTTTTTTGAAGTGTCTACGTGCACTACGAACAGAGAAAAATGCCTGTGCCGGGTGGACTGATAGTAGCAATTCAACTTCAAATAACAGACGTAGATCCCAAACCGCAGAATTTAACGAAAAGTGTTTCCCGTTTAAGTTGTTTCTATTTCAATAATATTTCCAAAGAATCGAAATTGATACCAATTTCCATTTGAAATTTTGGAGTTGACCACCGTGGATGTATCCCCACTACGCCACTTGATATAGAAGCATCACCATTGATTCTTCACCTATGATTTGCTCATTCAGTTTTTTGTTGTTTGAAGTGTCTGCGTGCACTACGAACAGAGGAAAATGCCTGAGACGGGTGGTATGAAGTGGCAATTCAACAACAAATAATTAAGTAGATACCCAAACCGTAGAATATGATGAAAAGTCTTTCCCGTAAAAGTTGTTTCTTTATCAGTAATACTTCCAAAGGAGTCGAAATTGATATCAGTTTGCAATAAAAATTTTGGAGATGATCCCCTTGATGCATTTCCGCTACGCCACTGGATATGGGAGTATCACCATTTTATTCTTCAGATACGATTTAGTCATTCATTTTCTGTTTGAAGTGTCTCCGTGCACTACGAACAGAAAAATGAGTTTACCGGGTGGTCTGATAGTAGCAATACAAAAATAACTGACGTAGATCCATAACCGTAGAATTTAACGAAAAATGTTTCCCGTAAAAGTTAATTCGTTTTGAATATTACCTCTAAAAAACGAAATTGATACCATTTTCAATTAAAAATTTTAAAGTTGATCCCCGTTGGTGTATTCCCGCTACGCCACTGGATATGGTGGTATCACCATTTGATTCCTCATGTACCATTTGGTCATTCATTTTTTTGTTTCCAGCGTCTACGTGCACTAGAAGCTGAGAAAAATGCCTAAGACTGGTGGTCTGATACACCCTCTCCCCCTACCTACATTGCGCCGTCAAACTAAAATGATAAAAGTCATCCCAGGTCCGAACATCATCCATGTTGAAAATTTGAATGAGATCGGTTTGGTGGTTTCAAAGTTATGAAGTTTTACTAGTATATACCCGCTTCGCTGGGTGAAATGAAAATTTTAAATGCACAATTCCGTATCTCATGTGTTTTGTACCCTGAAATATGCTGTTTTCGTTTTTAATGGCATCGAATTAAAGGGCATCGAAAATATCATTGATCACGTCGGTGACCCCGAATACCATGTATTCGACGCTAATATTAATCATTTTCGATCATTTTATTATCTCCCCATCTCCCAAGCTACGGGGCTGAGTTTGGTTTCAAACGGGATCGGAAGTATCATTCTTCATCTCAGCTACCCTAAAAACTACGGATCAGACACTAATGTCGGATAATTTTGAACATTTTTATATATCCCCCCTCCTCTTTTTTCATGTTGTGGGGCACGGCATTGGATGTGTCACCGGTCATCTCAGTGACCCCGGAAACTATGGATTCGACACTAATATGGGTTATTTTTTTATTTCCCTCTCCCCGCTCTCCCAAGACGCGCGGCTGAATTTGGAATTAACACCATAAGAAGTGTCATTGTTCATCTCGGCGATCCCAAAAACTATAGATTCAACACTAATTTCGAATAATTTCATTTAAGCGCCCCAGAAAACTATAAATTCTACTGATAGTGGACATTTTCGACCATTTTAATATATCTCTTTCTCCCCCTCCTTCAACTTGTGGAGCTGATTTTGGATTTAAACCGGATCGGAAATGTCACTGTTCATCTTAATGATCCCGAAAACTATGGATTAGACACTAATATTGGTCATTTTCAATCATTATTATACACAGCTCGTCCCCCCTCAACCTGCTGCGGCATACATCAAAATTGTCACTGTTAATCTCAGCAAATCCTAAAACTATGGATTCGACACTAATATTGGCCATTTCCGATTATTTTTTAATGTTTATTCCCTCCCCTACCTTGCAACTTCCCCCGCACCATCTATCAGGGCTTAAAACTTGGATTGTTACAGCATCAGAAGTGTCACTGTTTCTCTCATCGACCCCGAAAACTATGGATTCAACACTAATATTGGTCATTTTGATCATTTTTAAATTTCTCTTCCTTCCCTCTCCCCTACGTTGCATTGGCAAAGTGAGTAACCTAAAGTAATCCCTGCCCGAAAACTCATGTATGTTGAAAATTTGATTGAGATCGGTCGGATGGTTCAAGAGTGATAAAGTCACAAAGGCAGTCATTTTTATTTTTTTTACATATATATCCCCCTCCCCTATGGTGCCTCGTCATAGTGAAATGATAAACAACACCCAAGGTCCGACCCTCATACATGTTGAAAATTTGATCGAGATTGGTTGGGTGGTTCAAAAGTTATTAGTTTTATTAATTTTTATTCATACGTTCCCCTCTCTTCCCCCTTCCCTAGGATCTACCGTTAAAGTGAAATTACAAAAATGTTTCCAAATCCGAACCTCATGCATGTTGAAAATTTGATTGAGATCGGTCGGGTGGTTCAAGAGTGATGAAGTCACAGTCATTTTTATTTTTTTTACATATATCTCCCCCTCCCCTATGCTGGCTCGTCATAGTGAAACGATAAAAAGCACCCAAGGCCCGACCCTCATACATGTTGAAAATTTGATCGAGATTGGTTGGGTGGTTCAAAAGTTATTAGTTTTATTAATTTTTATTCATGTCTCCCTCCCCACCCCCTTCCCTAGGATCTACCGTTAAAGTGAAATTACAAAAATATTTCCAGATCCGAATCTCATGTGTGTTGAAAATTTGAATGAGATCGTTCGGATAGTTCAAGATTTATTAAGTTACAAAAATAGTCACTTTCAGTCTTATATAAATTGAATTTAATATACCCCCCTCCTTCTCCACTCATACGTTGCTCAGTCAATTTTAAATCATAGAAACGATCCCAGGCCTAAACCTCATCTATGTTGAAAATTTGATTAAGATCGATTGAATGGTTCGGGAGTTAAGAAGTTTTATTTATTTTTATACCCATTCCCCCTCCCCCTCACTTTTACCGTCCAAGTGAATAGCCTAAAACCAGACCGGCCTTGAACCTCATCCATGTTACAAATTTGATCGAGATCGATCAGGCGGTTCAGCAGATTTAAAGTCACAAACATAGTAATTTTCAATTTTATATATAAAGATTTACTTTTATATACACACCTCTCCGTCCCCTCTCCCTCTCCTCAATTCTAATAAAAAACATTTTAGACATAGGGTTATTTTTACGTAATATTCATATCCGGGTTCTTACTGTGAATAATTCCTTGCCATAGCTGGTAATTTTCTTTAACATTTCAACAAATACTTGATTGGCAACAATGGTGAACGCTGCTGCAGGGAGTTTGAATTGCTCTAGTTCCTGCTTGGAATACACACGTAGATGGCACTGCGTCGGAATACACACCGATCGAGAAACGAAATTTTTCAGTCTGAACACACACTTTACACACTCAACCGGCTGTATCCGTATAAACGAGCGGAGTCAAGAGAACTCGCGGGGGGACCCCTATAAGGGTCTTGAACGCTTTAAAAGTAAAAAACATTTCGAGCAACCACTAAAAAATGCTCGCTTTGCAAAAGTTGCTCACAAGGCTGCTGTGTAGACCGATCGACCTACAAAGATTGGCGGGTTCACCAACGCACACACACACACAAACACACACACACATACATACATACACACACACACACACACACACACACACACACACACATGAAAGGTGATTTGAAAGTGTGGAAACACCTTAATAATAGTAAACGCTGCAAAATGTAACCAAAGTAACAAAGTACTTGAAAATAGAGATGAGGGAAATGTTTGCGGACATATAACACTGACGTTTTCTTCACCATCTTGAATTCTATGGAGTTTTCTTAAACAGAAATCATAACGTGTAATATGTCATTTTAATAGCTGATTTTCATATAAAATGAATAGCACTATTATATTTGCTTTAGTGATAGGATAATTGCAAATGATTTTAACCGTCGTCATCTAGAAAGAACTCCCATCAGCAGTAGTATTGTGTTCAAACTGCTGAAGAAATTCAAAGAAACCGTATTTATGGATAATCGACCCAAAACGGGTAGACTGTGTATGGTGATAGACGGGACAACAACTGTGATAGTGTTAGCATCATTCAGTAAAAGTTCCACGAGGTTCACGCGTAGCGGAATCCGTGAAAGTAATGTTAGTCACATATCAATCATGTGTATTATGTCAGTGACTAAGTGGCAATCTTGAAAGCTGCAACTTCACCAATACCTTACACAAGATGACTCAGATCATCGTCTGGAAGTTGCTCAATGGACTACAGAGCAACTACGATAAAATTCCACATTCGCTTCTGACGTATTGTTTGCTTTGCAGACAAAGTTCAACAATATATGTTCTGAGTGAGGTTAACAAGTAGAACGTGCGGTACTGATAGAATAATGGTAAATATTGGTTTGACGTGTGGGCGCCGGCTCATTTAATTAAAAGAATTATGAAGTAATATTCGAAATTAAATTATCCGGGGACCAACAAAACCTCACAACGGGTGAAAATTTCACCGTTGTCGGGCAAGGTAGCTAACAGCAGGAATACACTTCCTGTTACTCACTCAAAAACGCAGATAAAACACATGCAGGGAAAGTTAACAGTTAATGGCATGCGACTATTAACTAAGTGGATGATCGAAAGCAACAGAATTGAAATCACAATGTTTAATAGGCTCAGTGCCTCAATTTTCTAAATATACAATTTATAAAAGTATTTTACAGTGCGAGAATATTTATTCTTCTCTCTTTTGTTAAAAGAAAATATTTAACTAAATATACGTCCAAAAATTCGCCCACTGTTCCTACAAACTGTGATACTTATAATTGTACCCGTGAAGCACGTGTTTTCCACTTCTTTCTTCACTACGAGCTCACTACTTGCTCCTCCAACACTGAATTCCAAGTTCTCACCTACTCCTGACGCCGCCGAGTACGAAGTGGATGAGTCTCTCTCGCTTGACAGATGACACTTTGACACTTTGAGCAAGGTTTTGCATGACTGGGAACTCAGATGCATCTGACAATCGACCAGAACGGAGAACACATTTAGCACGTCCTGTAGCAGTAAGTGATTCTTGCCTCTTTTGTTGGGGGATACAACAAAGAAACAGTCATTTACTTTGTAATGGTAAGCACAGGAGCAAAACGTAATAGCCCTATTCAATTTCTACGAAAATTGTCTATTAAAATGAGATAATACATTTTATAATTTCCATTTTAGACATTTTCATAAAATGAATATGTCCATTGATCTTTTATTGTGCTATAAAATGCTTTAGAACTAGCTGATTGCGAAAAACATTTCCTTCAGCTCTTGCGTTAATTCTAACTATTTGAAATTTGCGATTGAATTTCGGTATGTTACTCGTGCACTCAAAAGAATGACGTCAATATTTGTCATCTGTCGGTTCTGGGGGAGTTGCCTGCGCTGCATAGAAGCGAAACGACTTACAGAAAAATACGATGCATTCTTTCGAAGTGTCTACGACGTTGCTAATGAAATGAAGAATAAAAGAATAAAGAACTATGGGTTTCTTTGAATTAATTATCTATTTGTTTACAATCGAATATCTAAGGACATGGTTATAGTGTACTAATTTGCAAGATTCTACAACAAAGTATCTAACGTATATACTGATGTATTACTCAATAGTTACGTCAATGCATTGTATTTGCTAAACCACTTAAATATGTAACTAGTCTTACTTTTCTTAGCAGCACAATTCAATCAGTGCCTATGAACATAATACTTATCCAATTTTTGCAGTTCCTTTAAAAGCTGAAATGTAAGCTATACGTATACACACACACATAAAGGCTGTTGTGATAATAATTTTATTTAGTATCTTTACGCAAATGGGCATAGTTTGCAATTCGAGTTAATACACTAATTAATGTCCTCATGTCTGAGTCACCAACTGATCTTACCATTCAGACGAATTTTATTCACACTTAAGAAAAAAATACTGATATGAAGGCACTATGACTTGATAGAATGCTAATTTCTGGTGTACAAATTTGTCGTAGGTTCGATAACGAATGTGTTCAAAAAGCGAGCCCAAAGAAATTTACCCGGGAGAAAACATTTCCTCAAGTAAAAATAATTTAAATTTTCTACTGAATTCAATACTAGAATGCATGAACTTAAGATGATAGTTATATCAACGAGCTCTCTAGTAATTCTCCAGTAATGTTATTGGAGAATGTTATTGGAGTAACTACTTTACACATTAACAATATTATTTCACACTCATTTTTCAGCTCATGGAACATACGCATATATTGTTTATATTAGTCCATGAAATGTATATGATTGATATAATTGGTAGAGTTTGGTAAGTAGTGGTCCATGTGAAAATTTACAGATCGACTGAAGTACTTTGAACACATGAATTAACATTTCAATCAGAAAATAAATAAAAATGATAGCACAGTAATGATAAAAAAACTAGTTCCAATTGGCTGATTTGGATGAAATTAAATACAATTTCTAATTCCATGCCCTACATTTATGCCGTGTAAACTAAGAGAGGCGAATGATTAAATAAAGTGAATGATTATAAAAGATTTTGTGAGAAGATTACTAAAGGAGGAAACGCTAAAGCCGCGAGAAAACCCACTGACATAATGTTGTCCACCAGAAACTTACATGGCCTGGAGAGTGCTCCACCATTGATTCAACGTGTTCTCTGATTACTGAACGAGTGCGAATATTTGTGATACGTCACGAAGAGTAATATACATAATATTCTGTTCTAGTGAGTGATATCATAAGCGGGAAACCAACTTAACACTGATTAAACTTTTTAAAAAAGGGCTAAACTCTTTAAACATTTGAATTTATGACTTTTGTTTCTTCGTGAACCTCAGAAAACGTACAAAACGCTATACATTCACGAACTGATCTCTTGCAAGTGTACTACCACATATAAACATTATATTTCCGTATGTCCAGAACATTATTTCCTGGGATATTGTTGAAAAGAAAACAAAGTTGAGATTCCAAAATAATACATGTAATACATGATGAATTTCTGCTAATATCCCCCTTGTCCAGGCTCGAAAAACCCCTTACGCGAGGTATCCATGGCGACTGGAAATACGAGTCTGGTTCCTAGATAATTTTAATGCAAAATATGTGGGCTCATGTATGAAATTGAATTTGTATTAATATAGTGCCTAGTTTTGAGAATTGGTGTCTAGGTGAGAAGAAAAATTCGAGCAATATTCTTGTTTATGATCTCTTTCAGCAGCCTTACTATTACTATACTAGTTTGCCTTTAATTTCTAGCTTTCTTCAGCTTAAAACCACCACTTTGACCACGAAAACATTTTCCTTGTGGAAATGTAGTAAAACAGAACATGCTACGAAATACGAGTAATTATAGCATTCAGATACAAATACTTCTGACAATGTTGTGTGCTGATAAATTGGTAATGTGTACAGTAAATGATACAAACAAAGGTATTAAGAGCTTATTGGTGCAGAAAGTGCTATATTTATAGCCGTAGTACAATATAATGGAGATTCACTTTACATGTATGCCGACAAATTTTCAATTAGTGCAATTTACAGTGGCAGCAATGTGTAGATGACAATACACAAACTATGAGCCAAGTTTTGAAAATTAAAGTTAAATTTGTGGCAAAAATGGTGACCTCGATATTCTCAATCTGCATTTGATTTATTTTGAATTTGAATTGATGTAGTAGTTAGACTCTTAATGTTTCTGGTCTAATACAGTAATAAAATAATTCTGCATATATATGAAAATGACAAAACACTACCGATGACTGTTAGTGTACTTTAAATTAGAGAAATAAGTTTTCACATGTTATTTGTATATACAGTTAGCATTTTACTAATTTTATTTACTAATTTTATTACCTATCTTGCACAATTCCACTGAATTTATTTGTAGTTTACATTGAGAGAGAAACATTAAATGATTTCCTGAAGCTTTCAATATGGCTTAGAGAAGGAAACCAATGTATGACGTTTCACCAAAACATCATCATGCTTTTGCTGCAGTGACGTAAGCAGCGCATTATTGCATCGTTTGACGCTCTGTATCTCTATAATTAAGATTTTTTTCTTAGATTTTTTGTTATGTGCCATTTGAAGACTAGTTTTACAGGATGGAATCATTAAATTAAAACTTTTGGTCAGAAAGGAAACGACAATTTAGGATAGTGTACATCATTGTGATGTGTCCGAAAATATTTCTCCCCATCTATATTCCCCACTACATTGTTACTTTCGTTATATTTGACAGTATTTGGCATATTTAGCAAATGAAAACATTGTGGCAGTGGTGGAGACAGATATCCAATGCACATAATATACTGATTTCTTTTTGAGCCCGTAAAAATATACGTAACATTACTGGACAGAACTTTCCCTTTTACCTACGGACGCGGAGAGTCTTCTTCTTACCCCAAAGGCTTAGTAACTTTTTCACAATGGAGAGGAATGATTTTCTGTTCATACGTACTTACCACAGTTAAAGAAGTACGCTGATATTATAAACGTTGTGACAACGAAGAGCTCCAAATGGTTTAGCAGTTACAAGCAAATTTCGAACAAGAAATAATGACAACAGGGTACACATAGCAGAAAACTATTGCAGATTTTTCTCTAAGAAATTCTTAAGTCGTCATAATTGGAGAGTTTTATCTGTATTTCAGAACTTAAAAATAATATTATATGTTCTTGTTGCATTACTTTTAGTTCAGGCAGTAAGCGTATAGTAAGGGATATTTTTTTACAAATGGATGACGCACACTTAGGGATAAAATTACGACATATACAGTATATGAACTTTTTGTTGTTCATGCTCATATAATCGCATCATACAGCGATACTTTCGTTTCTATGTAGAAGAGTATTCCCCCATACTTCCAGGAACTCGAACATTGTGTACAATCAAACACGTACGCAGGAATTGATTTCGGAATCTCCAAATTCAATATGAGAATAAATTATATTAAAATGTGCTGTTAATTCATCCCTAAAATTAGATTAAAGTTCCGGATTTCGGGGTTCGATTCGGATTCCCAGGGAACACTCCTTGTGTACGTCCCTGTATATAATATTTCGATATTACTCTGTATATAATTTTCATTATAGCAAATATATTCATTGCATAATGTATATAATTACCACATGAACTATGGTAGTTAAAATAACTCACTGTAACGAACAAAACTCATTTAGAACAAGTAATTATATCTTCGAACAGTCTCTGTCATTCATGGATTTCTCTTTATTTAAATTAAAGTAGATTTTTGCCTAATGAGATTGTATACATCTATTGCAGGATCTTGATTTCTTTTTTTTTCAGATTCGTTTGTTCTTGGTGCTATGCGAAAACACCATGATTGTCGATGTAAACCCACCTGTGACGAAATAAATTTTATTGCAGTTGAAGAGAGAGGACATCAAGTGTAATAATATTTACACATATTTTATGGTAGATGTAAAGGACACGTGTTTCAAATGACACATTGATCAAAATCAACTACAAGAAAGTAATGTTAAAATGTTTTACATTTGATGACTCCAATTAATGATTTCTGTTCCTGTAATAAAACCAAAATCACATCCAGGAAGAAATTAAAAGTCGACTGAAAACAGAAAATTTGTGTTATTATTCAGTTTAAAATCTGTCATCGCGAATTCTGTCGAGGGTATAAAACGATAATCATATCTGTTGTGCTGTATGGTTGCAAAACAAGCCCGCTTACTCTGTGGGAAGAACGGAGAATGAAAGTGTTTTGGGAATAAAATCTTGAGACGAATATAAGGACCCAAGAGAAACGCGAATAGGGAATGACGGAAACTTGATAACGAGGAACTGCTTAATTTATACTGTTTACCAAACATTGTTGGTATAATCAAGTCATGGAGGCTCAGGTGGGCAGATCATGTAGTCAGAATGGAAGAAAGCAGGAACATTTTAAAATTTTTAACTGAAAGTCCAACCAGAAAACGATAATTAGGAAGACCTAGACACAGGAGGATTATATTAAGATGTGTTTCTCAGATATAGGAATACCAAGTAGAAACTGAATCAATTTGGCTATGGAAGTTAATGGAAAGCTTTAGTGAAGGAGAATTAAATCTATGGGTTCCATAGGCCATGGAGTTAGTTAGTTAGGTCACTGGAACAGATGGATAGTTTATTATTAATTCAGCTCCAACTGTTACATAAGAGAGTTAAAGCTTACCCGCTAAAGCAGACTGTATGAAAATTATTCAGGGGCAGACGTCTGTGATGAATGCTCGGGTTTATGGATGCTGAATACCCATGCCATTAAGGCATTAATTACATTATGGCAACGGTTTATATTGTCTTTTTGTTTTCTTTGAGATGATTTCACTGTTTTTTTCTTCAAGTTTGTCTAAATATCCTTTGCTTTCTAAAAATGAATTTATATTTTATGTAGAAATAATCATACTTATATCTGATAATTAAATATTAAAAATTATATATAATAACATTTATATATCACGAAGTAAGGAATATTTGAATAGAGTTGACAAGGAAATCAAGAAAATCAAAACGTTAAAAGTATACTTTATTTCAAACGGAACAGGAGAAGAAAAGAATTCTCCACATAAATCAATGGCTTAACAGACAAGAATGGCACACGTATTTAACACCATTACTTATTATAATACTTGGTATTACTATAGTAGGCCAGTAGTTTCCAATTACTTCGAAGATGCAGACCAGTTTTTATTTCTAAGGCAAGGTACAGATCCATCCCTTTACATTTCGGCATTTGTATAGTAATAGTAGTTGAGAGGTACGTAATATTAATAACAACAAATAAATTGCAACAACATGCAGTACATACCTATATACGGTCCATGGTATTATTTACATCTTTTATAAGTTGTATAATATACATAATGCCATGAACTATCAAAACTCCTTTCAAGTGTTCATAGTGGTCTGCAGACTACCAATTAAGAAAAAATGCCGTTTTAGTAGATACTTGTATTTGTATTACAACGCTCAAATGTTTGTCATATAGCATGTCTTGCTATTTTATCTTTCTTTTTCTTTCATTCTTTAAATTTTTTGCGCCGAGAATCGCATAGATTTGCTTGTGTTCATGCGTGGGGAAAGTTCAGTCGGGATTGCGTCTAAAGGTTTCCTGGCTGTCGGTAGCGCCTGTTCATTAGAAGCTCCTACTTAAAACTCGACAGCTCAAGAGGGCCAGGAGACATATAATGTGGTCCAATCCGTTCGTTTAGTAGAACAGTGGTCCGTCGGGAGAGGCGATTAAACAAAGTTTAACACAATAAAAATGTCCATTGTGACGATAGATACTGCAACTGCTACAGGTCTATTACAGTATGGAAGATGTTAAATGGCTGATTGGTTATCAGTAGTAACCAATAGCTAGTTGCCAAGTGCAATTGTCCTAATAAGTGTATTCTATATTGAATGGGATGTGTAGAAACTTTTTAATTTAATTTGGTACGGTTTCAAATGCTTTATCCTAAATAATAAAGATCTTCTTAAATGGATCTACGATAATGCCCAACTACAGTAATTTCTTCTTGATGGCTTGCAAGATCTTTGAAAACATGAAATCTTTTATGATTATATGATCACATGCAGAATGAAACCAAAATCTTTTATCTTTTCCTCTGGAGGTTCATTGGGTTGTGGGTGAAATTCTAGTTGGTTATCTTACTAGTATAGGTAGATCTACCCCATAGGATTTATCGTCAAAAAAGAAATACAAAAGTTCTTATCCGTTGGCACCTTCTAATGTTTGGTGCATCTTGTGATAAGTTTGTATACAGTATAACTAATCAGGAGGCCCCCTCCACATATCAGGCATATGACAGAATAATTTTTTTAAGATTTTTTGAGTACACTAGTGCGTATAATGACTACCAGGGCACTTCATGCAGTTGGGAAAGTTGTTGCACAAAGATCGAGTGTGACCTAATTATTGACAGAGATAACATGGCAAAAACTTTGATCAATTTGGTTCCACCGAAATGAGGTTCACAAATTGAAGCTCATAAACATCTTTCTTAGCAAGAAATTCTATTAGAGTTACTAAAAATAACTTCACTGGGGTCATTCTTTCCTCTTCATATAACTTGGTATCTTCTATTCGTTAAATTGGTTTTAATATTATCAAGTCGAGTCAATGGGTAATTTTTTATGACTACATTTACGGTAGGACCAGTTTGACTACTTCCACCGCATATTGTTACTTGAATTGGTGACAAATCCGCACAAGTTCTTCATATTCTTCTTGCTATTTGCATTTAAATTTGATATAGTTCTTGGTAACTAGAACTATCTTAGATCCTTGTACACATCTGTTGCACCCTGCGTAACTATGCAGCCTTTTTGGTAGGGTGATCATAATTGTGAAAGAGTTGATGTAATAACTTTAGAAGATAAGCATCAGGAAATGTGTTGTCCGGAGCAGAAGTGAGAGTTGTGGATATATCTATTGTCCTGCCCTCTTCTTGCTATATGACGGTTGTATCGGGAGCAACTATATGGTCAAAACTGTTACCAATTGACAAAGCTACGTATTCCAAGGGTCTTGGTTTAGCCGTGTGTTTTGTCATCCTGAATCGATGTTATACTGGAGTGGATGCTCAGAATTGAGTGTCGAGGTGAGTTCTTGCTTGATCTTCCTGTATCTGTAAAGGGCGGTCTAGAAATTAAATGCGAGAAAAATACATCACAGCACAACTTAGTCCTAACACGAGGAACCGTGTAGGAGGCGTTTTCTAATACTTTCTGGTGACACATTCCTGTATTCACTGCTGTCAAGGCTTTCTTCTGGTCCACTTTGGACAAACATTTAACCCTAAGCATACCTATGAAATCTGCTGGAAGCTTGTTTAGGAATCATGCCATATAGGTAATCCCTTGCGCACACATTACACATTGCTGAAATATGCATTTTTGGATAGTGTGTCATTGACTTCTTTACGACGATATGGAACATCTCTTTACGGATCCCTTTCGAAATATTTCAGTTTCCCATTGTGATCTTTTCCACTCTTGTAAACAACCCAACTCCGAAACTACGAGGGAGGACCCAGAAGAAACCGAACTTTCATTCTAAGAATTATTTATTACATTTTTTTTACAAAATTCTTTCAGTCTCTTTCAAAGTACTCTCCATTAAATGCGATTCCTTTCTCCAATATTCTTTCCCACTGTTTGAAGCACCTCTGGAACTCTAGAACTTTTATATCGTCCAATGCACTCTGCGAAGTTCTTTTTATATCCTCTTCACCATCAAAACATTTTCCTTTTAGATTTTGGTTAATTCTCGGAAAATGTTATCATGTTGGTCAAACAGTTTGGATCACTTTCAATCTGATTTTTCAAGTCCTGGCTCAAATTCAGACGAATGATTTGATCCTGTGGGAGCAGGCGAGAAGCAAACTTAGTGGCAACATGTCTCATTTGCAAAATCTCACGCTGGCACGAGCTCTAACTCAAGTCCTACCTGTTTTGAAATATCATCGACCATGAAACGACGATCCTCGCTGATATTGGGACAGATTTGTTCGATGTTTTTGTCGTTTCGAAATGATGAAGAGCACCCAGAACGAGCATGATCTTCAACACTCATTCCACCACACTTAGAGCGCTCAAACGACTCAAAAAATGTGTGCTGTTCATAGTATCCTTCGTGAAAGCCTGTTGAAGCATTTGATAAGTTTTCGTTTCCGATTTTTCAAGTAGGGTTCGGGTTCGTTTGAATCTGCCATAACGACTTCACAGGCGGCAAACGAGAACAGTTGAGAAAAACAATAATACAATCAAACGTTAACCTCTTACGCAGACGCCACTTGGCCAATTGATCTAGGAAGGTCTCTACTAAACCCACTTAGCAGGAGAACTCTCTACTACGCCTAGGAACGGCAGCGCTCTTTCAATCCGGTTTCTTTTGGATCCCCTATCGTATAAATTTTTCCCACAAGTTCGTATGAAATTTTTTTTATCATTTTAATGTGAGGAACCATCTCTTAAAGTTTTTATATAGTTCATTAACCTGGATTATATTTTTACTTTTCTTACAGTTGAAAATGCAATCTACGGTGCGGAGGATTTACAAATCGATACTGGGTTTGTTTACTGAAGAAGAAAATATTGACCTATATATATATATATATATATATATATATATATATATATATATATATATATAGGTCAATATAAATTTGATGTAATGCAAAGTGTACGACTGTTATTGATATAACAATTGTGGAGATTGATTCAGATATATTGAGCTGAAGCCAATGTGCAACTCCACCATCCATGCACAGCCCATCGTTGGGAGATTCCCACGAGACAAGCAACAGTATCTTCCTGCCATATAGTCTAGTAGTGTTGTCGAGCGGCGTCTGATGCTGCCGAAATTGAACAGATTCTGAGAGAAGTTCATTGTGGCCCTTTCTGACGCTGAGTTCACGGCGTCACGCATTGTACAAATGTGTCCAGTGAAGGTCATCGTCCTGTGAACAGTACATTGAAATATGCGGCACAGAGTCCTGGGCCGACCTCACCGACCCGAGTAGCTAGAAACCAGCCTCCTACAAAGAGGACTCTGCCACTATTGGGTTTGGTTCTATGTATTGGGACCTCCGAAAATTCACACACACACAATGTGTGATGACCAGCAAATGTCGAACATCGCAGGCGACAATCAGCAGCGACATTCACAGGGATTCACGCTTCATGGTAATTTGCAAGAGCAGAGTGTACAACCTGAAACCGTGTCATGTGGCAGAGCGAAAAGGGAACTTCCAAGAGGCTGCATGATCTCTCGGGTAATCGGTCAAAGTTTGTTGTTACCCTTGATGGTAGATTTACTGACCCATTGCACACCGACCTATTGACGCCAAGAGCCGGAGCACGTTTTCCTGCCAGTGCGCAGACAGTTATAAAAAAGGGTTCATATTGGTGGCCAGTTTCTCGTACCGGGACAAACTGCGTCTCCGAAAGGTGTAGAAAACCTTTAAAATCAATGCTGCAAACTATTAGATTCATGTCCTGACTGAAATGTACCAGTACGAATTCGCAGCATTGTACGAATAAGATATGAACCAGGTTGAACTGCGTCATGAGAAGGTATACAATGGAAACCACACGATGAATCCCATCGAAAACATCATTGGAATTCTATCAGCGTATGTAACAGGTAACTGGAATTTCGGCAATGCCTTTCTCTAACATCCCTATCAAGAGTTCAAATGCTAGTCCAATATACTACTATGCTTTCGGATTTCTCTAGGGGTGTCTGTTCTATAATCGAGTCCGTACTGTCTTTAGCCTGTGGGAACCTGGAAGATTTTCAGTGAGAAATTAATAAAGTTTTCTATTTTCGCGGGAGTTGGTTTAAGTGGATTTTTTCTTTCTTGAATCAATGATTGTATTATCTTTTCCAGATTACAATTACGAGAAATAGTAGACAAAATGGCGCTCTCTGTTGTATTGCAACATATATCTAATAAGTGAATTGCCATTATTGAATATTTAGACTTTCTAAATTTGAGAATTCACCCATCACAAATTAATTTAAAACTTTTTTACAGGGATGACTTGATTGCGACATACGCTTTCAGAGCATACTTTAATTATCCTTCCAAATTCTATGCGAGAGATGTTTTGTATGGATGGAAGGATCTCTTAGGTAAAAGTCGTTCCTTATCACTTCTTAATGATATACGTTCTAATGTAATTAATATTACTCTCATATGGTTCTTATAACTCCTGATAGTAAATTGCGGTGGTAATAACGTCACCAATAATCAATTGGTTGATTGGATTTCTGTTTGAACAGCGAGAATATATGAGACGTGGAACTGCACTTAACTCGAGATCCAATCCAGAGGAACTTCCACTGAGAATCGAACATAGATCTCCCGCCACAATAGCACGTACGCTAATCTCATAATCAGGAGAGAGTTCTCCAATAATATAAAGGTAAATAAAGTGGAAGTAATGTCTTTTAAGTACAGATGATTAACACTAACAGGGAGGTGATTGGCCTCCTACTCAACGGGCTGCTGGTTCGATTTCAGAGCACTTCCCTTAACTAAGAGCAAAGCCGTTAGACGTTTAAGTAAATATTTATTTTCATTAATTTACTAGCACAAAGTGTAAAGAATGTAGTAAATAGAATGTAATACTCTGGAAATATACAGTATGTACTATATAAATAAATACTGTGTACTTCGTAAATACTATATAAATGCTATGCACTATACATAAATCAAAGTAATCTGTATGCCCTTGTCGATGGTCTAGTGGATAGGGCGTGTGTATTTCGTACACGAGGTCCAAGGTTCAATTTCCAGTTAAGAGGCTCATACGCATGCTATGTAAGCCGAAGTAATATTTTGCATGTGTCCCGTGCACATGCATAGCAGGCGTATTCTTGTTTGAATGCATACATTTCAATGGTAGGAAGTACACGTGCGGAGTTGTTTCGGAGATGCTTTAGTACGAATATATATATGGTGGCTTTGTAAAACGATACATTCTGACAATGAAATCGACAACTTTATTTAAGCCAACAGAAGAGGAGCAAGAAGCTCTGAGGAGGCCCTATCATAAAGAAAAACTTAGGTGTATTGTTGGACTACCATACAAACAAAGCTGGTGTGGAAAGAAGTGAGCAAATAGCAGCTTACTCTTCTTTCAACGAGAGATAACTGAAATGGTAGAAAGAACTGCTTTTCCATTTGCTGATTATGTCCCTAACAAATATTTTTATTTTATATGAGAGATTAGGCATGTAAAAAATGTGAGAATGTGGTTTTCTGTAAGAGTAGAGGAAACTCTGGTTCAAAAAGGTGGAATTGGAGCTCAAATCGTTCCTGGGACGTCAGTAGAATCCAATAGGATGACTGACTGATCTTTCCCGGAGGAAACAACATCCGACAAAATATTATGAGATATCTTCTGATGGGTGCTGAGGTGGACAACGGATGACAAAAGAAAGATAAGTTGGACACAATGTGGAAGCATTCCGAGTGCAATGTTTGCCTCTGCGAGTGAGAATGTTTCAAGTTGTACCAAAGCTGCCTATATGTAGAGCTAGAAATACGGACTTTCATCATTGTAACAAAAAAATTCATCAGTTTCATTTGTAATAGGGTGCACTGAAGAGCGAGAATACATTATAGTACTGGAGATATACTCTTTGTTAATACGGCAATGTTAATATTTTTTCTACTGTGTTTATAGCACATCCGC
Organism: Thermobia domestica; assembly: GCF_964235325.1. Lineage (NCBI taxonomy): Eukaryota > Metazoa > Arthropoda > Insecta > Zygentoma > Lepismatidae > Thermobia > Thermobia domestica. Next base: position 239,305,608 of record NC_137454.1, on the reverse strand, counting down.
AGAAAATAATTTAAATCCGTTAGTTATTATAAGCTAAATAATTATATTTCATATTAACCTCTGTACTACTCTACTCACGTCAATATTTTGAATACATTAAATGCTATAATACGAACTTAATGAACCGCGACCAAAATTACTTAAAAATTACAGCATTTGTTTTTACTTTTTTAACTTTGGACGATTATATTGAAGATGCGAAGCAAGTCTATGATGTTGGACATAATTATTTCGATTACAATCTCTCTACCTAGGTATTTTAAAGAAACCATACAGGATCAAAGTAAACTATGTTATTTTAACAGAATCTATTCATATTAAATTTTTCTTTATTTTTTTTTCTGTGAAAAACGCAACTTATACATGTATAGGCCTATATCACTGTTATGCATAGATTTACTTCACAAAAGATTAACAGCATGCTTCAACAAACATTTGCCAAAATAAAACTGTTATTATATCCATAAGACGTATATAATTCAATATGTAATTCCGCAGCGGCAGAATAGTCATGCAGGACAAGCATTCAATTTAGTTGTTCTGATTAAACCACAAGTGAAAATCACAATCTTACATGAACTAAGATTGGATAAGGAACCACTCAACCAAAAGTGAGTTATCTCTTAGGCACACTGCGCCCCGCACTTCAATCTCGAAAAGAACCAGAGTATTCAGTTCGACTCTCAGTGGATATACACGTGTTTTGAATTCGATTTTTAAATGTAGATTTACTTTCTATGTAGACTCTGTGTAATAACAAGACATACTGTAAATAGGTAAAAGAATAAATTTTCCGAGAAGTGTTTGAACAAAAATTCTGTACCCAAATATACAGTAAGGAAAAAAAAGGAACTTGAGAGGAGATTCAATAAGAAGGGAAGTAGAGATTTAGAAACATTACTGAATTTAGTAACTCTTAATGCAATGAACTTGAACATGACAAATGAACTTGATACATTATTTTGTGCACTATGATACACATCTTTTGTAGTTAATATTGTTTTCTTAGAAGCGTGAAATATTAAATTAGCAAATACTGTTGAAATGCATAATGATGAAGTTTTGTTCATCTCAGCATCTTTTGGTGGAACAGCGAGTTTCTTCCTGGGTTGCAGTCTCTTAACTGGTATAGAATTGCTGTATTTTATTACAATTCGACTAACATTGGGCTCTAGAAGATGGTTTTACAGCAGTAAATATCTGACTCGAGATATACCAATTCCTATGAGAAAAATATCAACGAGTTCTTCAAAGAATGTTTTCTTTAAAGACTATATAATAAACCACAGATTAAATAAACATTCTCTTAAGAAAGGACGAATCAGGAGGTAAGAGTAAAGGAATATATCTACACTTATATTATATAAACTTCTAATAAATTGCTTAAAATATTATAGATAGTTTTCGTAAAATGCATCTGTCTAATATTGGTATAAATTTAATACAATGTTAAGAATGTGATACAAAACTAAAAGATAATTAACATATATTATTTTAAAATTATTAGAAATACTTAAACTTGTGTTGAACTTCTGTTTACTGGGAAGCAAAAGAACCAAAAATAAAATTTCATTTTGTAAAGACAATTTTACTTCTACTCAAAACGCACTAGTTTTACTGCGATATGCATATTGTAGCATTACTTATTTATGCGTGCAGTATGACTGCATTTAAACCTTGATAGTTTAAATATACGGGAATAATATTAAAACAAATACCAAGGAAGAAACAATTCTAACAATCTTGACCACCAACCTTGATTTAGAAAGCCGTAATTTGGCAACGGTTCGTAGAAAAGTGTAAACCTTGACTCTAAATAATGATATCGCCTGGGGAAATCAAAAGCACATCTGTTTAATTCAATTCCAATTGAAGGTCAGAGTGCAGAGCTGTGCAAAGAGAGGTGGATGGTCATATATTTTTGAACAAGACTGTACGTTTTAATGATGTTTGGAAGTATCTGATACGTACGAAAATATTTAATAAAAGCTGTAATAGGTTTTTTTCGGTCCCAAACCCCGAGAGGTTAATACTAAAAGAAGACACTCTAGTTAAAGATATAAGTTTTTATACAACATTCATAACAGTAGACAACATTAAAAGCCTAATATTTGAGCAAGATTCAGATGAGTACTCTGCAAGAACTTGAGTTTGCAACAAACCTTGTAGTCTTTTTAACAACCTTGAGTACTTACTTTTAAACGAAATTACATTTTCTTAGAAACAGCTCCTTCTTATTTAACTTCAGTTATGAAAACTCCATATTTGTTTGATGAAAGCATAAATCAACCCAGTACATGATTTGGTCATCTATAAATGGTTAACCGCCCCGATGTGACGCTATATAAGACGAAGTCAACTAAAGTGAAATTCGAACCAGTTCTTAGGTTTACCGTATTTTTGAAGTACGCAACGCAACCGTTAATTGAAATACAGAACAACGAGTACAGAAATTTCCGGCCTTAGCCACATGGTCAGTATTGGACAAAGACTTAAAGTTGTGAAATGTTACCTTTTTTGACCAACAACTATCTGCATTTATAAAGCAGCATTTTAGTGAATTTGTGCTTAAACATTTTGCAAAACTTATTTCATTTTCTTTGTTGTGGAAGGCCTCAGTTCTCACACTTTATATTAATTAACAGAGGGAATATACGGTGGCTCATTTGTTGCTTCGAATGCCGGTGACAATAGTTAAGTGGTCTCGGACGTTTGGATCATAAGGCACAATCAAATATGGGATCGAGTCTCGGTCATAAAAAGTAATCGTAAAAAGTGAAATTAGGACAGTTGTGATAATTTAAAAAAATTCTAGCAACTGATAAATATTTGGTCAATCAGTAAAATGTAGTAGAGCTCTCGTCATTGGTGCAAGAGGTCCATGGTTTGATTTCAGTCCATTTGAGTTAGCGGTGAACAAGTATTGTGTCCATGAGCTGTTACGGAGTTCTTTCGCTTTGTCCTACATTTTCATTTTACCAGTTCTTATATAATCAATAATTTTCACGAACGACCTATAACCTTTAATCTACAGGACACAAATGTGGGACTAGAAAGTTCATTTTTAAATTTCATTTCAAGATTTCTCCGTCCGTACTTTTAGTGTTTGACACATGAACAACAAAGTGTTTTGAATGAATTTAACAAAATAAGTAAAGTGTGTGTTAATATTGTGTTATATGTCAAATTATATTTAACTTGTATTGAAATTCAAGTAGCAGGTGGGAGAAATTTCAGGTTTCACACTACTATAAAAATTCACAATATAATGTGTCGAAAATTGAAGTCTATTTGACAGGATCATTTTAGCTCAGGTTCTGCATTGTCAACTACGTATATTTTCATAATCACCAGAGATCTAGATATTATTCCACTACTTGCTGTAAGTATTCATGGGTGTGATAATGCTTTTCGTATTTACGTTTTCCATATGCCAAGAATGGGAGAGGATGTTTCGTTATGGCTTATGCCGTGTTTTTACGCTTGCGTGATGGTGACTAACATCAATAATACAATATGTATTTCATGTTAGTTTGCCCCATCGATATAGTAAATATTCTTTTCACCTATTTGTATCAGTATGGTAAACCAACGTTTTCTTCTTTACAATTGCTATCGCGAGAGAAAACTTTATTACAAGAGCATTATACTCAGTTACGAGATTGCTTCTTCCAATAATTATCTGTAAAAGACTTATAGTCTTCTATATAGTCAGATGTGAGAAACAATTTGTAAATAATATTGGCCTATGTAGCCCACTGATGTTTTCTTCTTCCTGTGTTACTCGACACCTTAACAGTGAAATATGTCAATTTTCATTGTAAGAAAACATATTTAAAAAAATAAAATTGTTCACTTTTTTTAATAAAAGTCGATTTTGAATTTCTAAAAATAAATTTAGATAGTTTATTTGAAAACTAAAAGATGAAATTCTATCCTTTTTGCTACTTCCTCTCTGTAACTATTTTCTTGATTTTAACATGTTGTGGGAACAATATATTTTATATGTGAGGTTAAAGTGTATAGTAGAACCCGTATATTGTAACTTCAAGCACAAAAAAGAAACTACATGTACACCCACCCACAAAAGTATTTCCCCCCTTAAGTGCTCTAATTCCATTACTTGGGGTCCAGGTCTTTTGCAGTTGTGAGAACGCCTAGACAGATGCAACCCAATTTACACGTAACTTTTCTCGTCACTGATAGCAATCGGTAGCACTGAGTCAAGTCTGTATGGAAGTAAAATTGTGAGTAGATGACGGACGAAACATTTCTCCATTCTGAGATTAATCTCTCTGGTTCAGAGCGTGTTGTCCAATCAATATCATATGTTAATCTCAATATTGCTGTGTATGTAATGTATTTTTTCATTATACACCGTATATTCAAAGAAATAAAAACACTGATCACATAAGAATCAGAAAATGCTTGAAAGTAGCCGAAGATATCAAATCTAGAACAATTGCTGAAAATAAGTTTGTAAATGATTGCCTCCATTGACAGGCCTTCTCCAATTCTCTTCATTCCAACATCTTTTTCTTTCTGGAGGAGAGAAGATCTTGCTTGTCACACTGAGTATGAATTGAAATTGAAATTGAAACAGAAACACTTGAAAAGTTTCAGCCTGGCCGGGATTGGAACCTGGGGCAACCAAATAGTAGTTCAATCCTCTAACCACTCACCTACCGCGCCATTTAAACTTCCACCCACACTCATATCTAGTTAAAGTCGTTCCTTGGAAAAATATAAACAAGATATTCAAATATAACAAAAAAAATATAAACAAAATATAAAAAAAGATATAAAAAAGAAAAAAAGCAACTTGTGTGAGTGTCTTAATGACACTCGAGATTTCCTAGTTTAACTCAAAAACAAGTTATATAGACGTTGCTCAATGACGAAAGTTGAAGCTACGTCATCGACAGAGCTGCAACAGCCTCAAAGAGAAGCTCCCCGCCGTTCGAAGGAGCCCATTTTGAGACAAAATTTTCTTAGTCCATATACGATACAACGGTTCCTTAATTATTGAGCCATTAAAACACACCAATTACCTTTTACACACGTGGTTTAATAATTATATAAGAGATGCGTACAGATTACCTACAACACACCTTTTCAAGATGTCTGTTTTCTTAACTGAATAAATCTATTTATTATATATTGTCATGACGACGACCTCGAGATTAGATTACATAACAACATTTGAATATCTTTATGTATGAACAGTATAACCATATTATTTCTTTTTCCTTCTCTTCTTCTAATAACAGAATCAGCCTATTACATATTTGAAATGCATCATGGCCCAAAATTACAAGCAAATAATAATTTACAAGTGAAATAACAAGTAAAAATATACAACATACTGTTGTATATTGTGGCGCTCGACGGACGTTCCTTTTTATTCAATTATTCAATAAAAATAAAAAGAACTTTGGACCGTTAACCTTTATACTCTTTTTAAGTGCCCCTCGTGTATACAATATATCTCATATCATAGTACACAAGTATTTCCTTATTTTTTACACAAAAAATAATATTTATAATTATATTCCCTTATAATTAACTCCATAGTCGACGATTACATGGTACGTTACAAAAAATACGGTCAATATATTAATTGAAGTCCATTATAGGCCATAAAGAAAAAAAATGGTTAACAAGAATATATGAATTTAAGTTCAAAGTTCTTGGAAAAACGTATAAATTAGATTTTCATTACCCATTATTTTTCCATAAAATATGTAACATCAATTTTACATAACTGTCATTACTTTCTTACGTTTCCATTAAAAATATCTTCTTTTATTCTTTAACATTTATATTATTGGCATAAAATTCGAATAGAACGTGAACATAAAAGCAAGAATTTTTTGGATACGAATTGCTTAACCCTTTCACTGTGGAAGGCGACGGAAAAAAATTTCCCTAACCTGCAAATGTCGATTATAGTCGACGTGTTAAAATTTGTCTGTATCTTGGTTTTGTCGATTGTAGTCGCCAAAGGTTTTTTGTGTGATTTCTATTGTTTATCGAAAACAATAGAACACAAAAAATGAACGGTACAACTTTGGCGACTACTCTCGACAAAGCCAAGATACGGACAAACAAATTTTAACACGTCGACTATAGTCGACATTCGCATGTTAAGGAAATTTGGTTCTGTCGACAAAAGTCGACTTCCTCTGTGAAAGGGTTAAAGAAAACGTAAAGTATTAACTTTAATATATATATTCTCGCATTACAAAAATGCTTTCAAATATACTCTATAACATGAAACACCTATAATCCGATTAACATGAAACACGAATAATGCGATTAATATTGCTTTTTGCAATCATAGGAAAACACATGAATAGTATAAAATGCAAATATCAAATAATACACATAACATTAAGGCATTTTTTTGACATAAATTGAATAATTACTATTATAGATATAAACTCAAAGTTTAAATAACATAAAGTAAAATACCTTCAATTAAAGCTTACGTGACTCATAGCTTCAGTTAAATTACATTGTATTCCACATTCTTCAGTACTTTCTTGGTGACTATGCACTGTTACAGCATTCGGATTCCTATGAATGTAATTTCTGCCATCTGTAAATGGATTTTGTGTAAACAGGCGATGGTTATTGTTCCTATTGAAATTCCGATTACTATTTCTAAAATTACTATTTCCATTTCTGCGATTAGGTTGCGTCTGATTGCCGGTAACATTGTGACCATTTATTCTACTATTAAAACAGTACGAATTAGAAGTATTTTCAGGTTGTATATTTAAGTTGCGAACAGGAGCATACTGAATATGATTACGACCAGAATTACATTGACCTCTATCCTGCCCTCTATTACCATTTTGTACTGCAGATTGACTCTCATAATTTTGAATAAGCATAATCAAATGATTGAAATTGATACATTGTGCAGACATTAATAACTGTTGTAACCTAAAAGGTAATAGGTTTCGAATAGAAGCAATAATTCGGGATTCCGGATGACTTGGATTTAATGACCTTAACTCATCATAGGTAGAAACCACAAATTCAGTAATGCTTCTATGGACCTTAGTATTAAATGGTTTCGTTCTCAATAAAGCATCCCTATTTGCAATCATAAACTCATTCTCATAGTTGCATAATAAGGCATTTTTAAAATCAGAATAGGTATGTAGACTACTCCTAATGGCCTTGAACCATGTCAAACCAGGTGGCAATAGTATATGTGGTAACAACTTTAAAAATTGAGACTCGTCTACACCCGTTAGTTCGCATTCATCCTCAAACTTTCCAATAAACCCTCTCGCACGTATGTCTTCCGGTACAGCACTAAATTTAGTAAGTGCTTTTACTTCACTAAACCGTAATGATTTACCTGTATTGACCTTCAAATACCTGTGGTGATTACGTTTCTGCCTGGATGATCGAATCGTTCTCCTTTCTCCTTCTGTACTATCTTCATTACAGTTTGAAGATTCATTACATTCAAACGTTGCTCTGGGATGACTTGTAGATTCCCAACCGATGGATGTAGGGTGTACAGTATTCGTGTGTCCACCATTTCGCACTGCACTCTCGTGAACACACTTTTCTTTAATGAAGTTCACTTCATCCTGCAACTGCTTAATTGATTGGCATGTTCATTTACCACTGTTTCTATAATATCTACAGAGTCCTGAACCTCGGTGCATCTTTGTACTATCTTTTCCATATCTTCATCATAGCGTCCAAATTTGGCTGCAATTTGCTGGTTCACCTGATTTAATTGTACTTGTATTTGGTCCCATTTGCCGTCGTTACGTTGCTGTAATTGCTCCAGCTTTTCGTCAAAATGTTGAGCTTGTAGATTCATTTTTTGGTCTAACTTCTGTGCTTGTAAATTCATTTTTTGGTCTAATTGTTCAAACTGTTGAGCTTAATCCCGAGCTTGATCCTTAATTTGATGTGATATCTCATCACTTCTTCGAGCTTGGTCCTTAATTTGTTCTGATGTCTCATCACTTCTTCGAGCTTGGTCCTTAATCATGTTCTCTGGAGAGTTTATAACAGTACGAATAGTTTGGTTATCAGTTGCTCCACTATCTGTAGCACTCATAATATTCCTGTTTATTATTTTGCCACTTCTCAAAATAGTGAAATTGATGTTGGGCTCAATGTTGATCGTTTTTACTATACTTCTAAACGACACAACTTTTCTCTCACTCCCGGGTTCCGGCACCAATTTACAACGGTTCCTTAATTATTGAGCCATTAAAACACACCAATTACCTTTTACACACGTGGTTTAATAATTATATAAGAGATGCGTACAGATTACTTACAACACACCTTTTCAAGATGTCTGTTTTATTAGCTGAATAAATCTATTCATTATATGTTGTCATGACGACGACCTCGAGATTAGATTACATAACAGCATTGGAATATCATTTGAATATATTACATAACAACATATTAACATTATAACCATATTATTTCTTTTTCTTTCTCTTCTTCTAATAACAGAATCAGCCTATTACATATTTAAAATACATCATGGCCCAAAATTACAAGCAAATAATAATTTACAAGTGAAATAACAAGTAAAAATATACGACATACTGTTGTAACGATACGAACATGAAATTAAAAATGAAGCATCAAATAGGGTCGCTATATTACATAAACTAAACAGCACACGAAAGGTAAATAGAACGAAAATGAGCCCTGTGCCCATTCAGTAAAAAATGACTACTATTAGGGGCTCTAGAAATAATATTTATTCGTATTTCTTTGACATTTCCTTAATAATTTTGTCATGTATGGAATGGGCCCAGGGAGTAACTAACGGAAGCGCAGACATTGCTGTGGTGGAGGGCCTATAGGCTCCGGTGGAGCCATAAAGGTTAAGAGAAAGTTGGAAAGAGGGGACCCAAGAATTAGAAAAAATAACATTTTGTAGGAGTTCCAAACAAGCTTATTAATGCCTGCCCCCCCAGAAAAGAATCTAAGTTACGGCGTTGGTCATCGGTTGCAGGGATAGTCCCGATTTACATCACATTTCGTTTTTACCATAACTTCTAATTTCCAAAAAAGAAAAGACGACAGGAACTATTTTCACATTCTTTGAATTATATCAATACGTGTAGAAATAGACAGTTATATGTTTATGTTCCATAACTACTAGTTTATTTTCTTATATTCATATGAGGAATTTGTGGCAAATTGAGCCGGTGGCACTAGCTGAGTGATCTCGGGCGTTCGGCTTCTGATCATGAGGCGCAATCCACTAGAGGTTGGAATTCCTCTGAAGAGCAATGTGGGAATTTTAACTGTCCTCAGTATTTCTGTGTTCGTGTCCTTGTAGTGTTTGGAATACGAAGAAAGTGCATGAGGCGCCATTGACGAACAATACTCCGTTTGGTGCGATTTGTTTAAAAAAAAATGTTAAAGCACGGAATTCCCATTGCAGGTACCTGGGTTCAAATCCCGTCGTGGCAATTATTAATTATTCTGAATGGGAAGACAATGTTTATGTAACTTGTATTGTAACTATGTTATTCCTTTATTATTATTATTATTATTATTATTATTATTATTATTATTATTATTATTACCACAGAAAGAAAGAAATTAACATAGTAGAAGGTATTCATAGGAACAGAAAGGATATGCAGTATGTCAGATGTTTCTTAGGTCTACACATGAACGCAATAATAGTATGTTTATGCATTTACAGAGAGAATTATTATTTTTGACTACAAGAATTGGCATATAAATATTTGTTAACTTATAACAGTAATGCATTTTGTTTGGCCATTTTTCTAGATAGAAAGGTGAGGTGACATCTTAAATAGGATCATTCCGGTGACTATAGTTGTAAGTTCGATCACTATTTGCAATTTGTGCATAGGTAGGAACAATTCATTGGAACTCATTTTCGGCCCATACTACGGCAGTAAGGACGTGTTTACCCCTCATGTGCTCATCAATTCTTATCGAAACACGTTAATTGCCAGACAGTTACGAATGAAGTTGATACGGATGGCGTAATTTTGTGTTGTTGGCATTTTACCTGTGAAGGAGGTCGTCTCAACTCTTAGACCCAGAGAAATTTAATATTTATCATGTTAGTATACATCAGATGTATCAATATTGCAAATTATAAAAATTTGCTGAATTGCCACAGCCGACATCGAGATCGCGTCCCCAACATTATGAAACTAGCGCTTAAGCCACTACTCTAATATATTACTATTGTGGGAGAAGGAAATTGGAGCTGCAGTGAATTCAGTAATTACACACTTTTACTCCAGTATAATAATGCTGAAACTTTCTGATTTCAGTCATGATAAAATAGCAAAATATTATGCAAAAAAGAATAGTCCAGAAAAGTCAACGTTAAATTGAAAACTCATATCTACGGAGGCGCTGCCGTATGCTCTCTCCTTGGGTCCTGACTTTTCACGGCACGGCATTGGACACATACTCATGTTGACTGGAATCCGGTCTTTCAGGGAACTGGATTATTTTTTTAAAGTTAACTAATTTAACGAACCTTCCTCAGTACGTTGCTTCCTATTTTTACGCGTTTTACTCACTTTTACACTACTTCTTTAAGAACAGGGACAAAACGTAGAACCATTGAGGACAGTAAAAATCACAAACACTATTCGCGCGTTCTTCCCTTGCCTCAAGTAAAACAAATATGGTGAACAAGTAATTTTTGGTCTTCCATCTTCTAAGTAGTGTCAAATCCAGAGTTGGGGTGGGTCAAATGGATCGAGTTTTCTGAGTGTGTCAGTGGGTCGTGAGTCAACGGGATATGACCCACTGCGACCCATCATCCAGCGTGACCCACTGCGGCCCACCACCTACCGTCACCCACTCTGCTCGCTGCATTGTAGACAGCAGCTTTTGAACAGCATATTTTTCCACCCTCGTCCCTAGCCATAGAAACTGAAAACACGTTTCTGATTGGTTGCAGCCTGCAATTATCCAAACCTTCTGGTGTATGCATTGTGTATTATAGTATTAATAAAAGGACATTGTCACTTTGTAGGAATTGAAGAAGAAAATTGAGGAAGCAGTCGCGGTTAAATTTACATAATGGCAGGCAAAGTTGAACAAAACGAGCCCTCCGGGGCTTCTAGCCCGCTCCTGCTCCTCCTCCTCCTCCTACTACTACTACTTAAACTGTGGATTCGTATAGCAAAACTGCACACGTAACGTAATCATTTTTTGAGTATTATTTTCATCTTATTTTAATAAAAGAAGTGTTTTGAAATTTTTAAAAGTAAAATACAAAAATAAAAATCTCTCCTTGGCCCGTGTTTGAACCCATTCCGAAACAATTATAATTACTAGCCCATTGCGTTAGTACCTTCGGCCATGAAGACCTCCAGTAACAGACACTTTAGTTTCCCCTTATTTGTGCTACGTGGCGAGAAACGGATAACTCCAACTTACAAGAACCGCGTATTTAGCACCTATGAGTAGGGTCGAGTGTGATTTAAAAATATGTTTCTGAGCAGTGATGAATTTGTCTACGTTTTACTTTCAAGGCCTCCATTTCCCTTTTTCATTGGTTTCTGTTCACATACGTGAGATGAGTATCTCTAAGTGGAAAAAGAACTTGAGGCATTTTTGGATATTGATATTTGTAATTGTAATATTAGGAATAGGACGTATACTGCTACTTGTCTTTCGAGCCACAGCCTAATACTTTTAGAGGAGCTAACTACTGGAAACAATACATTTTTGAATCACTGTAATATATAAACTATAATATAAAAATAAGTATAACTATGCGTGCCTAATCATCACGATATAATTGCAGTCAAATAAAATGGCTTTAGGTATATACAGGGTGTCCGGGAAGTCCTTCCCTGATTACAGAAATTGATAACTCATGCTAGAAATAAGATAGAAATATGAAACTGGTGTTGAATTGTTTACAAACTATAAAAGTTTTTGTCTGTGTTAGGTTTGTTCTGTTTTACCAAGTCTCAATTTTGTTTGTTTTAAGTTTGTAGTACGTAAGTAAGAAGCCCAAGAAGCCATGCCAACCAACCAGGAGAAGGCACAGTGTGTCCTGTGGTACCATGAGACACGATCACCAACCACGGTGCAGAGACAGTTCCAGACAACATTTGGGAGGACTCCACCTGATGTCAAGAGCATTAAAGCCTGGTATGAGAAGTTCAAGAACACAGGGTCGGATGCTGACCTTCCGAGGTCTGGTCGATCAAGAACCTCAGCAGACACGGTGGAGGCTGTGCGACAGTCTTTTCTGAGAAGTCCTAAGAAATCGGTGCGCAGGGCCTCACGTGAATTACAGATGCCGAAAAGCTCTATCCATGACATTTTACACAAACGTTTATTGTTTCGTGCTTACAAAGTGCAACTCGTTCAGGACTTGTTGCCCGACGACGGTACACGTCGATATGACTTTGCGGTCGAAATGCTATCACGTATTGAGGACGATAATGGTTATCTCAGACGAATTGCCTTTTCCGACGAAGCGACATTCTTTGTCAGTGGAGTAGTGAATCGCCATAAGGTACGCATTTGGGGTTCAGAATCCCCCAGGGAGGTCAGGGAGTTCACCAGAGGCAGTCCAAAGGTGAATGTTTGGTGCGCGTTATTGCACGATCGAATTATCGGGCCATTCTTCTTCGCTGAGGATACCATCACATCTGCAGTGTACCTGGATATGTTGCAGCTGTATGCTGTTCCTCAGCTGCTTCAGTATCGCCCCGATGTCGTTTTTCAGCAAGACGGTGCACCACCTCATTGGGGTTTGGACGTCCGTGCCTATCTCGATAGGACATTTCCTGGGCGATGGATTGGTCGTGATGGACCAACAGCTTGGCCTCCACGCTCTCCTGACATAACCCCATTAGACTTCTTTTTATGGGATTATGTCAAGGATGAGGTCTACCGAACACGTGTACCAGATCTTGAAACCCTGCAGCAACGAATAACCACAGTCGTTGCATCGATCCCTCCAGTGATGTTGGCTAATGTGTGGATGGAAATTGAATATCGCCTAGATGTGCTACGTGCTACCAAGGGTGCTCATGTGGAAGTGTACTGATGTGACCAAAACTTTTATAGTTTGTAAACAATTCAACACCAGTTCCATATTTCTATCTTATTTCTAGCCTGAGTTATCAATTTCTGTAATCAGGGAAGGACTTCTCGGACACCCTGTAGTTAGGACTTAATACAAACTGTGATATCATCATAAATCGTTCATTATAATAATATCCTAAGAAATAGTGGGGACACGAATATTTGCGAAAAAAAACTTGAATATCTCACAAGCCGTTAAATTTACGGAGATGAAATTTAGTATATTAACTCGTTGTTGAAAATGAACAGAAAGTCTCCTAGCAACTTTTAACATTCTCCTTTACGGGGAGGGGTGCACTTTCTACATATGGTAAATAGATAGTGCGTTAGTTTGTAAAAATAATCGAAAACGATCGATATTAGTTGAGAAAGAAGAAATACAGCCGGGGCCAATTCCCGGAGGGACCTTATGTGGTTGGGATTCCCGTTAATCCGTACTTCATGACATAAGCGTCAGTGGACCACCGATAGGCAACTAGCGACATCTCTAGTCAAATTTTCGGCCCCGCAGCGACGATCATTGGTGGCCCCTCTTCCGTTCTAAAAAAATATACCACCGGCAGCCCACCAATAGCAGAGACCCGACAAAACGCCTATGAATCACAAAATTACTCACCCAAAATATGTCAAATCGCCTATATGGGAACTTTGTTTACATTAAGGTTAGTCTAAGAAACACTAAAATGTCTCCAAAAGCACCCCGGAGGGTGCTAGAAGCATTACTGGGCGGGTGTTCATCCGACTTTGCCACGGAGACGATGAGGGAAACGTCGCATGTAAAGGGATAAATCGTTGTGGTCTTTTTAATTTGGACAATCAGAGTGCTCTTTTAACCGTGTATATGAGACGATAACTGTTTGGGATAACATGCGTTCCCCATATAATTTTATAACAAAATGATGCGCGTCCATTTACTTTATTTCATTGATCTCCTACATTGGCTTTTAAATGATCGGTCACAATTGTCATCTAAATTAATTCAATTATACTCACACATCCCAGATTTTTCACTTTATGATGTTGAGCCAGGGATTACTCTTCACCTCCGTAGATCCTTTCAGAAACAATTCGTCAGGAAAAAATAATATATAATAATAACCGCATGCACATGGCTGGCGATAGTTCGTTTTGGTCCCTTCGCGATTCTCCGCGAGAAATCGAAGAAGCGCTGACTAAAATGAATCCTTCGCTGCTATGCGGTGGTAACTTCAAAACCCCGACTCTAGATATCTCTTTGAACTCGACGAACGAGACGTATTTCGACGCGTCGTTATAGCGAAGGTCGACATTTACCGGAAATTGGGCCAGTAGGTGTTGACGACGTTTACGGCATAGGGTTTCTGTGCGAAATTCAAAATTCTCATTTTAATTTTTCAATTGTTTTCTTTTATTTTACAGGTTTTTTAATATAGTACAACTTGTACAGTAATCTTTAAGCTTTCTAATGGTGTTTGTTCCACGTCTCTAGTGTACATATTAACCATTTTACGAGAATTTTTAATAATCTTTGTAAGTAAAAAATGCCCTTATGGGCATTTTTGAACACCCTCTATGGGTAGACTTTCAGGCGGAAAGAGGTAATATTTGGTATTTTTTCATCTCCCACTGTAATAAAGTTGTGCATCTTTCTTATTTTTTTAAAAAAAAATTTCAGATGGTGAACTCTGATGACTGGTTGATTTGACATGGAATGTCTCTTTACTCACTTTAACAGTTTTTCCAGTAATTCTTTAAGAACAGGGACAAAAACACAGAAATATTGAGTACAGTAAAAAGCACAAACACTATTTGCACGTTCTTCCCTTGCCTGAAGGAAAACAATAAAATATGATGAACATCAAATTTTTGGTCTTCCATCTTCTATGTGTTGTCAAATCTGTAAAACGAAACCAAACAAAGAGCGATATTAATACACAAAACGCTCAACATCTTAGCTATTCATGACATAACTATTGCATGATCCGAATAACTCCAGTATATCCAGAAATCATCATTTGTCATATTTTACCGAAATACGTCATGACTTTTCCGACAACCTGATTCTTTAAATGTTTTTAATACGCGAAGTTCATTGATCTGATCACTTATTCACTTACTCTCTTATGATCATCAAAATCTTTTGGGTACTTCCCGTAAATATAGAACGGTGAAATATAGTATCCAGGCTTGGGGTAGCATGCAAGTAAACAAATAAAAAGCAAGAGGATGATATTTCCCTCCGCCAAGTCCCATTCAATGGAGTGTGTTGATTATTCAACAAAAAGAGGTGAAAGCCAGTCAGAAAATTCATAAAATATAAAATATGTAGCCAAGTCTCGACTTTGCAATAATAATACCGGGATTGTACCCAGTCACTGTAATGGCAGTTCTCTGCTCTCACACTTTGCGATCAATTTCTCAGCCAAAGGTAAGAAAATAAACTAGTAGTTATATTAGACAATCATAGCACACACTATTTGTACACGTGTTGATAGGATTCAAAGAATGTGAAAATAATTCCTATCGTCTTTTCTTCTTTGGAAACTAGAAGGTAAAGAAAAATTGTAGGGATGATCACGAGCGAGTTCGAGCGAGTTTTACTGAAACTCGACTCGACTCGACTCGAAACAGACATCTTTCAGCTCCACTAAAGAACTCGACTCGAAAAATTTCCTCCAACTCGATTTTACTCGAGTTTCGAAGTTGACTCGGGTTTCGATTCGATTCGAGTGAAAACGAGGAAACTCGAACCAAATGCTGTGTGTAGATTTAAGTACTTTCTTCAAGTATCCTTCATAAACAATATAATTATTATCAATGCTACTACTACTACTACTACTATTTCTTCTATTATTATTATTATTATTATTATTATAACAACAACACCAAGTATAAACATGAAAGATAGGTATATCTGAATACTAAACATTAGTTGACTGCTGACCTCGGTAGTCGTGAAGTCTAGGAGGCAAGGACATCGTTCACGAAGTTCTGGATTTGACTTCCGGAGAAGCAAGCATCCGGGCTTAAACCGAAAATCGTTACAAATTAGAGTGCGCCGGCCAAACTTGTTCAAAACTGCTTGACCCGAGTTTATGGTTCTTAACGACTTCAACGGATCGGCTCACAGCTCATTCCCTATCGAGACGCTCACCTGAGGTGCCTCTTGTCAACCGAGCCGACTCGAGCTGTTCGCTCAGTTGAACCGAGCTCAGTCGGTTAACATCACTACCCGGGTTCGGCTGCTTCGGCTCAAATCTTCGACCGTGCAGGTCTTAAACTTGGTGGTAAGAAATACGGTATATACTTATTTCTTACGACATTTGAGGCTGTCTTGTTATAAAAATCCATTGTCGTCTTGTTAATCGGGAGGAGATGAGATTCCAGCAATGTCCCATCTCATGAGTAACACTAAAAATATTCCATATTACTGCTTACATTTCTCATAGCTTTCGCTTTCCAGTCTAATCAGGTGATGATTACAAAACAGGCTAAAACGAGCAAAACGAGCGAGCCATTTTATCACACTTGACTCGACTGAAACTCGATCTCAGAACAGTGACTCCATTTGGTACTCGACTGGAGAAAATTACCTTTGACTCGACTCGAAACTCGACTCGAATTCGCTTCGAGTTTCGAGTCGAGTCGAGTTTTAGCTCGACTGCTGCCCATACCTAAATAATTGTAATGTAAATCGGGACCATTGCTGAAAACTTTAACGTAGCCTTAACTTGAAGAGCGTTTCGTGATATGGGCGTTCGCCATATAATTTTATAACAAAATTACGCGCATCTATTTACTTTATCTCATAATTCTTCCATATTCACTTTCTAATATTCGGCGACAGTTGCCATCGAAATTCATACAATTATGTGAATAATAATAATAATAATAATAATAATAATAATAATAATAATAATAATAATAATAATAATAATAATAATAATGTCATTTACGTAAACAATACCTTCCAATAAAGATAGAAATAAATGTCACGACGGGAATCGAACCCGGATCACTGAAATGGCAGATCTCTGCTTTCACACTTTGCCATCTTCTTTTATTATTATTTTCATTTGATTACATTACAGGAACTTATAACATCTCAGTTTATATATTCATTATACAAGATTCGTAAGTAGTGAGCAACATATTTGTTTTCGCACTGTACAGGAAATCTTTTACAAACATTTTTCAGAAAAATAATGTAATCAAACATATTGCCACACGGATACGTATCCATGATATAGAAAAGTGATTGTCCAATTAGCCAGGTTGCAGTATTGTGTTTTGTGATCGGAAAGAAACGATATTCTGGAAACAGTATACACTGAGGTCAAACACAGTGTCATGTAAACGGCAGATGACACTTAACATTCGTGTTAACGTTCTCCAGATATCAGGTGATTGAGCACAGAATTGCAGTCTGTGCTCAATCGTATCAGGTTGAGCACACTGTTGACACATATCCGTTTGAGTACACCAATATGTTTTAATTTAACATTAGTAGGAACAAGTTCATTCACAATAATATACCAGGTACTCCTTACCTGCGTTGACAGAGTAACATTGTGCCCATATCATCTTCCAGTTTTTTGTGTATAACTTTTGCTGAACGTGCGGAACCATTTTGTTGTATAGAGGTTCAAGTAAGTACTGACCAAGAAATTTTACATTGAAATAATTGGTAGGATCCAAGAGAGATAGATACGACCAACCTTGTACTCATTGTTTAATATACATAGGGGCGTCTTTTGGGACTCTATATAAGGGTGGTTGGGTGCTGGAAATGAGACCATCCAGCACGAAAGCCACTGATGTGTAATACTGTCAGGAAATTGATATTGCTTATAATTATTGGTTAAGAAGAACGCCTTACATTTCTCACGTATCGAAATGAGCTTTAAGCCCCCTTGTTTCCAAGGTAGAGTAAGGGTGTTACGTGTGAGACGAAAATAATGTCCTGCCCAAATAAACCAACCAATAAAACAACGAAGTTTTCGAAGATGTAAGTCGGATATATGTACGCGTAATAACATAATTTTGCACACAAATAACTATTTACATACCAAATACGTTGGATAAGGTCTAATTTGCGTAATTTTTGTTGGAGACACAGCCCGCGCACATTATTCAGTAATGGATCCCAAATCCTTTCATTATGGATACTGTCACTATTAGAAAATGTAACACCCAATATTTTAACTTGATCTACTACTTCAACAGCTGAGAAGGGCTGTGGAATGCCATCCATTTTCCAGTTATAAAATTTCAACACTTTTGTTTTACAGAAATTGATATGTTCACCACTAATATCACTGAATTGTCGTAATTGTGCAATAATATACCGAAATTGTCATAATGCCGTGCATTTAATATTCACATCATCAGCATAGGCCGTGACGGAAAGATTTTGCAGGTCGTGAAGCGGAGGTTGTATATACGCAGTCAACTTATATAAAAGAGGTTCAAGAGCAAGCCCAAAAAAACTTGGACATTGGGCAACCTTGTCGCACTCCGCTGTTCAGTGAAATGGACTGAGTGAGAAAACCATTTATCTGTAGTCAAGCTGTCGCCGTGCTATACAGTTGCTGGATAATGTCAAGGAAGCTAAGCGGAAACTTATATGCACTGAGAACTGCAAAAAGATAATCGTGTGATAAGCGATCAAAGGCAATTTGAAAGTCCAATGACACAGGACAGGCCGGTTTCCTAGCAAAAAGAAAATATCCTACTACATCTCGGATCTTCGTAAGTGCATAATACACATTATTTTCTTTATTGAGTGCTGCTTGAAACGGACTAATTTTATCAGCAAAAATATTGCACAGGCGCTGCACTAAAAGTTTGGTGAATAATTTTAAGCCAGTATTTAACAAGGTTATGAGCCTATATGGCGTTTCATCTGTGGCGTCTGCAGATTTTGGATGAAATATCACGCGACCCTCATTTTGTAGAAAGTTCGGAGATTGTAATAGTTCATTATATAGGGCAAGCATGTCCTTCCCGACTATATCCCAATACTTTTGATAGAATGCATACGATAATCCATCTTCCCCAGGACTGGAGTCACGATTACACTGAGGCAGCGTCCTACTTATTACCTCTTCTGTGGTGGGCGACGTTAAGCACTGGCGCTCTATATCCGATAGGACGGGAAGGGGGAGATTCAGGTATTGCTGGTATCCATCTTGAGGTGCCTCATATTTGTCGTACAAGTTCCTATAGTGATCAAAAAAAACCTACTGTATCTCGGAGAGGGACGTGATCGTTCGATTATCATGCTTTATGACGTCAATAACCTTCTCAACCCGACGTTTATGTTGAGCCATGTAACGGTGCAGGGTAATATGTTCATCGGCAAGTCAACTACCGGGAGACAGGCTATGAGCATATTTTCTGACCGAAGTAGCCTGGATTTGTTTGATCCAAGCCTTACTTTTGTTAATAGCTATCATATTTTGCTGTGAACTGGGAAGGAACCATAACTCCTGTAGAGGTCGATACAGATATGCGAGACTTTCTCGTTTTTCTCTTTGTACTACAGCTCCTTGCCATTAAAAAAAAAAACTCTGTATTTTTGGCTTAACGTATTTAACCCACCATTCATTTAAAGTTGGATAGTAATTACGTTGTCGGAGCCAGTACTTTCATTTCAGACGAAAGATACATTTCGTTTCAGGATGATTAAGTAATTGATTGTTTAATTTCCACGCAGCCTTTCTGTAAGTAACCGAAACACCTAGGTTGTACTTGTATGTCCATAATATTGCTGCGTGATCACTGAATGGTATAATCTGTAAATGAATATCGCTGACAGAAGCGATTAAGCCAGTTGTTGTATGACATCTATCAATGCGACTAGACATACTTTGAGTCTTTTAAGTAAACTGAAGATCCTGGTGGTGTTGAATCCAAGCGTCCTTGAGTTTGAGGGAGGAAATTAATTTTTGGAGAGCAGTGGAAGGAATGAACTTCGAGGTAGTGTCTATCTCACGATTCACAACATTAAAGTCCCCAGCCAATATTATTTTTTCGGAATAGTGGGAAATAAAGCTAAAATGTGTTCATTGTAAAACTGTTCTCTTGCATTCCTATTATTTGAACCACTCGGGGCATAAATGTTAATCAGAAAATGATCATCTCTACTTACGGTGATACCCCTGCCACATGGAAGATACACAACATTCCTAACCTCGACACCTCTTTTACATAAGATTGCAGTACCTCGGTGTTGAGGGCCCACGTTCACATAGGCTTGATACATAGGGAGGAAGTCAAAATTCTGAAACTCTACTTCTTGCATTAATATGAATTCAACTGATGTTTGCATGATAAAACTACGTAATAGATTACGATTACTATCACTAGAAATCCCTCGAATATTTAACGAGATATAAGATTGTGAATTGGAACTAGGAATTGATTGCATAAACAATGTATAAACAATTAAAAAAATAAATAAACAATACAGGGCAACCACTTCCCTGCAAAACCTTGGACTTCTCGACACATTAGTAAACACTATGTTTATGCTTATAGAATGTAAACACCAGCGATAGCCATGTAGTGTGGATCGAAGGACAATAGGAAATGTTTACCTCTCAAGTATAAACAAGTAACATTCCTGTTCTTGAATAGGAAGGAAGCCTTTACACTGAACACTTGCTTTGACTGTCGCGTGGTACATTGGTGTTAATCGACAGGTATACACGGAGCAACGTGTTATTCATTTACTATTGCTATGTTTTCACGTGCCACTGCTGCTGGCACCGAAACAGTCTGAGAATTCCACACGGACAACTCACTTGCTTTGATTCATTGTCTTTCAACTTTTTTTTTTTTTTGAGAACTGGGTCACTCACTATAGCCACTCAAGGAGGAGAAGGAACTACCACAGAGGAGGTGGAAGGAGAAGGAGAGCGAACAGGCTCGTCTTGTTTTTGTGGGCACTCAGACGAAAAAAACAGTATTCACAGCGTGTTGTGTCTCTCGTAGTTGTATAGGATGCTCACATGTGACACTACTATCTTGTTTCCGTTCCTCTTGTTCTATTGTGGCAAGTGGTTCAAATTGACTTCAAAGAGGGGGGAAGTCCTTATCAGCATGGAGATTAACATCCTCGGCAACTGAAGTGTTTTCCAATTTCATAGTTTGGTCATTAAGCTCATTAGTCATCGTTTTAGCACTGAAAGATGGATAAAAGTTCGGAGTGGTGGGCATTTTTCCAGTAGAAAGTTCGGTCATCTTAAATCCAATAACGGGAACTGTAGGCATCTTTATTTCGTTTTGCGAGGGCAGGAACTTGCGACGTGTGTAAGAGCTAGGCAAATGAAGCACGGAGTGGTTGACCTTTTTAATACATCACAGTAACACGACAACCCCGTACCACAATTTTTGCGGGAACATGTTTCCCGAAACACATCTGCACAACACGATTGCCATTGTAAATGGAAAAAGGGAGGGTATTCGACCACATTTCTTCATTTATGGAGATGATCTTTCCAAAGGGGCAAAGCACAGTACTGAGTTCGTCGTTACTAATTTCCATCGGGAGATCCAAAATACATACACGAGTGTACTGTATACTAGCATTTGAAATTTTGACCTGACTTACTGTTCCATTTTCACGTCGAAAATCCAGTGATTCCGGGTTTCGTCGTAAAAATGTGTCAACATTCTCTTGCGATTTAAACTTTAAATATAAGCTATAATCATCATTGTGAAGTTGAATAGCTTCAAGATCCTGTATTCATAACTGTATCTCGTTAATTAGCCAAGTCTGGATGAGCGCAACGGAAGGCCGGATATTTCTTGTCGTCTTGTCAAATGCAAGCCGCACAGTATTTTTCCGTAGGTTATTCATGGCTGAAAAAACAAAACGGGGTACTAAATTCATTAAACTGCTTGTCACTGGTATGAGCTGTTAGTTTACACTGGTACACTGTATTTCCTGCTACTGAGAACACACAACTGAAGCTCTGCAAACTAATCACTCAAACAATTTCAAACGAACGTAAAAAGCTCGTTGAGATGGGAGGCACACCACAGCGATGTTCACTACACCGCTGCTCACGGCAAACTCTGCCATCAATTCCTCATTCAAAGATAAGAAAATAAACAAGTCGTTATTTTAGATAAACATAGCACACACTATTTCTACACGTGTTGATGCAATTCAAAGAATGCGAAAATAATGTCTGCCGGCTTTTCTTCTTTAGGAATTAGAACCGGTTCAGGCCATTCCTAGTCCTTACTAGTGTACTTTGGGCAAAAAATGACTTTCAAGGAAGTATTCCAAGCTGTGCACAAAATGCAAGTAGTGATCGAACTTACAACGCTAGTCTATGGAATGATCCTATTTAAGATGGCACTTCACATTTCTACCTAGAAGAGGGGCGAAATAAAATGCATTACTATTATCAGCTGATAAATATTTATATTCTGTTTCTTTTCATAAAATGATAATTCTATCTGAAATCCATAAACATAATAATATTATTGCGTTCATGTGTAAACCTAAGAAATATCTCACATACTGTATATCTTTTTAGTTTCTGTGAATAACTTCGACTATGTTACTTTTTGTTTCCTACTTTGTTAAAAAAATTTTATTATTATTATTATTATTATTATTATTATTATTATTATTATTATTAATAATAATAATAATAATAATAATAATAATAATAGAGGAAGAACGTAATTAAATTGCCAATTACATAAACATTATCTTAACATTCAGAATAATTAATGATTGCCACGACGGGATTTGAACCCAGGTAGCTGCAATGTGAGCTTCCTGCTTTCACATTTCTTTTTAAACAAATCGGCCCAACCGGAATATTATTCGCCACTGTTACCTCAAATCCTTTCCACGTAATCCAAACACAACAAGGACAAGAACATAGAAATACTGAGGTAGAGATGCAAGGGCTCGGAAAAAAACCGGCTTTTTTGGAAAAAAACTCGGTTTTTTCTGCTTCGCTTTTTTGCTTGGGAAATTTTGGGCTTTTTTCAAAATTCTGCTTTAGATTGATAAATCAGACTTTGTTTCGCTTCTCTATAACACAAAAAGTCATTTAATTAGTGGTTGATGCTGATAATAATATAAAACCTCGAAAATAAACCATGAATTTCGAAAAGATATTTCAAACATTTTTTTCTTCAACATATTTACATTATGAATTCCACAGGATTAACCAATGTATGTAATAAGAATTTCTTAACCTCCTATATACAAAAGTAAGCAGAGTTGGCAAGAACCATGGTTGTTTTTTAAAAATGCCAAAAACCCGTTTTGGGGGGGATGTTTAAACCAGGCTTTTTTGGTTTAAGCCAGGCTTTTTTGATTTAGATTTTTTGCTTTATGTATTTATATTACATATTCAAAGAAATAAGTTTGTTTCGCCTTGGTGTTATTATGCAACAGCGGGGTTATGCCGGAAGAACTCCCATAAGCTTCAAGAAGTCCGGTCAGTAAATTTCTTAAATTGAGAATCTCCCGAACTAGCCATCGGGAAAATCCCGTCATTACATGAAATGTAAGACAATAACGGGAAAATTTGCATGTAAAATTTAAAGGTCAACGTATCATAATCAGCACACTAAAACTGAGGTATTAAATTACAAATTTAGTACGTAGATATCATTGAAAGTCCAATCCAAACTAATGTTGGAAGCTGCGTAGACAATCGATAAATTTTGCCAATTTCTATCAATATATTTAAGCAATCTTGGCTTCTTTATAAAACAACAGGCATTTAGGCATGCAGATTTATACAATTTGGTTTCGTTTCGCATGTTTAGGTTTAACATCCTTACGAAATACCGAGGTTATCAAGGAGAAGACTTTCGCTTAAACTGACATCCGAACCGCTACTTGGTTTACGCATGAAAGAAGGGTTGTGGTTCGACCGAGAATTGAACATGGGACTTGATTAAAAGGTGAAATAAAACTATTGCAGGTGGTTTGATATCTGGAAACGTCACCATGAAGTTCACACGATTCGCATTTTTCATTCTTTTAATTTTTTTCGTTTAAACCAGTTATTAAAAAAAAAAGTTGGTGTAAATTAGCCAACCCTAAAAGTAAACACTTCTTTTAAAAAAATACACAAATAACTAGCAAAATAATATGTAGTATTTTGACTTCAAAATATTCCATACCCTCTTTTTGAAACAAAATAAAAATTAAAATAAAACATAAGAGAAATACTTAGATTTATATGATACACTTATAGGCTGCACATCTAGAGTTTTGGTTCTGTATATTCTTGAAATTCTACAGTTAAGTTTTATTTAACCACCATCACGGTTTACCCAATCCTCAAGTTTTCTGACTTTTAACAAGAGGGATTCAACATATCATTACGGAACTCTCCCCCCCCCCCCAAAAAAAAAAGGACTACGGAATATATTTAAGTTAAGCTAAATACAACTGCACAACAAACATGACTGAGTGATTAGCTTTTGCGCTTCTATCGGGAAGTCCGGGATTCAACCAGCATTCGACCATCCTGACAAAGCTTTTCTTCATTCCATCTGTGAATGTAGAAATAGTGCATGTACTGTGAGTTGGCCGACTTCCTTTCTTATTGTTTTTAAATCGTTATTATTACTAATTACCAGCAGTGACGGTTTAGCGAAGGTTAGGGGGGCGGTCTTTCGGCCTGAAGCCCGTTCCCCAAAGTTACGGAATGTCTGCAACAAACGAAATATCTATTAGTTATGCCTTTACTCATAAACTTTAAGCTCCCGTCAAATAAAAATTACGAATGTTTAGAAAAACTAAACATTAGTAAGAAAAACCCTTCCCAAAATACTTTTCTAAATCCGCCACTGATTCTCAGTATAAAATGATTTTCAAGGTTGTATCCGGAAGACTATTGCTAAACATATAAACGAAACGAAATATTAGTTATGCCTGTACTCATAAACTTCAAGCACCTCCCAAATAAAATTAGGACTTTTTAGGAAACGAAACAATCAGAAAAAACCCTCCTAAAGTACTTTTCTAAATCCGCTATTGATTATTTGTATAAATTGGTATTCAAGGTTGTGTGCGAAAAATTATTGCTAAATCACTTCACAGCTACAGTATAACAGAAATGTGGAAGTATGGCTTGACGGATATATTGAAAAACTACGCTTTGACAGATAAATAGAAAAACGGGCAAGTTGAACATTTGCGCTAGAAGCTAGAGTTCTAAAAGCTCTTAGAAATGAAACACGGATGACAAACTAAAATGATCTAGAGAAGAAAAAAGATGTCGATAACTCAAAAGTTAAAATAAAGTTAAATAGGCTCTAAAATTGCCCTCAAATACTACATTTTTCATGTTAGCTTTAATTCGTAAAACACGTGCTCCATCCATCTTGATGGTGAATTTCAGAGCGAAATATCGTTTACGTCATGGAATTCTTACCTAATTATAGAATATACTGTAAAAAAGCTATTTAGATAGAAAAATCATGAAAATGAAAAAAGCCAAAATTTCCAAAATTCTCGTTTTTTCCCCAAAAAAGCCAGCTTTTTATGTGAAAAAAACCATCGATTCAAAAAAGCCGGCTTTTTTGCATCTCTATACTGAGGACAGTTAAAATTCCCACATTGCTCTTCAGAGGAATTCCAACCCCTAGTGGATTGCGCCTCATGATCAGAAGCCGAACGCCCGAGATCACTCAGCTAGTGCCACCGGCTCAATTTGCAACAAATTCCTCATATGAATATAAGAAAATAAACTAGTAGTTATGAAACATAAACATAGAACTGTATTTCTACACGTGTTGATATAATTGAAAAAATGTGAAAATAATTTTTGGCGTCTTCTCTGGAAATTAGAAGTTGTGGTAAAGACAAAATGTAATGTAAATCGGGACCATCCCTGCAACCGATGACCAGCGCCGTAACTTAGATTCTTTTCTGGGGGGGGGGCAGCCATTAATAAGCTTATTTGGGACTCCCAGAAAATTTCTAATTCTAATTCTTGGGTCCCCTCTTTCCAACTTTCTCTTAACCTTTATGTCTCCCCCGGAGCCTGTGGGTCATCCAACACGGCAAGGTATGCGGTTCCGTTAGTTACTCCCTGGGTCCATTCCATACATGACAAAATTATTAAGTGGACAATATTGATAAATATCAAAGCCATACGAATAAATATTATTTCTAGAGCCCCTAATAGTAGACATTTGTTTACTGAATGGGCTCAGGACTCGTTTTTATTCTTTTTACCTTTTGTGTGGTGTTTAGTTTATGTAATATAGCGACCCTGTTTCATGCTTTATTTCTAATTTCATGTTCGTATCGTATATGAAGTAAGAAAATTTTGTCTCAAAATGGGTCCCATCGAACGGCAGGGAGCTTCTCTGGTTGGGCAGTTGCCCCTGTCCCCCACAAGTTAGGCTCTGCTGATGATGTAGCCTCATTTTGAAGAACGTTTCGTGATATTTTCCTCATTGAGGAACGTCTATATAACTTGTTTTTGGGTTAAACTAGGAAATCTCGAGTAAGTCGGACACTCACCCAAGTTGCTTGTATTTTCTTATTTATATTTTGTTTGTTTCTGTTATATTTGAGTATCTTGTTATATTTTTCCATGAAACGACTTTAACTAGGTATTATTTTGGGTGGAAGGTAAGTGAGTGGTTAGCGCATTGAACTTCTATTCAGTAGACCCGGATTGGAATCCCGGCCAGGCTGATACTCTTCCAAGTGTTTCTGTTTCGATTTCATTTTCAATGCATACTCAGTGTGCCAAGCAAAATCTTCTCTTCCCTAGAAAGAAAAAGATGTTGGAATAAGGACAATTAAAGAAGGTCTCTCGATGGAGACAGTGATTTACAAACTTATTTCCAGCAATTGTTCCAGATTTGATATTTCGTCTGCTTTCAAACATTTTCTGATTCATATGTGATCAGTGTTTTTATTTCTTTGAATTACAGTATATAATGAAATAATACATTATAGACAAAGCAATTTTGAGATTAACATATGATGTTCGTTGGAAAACACGTTGTGAACCAGAGAGATTAATCTTAGAACTGAAAAAATCTTTCCTGCGTCATCTACTGTCAATTTTGCTTGACTCAGTGCTACAAACTTCTGTCAATGCCGATAAAAGTTACGTGGAAGTTGGGTTGCATCTGTCTAGGCGTTCTCACAAGTGCAAGTAATGGCATTAAAACACTTAGTTGGAAGATAGTTATGTAAATGGTTGTACAAATAATCAAACGTTCCTCTCTTTATGGTTAAATAAAGATCACAAGAAATGGAAACTAAATTCCGGACAACCTACGATGCTTGTTAAAATTTGTTAATAGTATTTTTTGGTGTTTATTTAACATAATTTAAACAAGAAAAAATATTGTTGAACGAGACGAAAGCTAAATTAAACTTATTTGTAGAAAGTTCTGAAGAAATTAAGTCAAACAGACTGTTTTGAAATTTTCAATTGGAAGGCAGGTTCACTAGTCCCATCGCTGTTGTTCCTAGGTTTCTTAAGAAATTTCCTTCGTTTAATTTTCACTTTATGGTTTTAAAGTTAAAAAAAAGTTTAATTCTGGCACAGTGAAAGTCGAAATCTTATACATATATATACATGTATTTCTTCGTTAGCACGTTTGTCCGGTATACAAAAGTACACTATTAGTTGTCATACTTCTAAGTAAATGTATGGAAGAGACTGTGATATGGGAGAGATCGTAGGTAATTTGTCAAGTTTTAGAATGCATTAATCGATTGCACTTCTCACTAGCAACTTCATTTTTGCACTTACGAGGCTTTTCTTCTTCTTCTTCTTCTTCTTCTTCATAGTTTTAGGCAAAAAGACCCAGTCTTAAGAATTGCACAGTACATCTGATTCAAATGCATATACCTATTATAGCCTGTAAGACCCTTGTTTTTACCATTCTTCAATATTCATAAAACGGCTGGATAAAAAATTCCAGAAACAGTAGAACCTTGTGTTTTTTTCAACATCAAAGCAAAGGCCGCCTCTTGTAAACGTGAGTAGATAATGCATAGAAAGTGTAAGTGTTGTAACGTTAAGTGATACATGAGAAGAAAGTAAATCTTGATTTCTAAACGATCTGAATATTTCCTAGAAAAGTTGAATGACATTTGTGGGAAGTGAATGACCCTTGATGCTTGCTGTGGCCAAGCAGGACCATGTTCCATGGCTTGAGAATAGCCCCTGAGTTTCCAGGGCCCTCCTATACCCCCTGTCCCTCAAAAACTCGTTTTTAACTGACTTTCCAGGTTTGGTCGTAGATAGAGTATAAAAATTAGTTGTTAAAACTTGATCTCTGTAGCCTCCGTAAAGAATGATGCATGAGCAGTCATCTGGGGACACTGCATTGGTTTTAGATTCTGTCCCTGTCTTTTTTTATTTAATTCGTATTATTCACAATAATAGACGTTGTTAAAATGGTTCCATGACCCCTTCAATGGTTTTAGGAACCTGCCCCTGTACAAAATAAATGTAGGACACTTTCAGAAGCAATCCAATCATTGTAGGGCCCTGTCCCTTTAGAAAATAATTGTTGGACATTTCCAAACTAGTGCTAGAAAAAAGCAACATAACTACATATTTTTGTATATTTTACAACAGTTTGTTCGTAACGATTTTCAGATAATCTGAACTGATCCATATAATTTTTGCTGATTAAGGTTTGAACCCGGATCATTTCACACCAGAGGTGTGTACTATATGAGTTACTGGACGCGAGTCTTTTAACGTTAAAAACGTGAACTGCTTGCAGTACTACAACGGGGCCCAATCTGGGTTTTGAATTCGGATCTTCAAGGCAAAGTTGCGTACATTAACCAGTCGGGGTTTTTAACGGTAGAGGTGGAAACTGGCATTGTAAGGCGCCCCGTACACCGCCAGCAGGCACGTAGCCAAGGGGGGTGTCCTGGGGGTCCGGACCCGCCCCCTCTTCGAGACCAGAAATGAAAAAATTAGGGAAGGATGAAACAAAATGAAATGAGAAAAAGAAGGATCAGCGTTAAAAATAAACTACCGGAAGCTTTTCGTTACCTTTCTTATGAGGAAATTTGTATTACTTGCAACACATGGTTTCGAGGTGCGCGGGATAACCTGGAAGAGTCAAGGAATTTGAAATTTCCAGAAAAGTTGCGGAATTCTCAGAATTTCTGCTACTAGTCAGGCAGATTTCAAGCTTCCTAAAGCATAGTGCCGTTGAGTAACAGCTTGGACATTTTTTATCATAATTTTTCGTCATCGCGTCCTTGCAGAATCAAACATGTTATTTCAAAAATAATTTTCTACTGCTCCTTTAACCTGTCATTTGAAACACACAGTAGTGGTCAGAATAGTACAAACAAAAATATATGTGGAAAGAAAATTCTGTTAACATTTCATTCAACAGAAAAAGGAACGCAGATATTGCAAAATATTTTACAAGACATTATTGAGTATGTACTTTTTATAACAGTGAATATGTACTTTTTATAATAGTGAATATGTACTTTTTATAATAGTTGAAGTCATAATGAAAGGAAAATTGTTATATTTGAATAAACAGAGGAAGGATGTAAATGTTGTATAATCTTTTTCAATACGTTTTTTTAACTCGAAATTTCTTCATAGTTTATTAAAATACTTACTAACATTATGATTTTTGTCATGTACAGCAAGTATATTATGTGTCATATATATGGTGTCCGAATATTAAAGTGAGTCACTGTACAAAACGTGTTTACATCAATACAAGAAACAGTAAATTACTTGTAAATCCTCAATTCCAAACTGATACAGACATGATGTCATTTACGGAATCAAAAGCAGTCGCACAGAGTTCCAGTCTTGCAAAATATGTCAACAAACATATACTACTGATTTTACACACATATATATACACAAAGATTTAATGTGCATGGTTAGATGCACTTTAAATTTTAGGAGTGTAAGTTCCCGAAAGCCCAAAATTTTTTAAATGCAAATTAACTCAACAAATATGAAATGCACATGTGTACAAATTATTCATAACTAGTATTTGTTTTATAAGACTGAATCGCATGAACTGTGTGCAGCATGTTTTATAAATGTAAAATATGTTTTGTAGAAACCACAAAGTCTTAAACTTAATATTTAATGGAACTAACATAATTGTATATTTTTTAGATATCACTTCCTTTGTTGTTATGAAATGAATTGAAGATAATTATTATTTTAATTACACACTCATTATTTACAATATACACACTCATTATTTACAATAATATTAATATTTTGTTTCGTTACGTTGAGAGTAGATTACAAGTAATATGACATGCATTTAACGTAAATTACAAGTTTGTTCTAATTAAATTTAATGTTAAAAGAAAACGTCAAATTAAGTTGAATTTTTTCATAATTTCAATATTACATCTTACAGTTAGTATAAAAGCTTACATTTTAAACTTCGGTTATATAAGATTAAAATTATAAGATGATTTTTGTAGGAACAACGTGCTTCGTGAGAAATACAAGGCAAGTATACAGAAGGTTCCTCAATTTGTCAGAAATACTTTGGTGGATTATTTATATGTTTCTACACTGCATGGTCTTCAGTTCATAGCAAGGGGAGTTAATAAATGGGAGAAGTAAGTTTAACTATGCTTTAA
This sequence comes from Thermobia domestica, assembly GCF_964235325.1. Taxonomy (NCBI): domain Eukaryota; kingdom Metazoa; phylum Arthropoda; class Insecta; order Zygentoma; family Lepismatidae; genus Thermobia; species Thermobia domestica. The sequence goes on along the minus strand of NC_137454.1, from coordinate 239,274,884 downwards.
GAGTATGAAATAAAAAATACACTCTTTTACTAAGAGTTCAATATTTGAACGTGTGATTATTTATAATTTTTGTTCTTAGGAAATATTTCGTAGAAGTAGGATAAATCTGTATATACTCATCAACAATTCTTCCAGAAACAAGTGTTTAGTCTTATATTAAAATGAAGTATTATTCAAATATTACAGTATGCTTTACTTTATAGTAACAATGTGATTGGTAATGTAATACTGTTCTGATATTTCTAAACATTTCTACAAGATAAAGATTACTCTTGTAAGAAAATCTCTATAATACTCAACATACATTCAACGTTTCTCTTTAATTTGAAATCTTATCTTTTAAATCAAAAACATCCTTTATGATCTTCTTATAAGTCCGTTCCAAAATGTATAATCAAGTTCATATCTTAAAATTTTTCGGTTTTGATAAATGTTTACAAAGATAAGTGCTTGATTGCAGATGAAGATAATAACGTTATTTGTACTTTTTGTTAGTAATAACAAAGTTATAGATAAGACTCTAAAGAAAATAATAATGTGTAATAAAGTATTTAAATTAATAAGACGAAAACTAATGCAGATTAACGTAATATATCAAGTATGCACTCTTTTGATCAAAATTTGAAAGTGATGGTGGATCAGGCGTAAGATTTTCTGTTTAGCTGGCATCTGTATCTTTTCTTTTTGAATTTTTGATATCAAAATCATATATTTTTCTTTTACATAGAAAAGGAAATATTGTGGTACATACTTCTAAGTTCGGAATCTTCCTATTCTGATATAGGCAGAATTCATAATGGCTAATGTAGAGAAATATTAAAAGGCAAAATTCATAATAGTTCCCAAGAGACAAGATTATTTTTAGAGGGTTTATAGTCGTTTAGAAAGTAAGATAATATAAAAGTGTGCATTTGAATGTCGTTCGTGTGTACCACACAAAACTGAAACCTATAAAGATTATCTTTCTGAATCATTGATTTGAATCCTATCAGTAAAATGTGATTTTAGTTTTTTAAGTATTCTCCTTTGGTAAAACTATAGCATGAAGTTATTATGTGACATAATGTTCAAGTCAGAGTTCTATAGCATAGTAAATTAGAATATATTCACTCATAGAATACTAAATTCATTCCTCTCTTTTTCTTTATCTAAAACTCGTGAATGGATGGTAATATATTTTTATTTCAAAAGACAAAGAAAGAATAGCCAGTGTCATGATTATAAGTATAGGACAAAAGCAGGATTATTGTGTAAGTGTTCACAATGCAACACGATCATTATATGGAACACTCTAATACATATCTACCCTGTCGCGACAAAACGCTGTAAGTTTGGCGGAGCAGTTTTGAGAAAAAAGCCGTAAAGTCGCGACAGACCGGCTAATTTCCTGCTTACATCGAAATTCTCTTTGGTATATTTTCAAAAGTATTTGACTCAGCTCAATGCTGGGCCTGGTGAACATAAATATCGGTGGCGGGAAATTCAAAAATTCTTAAAGCGACAAAACAATGTAACTCAAGTTACAGCGTTTTATCGCGACACGGCAGATATATACCAGAAGTCAAAGTAATTAAAGTGATTTCTGAAGTCAAATTTCTCATTATGATGGATAAATGAAACACCCTATTTCAAAGGTCACTATTAATTTTCCAAATTCAAACAAAAAAAAAACTAATAAAGCAAGCGCTGTAGGTGTGCCAACAAGGACGTCAACTATTTCAGGTCCACATCTCGTATGTCAGTCTTGTATAGATACGATGAAACAAAGTAAATGAACAGGAGGATTAAGTTTGTTTTCAAGGAACAACAAAAGTAAGTTCTGTAGTTATAAACAGATGATATTAGACACTGGAAAAATGCTTGAAAATTTCAAAATACGGTCATTCTGATTCTTTCTTGTGCGTATTCTTGAAAGAACTGTATTGGTTTTACAATACTTAGCATAACTACTAGATTATAAAGTAAATTGTTTTATTTTGGCTAAAATATCAATTCTAATTTTAATACACTTCAGATTTTTAAATGACCAAAAAATTAGTATTAAAATGTCAAAGATAAAAGACTGAAATGAGAATAGTTGATACTGCACCAAATCACCAGTAGGGCAATATTAAATTTCTTAAGAGTAAAAATACTAAATGGAAGAGAAGCTAGAACAGGTTAACACATACAGTGCTTTCCACGAATAACACTAAGGCCCGTCTCCTAAAGGCACCAAGGCAGATAGAATCATGAAACCTTTTGTAACCTTCAAGTGACATAAAATATAATATGCTGATATGGAGAAATCTCCCATAGGTGTGCTCAAGTGGGTTTGAAGGGGTAACTACAAAATTTTAAATAATAACCTCCACCGTGTGGTATCTCGTTTGAAGGGTAATCACGTGTAGAAACCAATTTTGGAAACTACATGCCATAACTTGTCCCTATCCAACATGGCGGCCATTCGTAAAGTAGGGTCGAAGTACGTTCCACGCATAACACTAATGCCCATCTCCTGAAGAAACCAAGGCAGATAGAAACATGAAATATTTCGTATCCTTCAAGGGACAAAAAAGATAACATTATTCTGATATGGAGAACCCTCCATGAGATGTACTCAAGGGGGTTACGAGGGTTCCAATCCGTTTGGCTAAGAAATACACTAATCGCTAATAAAATTAAAATATGATGAATACCCAGTTGTATGTCATATAATTAAATACTGCAATAAGAATGAAACGGTAAAGAGACTATGGACATAACCAGGGGTAAAAGTTGATTCCTGAAGGTAGGGCGACGCATGGTGTCACGCTGTCCCCGTGCTTATCTTTGATGTTTATATTTTTTTTTAGAAAATGAAGGGAAGCCATAGATATTTTCTGGAAGTAAGGTAATGGCGTTTCTCCGCGTTACCCCTCACTTTTGCCACTGGACAAAACAATAATTAATGCACAAAAGGAGGATATATAGATACTTGTATACATACCCTGTAGAATAATGTTCATAGTGAATCAATATTTACTCATGGAAAACCATTAATTTTTTTAATGTGAAATGTAGAGCCTTGACAGAGAGGTTTCGTTTGTAGTGAAAGTTTATCAATTAAATGTCTATGCAAGAAATGTGACTGTGTACATAGGTGTTAGACAAATTATGTATGGAAACAACAAGTTTTTAATTCAAATGTTCTTTATTCTAACAATGAACGAAAATATTTCTAAAGTTCATTAAAATGGAAACAACTAAACTGTAAGAAAACTAAGCAACCTTTCTAACTTAACAGGCTCATACTGTTATTCGAGGCTAACTACATTACAAATATCGAATCCAGGACCATTCGTGCAGAAAACGCGCACTAGTCTCTTGATAATAAAGGCTCATCAACCAGACACAATTTTTCAAAAATACTTTTGAATTATAATATTAAAAGTCAAGTTTTTCTTATAGTTTATGGTGATTGTAAGTAATATTTAACGCTATCTCTTTATGGCATTAAGAAAGTTTCGTAAGGAGTCATAAGAAATTTTACTTTTAGGTTATCTTGGACTATTATCTTTTTGGTGTTCATCATATTGTCCTCTTGTGTGTCAAAGTGGTTGTACGAAGATTATAGTGCAACTCCAGTAAGCACTGAAACTTACATTTTTTCCAGTCCTACAAGCAACAATTTTCCTGCGATATTCTTTTGTCCATTTTTTGCGGAACAGCTGTACGCAAAACATATATCTTTAGAAAATACCAGGTAAAGATACTTATTTTTAACACATTGTTCATGTTAATAGTATTCAAAAGTTTTATTTAAACAAATTTCGCAATTTAATTAAAATTTATAATTGCTTATTTTGAGAAAATTTGCACCAAATGTGCTTTGTTTCTTCTACAAAATTCAAGTGGCTCATATTTCTTCTAATTAAATGTCTAAAGCAAAACTTTATGTTATACTTGCATGTTCTATGCTCAAAATCAATACGTGTTAAAATAAAGGTTATTTTCCATTATAACACACAATTGAAGGAAAATGTCAAAGATGAATTCTGATCCATCTGGAAATGTCAAAGATAGTTTATGAACGTGTTATAAGCAGGGTTGGCTGGTTTAAAGCAAGGTGGTATAACCATGGTTTAAACCTTGGTTTAAACCAGCTGGCCTAAAAAACTGGTTTAAAGCAAAAAAAGAAAAATGATCGTAAAAGTGTAAGTGTTCTTAAAACCTTGATGAAAACACATTTGTGGGCTATCACGTTTCACTCCCGTATATTATTCGTATTATATTCAGACCTAAATACCCCATTCAGTACTCAAAGAGATTATGCTACAAAAGAAACTTTTGTTCTTCTTATTAGTTTATGAATGTTTCTTTTGTGTTTCTTTTATAGTTTGTTATTATTGTTATGCAGTTGCAATCACAGAAAAATTCTAAATATTGTTTCGTTTTAATAATAATTACTATTGATAAAACATATCGAAGTACCGTACTTTTTGGGGGGAGGGTCATACAAACCCAACGAGAGGCATTTATTGAAATCAGAAGTATCTTTGGTATCTATTTATGTATAAATGGGTCAGAATCAAAGTGGACTGAAATAATTCGTGTCTTTATTCACGTTTCTTGCTGATATGCAAATTAAGTTGTCGTATTTCTTTAACTTGGACGGTAAAAATCGTAGTGAACTAACTTGGACTAAATTAGTTCTTCTGTACTCTGCAGTATTTTGAAATTGTTCATATGTAATTCTGTATAATCGTTTCATTTGTGCAACTGTTTATTTTTTTTGTCCTTCTGAAATGTCTCTTCACAATTATATTAACAAATATGTAAAGATCAGTACAACGTATACTTATTAGGTGTCTTCGTGAGTGAGATGTATCGCATTTGTGGCTAATTAGTTCTGGTTTCGAGTTCAAATGGAGGACAATTTCTCTCGGATGTAAGCCGAGAAGCGGTTTGGATTCCGCTTTAAGCTTATGTGACCCCTTCCAGCACAACCCGGTTGATGTGTAATAACACCAAGCCGAAACAAACTTATTTCTGTCCATATGTGATATAAATACATAGAGCAAATTATTTAAACCAAAAAACCTGGTTTAAACAAAAAAACGGGTTTAAACCAACAAACCCGTTTTGTTTGTTTTTTTTTTCAATAAAAACCATGGTTTTTGTCAATCCTGGTTATGAGTTTCCTTAAAACAAACACATCATTTAAGTGATTCTTTGCCTGAATGAAGAGTTACAGAAGCGATGAAGGATAAATGTTACACAAATAAGCTTGTGACCTCAATTTTCTCGGAAGCAGTTTCTTATATACCACATTCATCCTCTAGTCTCTGTAAATATGTCCCATTAACTGATGTAACTTACACCACATCATATTATGCTCACTATCATTTTTAAACGATTATTTTGAACTTCATTGCTTTATGGATTTTATTACATGTTCTTAAGGTTATTTTGAATTCGATTACTATCTATGGAATTAGTTGTCGTTCTCCGAAGGTCAATTATTGCATTCGAAAGTATGTTCTTTTACTAATAACTCTACTATCAGCGTTACAAAGGAATCATAGACACCGTTTTTTCAACACTCATTCTTGCTCTTTAAATATCTAAGGGGTAGTGACCTCAGTAACTCTCGGTAATAAAATACTACCTTTTTTAATATTCAGAGTTCGTGTATATTGTATTTTCATGACAATTTGAGTGCATTTTAAATTGATATGACCATTCGAGATTTCAACATTTTTAATAATGTCAGTGTTATTGTTTTAATAGTTTTCATGCAGTTGACACGGTAACATCAAGATGTCTAAAGGGAACATTGATCAACTATCAGTTAACTTAACAATCCTGTCATCAATTAAAAATTACTGGCAAGGATAGAGTATCATAGTCTATATACTTTGTGTTTATTATTATTTTAATAAATAGGTAATTCAGGATTAACTAGTGTGAAGACTAAAATTATAATAAATTAGTGACAAAAGTATTACATACTAAAATAAAAGCCAAATCAAGAGTTTCATTCTAAATTCTCATGTTCTACGATTTCTCAGTAGGCAAAATAGAATGAATAAATGTTATTAGCAAATACGGTGTAACGATCTAATGGGTCAAAATTTCCAAATACATACAAATTTATAATTCAAATTGTCTTGAAATAACACTTGTGCCTAGATTTGAAAATATATTAACCTCATTCCGTTCTACGTATATACTTAAATAATCAATATAAAGGAATGCACACAAATTGTCACGAAAATACAGTATACACGAACTTCAAATATTAAAAAGTGCAGTATCAGCCTAATACAGAAGAAAAATCAGCATAATAGATTTAAGAAATAAACAGAATTAAACATAAGATTTGAGTGAAAAAGGCTGCTCAAAACTCACAAAAGAATCTACGTTCTCTCGTATGAATTTGACTATTATCAAGAAAGTAACATCAAAGTTTGTGTCACACTAATGTGCAGTATTTTAATTCAAATAGCATCTCTAGTATTATACACTATAAATAAAAAATACACTTCTTAACAGAAAGAAGAAAAATTAAAATACCTTCTGTGTTTTATTCAATGCCTTATTGTTGTAAAACATTGCCTAAATTTATCTGGGATACATTGAAATTAATGAACTTTGTGTGACACCCATCCATTGCAAGTAGGACTTTTTCTGTAAAATTCACTTCCATGTTAGTTTTTTTTTTCGAATGGAGCAGCCTTGCATGCATTATGAAGTATTAGAGTTAAGCCTTCCTTTGTTTACCAAGATTATATGAAACGTGATTCTAGCGCTCCAGATGGAATTCGAACACGAGCTCACGGAATTCGAGAATTGACATTCGGAAGATGCATACGGTAACCGCAAAGACACGAAAAGTTCTGAAATAGCGTTGATAACATGACTAGGTGCCAAGATCTTTTTGTGACCGTACACCTATAAATATGCATTGCTTATTCAAATAAAAGTGGCACTTTAAAAAAAATTGTAAATAGACAAAAAATGAAAAGATGAGCACTGATGAGGAAGCGGTTTGTTATGCATATTATGATACAAATTTCATCTGACTTGTAACTAAAACTTGAGTGTTGAAACATTTGCTTCTCGTCACGGAAATACGTCGTTTTCATTGCGATAAAGTAAGCACAGGCAAGTAATTATGATATTTTGTTAAGATAAATGAAAAACAATTATAAAGACCCGAACTTCAAAATGAAGCCGCAAGTGATTCGTAAAAGCACATAATTGTTTTCCCCTTATTAACTATTGAATAACCACAAGGAATGTGAAGTAAAGGACAGCAATATATTGTTATATAGCTCTTCTTTCTTTATTCGAATTGATACTAAGTCTGGATAATATTTGAAATTCTTGAGTAGTCAAACAAAATAAATAGAATAATAAATTAGTTCTACTTATCAAGCAAGTTTGGTTACTACTAATCACTGACCGAGTTCTATATTTTATTGTAAGAAACACCTCACGTATAATCTAGAATTCAAGATATTAAAATGGATAATTAATATTGATTTTTCAAAACAAAATTATGCGTTTTGAACTACAAAGGTCTGGAAAATGAAAGAATAAACAGTGTGCAAGTAAAATGTTTACGAAGCAGTCGAATTTTGTGCCAGTTTCTTTGTACTCAAACGTTCAAAATTTGCCTTTTTCTAAAAAGCAAGCAGTGAAGAAACATCGTAAGTCATCGGCACACCTAATAGGTCAACGACACAGTTGAAACTACGGATAGGATAAGAGCTTAAAGTAGGATAAGAGAACCTCATTAAATTAAACAAAACAGTAACTAGTCCATTCTTAATCTCAATACATTTTAAAGAATTAACGAACGGTACAATTTTATAAGCTGTCATCCAAAAACGACAATTGTACGGTTAAAATGACTAACTGCACACGAAAGAGCGAAATGTAAGTTATTAACTTTCATTGGCGCTTTACCTCCACACGAAGTAAGAGAGCTGTATATTAATTCACAATATTAATGTTAATAATAAATTATAACAAACTCTATAGGAAATCATGTTACAATTGATACCTCTGAGTATTTACATTAATTTTTGCAAAACATGATTTGTTTCTTTCAGGAAAGATGTTTTCTATGCGTGACACATGTTCATACACTGCGAAAAGCACAATAAATTACATGTAAATACAACATTCAACCACTATCGTAGTACATATAAATTGTACGTCGAACACCATTGTTACAACAGTGTTGCACAATATACAGTGTCAAGTCTCTGAGTAATTCCATCGGTAACGTCTATACATTTTGTTTCGAATGTAGTCTACTGAAAGACCTGTCAGACATAATAAATATGAGGAAGACATGACATTAATTTCTAGCAATGAGCTAATACATATGTTTCTCCGGTATTGCGCAAAGCAAACACGGTCGGAAAAGAATAAGTCTGACTAAACTCTAATGTGACTGATGACATTAGTTATAGTGATTAGCAAAAATAGAATTTACGTTATATTATAACTAACATGATTGTGAACAATGGTGGTATGAATATGGTGTTGGAATATAAGTTCTTCTCGTAACGTAGAGTATTCCATTTTTAGTGTAACCGCCACTAGAGGGCAAAATCTTATTCAATTTAGAATGACATAGTGCTGGTTATGTCTATGTTATGTCACTATTCAAAATGTATGAGCAAGGTGTGAAATACCTTGCACTTTTAAACGTGTTTTTCTGTTTCGTTATTTCGCAACTTAACGGATTTAAAAGCGTAGCCATAGATTTTCTGATGTAGGTTGTATTCACATTTTGATCAGTTGACCGTTTTCACAGGGTTATCGTAGAGAGTTGAGATTTGTTGTATCTTCTTTTATTTAACAATAGCTTTCATACAATATGCTACTTGATCCCCGGTTCCATTTAAAAATTTTGAGTTGGACCCCGCCTGGGACTCTGTGAGTGCCCGGGGGAAAATTTTTCATTCAAAAGGTGTTGGGCTCCCCACACTAATTTGATATGTATTCGCTGAGTTTCCTTACCCGATCGTTTCCGAAAAATTTGACCCGGAATCTGACTTTGTAATGTATAGTATGGAGCTCAATTTCTAACTTTTCACGCTTATATCTCCGCAGCGGTTGCGATCGAGGATGTATCACTTTTCGTGTTATGTTGTTTTAGAGCAAGGTATCCAACGGCCATAGTCTCGATTCGAAGTCAGAGTTACACTTGGATAGGTTTCCTCGTAAGATATGTGAACTCCCATGAAGGAAGGAAAGCTTATAACCCCTTACCATATTTGTGTTATCGTAATTATGAAATGTTTCCAATCATGATATATTTTGAAGTAACAAATATCTACTGGTGAAAACTGAAATATTCGTTCATACATGAAAAGTATGGATATTTTTCTTTAATAATACCAAATGATCGGTTATGGTATATAAATAAATATTCCGAAAATTAATGAAACTTATGATTGACCTAACATCTTGTGGATTAGCTTTGCAAATATTCTTACACTCCGATATAAGTTGAACCTAATTCCTAAAATCTCCATGTCACTATTTTTTTATAGTTTGCAAAACTGTCAACTATGGATAACTCACTAGTATAATTATGGAACGCATAACATAATTTCAGATAAGAACCAAATGCACGATGTATGGTCATGTGTTGGAAATCAACATAAGGTAATATTGGGATTTTATAAATCTTTAAGCATTGCCTCTGAATATACGTTGCGTGCATTTTTACGAGCTATCGCCGACTTTATTACATAATTTGTCATAATTTTTCTAGCGTTAAATTATATCCTATTACATTCTAGAATGTTATTTTCTTGACGCTTACTTAAATAATTGCATACAGATTGGTAATAATTTTGCAAGCTGGTATGCCATAGAAACGACTATTCAAGCGTGAAAACACGCTAACTTGTGGTGGATGACCATTGTAATCCGTTCTGCAGAACTGCATATATTCCCATCCATGGCAAGGTTAAAATGTTGAGACCGCGCGAAGACATGTTCATAATGAGTAGGCACAAATGAATGTCAGCGAAGTTCAAACTACTGTAGTATACCATAATATCTACTATTCATGCGAAGAAAATACATCAACCCATAAGAGATGTCCACTACAAGCAAGAATTATATCTATTTCTGTTCAGGGCGGCTTTGATGGAGAACCACCTTTCGAGCACTGTTGTATATCCGTAGGATATAGGCGTAAAACGATAAAGAGTATGTACGCAAGATAAGATTTTCTTAGTAACTAAAGTCACTACTCATATTAGGACTTGTCCAACATTTATCTTTCTCTTGCGTGTTTGCTTTGGCCAATACTAAAGAGATTCATTTATAGACTTACTTAGAGCAACTAACGTAATTTCTTTGTAACATTTATTACATTTGACAGGTTTTTACGTGGGCTATATTCAAACGTGGCCAACAGTATTACAGAGAGTTTTGACAATGTGTATTGTACAAACTGTTGTAATCATGGTTTTCAGCGTACCATTTGCATGCATTTCGATTGTGATTAAAAGTTACATTTACTTGTAAATTAATGCGTTTTTCTACGTGTTTTCTAAGCGTATGACATATAGAAAATAACGCTCGTGATACAAATGAATTATTTGCTAGAAACATTATTGTAAATACTCAAAATTATCTACCGGATTGCCCAATCCCAAAAGTCTCTTGTCCAATTTACAGAACTTCCGGAAAGTACATTAAATGGAATAAATTAGCTGATATTCGGTTAAAAATTCATAGCCAATAACATATTCCGGAAAAGCGGACAAGAGATACTCTGCGATTTTCGACTCAAATATAATATGACTTCTTACAGTATTTAAAATGGTTTATTAGTAACAGCAATCGTATAAATGATCGTATACATTAGTTAGAGATGACAGCTTACGTTAAATGTCACTACAAGCTGCAATCTGTGAACAAACCCTGTTCCGAACTATGAAGCAATTCTGTACTCAAATAGTTCGTGATCTCATTGACGTGGCCTGTTTATTGCTTTCTGCTAAAAATAAGAAAGAACATTATGAATAACTTAAGTGTTTTTTACGTTGCTATATATATGGAGGTTGACTAATTTGAGAAAGTGGGAATTTTCAAAAATATGAAAAAAAATACCTTAGTGAAAGTTACATCATTTACTCAATTTATTCTACGAACAAAATCTTAACTTTAATTTAAAAATCGTTATTGTATTTTTCAGGCTTTCGAACTCCGATTTTTGGATTGTAATTAATAAATTGATGCATCCATTTAAATTTTATGCAGTATGGTTTGAATATACTGACCCTGATCCAGCTTTTGAATACTCATTTAAATTTACAAGTTTATATAAGGTAATGTAAATTAACTGATAATATAAAGTATTTACAGCATACTGTTGCCAAACTACGAAGAAATTTGTTCTACCTAGGTACAAAATTACATATTAATAATTATTTTTCTTGTGAAAACTTGGAAAAACGTTAATGTTCTAGCATACCAGAATAATATTTTAAACTTAAGAAATTCTTGATATTTACACTGAGAAAAATCCATTATCCGGACAGCTGTATATTGTACAAATACAAGGATTCGTTATGTTTACTAAGGAAATCTGTACGGAGCGCACTTTATCCATATACTACACAGGTACTGCCTTTTACCCGCTTAGATGTTATATCATGTCTCTCCAGGATGTCTGACATCTAACGATCTTCCGTATTTTACATACGTATACGTATGTTAAATACTTCAACTATATGTTATATAAATCCATCTGTGTGTGAGATCCTGATCTCTTATAGACACTCTTTCTTTCGCCATGACTGACGTCATTGAACTACCGTCTTTTGCTTGCAAGTTGGTTTATAATCGAGGTTGTTTACAAACGGAAAAGAAGAGAGGAAGGAAACAAAAGCCTGGGTAGTACAATAGTAAACTATTACTTTAGTTAAATATTCCATTAATTATATATTCTTTTAGTGTAGCTTGCTTTAATATAGTACTAACTAAGTAATGTAGTTTACGACTACTATTAATGTTTTGAAACATTTTACGTTTCACGGTAGCAAAATGAAAATTATGTGTTTATTTATTCCGTTTTATGTGTGACGATTTATTACTTGGTGCAGATTTACTACAGGACTGCTTAACATAATTGCTAAGAAACCGTTTTCAGCGCGAAAATTTCCTTGTATAGTGAAGATTTAGGATTTAGATTTCTCGGCTTTAGGCATCAATGGCCTTGTTAGCCCGTCACATATGAGAGATGACGTCCATCGGTGAGCACACTGTCCGGGGAAAGGAAGAAAAGAAAGAATTGGAGAAGGAAGAAACCGGCCTGGGACCTATATGTTAGGTACCACTCCGGCATTTGCCTGCTGTGAATGAGGAAAACCCAAGGGAACCTCATTCAGGATGGCTGGACATAAAATCTCTTGATACTTTTTCGACCGAGTTCCCCCACCGGGATCAAACCCGGGACCGTTCGCACCGAAGGCGAGAGCGTTAGCGACTACGCTACGCGGGGCCACTTGTGTAGTCTAGAAAACCCATTTTTACTAGGATAATGGCAAGATTTTTTTTTGCTTTTAATTTAATGCCCCACGATTGTATACAGGACTCCAAATGTGCATTACCACCTGCAATTCTCCTTTTCCTGCAATAGCAGGCAACCCAAAAAAGCTCGGCGGTTGGGTTGGTTGCAAATTCGAAATGCGTTGGACTAAACCTCAATTTTGTCACAAATACATCAGTGTGGCAAACTGCAAATAAGAGAATAAAACAAATTGTTAAGAATGACAATTTTATTATTGTGACGGAGTTAGATGACACCAAAAGTTACAAAATGACTTACTTAAGCAGTTGAAACAAGATGAATGGTAAGAAACAAATATAAGAAGGAAGCGTTTAAATCTTTCACCCTCCTCATCCAAAAAAGAAACTCATAAGAAGACAGAGTTGTATAATATAAAGGTTTCATATAAAAGCCTAACAGCACAAAAACAAATAGCGAAACGAAACGAAAAAGAGACAAACACAGAATAGGGGACACCAGTGGCGTAGCAGACTTGCGGCCCTCCCATGCAAGATAAAGAAATGGGACCCTAGTTGTAAACCCCATTGTTATAATAATAATAATAATAATTATTATTATTATTATTATTATTATTATTATTATTATTATTATTATTATTAACAAGTAGTTTCCTTTTCAAAATCTCTGACTCTGCCTAAGAGCATGAATGCATATAGCGATCATGTGTGCACGTTTTGTCAATGAGCGGTCCCAAAGGCCAAAAGGGATGGAAACCTCCAAGAGAGAGAAATAAAAGACTTTCTTATGGTAAATTATAATTCAATGTTCGAAGCAATTGCTTTTGCACGTTATTTTTTCTTTTTTCAGGGAACAGAAAAGGCCTGGCGCCTAAGAAATTATACCATATAATATTGCAAATTTGCAAGTGGATGTATTTACATTGCAATTTGTGGTAATAAACATATTATTATGATTAGAAAACAATATTGTAAAATATACGTTTACTTTCTTCATCCATCGCAAGTCTTAGGGGCCCCTTATACCACAAAGCCCCTCGAATATCGATATCGAAAATTTAGAATGATATATTTAAGTCCATATATTAGCGATATTGAATGTTGATATATGATAATATAGGTATCGACGATAGCGATGTATCGACATAGGACAGGCCCAGGTCCGAGAAGTGATGCTTGAAATATACTGGAATCAACAATCAAATTCTAAATAAGTTCTCCACTTCCGTATTCAATGTTGAGGGGGAAGGGTATGAACCCGAATAGAATTTAAAGAAAAACAAATGTTAAGATTAAAGTAAGTTTTCCGTCTCCCCTTGAACACAAAAATTAACAGAAAACTTTTACTGTAATTTACCTTTGACTTTTGTTTCTGATTGTTATCACAAATCAGCGACAGTACACATACTTTACATAGTATACCAATACACTCTATAACTTTTCACAACCAAGCAAGCCGGAAGATGAATTTCCTGTGATATTAAAGTGGAATGTTCTACAAAATAGTCATAATTCATTGGCCATATTTCTATCAGTACTTTCGTACGGACTAGTAGCTACAAGACTAACAGAACTAGAAATTAGAGATTTCATTACTTTCTTCAGACTAAAAGACTTCTGCATTTTCCTGAGATTTTCGTTTTCTTAATATTAGTCCCGTATTCTGGACTAATTCTGGCTACCGCGGTTTCGAGGTAATCGGTAAACGAAAAAGTAAAGTTTGTCGACTCTCAACTCTCGACAGTTTGTAAGAAGATATTTCACCGTTCATGTTGTTATTTCTTCGTTACAAAAACACTTCTGGTTGACTCTATTCATGGTAAATTACTGAACTTATAAACATTTAGTATTATTGAAAAATGAACAATTATTTTCAAACATAAAAAGTCGTTACAGTTCAGTAGAATGCAGTAGTAGATGGAAGTGAATGAAAATAATGTTTATTTGTTGAGATGTGCAAACTGAATGTGAATAATAAGTGTCTCCCATTCTGTTGCCCAGAGGCGGATCTACGATGGACTTCTGGGGGCTCAGTGGTTGATAACACTCCTTCTTAGAGCTACTTTTAAGAGCTCCAAGCTCTGGAATGGGTTTTATTTATATATAAAATAAGAAATATTCCCTTTCTGGGGGGCAATCGCCATGCTCGCCCCTGGATCCGCCCCTGCTCTTGTGTGGCAGACTTTGAAGGCATTTAGTTCGTGTATGCTTCTAACGATGGTGATTAGGGATGGCCACAACTGGATAATTTTTTATTCTGATATCGGATAGAAACTTATCACGATTCGCAATATCCGGGTGACGGATAAAACGTATGACGGATAACGGATAATATCCGGCTGACAGATAATATCCGGATAACGGATGACGGATAAGATCTGGATAACGGATGATATCCGGATGTCGGATAATATCCGGGTGATGGATTTATCCGGATAAATTATAAAATTTAGTTAACGGGTAATATATGAATAAAAAACATTCGGATAACTGATTACATCCGGATGACGAATAAAGGATAATAACCGGATAACGTATAAGGTTTTAAAAATACATAATAGGAGAGGGACGTATCAGTCTTTTACGCTCATGGAGTTATTAAAAGACGATCATCCGGCAGTGGTCTTTACCATTAAAAACATTGCTTCTTAAAATGTTTCCTAGTAATTTCCTATTTTCTTGTTCTTCTTTTGGGGCGCGGTGGATGAATGGTAGACCTCTTACTCTGGTGTGTGGGGTACATATTGTTTCGATCCCCGGCAAGTAAGTGTGCGGTGGACAAGATCGTATCCATATCTTCTGTCAAAGTACTCCCGCTTCTTACCACTTTTCATTCCATCAATTCTTCTCTTATCATAGACTTGGTGTAGTCATTGGGCGCGGTGGTTCAGTGGCAGAGCACTTCCTCTGGTGCCTGGGGTGCTTATAGTTTCGATCTCCGTCCAAGTAAGTTTGTGGTGGAAGGATCGTATCCGTGGGTTTTCTCAGGGTACTCCCGCTTCTTCGCATTTTTCATTCCACCAAATCCTCTATTATCATTGACTTGCTTTAATCATTGTGCGTGTGCGCGATGGCTCACTGGTAGAGCGATTCCTCTCGTGCGTGGGGTCCTTATTTTTTCGAACACCAGCCAAGAAAGTTGTGTCTTGCACAGTATCGTTTCCGTGATTTTTCTCAGGGTACTACCGATTCTTCCCGCTTTTCAATCCACCAATCCCTCCATTATCACTGACTTACTTTAATTATTGGACGCGGTGGCTCAGTGGTGGAGCGCTTCCTGTGTTGCGCGGGATCCTTATTGTTTCCATCCCCGGCCAAGTAAGTTTGTGGTGGAAGGATCGTATCCGTAGGTTTTCTCAGGGTACTCCCGCTTCTTCGCATTTTTCATTCCACCAAATCCTCTATTATCATTGACTTGCTTTAATCATTGTGCGCGGTGGCTCACTGGTAGAGCGATTCCTCTCGTGCGTGGGGTCCTTATTTTTTCGAACACCAGCCAAGAAAGTTGTGTGGTGCACAGTATCGTTTCCGTGATTTTTCTCAGGGTACTACCGCTTCTTCCCGCTTTTCAATCCACCAATCTCTCCATTATCACTGACTTACTTTAATTATTGGACGCGGTGGCTCAGTGGTAGAGCGCTTCCTGTGGTGCGCGGGATCCTTATTGTTTCCATCCCCGGCCAAGTAAGTTTGTGGTGGACAAGATTGTATTCGTGGGTTTTCTCGGGGTACTCCCGCTTGTTCCCACATTTCATTCCACCAATTTCTCTATCATCATTGATCTGCTTTAATCATTGGGCGCGTCGACTCACTGGTGGAGCACTTCCTCTGGTGCGTGGGGTCCTTATTCTTTCGATCCCCACCCAAGTAAATTTGAACTGGACAAGATCGTATCCGTGCTTTTTTCAGGGTACTCCCTCTTCTTCTCACTATTCATTCTAGCAATTACTCTTTTATCATTGACTAGCTTTAATCATTGTGGGCGGTGGCTCAGTGGTAGAGGGCCTCCTCTTGTGCGTAGGGACTTTATTGTTTTGAACAGCGGCCAAGTAAGTTTGTGGTGGACAAGATCGATTCCGTGGGTTTTCTCAGGGTATTCCCGCTTCTTCCCATTTTTCATTCCACCAATTCCTCTATTATCATTGACTGTTTAATCATTGGGCGCGATGGCTCAGTGGTAAAGCGCCTCTTCTGATGGACTAATTAAGTTTGTGGTTCACAAGATCGTATCCCTGGGTTTGCTCAGGATACTCCCGCGTCTTCCCACTTTTCATTTTACCAATTCCTCTGTTTTCATTCACTTGGTTTTATCATTGGGCGCGGTGGCTCAGTGGTAGAGCGCTTCCTCTGGTGGGAAAGTAAGTTTGTGGTGGACAAGATCGTATCCGTGGGTTTTGTAGGGTACTCACTCTTCGTCCGACACTTCATTCCACCAATTCCTCTATTATCATTCACTTGCTTCAATTATTGAGCTCAGTGGCTCAGTGGTAGGGTGTTTTTTCTGGTTCGCCAAGAGGGCTTGTGGTGGACAAGATCGAATCCATTGTTTCTCTCAGGGTACTCGCGCTTCTTCCAACTTTTCATTCCATCAATTCTTCTAATATGATTAACTTGTAATCATTACGCACGGTTTCTCATTGGTAGAGCGCTTCGTCTCGTGCGTGGGGTCCTATTTGCTTCGATCTCCAGCCAAGTAAGTTTTGTGGTGCACAGAATCGTATCCGTGTGTTTTCTCAGGGTACTCTCGTTTCCTCTCACATTTCATTCCACAAATCCGTCTATTATCACTGACTTACTCTAATGATTGGGCATGGTGGCTCAATGGTAGAGCGCTTCCTCTTGTGCGTGTGGTCCTTATTGTTTCGATTTCTTGCCAAGTACGTTTGTGGTGAACAAGATCGTATCCGTGGGTTTTGTCAAAGTACTCCGGCTTCGTCTCACATCTCATTCCACCAATTCTTATACTATTATTGACTTGCTTCAATCATTGGGCGCAGTGGGTTAGTGGTAGAGCGCTTCCTCTGGTGGGCTAAGTAAGTTTGTGATGGACAGGATCGTATCCGGGGGTTTTCTGAGATACTCCCGCTTCTTTCCAATTTTCATTCTACTAATTCCTCTATTATCATTGACTTACATGAATCATTGGGTGCGATGGCTCAGCGGTAGAGCGCTTCCTTTAGTGTGGCAGGTAAGTATGTGGTGGACAAGATCCATCCTTGTGTTTTGTCAGGGTACTCTTGCTTCCTCCCACTTTCCATTCCACCAATTCCTCTATTATCATTGACTTGCTTCAATCATTGGGACGGTTGCTCAGTGTTATAACGCTTCATTTGGTGCCTGGGGTCCTTACTATTTCGATTCCCGGGCTAGTAAATTTGTGGTGGACAAGGTCGAATCCGTGGGTTCCACATTGAAGTCCACCAATTCTTCTATTATCATTGACTTGGTTCAATCATTGGGGAAGGGGTAGAACGCTTCCTCTGGTGGACCAAGTAAGTTTGAAGTGAACATGATCGTATCCGTGGGTTTTGTCAGGGTACTCCTGCTTCTTCCCATTTTTCATTCCAGCAACTCCTCTATTATCATTGAATTGGTTTAATCATTGTGCGAAGTGGCTCAGTTCTAGTGCGCTCTTCTGGTGGGGCAAGTAAGATTGAAGTGGACAAGGTTGAATCCGTGGGTTTTGTCACGGTACTCCCGCTTCCTCCCACCTTTCATTCCACCAAATCTTCTACTATCATTGACTTCCTTCAATCATTGAACGTAGTGGATCAGTGGTAAAGCGCTCCCTCCGGTGGGACAGGTGTGATGCACAAGTTCGTATACGTGGGTTTTCTGAGGGTACTCTCGCTTCTTACCAATTTTCGTTCCACCAATTCCTCTATTATCACTCTTTTACAATAATCATTGGGCGGGGTTGCTCACTGGTAGAGCGCTACATCTGGTGGGCTTATCAAGTTTGTTAGTGGACAAGATCGTATCCGTGGGTTTTGACAGGGTACTACCTCTTTCTCCCACATTTCACTCCAGCAATTCTATTATTATTGACTTGCTTAATCATTGGGCGCAGTGGCTAAGTGGTAGAGGGCTTCCTTTGGTGGGCCAAGTGAGATTGTGGTGGACAAAATCGTATCCGTAAGTTTTGTCAGGGTACTCCCGCTTCCTCCCATATTTCATTTCACAAATTCTTCTGTTATCATTGACTTGCTTCAATCATTGGGCGCAGTGGCTCAGTGGTAGAGCGCTTCCACTAGTGGGCCAAGTAAGTTTGTAATGGACAAGAGCGTATCCATGGGTTTTTGTCAGGGTACTCCCGCTTCCTCGCACATTTCACTCCACCGATTCTTCTATTGTTCTGACTTGCTTCAATCATTCGCCGCGGCGGCTCAGTGGTAGAGCGCTTCCTCTGGTGGGTCAAGTAAGATTGTGGTGTACAAGATCGTATCCGTGCGTTTTGTCAGGGTACTCTTGCTTCCTCTCACATTTCCTTCAACCAATTCCTCTATTATCATTGACTCTCTTCAAACATTGGGCGCAGTGGGTCAGTCGTCAAGCGCTTCCTCGGATGGACCAAGTAAGTTTGTGATGGACAAGATCGTATCCTTGGGTTTACTTAGGGAACTCCCGTTTCTTCCCACTTTTCATCCCACCAATTCCTCTATTATTATTGACTTACTTCAATCATTGGACGCTCAGTGTAGGGCGCTTTTTCGTGTGGGCCAAGTGAGTTTGTGGTTTACGGAATAGTATACGGGTGTTTTCTCAAGGTAATCTCGCTTCCTCCCACATTTCATTCCACCAATTTCTTTATTGTCATTGATTTACTTTAATCATTGGACGCCGTGGCTCAGTGGTAGAGCGGTTCGTCTGGTGTGTCAAGTCAGTTTTGTAATGGACAAGATCGTATCCGTGCGTTTTGTCAGGGTATTCCCGATTCTTCCCACTTTTCGTTGCAGTAACTCCTCCTTTACTTTTGACCTTTCTTAATCATTGGGCGCAGTGGCTCAGTGGTAGAGCGCTTTGTCTGGTGGGTCAAGTAAATTTGTGGTGAACAAGATCGTGTTCGTGGGTATTTTTTGGGTACTCTTGCTTCTTCCGACTTTTCATTCCAGCAACTCCTCTATTATCATTCACTTGCTGTAATCATTGGGCGCGGTGTCTCAGTGATAGACCGCTTCATCTCGTGCATGAAGTTCTTTTTCTTTCGATCCGCAGCCAAGTAAGTTATGTGGTGGACAGGATCGTATCCGTGGGTTTTCTCAAGATACTCCCGCTTACTCCCACATTTTAATTCTTCTGTCATCATTGACTTGCTTTTATCATTGGAGAGGTCTTGGTCCCTTGAGCATTGCGGTGATGTGTGAAATCATATTCGGTTCCAAGGATTTGGGTTGTGATTTATACCTTTACTGTGATTCAATCTCAGTATTTTATTACGAGAGATAAAACCATCCATACAGCTATACATGCTGTTCTATCTTGCGCAACCAGGTATTGAGATTTAGCCATTTCGGAACCTTATTTCTGGCGCTTTGTGGGCAGGAAATGATTACGAACATTACTCTGTCCTCAAACGACTAGGATCTTTCCAATGGTAACATCCGCGTCCAACAACCTCATGTTTAAAAGGGGAATGGAAAGGACCCGCCTCTAAAACTTCCGGACCCAGTTTCTTGAGGTTCAATGCTAGGGATCGATTTCTGACATCACAACTGTACTTAACGGATCAAAACCTTTCAAATGCCGCCAAAGCCGTCCAACAACTTCATGTTTAATAGGTGAATAGAAGGGACCCGAGCCCATAACGTCAGGACCCCATTCCTTGAGCTTGGTGGCCTGGGCCTGATATCTGACATTAATACTACACTTAGGGGCAGTGGTAATGCCAGAAATCATTAACCTAACTATGTGGGCGAATGGGTGTTCTCCCTGTTGATTTAGTGGCTAGAAAGTGATCCTATATTACTCCAGAGTTTTTCAATGAATGAAGTTTTTTACTAATTATACTAATTTTTCTTTTAAAAAGGTTCAAACAATGTTTGTTTATTTAATAAGTAGTCACTGTTGAACAAAGTTCTCATTTTTATATCTGACAATAAGATCCTCTCTCTTCTGTCTCTAGACTCAGTCATATTACACTTAATAAATGTCAAATTACGATTTTTATCAACAGAGAAGCTGGTAAATATTATTATTATTATTATTATTATTATTATTATTATTATTATTATTATTATTATTATTATTATTATTCATAATAATAATAAAGCATCTGAATAATAGACAATTTTCACCATTCTTTAAAATTTTTGTGGGCTTTGTGAATCTGGATATGTTGTTTTATAGTGTATAACGCAAAAAGGCTTCAAACAGCAACCAGCAAAAGGTATTTGTGTAAAAGAACGAAAACGTCTTATCAGTAGTTCTACAAATAACTAACAACTGACCTTGTTTCTGTTTGCCTTTAAACACAATGTTACGATTTACAAGTCACAGACAAAGGTAGAGAGCAACATGATATTTCGCCTAAGGGCAGGTTCGTTGCTAAACTGAAGACTAGCACTCTGTCAATATATTGCATAGCTATCAATAAGTCATATTCACAGGTTCTTTACAAACGTTTTGTATAACAGGTTAATCAAACTACGTTGTTGTAGGTAGGGGATGAGACTTCGAAAGACTGATAAGTGTTATAGCTCAGAGCCGTACCTAGAAATTTCGTTGCCCGGGGCAAAGTACAATTCGGCGTCCCCCACCACTCACCTTACGAACGTTTGACCTTTCGTCTTTTGACGTTTTATTTTTAAAATATAAGAGAAACACATTTTTGTTGTTATGCTACGTTGACTTTTTTTACCAAGCCGTTTGAAGAGACCATCGCAACAGCTAAAAGTGATCGTTATGTATTCTTTAACAAATAAGAGCCACTCTCAAGAAGCTTATTTTAGACCTGCTACCTTGTATACAAATCCTATTGGAGAATAATTATGAAAAAAGCATGGAGTCAATTCTCCTACGTCAGGGGGACCATGTTACACATGGAGTTGGTGGACGCGAGTGGTAGCGTTGGAAAGGCCCGGATCCACTGAGTGCAGTAGTAATGTCAGAAATCAGGCCGAGGGAACGAAGTTCAAGGAATGGAGTCCTGACGTTATTGTTTCGGGTCCCTTCTATTCACCTATTAAACATGAAGTTGTTGGACGGCGTTGGCGGCATTTGAAAGGTTTTGAACTATTGAGCACAACTGTATTGTCAGAAATCGATCCCTAGCCTTGAACCTCAAGAAACTGGGTCCCGAAGTTTTAGACGCGGGTCCTTTCTATTCCCCTTTTAAACATGGGGTTGTTGGACGCGGATAGTAACATTGGAAAGATCCTAGTCGTTTGAGGACAGCGTAATGTCCGAAATTGGTTCCTGCCCTCAAAGCCCCAGGAAAAAGTCTCCGAATTGGCTGAATCTCAATACCTGGTTGCAAAAGATAGAACAACGTGTATAGCTGTATGGATGGTTTTATCTCGCGTAATAAAATACTGAGGCTGAACCACAGCAAAGGTTTATATCACAACCCAAATCCTTGGAACCGAATCTGATCTCTGATATCACCGCAATGCTCGAGGGTCCAAGGCCTCTCCAATGATTAAAGCAAGTCAATGATGATAGAAGAATTGCTTAAATGAAATGTGGCAGGAAGCGGGAGTACCCTGAGAAAACCGACGGATACGACCTTGTCCACCACAAACTTACTAGGCCGGCAATCGAAAAAATAAGATCCCAATGCTCCAGAAAAAGGGCTCCACCACTGAGCTACCGTGCAAAATGATTAAAGCGTCAATGATAATAGAGGAATTGGTGGAATGAAATGTGGGATGAAGCGGGTCTACCATGAGAAAACCCACGGATACGATCTTGTCCACCACAAACTTACTTCACAGGGGATCGAAACAATATGTACCCCACACACCAGAGGAAACGTTGTACCACTGAACCACCGCTCCCAATGATTAAAGCAAGTGAACGATAATAGAGGAACTGGTGGAATGAAAAATGGGAAAAAGCGAGAGTACACTGAGAAAACCCACAGATACGATCTTGTCCATCACAAACTTACTTGGCCCACCAGAGGAAGCGCTCTACCACTGAGCCGCCGTGCCCAATGATTAAAGAAAGTCAACGATAATAGAGGAATTGGTGGAATGAAATGTGGGAGGAAACGGGAGTACCCTGACAAAACCTACGGATACGACCTAGTCCATCATAAAAATTTTTTAGCCCACCAGAGGAAGCGCTCTACCGCTGAGCCACCGCGCCCCAATGATTAAACCAATTCAGCGATAACAGAGGAGTTGCTGGAATGAAAAGTGGGAAGAAGCGGAAGTACCTTCAGAGAACCCACGGATACGATCATGTACACCACAAACTTACTTGGAGCACAAGAAGAAACGCTCAACCACTGAGCCACTGCACCAAATTATTGAAGAGAGTGAATGATAATAGAAGAATTGGTGGAATGAAATGTACAAGGAAGCGAGAGTGCCCTGTCAAAACCTGCGGATACGATCTCGTCCACCACAAACTTACTTGGTCTACCAGTGGGAGTGCTGTACCACTGAGCCAATGCGCACAATGATTGAATCAAGTCAATGATAATAGTAGAATTGGTGAAATGAAATAAGGGAGGAAACGGGAGTATTCTGACAAAACCCACGGATACGATATTGTCCATCACAAACTTACTTAGCCCAAGAGAGAAAAGGCTTTACCACCGAGCCACTGCGCCCAAGGATTGAAGCAAGTCAATAATAATAGAAAAAATGGTGGAATGAAATGTGGGAGGAAGTGGGAGTACCCTGAAACCCACAGATAAGATCTTGTTCACCACAAACTTACTTGGCCAACCAGAGGAAGCGCTGTACCACTAAGCCACTGCGCCAAATCATTGAAGCAAGTCAATAATAATACAAGAATTGGTGGAATGAAATGTGGGAGGAAGCGGGAGTACCCTGACAAAACCCACGGATACGATCTTTTACACCACAACCTTACTTGGCCCACTGGAAGAAACGCTCTACCATCGAGCCACTGCGCACAATGAATGAAGAAAGTGAATGATAATAGAAGAATTGGTGGAATGAAATATGCGAGGAAGCAGGAGTACCCTGACAAAACCCATGGATACGATCTTGTACACCAAAAACTTACTTGGCCCACCAGAAGAAACGCTCTACTACTGAGCCACTGCGCCCAATGATTGAAGCAAGTCAATAATAATAAATGATTTGGTGGAATGAAATGTGCGAGAAAGAGGGGTACCCTAAGAAAACAAACGGATACAATATTGTCCACCACAAACTTACTTGGAACACCAGAAGTAACGCTTTACCACTCAGCCACCGCGCTCAATGAATAAGGTAAGTCAATGATAATGGAAGAATTGGTACAATGAGATTGGGGAGGAAGTGGGTGTAACCCGACCAAACCCACGGGTACAGTCTCGTCCATCACAAACTTAATTAGCCCACCAGAGAAAGCGCTGTACCACTGAGCAACACCGCCCAATGATTAAACCAATTCAGTGATAATAGTGGAGTTGCTGGAATGAAAAGTGGGAAGAAGCCGGAGTACCACCAGAAAACCCACGGATACGATGTTGTCCACCACAAACTTACTTGGCCCACCAGAGGAAGCGCTGTATGACTGAGCCACTGCGCCCAATAATTGAAGAGAGTCAATGACAATAGAGGAATTGGTTGAAGGAAATGTGGGAGGAAGCAAGAGTACCCTGACAAAACGCACGGATACGATCTTGTACACCACAATCTTACCTGACCCACCAGAGGAAGCGCTCTACCACTGACCCGCCGCGGCGAATGATTGAAGCAAGTCAGAACAATAGAAGAATCGGTGGAGTGAAATGTGCGAGGAAGCGGGAGTACCCTGACAAAAACCCATGGATACGCTCTTGTCCATTACAATCGTACTTGGCCCCCAGAAGAAACGCTCTAGCACTGACCTACTACACCCAATGATTGAAGAGAGTGAATGATACTAGAAGAATTGGTGGAATGAAATGTGCGAGCAAGCGGGAGTGGCCTGTCAAAACCCACGGATTATATCTCGTCCACCACCAACTTACTTTTCCCACAAGAAGAAAGGCTTTACCACAGACTAACCGCGCACAATGATTGACGTAAATCAATGATAACAGAGGAATTGGTGGAATGAAATGTGGGAGGAAAAGGAAGTATCTTGACAAAACCCACTGATACGATGTTGTCCACCACAAACTTACTTGGCCCACCAGAGGAAGCGCTGTACCAATGAGCCACTGCGCCCAAAGATTGAAGCAAGTTATTAATAATAGAAGAATTGGTGGAATGAAATGTGGGAGAAAGAGGGAGTACTCTGAGAAAACAAACGGATACAATCTTGTCCACCTCAAACGTACTTGGCCCACCAGAGGTAACGCTTTAC
This sequence comes from Thermobia domestica, assembly GCF_964235325.1. Taxonomy (NCBI): domain Eukaryota; kingdom Metazoa; phylum Arthropoda; class Insecta; order Zygentoma; family Lepismatidae; genus Thermobia; species Thermobia domestica. Next base: position 239,249,882 of record NC_137454.1, on the reverse strand, counting down.
CACTGAGCCCCTGACAAAACCCATGGATACGATCTTGTACACCACAAAGTTAATTGTCCCACCAGAAGAAACGCTCTACCACTGAGCCACTGCGCCCAAACATTGAAGAGAGTGAATGATAATAGATTAATTGGTGAAATGAATAGTGCGAGGAAGCGGGAGTATCCTGACAAAAGCACGGATACGATCTTGTCCACCACAAACTTACTTGGCCAACCAGAGGAAGCTCTGTACCACTCAGCCACTGCGCCGAAGGATTGAAGTAAGTGAATAGTAATAGAAGAATTGGTGGAATGAAATGTATGAAAAAGCGGGAATACCCTGATAAAACCCACGAATACGATCTTGTCCACCACAAACTTACTTGGCCCACCAGAGGAAGGCTTTACTACTGAGCCACTGCGCCCAATGATTGAAGGAAGTCAATAATAATAGAAGAACTGGTGGAATGATATGTAGGAGGAAGCTGAAGTTCTCTGACAAAACCCACGGATACGATTTTGTACACCACAAACTTACTTGGCCCACCAGAGGAAGCCCTCTACCACTGAGCCACAGCGCCCAATGATTGAAACAAGTCAATAATTATTGAAGAACTGGTGGAATGAAATGTGGGAGGAAGCTGGAATTACCTGACAAAACCCACGGATACGATCTTGTACACCACAAAGTTACTTGTCCCACCAGAAGAAACGCTCTACTACTGAGCCACTGCGCCCAAGGATTGAAGCAAGTCAATAATAATAAATGATTTGGTGGAATGAAATGTTGAATGAAGCGGAAGTACCATGACAAAACCCACTGATACGATCTTGTCCACCACAAAGGTACTTGGCCCACCAGAGGAAAGGCTTTACCACTCAGCCACTGCGCCCAAGGATTGAAGTAAGTCAATAATAATAGAATAATTTGTGGAATGAAATGTTGGAGGAAGTGGGAGTACCCTGATAAAACCCACTGATACGATCTCGTCCACCACAAACTCACTTGGCCCACCAGCAGAAGGCTTTACTACTGAGCCACTGCGCCCAAGGATTGAAGCAAATCAATAATAATAGAGAAATTGGTGGCATGAAATGTGTGAGGAAGCGGGAGTACCTTGACATAACCCACGGATACGATCTTGTACGCCACAAGCTTACTTGGCCCACCAGAAAGAACGCTCTACCACAGGGCCACTGCGCCCGATCATTGAAGAGAGTGAATGATAATAGAAGAATTGGTGGAATGAAATGTGGGAGGAAGCGGGAGTGCCCTGTCGAAACCCACGGGTTATATGTCGTCCACCACAAACTTACTTGGCCCACCAGAGGAAAGGCTTTACCACTGAGCAACAGCGCCCAATGATTAAGGTAAATCAATAATAGTAGAATTGGTGGAATGCGATATGGGGGGAAGTTGGAATACCCTGACAAAACCCACGGATACGATCTTGTCCAACACAAATTTTCAGGCAGGGGATCGAAACAGTAAGGACGCCACGCACCAGAGGAAGCGCTCTACCATTGAGCCACCGCGCCCAATGATTAAAGCAAGTCAATGATAATAGAGGAATTGTTTTAGTGAACAGTGGAAAAAGCGGCAGTACCCTGAGAAAACCCACGAATACGATCTTGTCCACCACAAACTTACTTCGCTGGAGATCGAAACAATAAAGACCCCACGATCCAGAGGAAGCGCTCTGCCACTGAACCACCACGCCCAATTATTACAGCAAGTCAACGATAATAAAAGAACTGATTGAATGAAAGTGGCAAGAAACGGGAGTAACCTGAGAGAACCTACGGATACGATCTTGTCTGCCGCAAACTTACTTGACTTCAAACAGTAACTTCCTTCACTTGTGTTGTGGGTCCAGGTTAATGGCAACGTTGCATTTTCATTTAAAATTGAGTGCATAAAGAGTACACAGCACAAACATCTCGTCCGATTTTTTAAAGTGTTCACTTTCGATTGAAAATGTCATATTTCGAGATGTTTTTCCTCTTACATTTTGTTGTAACTCTGATAATAACAGATTTACCCTATCAAGAAACTTTTGAGACACCCTGTATACATCATAAGAAGTTTCTTTCTAAATTCTACACGAATGTGGTTTCATTGAATGTAAGATGGGTGATACACATTAAGCCTTTTGGGAGTACGTCACAGGGATGACCCTAATTTTGTGTTCAAAATTTTTATTATGAACAGGTGGGATATATGATATATATATCCACCGGCAATAGAATTTTCTCAGTATGTCAAATATGCAATCAGATTTCATGCAGCTTAATTTGGTGAAAAGCTAATGCCAATTGAACGTTACATTTACCTCTTTCTTGCAGATGTTGAATCATGCCGTTAGCACGTGAGGAATGAATCGAAATAATCAAACTGTTGGGCGAGAGGAGTATATGTGCAGTGGTTCCCGATTGCAGAGTCATCCACAATGTGACTCTGTGTCACATGTTTCAGTGACACAGTAATTAACTAAATTTGAAAAGACGGGCACAATCGTGGACATACGTCGTAGCGGTTCAAACTCGTGGGCCCTTTTTCCTTCCCCACTTGAACCGGTACATGAAAATGCTATTTTCTCCATGTTTGTCTGTGCCGATTTTGAAAATTCCTTCACTAATCGATTTCTCTCGTCGAGTACCAAAAGAATCAGTTTAAATCTCGCTGGCCCTTTTTTCTTCCCCATTTTGAACCGGAACATGAAAATGCGATTTTCCCCATGTTTACCTGCGCCGATTTTGAAAATTCCTTCATTAATCGATTTCTGTCGTCGAGTATTACAAGAATCAGTTAAAATCTCGCGGGTCCTTTTTTCTTCCCCAACCCAATATTTTTGTATATTTTGAATGTATTCAAATACGGAACAAAAGTATTTAATTAATTCACTTAGTAGGCTTCTCAACTTAATATTTTTCAACTTAAATTTTATTTATTTTAATTATTAATTTTCTTGTGACTCTATTGCAACCGTTCATTGGGGAGAAGGGTGGCCATTCTCAAATATATAAATATATTATTCTTAAAATTTATGTGTTCTCGTATTGTTAGTTTCTTCCACTAGGCCTGGAAATTGCAAAATTAATACCTGGAAAAATTCAGGAAAATTGAGTTCAATATTTTTGTATGAACCATGCTATTTACAGGATTTTTCGAATAGGGAGAACTGTACAAAAGGGTGTTTCAGGAATGGTATAACAGAAGGTTTCTGGGGGTGTTGTTCGAATGAAATGAAATCTTTAAGTTTTACGTCCCACTATTATGCTGGCTAGGCTGAAAGTGACGGGGTGTTGTTCGGTGGGGGTCAGTGTTGCCGATTTTGGGAAAAGTCGCCAAATCAGGGGAATTCGACCTCCACGATAGCGTAGGGGGACCATAAAATTTTCAGTTGAAAACGGGACAGGTTCTGGCAACCCTGGACTTGTAGATCTACCTTTGTTCTTATCAGTGCCTTGATATCAGAGTTCCTCCTCTCTCTCTTTGTTACAGAGCGGGGTCAAGTAATTCGATACTTATGAAAAAGGAAATACACGTCAACACACAAGCAGCTGCTAAGACCTCTGCTGCCTTTCGAGCAGTATTACTAACTATAGAGTATGTTTAATATAGGGAATTACAGTTCAATTTTTGCCTCTTTGTTATTATTAATTATTAATACTTTTAAAAGGAGTAAAGGTACTGGGTTTGTTATTTACTTCTTTCATTTGCATAAAACGGGACGAATACTACTTTTTCCATCTACTGACGGGACGGCCGGACACGCCCTTAAAACGGGACTGTTCCGGTCGAAACGGGACGTATATTCGCCCTACGATAGCGACAAAAATATTTTTTCCGATTGGAGACTTTTTTGGGTGATTTTTAAATGAGGGTTTTGCTACTTACCATTTAGCGACTTTTTGCTGCAAACAAAATGTTCATCTGTAGAGAAGCATTATTAGTTCAAAACAGTTTTTACGTTCTTTTTTCTGTTTGTTTGTTTTAATCAACGTTATGAAGAGTTTGGAAATACAGCGTACCCACTGCCCCAAATCCTGTATTGTTATGTTACCCTTGCCCTCTAACGAAGAGCAAGTACAAACTTGATGTCCTTTAGTTCGCAGAGTTTTCGTTGAGAGACACACGTAATACATCATTACCGATAGCAACAAGATTAGCTATAGATGTGTGAATAGAGGCGAAGTGGGTGTTTGTATGTTTGTCCTTTGGGGTCTTTTAATCATTCTGCACTTTTTCTTTTACAAAAAATTGCTTAACGTAAGTATTGTAGTGTTAATTATTTCCGAACTATTTTGACTCGACAATATGAACAAAATTACCCGAAACAATCTGAAATGATCCCTGAATTCAAGGATTGGTTGCGCCCTGTTTACAAAGATGTGAGTAGAACCAGCGGCGCAAATCTGTCTTCAACATTGGGGAGACGGGTAAGACCGTTACCATACTTGTTTTTCTGCAATGGCCAAAATACTTATGAAGTTGAAAAACAATGTTGTGGAGGTTCAGAGTTGTCTTCAGCGTTGGGAGGCTGGCAGATTTGAAGCTTATTCTGGGGGACGTCTATTTTATCTCACGTTCCTTTGTAGCAATCGGACAAAAATCATCAAATATCTCCCAAAAAACACATTTAAAATCGGATTATTGGGGAGAAGTCCCCCTCAGTTCCAAGATTCGAGAGAACATGTACCCGTCATCCCCCCGGGATTTGCGTCAGTGAGTAGAACATATTGTTTAGTTTTCAACATGCTTATAGACAATGAATTTCTCGATTATTTTTTATAGCGACTTTTCACCCAAATTGGAGTCGTCACCTCTCGTTGCGCAAATCTATTGTCAACATTTGGGCAACAATGCTTACGGGGAGACCTACAATGGATGAGTGAAGTTATTTCGTCGCTTCCGCTGTGAACCTAAGTACAAGATTGCAAAAGTCAAATTTTTTGGTTCCAAACAATATGTGTGCTCGGTGAAAGCATATCTCTTTTAGTGTAACCGGCATATTCGTGGGACGTAAAACTTAAAAATTTCATTTCATTTCATATTTGGGTGAAAGCATAGACTGGGATGTGTTTCACTTCATTTGCATACAAATGTGTTACCTTTCCTACCTTATCTTTGATCCCATAGTAGCTTCTTTCCGAAAGTTAAGAAAAATGCAATTCTTCCTTTCTTAATAGTATTTATAAGTCAAAGTATTACATAAGCGTTGTGTGTTACTTATGTAGCACACACAGCCGCAGCTATGGGCGAGCGAGCAAAGCACGTGCCCCGGGCGCGTTGTTGGAGGGCCCCCTAAAGAGAGGTTATATATTTGTACTTTTCCTGGCGGTATTTAATACTTTTCATCAGAGTGCGAAATCATAAAATCAAAGTGGGAGGAGACTGGAGGAGTGAAGAGAGAGAGAGAGAGAGAGAAAGAGAGAAGAAAAAGCTCGCCCTTTTACACTTCAAAGTAAATTAAGTGTTATTTATTTTTTCTGTCCCGCTCCTCCCACACCCTAAGTTCTACTGTCAAAGTAAATAGCTAGAAACACCCCCAGGCCAGAACCGCATCTACATTGGAAATTTCATCGAGATCGGTCGGTCGGTTCAAGATTAAGTCACAAACATAGTCACTTTTAATTTTATGATATATATATATATATATATATATATATATATATATATATATATATATATATATATATATACAAGGGCGGTCCAAGGGGGGCTATAGGGGCTATAGCCCACCCTTGACCCTCAGGTATACACTGGATAAAATGGACTTCAATCTTGTTTTACACTGGATAAAAGCGGCAAAATATGGTTTAACCCCTCCCTTGATCATATCCTGGATCCGCCACTATATATATATATATATATATATATATATATATATATATATATATGGATATAGTATACGTAAGACGGCATCAGTTCTAGAAGGAGCTGGACGCTCATACTTTTAAGGAATATTCATTGAGTATGTACGAACTTAACAAGGGGGTTACAAACCGACTTTGATTTAGTTTTCGAGTGATACGAAAATAAAAAAGAACGTACCTTTCCTCGCCTTTGTTGTTCTTCTTACACTTTGTTTTTCTTCACGGCGAACGCTCTTCAAATGTTTTAGAGCCGTATGCAGTAGTAGCAGGTCTAGCGTGATTGCTTAGCGTTGTTTGCAGACAGAATGAGAGATTTGGGGGTCATTTCGTACAGGTTTTCGCGAAGGGAATGCAACAGGAAGTTTGCTTTTTCATGTTTACTTTTAGTTTTTGGTAATTTACATGCGAACTATAATGCTTAGAATTACGTGTATAAATTGAGTAAAATTCCTGGCTGATCGTATTACATCTTGGAACTCTAAGTATAGGTGTGTTTTCCGTGGAGATGGCATTCCTAGTTTGGGTCTACGCACATTGACGGTGGGTGTTCTTCCGGTAGAAGAAGACAGAAGAAGGAAGATGGAGGGGAAAAAGTTATGTAATTTCGTGTTGTTAACAATCTTGGTTACAGATGCATCGTCTACTGGAAATAAGTAGAAAATAAAAAAGTAGTGAAGTGCGCTGCTTGGACGGGTAAGTTGTGTTATGTATGTGGTAGGGATGCGGTTTTTGGGAACAAAAGACATAATTTCGTAGGGCATGTGGCCTCCTTTCTTTTGAAGAAAAAGTCTCCCCTACAAACGCGGTTTCATAACTTTCTCTTGGAAGTAGCTCGAATATATCCTCCTAGTATTTGATTGATTCGATATGAATGCTTTCTGCTTCTTATTGTCTTTTTACTTTCATTCCTCACATTTGTTCTTGTACTTTATAATATTTGCATGCGTAGTGCCCTTGTACTTTATCTATGACTGTGTTGGCGGGGGGGATTTAACGCATATCGCATGTCTTGTGCTCCTTCTGCTCCTTATTGTATTTTTACTTTCATTCCTCACATTTGCCCTTGTACTTTATAATATCTGCATGTGCAGTGCCCTTGTACTTTATCTATGAGTGTGTGCGGGGGATTTAACGCATATCGCATGTCTTGTGCTCCTTCTGCTCCTTATTGTCTTTTTACTTTTATTCCTCACATTTGCCCTTGTACTTTATAATATCTGCATGTGTAGTGCCCTTGTACTTTATATATGACTGTGTGTGGGGGGGGTTTAACGCATATCGCATGTCTTTTGCTTCAGGATACTTCTTACTCTTGCATTACGTAGGGAAATGGTATTTCAAGTCGAAGTGGTAATAGAACACACAAGGAACGCAGATCAGGATGTATTCACATTTTATATTGAGTGTGAATACAAGATTATATGGGTTTCCTATGTGTTCTGTTACCACTTACACATGAAATAACATCATTTCCCTACGTAATGCAAGAGTAAGAAGTATCCTGGAGCACCGAAAAGAAGGGCGGTCTCATGTATACTATTACCATATATATATATGTACATATATATATATATATATATATATATATATATATATATATATATATATTGCATCACTGATAAATAAAATGCTTGGATTGTATATCTAAAAATCGCCCTCTGCCCGTAAAAAGCTTCATTCGAACTCGGAAGCGAACAATTGCGTCTGTACAGATTTGTTGAGTTGATTTTAACTTTCCTTTCAGCAGCAAGGCTGTATGAGACGTGGACCTACATATTAACGTGGAACCCGAACCACATAAGCTCCGGCCGGGAATCGAACCCGGGTGTCCCACGCCAATGGCGTGTACGCTAACCACTTAGTCACGAGGAAGCTCATCTGTAAGGCAGTACAAGAAAAACAAAAAAGCACACTGGAAGTTTCCGCAACTGGGGATCAAAACATTCTCAATGGAGAATAAGAAACAGTAAACGCCAATCAAAGTGGGCTTTTGCTTATTCATTACTTCGTTAATACTTAATTCCTTCTAGAAATAATGAAACAATACTATGAAGAACCACTAATTAAACTAATAACTATTACGATGTATTTCTTACCACACCACGAAAGTAATACACCGTTTTTACCAGCCATAGAATTTGAACCTAGTACTATACTGCATTAGTCACGCCGTAACGAAAGGTGAAATTCAAACGCCTGGCACTCGTAGATGTTGAAGCTGTGTTGTACCTATATCACGCGGCCTGCGTTGCTACTCTTGAACATAAATACGTCACAGCAAAAAGCCAGGAAACATCACAGACAGAGGACAGGGGCACAAGCAGTGCTCGACAATTTACGAACTCAAACCCGCCAAGACTTAACTCAACATGACCTTCAATTACGTTCTAGAAACGAAACCAACGCTAAGGCACAAACCAACTTCGTATATGAAAACACAAGAAAAAAATCTAACTTTTTGTTCCAAAGTGATGACAACAATAGTACTAAAAAAATTTTAATTCTCAGTAACCCAAACATTAATTAACTAGGGAACATTCAAGCCAAAATAAATAAATAAAAATTAAATAAAATTAAATTAAAAAAACTGACAAGTAAGCTCTCCCTGACTACATTTTTTTTTTAAATTTCAGTGAGGCTGTAAAATATGTCAATATCTTCGTAATATATATATATATATATATATATATATATATATATATATATATATATATATATATATATTCAATGTAAATAAATTCTTTAAACAATAGAAAGCTCTGTAGTGGAGCGCTTACCTCGGACCAGTTAGGTTCCTGGTTCGATTTCTGCTCCCGACAAATAGGCTTTTGGTGAACACTGTAAGTGTGGTTATTCTTAAGACTCAACAGTTTCCTTACATTGATGTATACACGACTCCAAAACTGCATTACCACCTGCGATTCTCCTTTTCCTGCAATAGCAGGTAACCCAAAAATCTCGGCGGTTGGGTTGGTTGCAAATTCGAAAGGCGTTGGACTAAACCTCAATTTTGTCACAAATACATCAGTGTGGCAAACTGCAAATAAGAGATTAAAACAAATTGTTAAGAATGACAATTTTATTATTGTGACGGAGTTAGATGACACCAAAAGTTACAAAATGACTTACTTAAGCAGTTCAAACAAGATGAATGGTAAGAAACAAATATAAGAAGAAAGCATTTCTCTCTTTCCACCCTCGCCACCCAAAGAAAGAAACTCATAAAAAGAAAGAGTTATATAATATAAAGGTTTCATATAAAAGCCTAACAGCACAAAAACAAATAGCGAAACGAAACGAAAAAGAGATAAACACAGAATAGGGGACACCAATGGCGTAGCAGACTTGCGGCCCTCCCATGCAAGATAAAGAAATGGGACCCTATTTGTAAACCCCATTGTTATAATAATAACAAATATGATAATAATAATAATAATAATAATAATAATAATTATTATTATTATTATTATTACTATTACAATTATTATTAAAAAGTAATTTCCTTTTCAAAATCTCTGACTCTGCCTAAGAGCATGAATGCATATAGCGATCAGGTGTGCACCTTTTGTCAATGAGCGGTCCCAAAGGCCAAAAGGGATGGAAATCTCCAAGAGAGAGAAATATAAAACTTTCTTATGGTAAATTCTAGTTCAAAGTTTCGAAGAACTTGCTTTTGCACATGATTTTTTGTTTCTTTTTTCAGGGAACAGAAAAGGCCTGGCGCCTAAGAAATTATACCATATAATATTGCAAATTTGCAAGTGGATGTATTTATATTCCAATTTGTGGTAATAAAGATATTATGATTAGAAAACAATATTGTAAAAAGTGGGTTTACTTTCTTCATCCATCGAAAGTCTTAGGGGTCCCTTGTACCTCGCCGCCCCCCGAATATGCATATTGAAAATTTAGAATGATATATTCATGTTCATATATTCGCGATATCGAATGTTGATATATGATAATAGAGTTATCGACGATAGCGATGTATCGACATATCACAGGCCCAGGTCCGAGAAGTGATGCTTGATATATACTGGAATCAACAATCAAATTCTATATAAGTTCTCCATTTCCGTATTCAATGTTGAGGGGGGAAGGGTGTGAACCTGAATAGAAATTTTAAGAAAAACAAATGTTAAAATAAAAGTAGGTTTTCAGTCTCCCCTTGAATACAAAAATTAACAGAGAACTATTACTGTAATTTACCTTTCACTTCTGTTTCTGATTGTTATCGCAAATCAGCTATAATACACATACTTCAAATAGTATACCAATACACACTATAACTTTTCAGAACCAAGCAAGCCGGAAGATGAATTTCCTGTGATATTAAAGTGGAATGTTCTACAAAATAGTCATAATTCATTGGCCATATTTCTATCAGTACTTTGGTACGGACTAATAGCTACAAGACTAACAGAACTAGAAATCAGAGATTTCATTTTTTTCTCTCAAACTAAAAAACTTCTGCATTTTCCTGAGATTTTCATTTTCTTAATATAAGTCTCCTATTCTGAGCTAATTCTGGCTACCGCGGTTTCGAGGTAATCGGTAAACGAAAAAGTAAAGTTTGTCGACTCTCAACTCTCGACAGTTTGTGAGAAGATGTTTCACAGTTCGTGTTGTTATTTCTTCGTTACAAAAACATTTCTAGTTGAGTCTATTCATGGTAAATTACTGAACTTATAAACATTTACTATTATTGAAAAATGAATAATTATTTTTAAACATAAAAAGTCGTTACAGTTCAGTAGAATGCAGTAGTAGATGGAAGTGAATGAATATATTGTTTATTTGTTAAGATGTGCAAACTGAATGTGAATAATAAGTGTCTCCCATTCTGTTGTCCAGAGGCGGATCTACGATGGACTTCTGGGGCTCGGTGGTTGATTATACTCCTACTTAGAGCTACTTTTAGGAGCTCCAAACTCTGGAATGGGTTTTATTTATATATAAAATAAGAAATATTCCATTTCTAGGGGTCAATCGCCATGATCGCCCACTGGATCTGCCACTGCTCTTCTGTAGCAGAATTTGAAGACCACAGCTCTTGTTCGTGTATGCTTCTGACGATGCTGATTAGGGATGGCCACATCTGGATAATTTTTTATTCTGATATCGGATAGAAACTGCAATATCCGGTTGACGGATAACAAAACGATGACGGATAACGGATAATATCCAGATAACGCATGACGGATAAGATCTGGATAACGGATGATATCCGGATGATGGATAACGGATAATATCTGAATGTCGGATAATATGAGGATAATGGATTTATCCGAGTAATTTATAAAATTAAGATAACGGATAATATGTGGATAATAGAACATTCGGATAATTGATTACATCCGCATGACGAATAAAGGGTAATATCCGGATGGCGTATATTGTTTTAAAAACAAATAATAGGAGAGGGACGTATCAGTCTTTTCCGCTCATGGAGTTATTAAAAAACGATCATCGGGCAGTGGTCTTTACCATTGAAAGATATTGTTTCTTAAAATATTTCCTAGTAACTTCCAATGTTCTTGTTCTTGTTGTGGAGCGGAAACATTCGTTCACTATAAATTGAAAACATCATACTTGCAGATACTTTTCCCTCCTACATAATAACAGAGTCCGTGTAACGTGGGTTCCTGTCACCACGGCATGGCGCGTCTTCAGCTTGCGGATCGAGGAGAAGGCCTCTAGATATAGAGGTTAGCTGCGAATATACTGAATAAGCAGTCGCGGACAAACGACTAGGAGTGGTCCTCCAGCTTGGGGGTTTGGGTAAGGCTAACACCCTCATCCTGTAAAAAAAGGTACTTGTACAGAAACATTCACAAAAGCCTCGGACAAGGACTGATAACTTGGCACGACATCAGCAAAAGAAAATGGACCTGAGATTTGGAACATGGAATATTAGAAGTCTTTATAGGGCAGGCGCGTTAAAATCTGTAACGAGTGAGTTAGAGAAATACAGGATGGACTTAGTAGGAGTTCAGGAAGTTAGGTGGGAAGGAAATGGATCTGAGAATTCCGGAAATTTTACGTTCTTTTACGGGGAAGGAAATATAAATCACCAGTTAGGAACAGGGTTTTTCGTTCACAAACGAATATTACCAGCAATTAAACGGGTTGAATTTGTTACTGACAGACTTTCTTTTATTACTCTTAAGGGACGGTGGTCTGATATTATTGTTTTAAATGTACATGCTCCAACTGAAGATAAGGGTGACGATATAAAAGATAGTTTTTACGAAGAAGTGGATATTTGACCAACTCCCGCGATACCATATGAAGATTCTATTAGGGGATTTCAATGCGAAGGTAGGACGAGAGGATATTTTCAAACCGATTATAGGGAACGAAAGTTTGCATAAGAAAAGTAATGACAACGGTGTTAGACTCGTGAACTTTACAACATCCAAAAACCTAATCGTGAAGAGTACAAAATTCCCACATCGCGACGTTCATAAATACACTTGGACATCACCAGACGGAAAAACACATAATCAAATTGATCACGCTTTAGTAGATAGAAGAAGACAATCTAGCATAATTGACGTCCGGTAGTTTAGATGGGCTGATTGTGACACTGATCACTACTTGGTAGTAGCGATAATACGAGAGAGATTATCGTTGAATAAAGGTAATATTCAATGTCCGAAAACGCAGAGATTTAATTTAAAGAAATTAGAAGAGAGTCAGGTAAGACAGGAATACCAGATTGAAGTTTCGAATAGATTCGCGGTTTTAGAAGACTCGGAGTGCACTAGTGTTCAGGATACTTAGATTGAAATTAGAGATAGCATTAAAAGTTCAGCAATAGAAAAATTGGGACACGCGGAAATACGTAGGAACAAACCATGGTTCGACCAAGAATGCATTAAACTAGCAGAGAAGAGAAAACAGGCAAAATTACGGTGGCTACAAAATCCGAATGAAACAACTACACAAAATTTCGCAGATATCAGGCGGGAAACTTCCAAAACTTTTAAAACAAAGAAACGGGATTTTTTGAAACCTAAAATTAAGGAACTTGAAGATAATAGTAAAAATAAAAATATTCGGGACATGTATAAGGGGATCAGCGAATTTAAGAAAGGCTATCAACCTCGTGCTTATATATTAAAGAAATCTGACGGGACAGTTCTCACTGATACGGATAGCCTCTTAAATAGATGGAAGGATTTCTTTGACGATTTGCTGAACACGCAGCCAAAAACTAATGTGCGTGGAGAAAAGGAGATACAAACCGCAGAACCGTATATTCCAGAACCCAATCGAATAGAAGTGGAAGCCGCTATAAAGAAATTGAAGAAACACAAATCTCCGGGTGTAGATGAAATTCCGGCTGAGTTAATTTTAGCTGGAGGCGAAAATTTGTGGAACAAGATACACAAACTCATTCTCCTTATCTGGAACAAGGAAGAATTGCCACAAGAGTGGAAAGAATCAATCATTGTTCCAATTCACAAGAAAGGCGACAAAACTGACTGTAATAATTATCGAGGCATTTCTCTTCTGTCAACATCCTATAAAATCCTTTCAAATATTCTGTTTGCAAGATTGACCCCATACGCAGATGACATTATTGGAGATTATCAGTGCGGATTTAGACGAAATCGATCAACTATCGACCAAATATTTACCATTCGCCAAATACTCGAAAAGAAGTGGGAATACAATACCCCGGTACATCCACTATTTATTGATTTTAGAAAGGCTTACGACTCGGTTAGGAGAGAAACATTATACAACGTTCTTACAGAACTTGGAATACTGAGAAAGCTAATTAGATTAATTAAGATATGTTTAAGTGAATCCAAAAGTAAAGTCTGGGTAGGAAAATTTTTGTCCACGAGCTTCCACGTCGAAAATGGCCTGAAACAAGGAGATGCGTTGTCGCCATTATTATTTAACTTTGTGCTGGAATACGCCATAAGGAAAATCAAAGATAGCAACCAGGGCCTAGAGTTGAACGGCATTCACCAGGTTATGGCATATGCTGATGATGTAAATTTAATAGGGGATGATAGGAGAACAGTAGAAATAAATGCAGAGATCTTATTAAACGCTTGCAGGGACATGGGTTTAGAAGTAAATGCAGAGAAAACTAAATACATGGAAGTGCGTCGGGACCGTAATACGGCAAATTGTGGAGGCGTTAAAATATTAAATAATGCTTTTGATAAAGTGGATACTTTCAAATATTTAGGATCAATATTAACAGACGAAAATCATATTCACGAAGAAATTAAATGTCGACTAAAAGCAGGGAATTCGTGTTACTACTCGGTTCAAAATCTCTTGTCGTCGCGAATTCTGTCGAGGAATTTGAAGCTTAAAATATATAAAACGATAATCATGCCTGTTGTTCTGTATGGTTGTGAAACATGGTCGCTTACTCTGAGGGAAGAACATAGACTGGAAGTATTTGAGAACAGGATTCTGAGAAGAATATTCGGACCCAAGAGGAACGAAAATGGGGAATGGCGGAAGCTTCATAACGAGGAACCACATAGTTTATACGGTTTACCCAACATTGTTAGGGTCATCAAGTCTAGGAGGCTTAGGTGGGCAGGTCATGTAGCTAGAATGAAGAAAGTAGAAACGCTTTCAAAGACTTGAGTGGTAGACCCATAGGAAAACGACCATTAGGAAGACCTAGGCGCAGATGGGAGGACAATATTAAGATGGATCTCGCAGAAATAGGAATACAAAGTAGAAACTGGATGCAATTAGCTAAGGATAAAAGTCAGTGGAGAGCTTTTGTGAACGCGGCATTGAACCTCCGGGTTCCATAGGCCATAGAGTTAGTTAGTTAGTTTAGTTACATAATAACAGAGTTACCCTATGTCAGGGGACTTTTGAGACACCCTGTATATCTTATTTAATGTATGTTTGATATCACTATAACTGTAGTATAATTTCGTTTGTATAAATTTACAATTTAATACAAGCAAATTCGGATTTACGTGGGTAGGATTTTGTATGCATCTAACTAATGAATTCTTTTATATTCATGCTTAGCTTAGTGACTTGGCTTTGGACTGCAACTGATTATTGTAACCCATTATTGTTTGGGAAGAAAAAAGATATTTGAATCTTCATTTGTTGAAATCAAAAGTCTATTGGAAAGCTGGGGATTACAATCATTAATTTCTACATCTCAAGGTGCGTATATTATATATTCTGTGATTCTTGTTAAATTACCATTACTATTATTGGGTTTAGAATCAATCAAGCAGTTCATGATATTTTAGTTGAATCAATATGGGTGCCGGATAGATAAGTATTTGAGCTCCAGGCTCTTATTTCTTTTCAATTTAATATTTAATCAATGATTATTTTTCTACCTCATTATTCCACCAAATCGTATTCCAAGATCATTAATTTTCATTACTCATTTGTGACCGTCAGCCTACATAGGATATTCGTAGGACGTAAAACAAAGATTTCCTGTTATTTTTTGTTTCTATCTCTTTTCTCCATAGCTGTGACAAATAACACCTTCAACATCATAAATTTGTATGGCACTTGCCTGCTTTCGCCTTCAGTCGTCTATTCTTCTGACATCACGAAGCAAAGGAGGTCTACTTTGCAGTTGGCATAGTTTTGAAAGGATGCGACATAACATAATGATATTGGTGTTGCGATGTTCAGTACCGTAGATAAATAAACAATGCTAGTAAATAAATCGAGTAGCAATTGTATTATGTAGCTTACATGAGTTTCAGTCCATCCATTTTTTTAAAACATATTGTTATTTTTACTCTATATGAAGTATATTCTGAGGTTGTGTTTTGAGGGACGTGGTAGCTCAGTTGTGGAGCGTTCACCTCTCTTGCGTGAAGTTCCTGGATCGGTCCCACCACGTGCCAAATGGGCTTTGTGTTGGAGAAACACTGTGTGTGGTTTTTCTCTTCGGGGTTTTTTCCGTTTTCTCACACATTTTTCATTCTACTATTCCATTCATTCTCCTCATCATCGTCTCCTTTAGCATATCCGGCATAATCGTGGCACGTAAAACTCAGATTTCATTTCATTTCATATAAACTTTGTTGCAAAGTAACCTGATAGCTTAAGATACTTTGCAACACATACAAAAAAGTATTTTCAACATACGAACATAATGTTTGTCTGCAATGTTTTCTCTCCTCTATTTATACATTTCACAAAAACTGCATGCAGCTTACAAATATTGAGGTTGGACTTACAGTACCGGTAAGACAATTATGTATTTTCTGGTACCGACATAGGAACCACATTCTGATAGTTTAGCATGTCCCACAAAAATGGCAACTCAAGAACAGCAAACATCTCCGAGATCTGATTTGCCTTGGTTGCTCTTTATATCCAAGAATATCATCCCAACCGTAATCAGTGGAAGATTTACGGGATTTGGGACTTTCAAGCTGAAGCCCACCAAAATTGCAGGATTTCCTTTTAAGAAATCTAGTGTTAGTCATTCTCATGCGTCTACACTTCAAGCCCTTCAAAAAGTCTAGTCATTTCTAAATAAAGGAAATCTTTCTGTGTGAAGTCCCTCTCAAACTATTTTTCTGAATCCGCCGCGTTTCGTAATTTATTTTCCAACAAGAAATCCATTCCGACATCTACCTAAATAGGAAATTTTCCTAACGTTAGATTGCAGGAGGTACCAGTAGTAATAATTTCCTATCTGAGGGGTTACGTTGAATCGGTGCAAAGTAGCCCCGATTAGAGGCTGAAACAGCCTTCTCCAGTTTTATTTTTCTATGACTTTAAAACGTTTCACACTTCAATTTCAACTGTTGTCTCAAAGTCCCATTATACACAGAGTATTCTTGACTTTGACGAAAATTCTTGTAGGTGATATCTTTCAAATTTTGTCGACCTTTACAGTTACTGCTTCCATACCTCTACAAGAACAAACCCTTCAGGTAATTAGAACTGATGTTAACCGCCAACATTATAATCAAAATCCAGTTAGATGTTTTACGGTGGCAGTTGAAACTTTCTCTTTACAGTCCACAATTTTAACGACAGAGGACTGTAAACCTTTTGCCGTATTTTGTGCAAAGTTAATCCTGAAGTGCAAAATAATCCCGTCTTACGATACTTAAAGAAGATTAGTAGGCAATTTTCACATTAATTTTAAAGGTGACAAGAGTTGGAGCCTATGGCTGTGTGATATTTAGATCGAACGATTGATATTTTCAAATATGAAAACATCGATATCGAAATTTTTGATCGATATATCCATATTTTTGATCTTTTATATCTCTATATTTCGATATTTGATATTGTTTATATTTCGATATTGCTGTATTTTTCGATATTTCAAGCAAGTTTCGATAGTTTGTCGATATCGATTATCTATATCTAAATTTGGATATCGCAAAGCCCTTTCGAACCCCCTCCGAAATGAAGTTTTTGGCTATGGACCTGATTAGGGAGGCGCACGAGACAAGACGAGACAAAATTTTTGTTACGAAATTCGAGAAGAGAAAGAGCTCTTCCAATAGAAACAGATACAGTTTTCGAGACGAGACATAACTTTCGCGGCACCTTTTCGAGAGGAGACAATCTCAAATCTTTTCTCTTGCGCATCTCTAGACTTGATCATGAGTTATCAAAAGAAATGCTAATGAGAAATAACATGTAAATACAATATAGATAGCTAAAACATTTTTGTTTTCATTCTTCAGTAATGCATTGTTATTAATCTCAGTATTTTATAGTGTGTTCTTAAGCTTAAGGTGATGTATAATTAAATTTTGAATTCGGTTAACTTATTTTGTTACTCAGATTGTTTTTAAAATGTATGTACAAACGTTCATTTTGATTCTTGAGTGTTTAATGTGACGTATAGTTATTAAACATAGTATTTATTATTGTACTCTTAATGTGAAAGTGATATACAGTAAACTTTTGAATTCAGTTAACATTTTTCTTTCTGAAATTGCTTTAAAAAAGTTTTTATTTTCTTTCTTGAGTGCTAAAAGTGATGCAAAGTTATAAAGCTTACTACTTTATATTGTATTCTTAACCTAAACTGATACACAGTGCGTTTTTGAATAAATTATGTCAAGTTATTTGAGTGACGAACACTGGTACAAAATCCTGACTACTACTGGAACATTTTGATTTTAAGGTGACGACTACTGGAGCAATACAAGGGATTTAGAAATATTGTTTTTCTTCAACGGCTACTCCATTTTGAATTCTGACTACATGGTCATTATAGGAAGGATCAGTGAGTCTTTCCGACTATAGTACAGCTCCGACAGATTCACGATGCTCACAGAACAGACAAAATAGTATGTTTTCAACCTTAAAGTGAGAACCACTGGCGTTTTTACCCTGTTATGCAAAAGTAAGTGGGTACTCCAATGGGGTTCCAATGCGATACCTAATTTCTGCATTTTAGATATATGGAAATACATGTCTTTAAAATGTAAAGAACAGATTTTTTTTTTTACTGAAAACTGCAACTCGGTAAGCCTTATGAATACCGAGATATGGGAAAATACCATAGGTATGTGGGGCTTGCATACTTGACGGTACAATTCGGAAAATGAATTAAAATATGACTAACGGCTATCAAGATGATGTCAAATAAATGGAGAACCAACACAGTTAAGAGGTTTTCGTGTTAGATGCTAAACTTTCCGAAATCGGTCATGGGAAGTTAATAAACACCAGTAGCAATTTCACGTTAAAGTAATTAGATATCTTCATGAGGTGTTAGAACATTATGGAGTATACCAAAATTAAATTTTAAAAGCTTTTGAAAATATAATCTGACATTTGTAAACAGTATTTGAAATATGTGTTTACCCAAAATTTCCAGCTAGTACATCTAACATCTGGAGAAACATTGTGAAATAAAAGCGTATGAGATCTTGAAATTTCGTAAACAATTATTGGTCGCAACAAAATTAAATAAGATGATACTTCTATGAGTTAAATGAATACCTCAGTACAATTTCGATCGAAATATTAGTTCAGTCCTAGGTTTTCTCAGGCAATTCCAAGGGTTCATCGAGCTGTGCAATAGAATGAAAATTCGCTGTCATTATCTAAGATAGTAACCAAGATATAAGGAATTATATATTTTATGACGTAAAAGTAGAGATCTTTATGGATTTGTACTTTTGGGTCTTTCCTATAAGAAAAAAAAAATTCAGAAAACTACTGTATATATCTTAAGAGACAATTCAATGGGCGGGGACACAGTAGCTTAGTGGTAGGGTGTTTAGCTAGTCTTTTTTGCAGAAACTATTGGAGTATTTACTTAACCCATAGAGATACGATCATACTTAACTGCCTATTTAATTTTAAAACGAAATAAAATGAAATATTTCAGTGTAGTGACCCACGATTATGCATTTTAGTCTAAGGGAGATTATTATTAAGGCAAGTGAATGTTGTTGACAGAATTGATGGAATGCAAAGGTGGGAGGAAAGGGAGTACCCCGAGAAAACCCACGAATACAATGTCCACTACAAACTGACTTGGTCACTGATCGAACCAAGAACCCAATACACCAGAGGTAAGCGCTCTACCACTAAGCCACCGTGCCCCCGCCCATTTAATTGTCTATTAAGGTATATACGGTTGTTTTCTGAAATTTCTTCTTCTTACAGCAAAGACTCAAAAGTACAAATCCTTGCGGGTCTCTATTTTTACGACGTCATAAAATACACAATTCCTTATATCTCGCTTGCTATATTACATATTGACAAAGTATTTCACTTTTTTTCAGAGCCCGATGAACGCTTGGAATTGTCCGAAGAAAAGTTAGAACTAAATTAATCTTTCGATCGAAATTGTACTGGCGAGTCTGAGGTACTCACTTAACCCAGAGAAGTACCATCTTATTTAACTTTTGTTAGGATCAATAATTGTTTTCTGAAATTTCAAGATCTAATACGCTTTTATTGTATGGTGTCTTTCTAGCTGCTAGATGTACTAGCTGGAAGTTTTGGGTAAATACATATTTCTAATACTCTTTACAAATGTCAAAAAATATTTTTCCAAAGCTTTTAAAATTTAATCTTGGTAGACCCCATGATGTTCTTAAACTCCACGGTAATACCTAATTACTTTAAGATGAAATTACTACTGATGCTTATTAACTTTCCATGACCGGTTTCGGAAATTTTACCATCTAACACGAAAACCCCATAACTGTATGGATCCTCCCTTTATTTGACAATATCTTGATAGTCATATTTTAATTAATTTTTAAAATCGTACTGTCTAATATGCAAGCCCCACGTACCTATGGTGTCGTTTTTTTATTTCACCATATTTCGGTAACTATTAGGCGTACTGACTTGCGGTTTCGGTAAACACACACCTCTAACGTTCCTTAAAACGTTATTAAGACATATTTTAGAATGTTTAGAAATGAGAGTTCTGCGAATGTCATGGTACCCGAAAACCCCCATCCGGGCGTGTGTGTAATGTATTTAATTGAAACTATTTTTGAGGTTGTTGTTAGCCCTCGTAATTACGTTTCCGAAACTGCATCATCTAGTACGCAAACCCCACACTTCTATGGTGTCACTCTTTATTTTCCCATATCTCGATATCCATAAGGCTTATCGAGTTGAGGTTTTCGGTAAACAAATATCAGTTCCTTACATTTTAGAGACATATATTTCCATATATCTAAAAATACAGACATTAGGTACCCCGTGGTACCCCGAACACCATTGGGGTACCCACTTACTTTTGGATAGTAATACATTTTGAGTTGTTGTTCAGCATCAATAAACACTTCATAGTTTTTCTACGTGCAACACAAAGGTCCATACCCGACCGCACAGATTTGGTCATTTTAATCTAAAAAAATGTTAAGATACTTTGTATCGTTAAGTACAGCCAAGTTAAGCACACTGAATGTAAGATTTTAATTATTCTCTGATTTTTGTTTCAGGTATTTCGTGCATCAAACCAGGATTCTGCTTGGAAGACAGTCAAAAGAAGCAGTGTAGGTTGTGGCTAAAAGTACGTCCTTTCTAAAGACAGACCTAATTGTACTTACATTCTTTTGTACGAATATATAACCCTAATAAAGATACTGTACTACAAATTATTTCTTTCTTCCATAAATTGGAATAAAATATTATCTCTGTTTAAAGAAAATGTTTGTTAGTATTAAGTCATTTCAACTCTTTTTCTCTGTAATAAGAACATTATCCCTCGCAATACTTTTAATCATTGTGCTATTACGATTGGATGAAGTATAATTCTGTACGAAGCACTATTATTTCAGACATTCATTAATAACTAATGTATTGTTCTGTATGTAAGACAGTGTGTATACTGAACATATCTAGCGATGATGTTGTTTTAATACTGAATCTATAATTCAGCTTTGCAGTAGTCAACTTTATTGGGAATCAGAAGAAAGAAGAAAAAAATAAATGTTGGACTTCCCAACGTATAATGTGTTCAAATTCTGGACTACTATCCATTTCATAAAGATAGGCCCCTGACTTCGCGGTGCTGCCGTGACGTCCAGTCAAAACTTATATTGTATTGGAATTGCTGGAATGTTGTCTTTTCAATACTTAAGACATAAAAATTTTCTTTGTACTATGTAGTGAGAAAAAAATAAAAATTAATGAAAACGTGCGTATTTTTTCGTACTTTTTTGGTAAATCAATGTTTATAGGACTATATCTCAGAAAAGAAATCACGTGAAATAATTTCCTGTGTACAATATGTAAATGCATCCATTAACTGTAAGTTGTGAAAACTTCAATTTTCATCACTTGATACTTTTTGTGTAATTAAAACAAATGCACGACGCTCTGATCTCCTTTACCATGGTAGGTAGAGAAACGTACAAAACACTGTTCGAAAATTTGGAAGTCTAGTGCTGAAAATATTTGGAACTATTAACAAAAAAGGGTTTAGTTGGTAGAGTATTTATTTAAAAAAAAATATGTTTACTTCAACATATTCTCTGCGTTAAGCGGTGAGCCATGTTGCAGCCAAATCTTTAAATTCCCCACGCTTATATGAAGAAAGAGCATACAGTAATTGGAAGTGAGGCAACGCTGTCGTGCAGTGTTGTAGCGTTCAGGAAGCTTGTAGTATGCAAAGCCTACTTCATAAGAATGTATTAGGAAAAAGTATTTATTATAAAATTTCACAACATCATAAAAATAATAATCATGCATGCACACTCATGTCCAAAATTATTGTCGCATATCTATAAATAAGTTATTGTAGGAATATAATTTGATAATGAATTCGCCTGGTATTTCTTATAACGTTAGTATGTGTATAATTGGCAAAGACATGTATGTGGCAAATTTCATGCCAAAAGAGCAGTAAATAAGAACAATAAAACGAAAATATAGTTTTCATTTCCACTTAGTAACATTTTGTTTTACTCGTGCTAATTTTCGTATTTATAGTTCTTTTCCTATGAAATTTACTACAAATATTCATTTCCCGACTCTACATATAGTATCAGTATTAAATCATCATCATCATCATCATAGGTATTCTGCCTTTATTGGCAGGTCACTTGCCGCAGC
Source organism: Thermobia domestica (assembly GCF_964235325.1). Taxonomy (NCBI): domain Eukaryota; kingdom Metazoa; phylum Arthropoda; class Insecta; order Zygentoma; family Lepismatidae; genus Thermobia; species Thermobia domestica. The sequence continues at coordinate 239,227,479 of NC_137454.1, read as the reverse complement.
TGAGAAGCTTCCATGCTCCACGGTCCTCCGCTAACCTTTTCGTCTTCGCGTATGATCTTTCTGTTTTAATATCATCCATTAATTGTAGTTTCCTTCGCCCCCTCCCTCTCTTTCCCGCCACCATACCCTCCAGAACGTCCCTCATGATACAATCTCTTCTTAGCCAATGTCCCAACCAGTTTCTCTTCCTCATCCTAATAACATCTGAAAGTGTTCTTTTCTCACCCACCATTTCTAACACTCTCTCATTCGTTTTCCGCTCTACCCAACTAATTCTTTCCATTCTTCTCCACACCAACATTTCGAAGGCTTCCAGTCGATTTTCGTCACCTTCATGTAATGTTCTCGTTTCCGCCCCATACAGTACAACACTCCACACGAAGCATTTTATGAGTCTTTTTCTCAACTCTTTATTCAAGGTCTCACAAAACAGGCTTTTCTTCCTCCTAAAGGCTTCTTTCGCCATTCCTATCCTTGCTTTTATTTCACGTTCGCACTTCATGTCATTACTAAGAATACTACCCAGGTATCGAAAACTATTCGCTTGCTCTATTTTCTTCCCTCCTACTTTTATATTTGACACAGACCCCTTCGTTCCAGTTATCATGGCTTTTGCCTTTCTAATATTTATTTTCATCCGATATTCTTCAAAGCCTTTCCTCATTTTTTCTAACATTTTATTGATTTTCTTTTCAGATTCTGCAAGAAGCGCCATATCGTCTGCAAATCTTATGCATCTAATCATTCTACCTCCTACCGAAATGCCATCATCATCATGTAGGCTCTTTTTCACTATCTCTTCTAGATAGACATTAAATAGTGTTGGCGAGAGGCAGCATCCTTGTCGAACTCCCCTTCCAATTGCACTCTCTTCCGTCAGTTCTTCCCCTATCCTAACACTTACTTGTTGGTTCATGTATAAGTTTTTTATGAGTCTTCTATCTTTCCATTCCAACCCTATCTTTGTTAGAACTCCCAACAACAATTCCCAATTCACGCGGTCAAAAGCCTTTTCTAGATCAATAAATACAACATACACTTCTTTCCCTTTTTCTATAAATCTTTCACCGATCGTCCTTAGTAATCCAATAGCATCTCTTGTGCCCTTTCCTCTTCTGAATCCGAACTGCTCCTCCTCAACATCTTTATTTGTTCTGCCATATAACCTTCTGTTCAGTATTCGGACCAGAATTTTAGCTGCATGAGATATGAGACTAAGAGTTCTATAATCCTCACATCTCTTTAGGTTCGATTTCTTAGCCATCGGTATCATGATCGTTTTCAGAAAGTCTTTCAGTATTAAAAATACCCTGCAAAATCATTATCAAATTATATACTTAGAAGAAGACAGTTATAGATACGCGACAATAATTTAGGACATGAGTGTACACATCTCAATGTAATCGAAATAAAACGTTGAAGTAACACATCCAAAACTCATCTCTTAATCTATTTACTTCATTCACTTCCGTCATGGCTTTGTTGACTCATCGCTGTTTTTGGTATCTTCCTGAATACTTATTCATAATGGCTCCATTTCTACCTCAAGATCTATCAGTATACACACTTTCCAGCTTACGAACATGTTAAAGGTTCAAAGGAAATGTATTGTAGCCTTGGCAATCACGTGTTCACCCAAGTTCTGCGATCAATGCCCCTGCCGAATGTACAGTAACAAAGAATGGGTGCTTTGTTTTCTTTCAACAAAAGAAACCAAAGCAATGAGTAGGTGACGAGGGCTGTATTTGCGTCTAATCACGTCGCACTGATTACGTCTTCAACACTTCCCTTCGGTTCGTAGGCGTCAAAAACTTACACACGCACTCACATCATATGGGTTCGTTGCAGTGAGACGGATGAATGGGCATTTATATTTTCCTGAGTATATCTCGTGCTTTTTGATTGAAAAGAAAATATTGAAATTCCTTTATGAGCGGCGGTATTACAAAAACAAGAGTCAAAATGTTTAGCGAAGACGAAATTGCAGAACTGATGAATGACTCCGACTCAGACGGTTATGAGTTAGTAATTAATATCAATGACATTGATTATTCTGTGCTCAGTGGCGCATCCGGGAGTGAACAAGATAGTAACTCTGTTTGAAGTAAACCTGAGGCTGCGCCGGGAAAGAGAGAAGAAACGCGTCGTTCCTATTCAAAGGCAGATTCTGATGTAGCTTGGAGCGATAAAATTCAAGTAAATATAAAATCCCTGTTTAGTGGTGTCCCGGGAATTGATCAAAATGCTGGGCTATCTACAGAGTATTCCGCATCTAAAGTGTTTCAGCTGTTTTTACCTATGAAGTTTTGTAGTAAAAAGAAAATTGAGTTGATTTTGAGTTTAACGTCCTGTTCAGCAGCGAGGCTATATGAGACGTGGACCTACTGATTAACGTGGAATCCAAACTACATGAGCTCCCGACAGGAATAGTAGTAAAAGAAATGAATCAATACTCAAAACAGCAGATTGAGAAAAAGAAAAATTACTTAAACAAAAATCTTTGTTTTCTGAATGAAAGCGTGTTACTTCAATTGAAAGCAAGGAACTTTTTACACTAATTATTCACATATGCCTTGTACGGAAGCCAGCTTTACGCGATTTTTACAAATCAACTATGCAAGAGCTATTAGTATGTCTGCCAAGTGGTGGAAGAAGCTGTTTTTTCTGCTGTTTGACTTATCATACATGTCAATGCTCATATACTGTACAGGAAGAAAGCAGGAAAACATATCGCACTTCGAACTTTCTATGCGAATGTAGATAAACTGCTACACTCAGCAGGCATTGAGATACAGAGACCTTCACCCGGTAGAAGGCTGGTAGCAAGGGGCCATTACCCATAGAGAGTTTCCCCCCAATATCTGCAAACTCTAACACAGTAGGATAAAGGAGATGCAAAGTACGTAGCATCCGCACGGTGAAAGGAAGTTTTTAATAAATATTAGCGTTTATTGCAGGGATGCAAATAACCACTCGCCTGGGGCATGTGGTTCATCGGTGCGGACGAGTATTTAATATCATACGGAAGTTAAGTAAATTTTTTTATTATGTGATGTGAACTAGTAACTTTTTTCTTGGGCGAGTAAACTTTTGTTGCTTATTTGCATCCCTGGTTTATTGTCTGATATATAAAGTTGGACTTTGCGTGGGTAAGTGCTTCGTAATGTACAACACTAGAGAGAAGTACTGGGACTCCAAACAGATTATCTGTGAAGTGTAAACTCAATATTACATATCAACTAAGGTTGTATCATATAATAAACTTTGTGTGTGTATTTGTTTCTGTGCAAGTGTATTTTGTATTGCTTGCAGTAAGTGAAAAACTGACAAAAAGCAACACATTTTCGAAGACTATCGCATGCAAATCCAAACAAGATAAGAGTTCGCTTTTTTAATTTTGAACATTTACTGTGTATCCTGTTAATTTCTAAGAAATTAGTTTAAAATCTGTGGAGACATTAAATTTTAAAAATAACTCTAAAAAGTGCCGGACAGTGTGCGTGACAAGTTTAAATACCAGTCCGGCTGAGAGTGTATACGCGTCAGGAAAATGTGGCAACGTAGCACTCCGTATAAACTGCGATAGCGAAAAGCGCAAAGCAGAGAAAATCATAATGTCATATTTGTGATTGTTTATCTTTTAAAACAAGTCAAAACAGTTTGGTTGAAAAAGCTACTTTAAGATCTTTCTAAATGTTTTTTTTTTTTCAGATTGCTAATACACCGCAGCAATTCAGAGAAAATGATGTCTCACTTTTTACTGAATAACAAGAAAATTACTACGTATTGAGTAATGAAATTTTCAGAACTTACAGGTAGTGCTCTCAACGTGTCCGACCGGACCGACCCAACCCGACACGTGACCCTAATTGACTGACCCGACCCGACTCGAGTGACCCGATCCGTGATCCGATCGGATTGACCTGACCCGACAACCCAACACGAGCTGACCCGATTGACCCGACCCGACAACCCTACCCGAATAACCCGACCCGTTTGAGAGCACTATGGTCACGACACTGGGTGAACGCCAAAATGCACTCCCATTGGGAATTAAACCCGGACCACGTGTACCGAAATCTTACACGTTAACCAGTAGCTAGATCAAGCGGGGGATTTGTATATGCATCTTAATGAATATTTGGCACTTTTGATGTTTGGTTATTTCTTTTTATAACTGATACCAATGTCCGACGTGGGAGAAATTTATTTTTTTCTTGCTTTACTTTATGTGACGAAATTTTTATTCAAGGTCAGTGTTCTCACCTGCTCGGACGGCAGGGGGTCTTTTCGGAAGGCAGTAGCAAGAGTCTCTTGGCGGAGACAAACGAAAACGTTTAACTACAATGATAAGGGTTGAGGAAAGGGGAGAACACCTGTGATTTTTTCCAACCCTTCAACTTTCATTCCAAAATAGGTTCTTATGATTCCGGGATCCGCGCCACTTTGATTTTTCTTTCTCGGTAATTAAAACGTATTTTACAGTATATATAGTTGCACGTAAGAAGATACATAATATGAATTTTAGTAATTTAAAATTTAAAAATACAGTATGATAATTAATATTTCATACTACCCTGCATTTCGTAGTCTTGGTGGCCTTTCATGCTATACAAGAGCCAAGAATGCTCGCCTCATCGGTACAAATGAAGGCCAAGTGTGATTTTGATTATGGTCTTTCATACTATACGGAAAGCAAGAAAATATGCTCATCGCTACTTGGTGATCACCAAAACAAGGCCAAGAACAAGATTACTATGCACTTCGTCTTCCATATCCAATCTTTATCTTAATCTTGTATCGATGTTCTTGGGCTTGGTGAAATAAAATGAAATATTCAGTTTAAGGTCCCTCGATTCTGCACCGAGGCTAAGGGATATGGTGACCATGAGAAATGAATGTAATGGTGGAATGAAGAAAGTGGGATGAAACAGGAGAAACTCGAGAAAACCCACTACACGGCGTTTCTCCACCACAAAGCCCACTGAGCACAAGCTGGGATCGAACCATGAACACCATGCACCAGAGATGAATTCTCTACCACTGAGCCACCGCGGCCCTGCTTGGTCTTGGTCGTCCATATCCAATCTTTTTTTTTTTTTTTTTTTTTGGCCTTGCTTAAACAACTTCTAGTTTTGTTCTAAATCTAAACTCCATACTGGCGTAGATATTAATATTACAGTCGATTGGTAAAATCAATGTTCCACATTTAAAAATTAAAGTACACACAAGTACAAAAATAAGCATTTACCATAAAAACACTAGCTGCAAGTGTTCAATATAGATTTATGCAGGGGTGTAGCCACGGGGGGCCCATCGGGTCCATGTCCCCCAAATGATTTCCTGGTCCCCCAAATGATCAGCTTTTAAAACATCATCGTAACATTGCCTCTCTTAAGTTATTTAAAAATAACAAAGCTTACATATAATTAATAATTTAAGGTAAAATAGTATGTAAAAATACTATTTTACAATACCAATCGAAAAATAGTATGGAATCTCTTTCTTATACCGATCGGAAAATAGTACGCTATACTTTTTTGTGCCAGCTGATTACACAATTTACTACTACCATAAAACAAGGGTACTAAACTAATTAGTAAGTATATTATATTTTTTGTATGCTATAACTAGTGTTTTAAAAATGTTTTATCAGATCGAAAATTGGTGAAAAGCAACGTTTTTATTCAATTTCACAGTTTGGGTTGCATTCGTTTATTTTATGATACATGGTATAAAACAGGAAGTGAGATACAGCTGTTATTTTTTTAAGTCACGAATCTATATTATAAAATTGAAAATGATTATGTTTTTGACTCTTAATGTCTTGAACTGCCCGACCGATCTCGATCAAATTTTTGACGTAGATGCTGTTCTGGCCTGGAAGTGTCTTTAGGTATTCACTTTGACGGCAGAACTTAGTTGAGGGGGAGGTATGGGAGATGGAAAAAATAAGTAAAATCTTATAACTCTTGAACCAAACGACCAATCTCGATCAAATTCTCAACATTGATGAGGTTCGGGACTGTGATGGATTTTGTCATTTCACTTTGACCGAACAACGTAGGGGAGAAGGATGAGAGGAAGATAAATATAAAAATCAATACAAAAAAAAATTAAAGTGACTAGGTTTCTGACTTAATAACTCTTCAACCATCGGATCGATTTCAATCAAATTTTCGACATAGATGAGGTTCGGAACTTGGAAATTATTATTATTTTTTTTATCATTTCGCTTCGACGGTAGATCTTGGGGAAAGGGGGAGGGGAGGAGAGGAAATATACGAAAATGAATAGAACTTAATAACTCTTAAACCATCCGACCGATCTCGATCATACTTTCAATATAAATAAGTTAAGGCCTGGGATGGTTTTACCATTTCATTTTTACGGTGCAACTTACGAGAAGGGGTGAGGGAAGATATTTGTGAAAAAATAAATAAATAAATAAATAAAAGTGACCGTCTTTGTGACTTCATCACGCTTAAGCCATCCGACTGATCTTAATCAAATTTTCAACATAGATGAGGTTCAGACCTGAGGTGGTTTTTATTACATCACTTTGATGCTAAAACTTAGGGGAGGGGAGAGAGATTTGAAAATGAATAAAACTTAATAACTCTTGAACCACCCAACCGATCTCTATCAAATTTTCAACATAGATTACGTTCGGTCCTGGGATAATTTTTAACTTTGACGGTCCAATGTAGGGGAGGGCGAGGGGGAAGCATATGTAAAAATAAAAATGAAACTGACTATTTTTGTGACTTCATCACACTTGAACCATCCGAACGATATCGATCAAATTTTCAACATAGATGAGGTTTGGGCCTGACATGGTACTTATCGATTCACTTTGACGATAGAACTTCGGGGAGGGGAAGGGAGGAGTTAAAAAATAAATAAAACTTAGTAACTCTTGAACCAAACGATCAATCTCGATCAAATTTTTAACTTAGATGTTTTCTAGCATTTCACTTTGACGGTAGAACTTAGGGGAGCGGGTGGGAGGGGGAGATACATAAAAATAAATAAAACTTAACAACTCTCGAACCTCCGGGCCAATCTCGATCAAGTTTTCAACATAGATTAAGTTCGAACTTGAGATGGTTTTTGTCATATCACTTTGACGATGTAAGTTAAGAGAGGGGGAGGGGGACATTTAAAAATGTTCGAAAATGACGGATATTTGTGTCGAATCTATAGATTTTGGGGTCGCTGAGATGACCAGTGACACTTCCGATGAAGTGTCCTGCAAATTGGGAGAGAAGGGAGATATATAAAAAAAATCATCGAAAATCACCAATATCAAAGAGCGCTTTAGTAATAGTAGAAAGTGACTGACTAGGGAACATATTACTATTTTTTTTCTTAATTTAACCCAGCGAAGCGGGTAATTGATGGTAGTCTATATTATAAAATTGAAAAGTGACTATGTGACTCTTAATCTTTTGAACCGCCCGACCGATCTCGATCAAGTTTTGTACATAGATACAGTTCTGGCCTTTGACGGTAGACGTTAGGGGAGAAGAGATAGAAAATAATAAATAGAACTTAATAACTCTGTAACCACCAGACCGATCTTGATCAAAATTTCCATATTGATAAGGTTTGTGACTAGGATGGATTTAATATATTTCACTTTGACGGAACAACTTAGGGGAGGCGGAGGATATATATATATATATATATATATATATATATATATATATATATATATATATATATATACAAGTCAATATAAATAAAAATGAAAGTGACTGGGTTTGTGACTTAATAACTCTTGAACCACCCGACCGAATTCAAAATTTCAACATAGATGAGGTTCGGGATTGGAAGGTTCTTTTATAATTTTACCTTGACGGTAGAACCAAGGAGAGGGGGAGGGGATATATATATATATATATATATATACATGAAAATAAATAAAAGTTAATAACTCTTCAACCATTCAACCGACCTCGATCAAATTTTCAACATAAATGAGATTCGAACCTGGGATGATTTTGTCATTTTAGTTTGAGGGTACAAGATAAGGGAGGGGGGGAGGATATATATGTATAAAACAAAAAGAATGGTAACTGTCTTTGTGACTTCACCACTCTTAAACCATCCTACCGATCTCGATGAAATCTTCATTATATATGAGGTTCAGACCTGAGACGGTTTTGTCATATCACTTTGTCGGTGCAACTTAGGGGAGGAAGAAGGGAGAGGAACATTTATAAATGATAAAAAAATGAGACCGGTATTAGTGCCAAACATATAGTTTTCGGGGTTTCTGAGATGAACAGTGACACTTCTGATGTTGATTAAATCCAAATTCAGCACTGCAGCTTGGGGGAGGGGAAAGGGAAATACATAAAACTGATCCAAAATGATCCATATTAGTGTCGAATCCATAGTTTTTGGAGTCGCTGAGACGAACGATGACACTTGCGACGCTGTGTCCCGCAACATGAAGGAGGGGGAGAAAGAGATATATAAAAATGATCGAAAATGACCTATATTAGTGTCGAATCCATAATTTTCGGAGTTGCTGAGATGAGCTGTGATCTTTCCGATTCAGTTGAAATCGATGCCACTAAAAATGAAAACAGCTTATTTCACGGGTACCAAACACATGAGATACGGAATTCTGCATTTAATTTTTCATCTTAACTCAGCGAAGTGGATAATCGATGCTAGTAACAAATAAATATTTTTGGCAGGAAATCTTAAAGAAATTAAGTGCAATTTCAAACAAAATCAGTCTTATGTAGATAGGTTTTATGTACAAAGACTAAATTGAAATAGTTATCCACAAAAGTGTGTTTGGTCCGGGGCAGTAGTTCTTGGTTAAACGTTAAACGTAAAGCTACCTGGAATATAATTTATGGAGAGAAAGTAAAAATAAATAAATAAAATAAATAAAGAAATAATAGTAATAATAATAATAATAATAATAATAATAATAAGCTTAAAAACAGTGCTTTTAGTTTTTCGACGGAAGCAAATCAAATTTTTCTGTTTTTTCAAGCATCAAAAACACTAGCTGCAACACGTTTTTTTTTGGTTCTATACATTGTAGCGGCGGGCTCCTCCTACATAAACTTGCTGGCTATATCCCTGGATTTATGGCTTCTATTAAATCAATTGAAAATAGTTATTTTTAATTAGGCAGCTAGTGAAAAACAGCAACTTTCGACTCCTGCCGAGTTTAATCTCAACCTAAACTCAGTTGACCAAAGTGAACTGACCCGAATGACCCAACCCGACAACCCTACCCGAGCTGACCCGACTGACCCGACCCGATAACCCGACCCAAGCTGACGCGATTGACCCGACCCGACAATACGACCCGACAACCCGACCCGAATAACCCGAGTGACCCAACCCGACCCGAATAGCCTGACCCGACAACCCGACCCGAGCTGACCCGACTGACTCGACCCGACAACCCGACCCGACCCGACCCGTAACCCGACTCGAGCTGGGTCGGGTCGGGTCGGGTCACGGGTCGGTTCTGATCAATTATTTCATGTTATCTCCTTTTCGAGATATGGTCCTATAAATATTGATTTACCAAAAAAGTACGAAAAAATACACCCTTTTTCATTAATTTCTATTTTTTTCTCACTACACAGTACAAAGAAAATTTGTGTGCCTTAAGTATCGAAAAGACAACATTCCAACAATTCCAACGAGGTACGCCAATGGAATAAAAGTTTTGACTGGACGTCACGGCAGCACCGCGAGGTCAGGGGCCTATCTTTATGAAATGGATAGTAATTCAAATTATCCAGAGAAATCATTATGTATTTCTATGTTGCTGTTTTCAGATGTATCTTTTATCCAAATCGTATGAAAAGGAGACTTCATACATCGCTATACTTTGTATGAACTATGTTCCTATGTTCCGTATTTACTTAATCACTTTGTAACTTTCTCTAATGTTGACAAGGCCGCAGGTGTCAATCGAATAGTTTAGTGTTTCAGTCATGTCACCTTGTGACTCAGGTACGTCCTGTCGGTATATATATGGTACTGGGTTCAATTAGCGACAAAATACATTTTTAGCATTAAAGAAATGAAAAAAAAATCTACACGAAATAAGATACCATGATCTCTGACTTACGGATAACACCAAGCAACTAATGGTACTGCGTGTGATTGAATTTACTAGTTACTATCTAGCTAAAATTAGTGTTCCTTTAGCTATACTTCTTTTCATGCTCTGAATTGCAAAGTATGAAATAACCGTTTTAAATTATTGCATATATATCTTCCGAGTAATTCTGAGAATCATTGCTCTTTCTTTAAACAATGTATGAGACTGTTACACTGCTCGTTGCTTAAAATGTTCCACTAAGAAGGATGAATCCAGGAAAATCCAAATTTGCAGGATGTCTAGAGCAGGGAAGGATAAATATGTTTGGTCGATAGCTGCACAATGCCTCCGCTGTCACCACGTTGTCACACAGCGAAGAATATTCTACACTTACTATTAGGTATCGGCCTGGGAACTTTGGGGCAGCTACCCTGTCTCCTTCTTGGTGTTGCATTTTTAATGGCGAGTACTGAGTATGAATCATCTTGTTAGCGAACACGTTTTCGGCTGACACCATACTTTTAATTATTGCGACATTAAAAAAACATAACTTACGTGTTAATTAAAATGTACAGAGAAGTTATTTCTAGAAAATTCTATTCAGGCCTTTTGTAGTAACAACTGCACTTTGGAAGATGATACTATTTAGGAAAAGAATGAGGTAAAATAATCTTTATATCGTAAAAGCAATGGACGATAACAGCTTAATAAATGATTGTACGTAAATCTTGTTTGAGTATGAATATAGGATTGTATATGGCTGCGCATTTTGCATTATTATTGAAGTGCTGCAACTAACTAACTACAAACCATATGATAAATTCTTACAGTAATATATCACATATTGATTTACTCTGTATGAAAACGAAAATAGTTTAACATGTAGTTAATCTCCTTTGTGCCTATAATTTTAAAATTAACGCTTGTGTCACTTTTCAACACTTGGCTTTGCAGTAGCTTTCTAACGAGTTAGCAGGAAGTACAAACTTATAGGACACCCTGCAGATAAGTACATTTCTTTGGACAGTTTCACTGCTCCAAACTAAGATTTGATAAGTGTTGTATTGTTAATTTTATTATTATTGGCACAAAGGAGATCAACCATATTTTAAGCTATTTTTGTTTTCATACAGAGTAAAACAATATTTGACAACATTACAGCAAGAATGTATCGTGCATTTTGCAGTATGTTGCAGCACTTTTAATAATGGTGCACTATACGTACAATCTAGATCCTGCATATGTCCAATCCATATATTACAAGAAGGCAATACGTATGCGATACAGGTAAAATCCATATTTCATATGGACAACCTATTAGCTTATGCATCCAATCCATACATTACATATGGCCAACTTGTACGTGACATACATATAAACTATTTGCTGCATGCAGACAGTCTGTAAGCCACATATGTGCACGCTGTATGGTACATACGGATATTCTGTATGCTGTATCTGGACAAGCTGTGTGCGACATAAGGAAAATCTGGATAATACATACGTACAATACGTATAGAATACTGTATTTAGTCATGCGTACGGAACATAAGTACAATACAGATGTTGTCTCGGAGTTTTTTCTAACTTTTTTTTACCCAAAATTTCCGGTTTTTTTCCAGGCCTTTACAACACTAGTCTTGCAGCGCAATCAACTCGATGACACTGCGAAGCTCATTCTTCTCGAATTTCCTTAGATCTTCCGCCATATCTTCTTACAGAACCTGTAACAAAGGAAATAACAATGATAAAATGATCATATATGGAATGAGAGGTTCACAATATATGATCTTTCTAATGACTACAATGATATGTTCAATTTTTATTTGTTCTTGGTGATTTCATGAATTTTCCAGCTCCCTCTCGTATATCGTATGGCATTCCTTAACAGAAGAGCAAAATCGGGATTTTTTTAAAAAGTATTTTTGTCCGAAGACAACCTGCAATCTGACAACTCACCTGTCATTATACTTAAATAAAGAATTTAACACAAATAAAACACTTATTATTTTGTTATATATACCAAAAGGCCATATATATGTTGCAAAATTTCGAAGTCAGGCGCACTCGCCAATTCAAAAATGGTAATCGCAGTCGCCAGTATCTGGCACGAACAAAGGCTCCTCCCTCCCCCCTTCCTCCGGTCTTTGATATGACAGAGAAAAATATTAGATCAGGGCATAAAATTTCAAAATCAGACAGTTAGTTTCAGGATAATTAATTTTGAATTGGACAATTCATATACATGTTAAAAAATATCTTACCTTAAGACTTCACGTTGTCGATTACAGTTTTCGGATCAAAGTCCTTAAGTGAAGGGTCATCGGTAATAGTATCTCATGCAAATACTGTATATCTTCTTTATAAATATATTATGTATTTATGTATTTTGTTATTTATTTATAGGAGGAAAACCATTTCGATTGAAGGTGCGACAGGAGGGGCGAATTACAACGTTGTGAAGACTTCACTTTCCATGTCTGTTGTGAAGACTTCATATTCCATATTTTCTCTCATTCAGTGACAATTATTTTCGTGCGAAATAGAAACTGCGCAGCCCTGTGAGTTTGGTCAGAAACCATTTCTACTTAAGACTGGTCGCAGCTCTAAATTTCTAGTTGCCAATGGCGACCGGAAAATTTTTGCCCTATATATATATATATATATATATATATATATATATATATATATATATATCACTGTCTTTAAATTTTACTGTTTTAGCAGTTCCGAATTCAATTGGAGTTTTCTAATTAATGGTTTATTTTCAGAGTGTATTAAACTGCAGCTCAACTCTTCTATCTTGCCAATTAAATCAAGTAGAATTTTCTTGTTGTGAATACTTTCAATGGATGATGAATCAAGTGGGGCCTTGTCTTGTTTTCAACTCAGAACAAACAGAGTAAGTGTACAGAGTCCACACAATAGTAATAGAAACCAGAAAATCATATAGATAGTTTAGTGAAATTAAACCTTAAGATTATTTTTTTCTTGTAAAATACTTCGCAGAAAGCACCTACGAATTCTTTGAAACAGGTATTAAGCAGTCACGTCTTATCTCATTTACATCGTCTTATATTAATCTGTTCGTCAATGACGGTAAGTGTGTTAATATTGAGTGTCTTTAGAGAAATGATATACTGCTTGCCCACGAATTTCCTAAATATTACTATATCTTCAAAATTCGTGATAAAAACGGAATTCAAAACGCATTATATTTTATGGTACAAAACTAGACGTATAAATCGATTAATTTGTGGGACTTTGCATGTTTATTTAAATGATTTCCCATATTAATGTGAATCGTCGTATCAAAGACAGTATCCGGACTTCACTCTCTGTACCGTTTGCATCTTCATCATCATTTCAATGAAATCAGTTACAACCGATGTTTCCGCCCAAACAACTTCTGCAGAATCTAAGAGTGGAGAATCAAAAAGCTCACTTGCTTCTTCGTCGAGTGTTGTTCGTAAGCGTGTTTTAAATCTAAGGCGACCTCAACGCCGTCTATCACTTACTGCTGTCATGAAACAATCAACACCATCATCATAATCAAATTATCCTATCTAACAGAAAATCGAAATTTCATACATAAGGCGGACAAAGGAAGAAAGGCAGGCAAGTTATGAATTCTGCAAATAATGCGTTAACCGCTGGGTAGCAGTCTCGTAGCAGTCTGTTACCATGACTTACCCTTTTGCACGAATTGCAGTTATTGATTGATTTTGATAAGGAATCACGAGCAACACATCACACTCCTTTCACTTTCCGCTCGGCTGAGATGGCTGACAGTTTATTAACGAGAGTGAGTGTATATCTACCAACAAATAAAATGGAACTACTCTTCCCCATGCATCCAGTTTGAGTTTCTGTGAGGTTGCTAAATATTTTCATCACCTTCACCCACAGTTGCGTTTACCAGCACGTTCCTTTAAAAATTTTTAATTTTGAGCTTTCTAATCATCCCAATGGTTGCGATTGATATCAGTCAAAGATAAATGGAGAATGTTTCCAGAATTCAGAATTCCATATTTTAATAACATGATAGGAACATATTTCACCTTGACTACGATCGCAGAAATTACTAGATTTTGAAGCAATGTGGAATATGTTTTGTTTCCTGTTGTCCAATCAACCCCACCTTATACCGTTAGCATATTTCGAAAATAAGAAGGTGAATCCTTCAGCTCAGTTCTAAAAGGTGTTCCATGTTGAGCGCTCTGCACTAAACAAGTCGTTATGGCGAAGCTTTGTCCTTGTGATATTTCGGGCGGCGAAATTTTCTGCCGCACGCCTTTGGCAACGTGATATTTTGTCCCTTGATTTTTTTAGATGGCGATTCTTTTCGGTGGAATTTTAGGCAGTATTGTTTCGGCTGCGAGAGTTTGTCCGCATTCCCCAACAAATAGTGTTTACGTGCAAAGAACTCCTGTGCAAATATCCACTCATGACCAAATTTTGTTGGAAGTTGTTATAGAAGTAAATCTAGAGTATTCTTCAAATAGGAAGTATAGGGCATATTCCACTGGCATATCATATAACTAAAGTATCGAAATGTACGATCGCATTTGTGCCAACATGACTGTAAGAGACTAGATCTATTAGGGTAACTAGTATTTAAGTAATTCTTCGTTTACTTGACCATGTTGTTTTTATAAGAAATCTGTAGTTATTTGCTTATTTTATTATATTTAACAACTCTTGGAACTTAATTTTCATTTTATAAATTGCTATCTCAAAATAGTTATAATCTTTATTGAATTTTTCAGGAAGGAATATAATATTTCAATGTTGTTGAACAATATATCTACTGGTGAAATTAACCTTAAAGTTGAATATTCAATTACGGAACTACAAATGTCTCCCTACGCTGTAAGTATGCATAAATATATTACTACTACTGGCACCAACAGCAATACTAACACTATAAATGAAAAAGGATTATTTTTACGTGGTCGTAACATAAAAAGAAGATAGACTATGCATACTTACTTTCCAAATGTTCTTCAGGTACCATTATTTACTGTAACATTTGGCCATCCACTCAATTTGATCAGATATCTGCGGTCATCCATCTTACTTGCTCATTTGTTCGTAAGCTTAACTTTCTCAGAAACCAGAAACAAATTTGTCAAGATACTTAAATAGGTTTAATATCCAACACATAGACTTGCTTCAAGTACCATAGCACTACTCATTATCAATAGTGTGCCCAACTTTCACAGTTTATGGTTATGGTTAAAACAAACATCCTTTACGATGGTTAAAGGAGAAGGAATGCATTTCGTAGGCAGGTTGATTTAAGATGATGATTTAAGAACTAACAAGAAGTATTATGTACCTGATGAACACAGGAATCACTGCTGTTATGCTTACTTGTGTTATTTGATTGATTCCTTGTTTTAAGGAGGCAACTTGAGTAGTTTTCTTCATTGCTTTACAGCAGTGATTACCAAACCGTGGACCGCGAGGTACAAGTAGCTCGCGAAAACAGTTCAGTAGATTGCGTTAACGCTCCGGTTGGCTAACGGCTTGATTTCTCCACTCAGCTGACGCTAACACAGGGGGCACTGACGACAACTGCTTGTTTCTTCCACGCAACTGCCATTGTCAGCCTCATCTCACAGTTGATTGTGTAGGATTATGCGTCGGGTTCTGCACGTTGTTTTTCATGTGTATATTAGACATTTGCTAACTTGGATCGTTTGATTCCATATTTACTAGAAATGTAATTTTATAGGTAATAAACAAATGAAAGTTGGTATTTCTTTTGGTTGGTAGCTCACAGAGGGATTTGAAAAGCTCAGAAGCTCCATAAGTTAGGCGACTACCGCTTTATAGAGTTACCAGAAAATAAGAGCAGTAAAACCCATTGGATATAGTCAATCTCTCGATTTGGCTTGTTAGTATATATGATTGTTGAAGTTGCGATTTGATGTGGTAATTGGAAACACTGGAAATATTGTTACGTAAATTAAATTGATATTCTGTAGAAAAGAAACAAGCCTTTCACTGTAGACCTCTTAATTTAAACGATTATTTTAAATATCCTTTAATGTTATTTAAGGTTTTCCATACAAAATCTGATCAAGTTTGTAGCCATTTGGATCATGTAGTGATAGATTTTCTGATATTTAGTTTATATGTTCAACACAAAACGATTTAGAGTACTGTCGTGATCGCATTTGCATTAATATGATTAGATTAATCTGTCCATTTTCTTTTATTGGAAAATCTTATCCATGTGGAGGGAATTCCAAGAAAAAACAGTACTTCTGATGACACTGTAATATCTAACTTGTTCTGTTCTTTGTCTCCGCCTTTTCCAATATTTTATGGGGTCGACGTTCCCGTCCTTATTTCCTTTCCTACACCCTCTTCTTTCCTGGTCGTCCTGTATTTGCCAGTCCCTCTCCTTCAAATCATCTCGTATCTTGTCCTTCCATTTCATCTTGAGTTTCTCTCTCTTTCTGGTAATTCCAGCTTTCAGTTATCTTTCCCACATAATTATTATTCCTTCATTCTCATGTCCCAGCTATCTGAACCTCCATTCTTGAAACTTTCTACTTAAAGTCCCACCTTAACAGTGCCTCTTATATAATAGTTCCTTATTCCATCAGTAGTGTAGTGTCAGTTTGAGCACACCCCCAACCAACGAATTAGGCTAATTCTAAAAAAAAATCTAGTATAAGCACACTTTTTGACCATCGTTTCCCCTCCAAGTGTCACCAATACCAGTCTGAGCACATATCCCCTCCCAGTACTTTTGACAAATATTATTTAACACAGAAGGTAAGTGCAAATACAATTCTTAAGTGAGATTGGGCAGGGTGCTTTGCGCATAGGTTTTTATGACATTTAAAATCATACAAAACTTATAATCTAAAATCTTACATCTTAAACTACATTTTCAAAGTAAAAAGCAGCAAAACCTGTGCACAGGTGGATCTGAGAGGACTTTCGCCTTTCTCTTATTTGTTTGTTTGGTTTTACTTTTGGCTGCCTCTCAGGCTTCTTTTTCTGTCTGTTTCTCTTTCTGCTGCTTCTGCTGCTGCTTCTGTTGTGCCTCCGTTTTGCTTTCCCGACTAGCGCTAGCCTCCATTTACATCAACTACCTCTGATCTGTTTGGCTTGTAGAGGAGAGAGTGAAAATCTTTCTTCTGGCTTGGAGGCTATTCGAACCTGCGACGACTACGCCGATAACTACTCACAGCTGGCCAGACCATGAGCGAGCATGCTCGGCTAACACGTACTGAAAGAAAACAAGTGAAAATCAGTCCTTATATGTGAACAAATACTTCTGCAAGCAACGCCATCTGTTAGCAAAGTGATAAACTAAATGATATGTAACGCCATCTATTGAGTATGTGAGTAACTGCTTGAATATGTTCACCTAGCCGGCAAATTCAAAATATAGCAGTAATAAGATTATCGATATCTTTGCTCCTATTGAATATTTTGACAATCTGATTACAATTTTGGATAGCCCTATGTGTATTGCTGGTTGCATACTTTACAGGACAAGTGGTGCTTTGTGCATACCTTCTGTACTTTCAGAGGCAAGAAATGAGAAATGCATATATCTTCCTTATTTAGAGATTAATTTTGAAAATACAAACGGGTATCCAGATAGAATTAAAGGTGTGATTTTTGTGTCTAACGGGTTGCATACCTTTAAGGATACGAATTTAAACTTTACTGATTTTTGTTACTTTTGAAAAACAAAAAAACTACAATAATCTACATAAAATTCTTATACTTTTTAAAAGAATAACATTTTCCCGAAAACTCAAAGATAAACCCGTAAAAAATCTCCGAAATTTTGAATTTGTTATAACTTCGCCAAATATTCATCGATTTTCAAAATTCAAACGACAATCGATAGAGCAATAAATTTACTATCTTCTGAATGTCTTGTAGGTTGCATAATTCTAAGGATAGTATTACAAAAACTCAAATAACTCTCTTATTTATATATGGATCTTTAAAATTCAAATGACATTCAAAAGTACTCGCTTTTACTTATACATTCCGAATGTCTAAATCTCAGTTTTTATGAGTTTATAAAAAACACTTAAAACATACTTAAATTTACAAGTTTGGATACTGGTAATGGAATCTTCTGCTAACTTCGCACTCTATGGGAAACTGAAGTGTTAATATAGTATCCTCAATTAACGCAATTAGGTTCTATCGTGGAATTTTATCTGGAATATTCATTTTATTAAATAAGTTTTTATGATATTACTATAAAACACTTACAAACTAAACAAATCTAATAAACAAAATTGATTAATATCTTCTCGATCATCTTTTCTTTTTGCACATCATATTCAAAGTTTTTCTTGCCAATCATTACAACATAGCAAATCGTTTTATCTTGTACTTCGCTTTCAAAATTGACAGTCAATTTCAAATTAGTTCTATCATTTACAGTTACTGATTTATGCTTGCTTGTGTTAATTACAAACATTGGTCTATTTTTTAAAAAAACTCTTTAGTATAATAAAACATCTCAGTGTTTCCAATTGTAACTCTCTTGTATACCGTATACATTTCGAAAGCTTTGAGATATTTATGCTTTTCAAAATCTAAGTTCAAAGATTCTAAAGGAAAATTGATATTCTGGACTTTACAATGATCAAACTAGCTTGAATCTCTTTCTTGATTATCATTTCCTATCAGTTTGGAAAAATGCAATCACAAAATTAGGCATATCAAATTCACTTGAGTTAAATTGTGTGGTTAGATCGAATTCTAAATATTTGCCTGTAACTGATTTCTGCAAACATTGATATGTGTTGAATGAAATAGCAACCTTACCCTCTTTTAACATGTTAGATCTTAGCAAAGTAGCATAGTTAGGTTCATAATTAACAATAGGCATTCCAACTCCATATTTGTAATCTTAACTTTACCTGGATGTGGTTGATCATTCTCGTATGTTCCATCGTCCTTTTTTGTTTTCCAAATAGCAAACGCGTTATCATCACTACCACTTCTTTTAAATGTATATTTTAATCCTCCTTTCCACATAATATCTTCATAATCAGAACAAAATCCTGGTAAAATCTTAGTAAAATTACTAATTCTTCATCTGTTCTTGCCCTGGTAATTCTTCCCCATCCATATTCATCATAATGATTTGCTTCTGGTTTTGAAATAGTACATGTGTTTACAGCTGTCAAAGTTAAACCAGGATAATCTATAATATCCAATATCTGTCCATGCTTACTAACTTGTATTTGAGAAAACAAATGCTGGAAGAAGTTATTAATAAGTCTAATATTTTGAGCAGCAGTATATTCTCCATTAGCATCTCTACCTCTAATTTCAAAAGTTAAATAAATATCAGCATAATAAGGATGAACAAACCCATCCCCAACATCTATATCAAACTCAATAGATCTGTTTGGTTTATTTAAATTTTCAATTGTCTTTTGATTAGGTTTAAAGGATTGTAATTCATATGACTCTATTTTATCCATATTTATTATAAAGAAAAATATTGTTATCTTTTTATTAATTTAACCCATAAAACAAACTTAAATATAACTTCTCCAAATATCCTTATTCCTATTCACCTGATTAATGATTTCTGAAAAGCTATATCATCTGTAAACATTTTTAATACTACAATACATAAATGTTCACAGATTACCTCGTTAAAATGTTGTATACGATTGCTACTGTACTCTATA
This sequence comes from Thermobia domestica, assembly GCF_964235325.1. NCBI lineage: Eukaryota > Metazoa > Arthropoda > Insecta > Zygentoma > Lepismatidae > Thermobia > Thermobia domestica. Next base: position 239,207,688 of record NC_137454.1, on the reverse strand, counting down.
TTATGACCAAGGTATTTTACGAGTGTCTTTGGCGGATTACCTCCGAATGAATAAAACACATACTTTTTATTTCCTGCTTTCAAATCCAATGTGTTCCTATATTTTAGTTGCATCAAAGTTAACAATACCGCACTTATTCTATTTTGGTTGTTTAGGCAATTCATTACTCATAAATACACCTCTAAAGTTACTTATCTTAATCTGTTTAATAAGATGAATTAGATCTATGTTACTTAAAGGTTTAATTTCTTCGTCTTTACTTTTTGGAGCTTTACGTTTTTTGGAAACTTACCACCTTCTTTCTCTTCCATTGCTAAGTTATGTCTCTTTTGTTCTTCTAATTCTGCTTTATTCTTTTTCACATCCGTTTTGACTACAGTAGCAACTCCAGCAGTAGCAGAACAAAGAGCACCTATTAAAGCTAGAATGGTTGGAATTGTAAATATAAAACCTCCATAGTGAACTTTATTATCCTTTGACTTTATTTTTTGTTTATTTTCTTAACTTGAGGTATAGAAAGAGTTAAATGGATTTTTCTACCTTCTTTCATCTTTTTGGCTTTATCATTTAACTGTTTCTTGGTTAAAATATGATCAATGTTTAATTGTTTAAGTTCCTCGTTAGGAATTGTAAATGTAAAACTACTTAATTTCATACTTATATTTATATAAAAAGTTTTATGGCAAAATCCATAAAAATTAAACACAATACTTATAAACCTAAACCAAACCTTATTTTTTCATTCATAGCCAAAGCAGTTCCCAAAGCTGGTAATCGTTCTGTTATCAAGCTTGCATCTTTAGCAAAAGCTCTTTCCCTTGCTTTATTTTCTAATTCTTTGTCTGCAATATGTCTAGAAGCTGTATCTTTATTATCTCTGTAGTAAATATCATGTTCTCTACAAGCTTCATCTAGGGGGTTAATACCTTTATACCCTCTTTCTAACCTTTCTTGTAGCTTCGTAAAAGTTCCACAAAATTCGTAGCCTGGAATATGTAACTCTGGTATTCCCTTCATGTTTAAAATCTTATTCATTAGTCCTTTTATATACTTCTTACTATTCCAAAATTTTGGTGGTAACGTATGCAATATTTTTATCAAATATCCTATACCATTTGGATCATTAGGAATAATTTGTGAGAGTTTAGAATTAATCATATCCACTATGGCCCCTTTCTCATTGTAAAAGTTATCATTTCCAGCTTTTTTTCTCCATCTATAACTATTAACCTATCTATTAACTTTCTCACATCATCCATCCATATATATTATTTAGGCGATTCGTTGTATATTTTTATTCCTTCTCCAGATTTTGGTGTTTTCTTTCTTGGTGGTGTTGGTTTTGTATATTCATTCCAAATAGGTTTAATAATTTCTTTATATTTTCGCTTCTACCAGATCGTTGTTTTCTTGTATGTGGATCATTGTTATGAAATACTACATTAGAATCAATGACTATATTTTTCTAGATCATCTTCACTGTAGTTTTCTGGATTACACTGGCTTACAGTGGTTTTGGTGCCGGGTGTTTCTTAGATGATTTGAAGTAGAATTGGGACGCTGAATCCAAATATGGCGTTAGTTTTCCCCTAACAGCTTTAGTTTTTGAGATATAGGAATTGCAAGACTGACCTGCTACAACGTTGAAAATTGCATAGGTGCTGTTTTACTGTAAGTGAAAAGAAAACTATGACATTTAAATCTGTTATTTGGAACACTTTGAAAATAATGAAAACCATATAAACACAAACATCAAGTACATAATAACTCTGTAACTACATTTTATAATAGTTTTTATGAATAAAAAATCAAATAATTTGTTCAAAACGATCTATTCAACACTTCGGAAGCTTCGTTTTCGTGACATCCTTGAATGTTTCTTTGCACAGTCTCTTTTTAGGTTCCAGCAGTAATCTGCCATCATATGGGCATCCCATCTTCCTTGGTAGCGGTCCTCCATTGTTTTAATATCTTGGTGAAATCTTTCACCTTGTTCTTCTCTCAGACTGCCTACGTTGTCTGGGAAACGGTCCAAATGGCTGTGCAGGTAATGAATTTTGATACTCATATTACATCCAAGTTTTTGGAATGCATTAAGCATCTGGTTCACTAGCTCAACATAGTTATCAGCTTTATTATTGCCAAGGAAATTCTTGATAACTTCTACAAATGAGGTCCAAGCTCTACGTTCAGTCTCATTCATGGACTCCACGAAAGCCGGATCTTTCATGAGTTGTCTTATTTGGGGACCATCAAATATTCCAGCTTTTAATTTTTCTGTGCTGATCTGAGGTAGCTTGTTTCCCATGTAAGCAAAGCACGGCCCGTCCTTATTTAGCGCCTTTACAAACTGCTTCATCAAACCGAGCTTGAGATGTAGAGGTGGCAAAATGATTTTGTCACACTCAACAATAGGCATGTTAATAATATTTTTCTTACCAACAACCATGTCGTCTCTCTGCGGCCACTCTTTTTTTGACCAATGGTTTGCTTTGTCTCTGCTATCCCACAGACATAGAAAACAAGGATATTTTGTGTAGCCACTTTGCTGTCCAAGAAGAAAGTTCACCATCTTTAAATCCACACAAATCACCCACTGATGGTCCTGATATTTAATTTTTTCCATAACCAAAGCAATTGCTTCATATTTTTCTTTCAGTCGTGTTGAATGAGCGATTGGAATTGAGCCATATTTATTGCCATTGTGTAGAAGGACGCATTTTAAACTTCGCTTGGAGCTATCAATAAACAGGCGCCAATCATCTGGATTGTATTCTGGAAGACCCATGTGTTCTAGGAGACCTCTAACATCGTGACAGAATACGAGATTTGTGTCTTCAGTGAAAAATGGTAAAAACTCCTTTTCCCTTGTTCGGTAGAATGTGATTTTAGTTCCTTGTTCTAGTACGTTTTTCTCCTTCAATCTGGAAGCAAGTAATTCAGACGATTCTTTTGAAAGATTAAGGTCCCTAACTAGATCATTTAGCTCATCTTGATTAAACTGTTGAGGAATTGTTGACATTCCCTCATAATCACTGTCACTTCCATCATCCATGTCACAAGAATGTTCACTACGTTCGTTTTCAGTCTCACAAAGCTCTGGCAAGTGGTGAAACGTTGGGATTGGTATTTCATCGGAATGAACAACTGGACGTCTTGCTGAAGGCAGATCAGGATATGTCCACTTGTTCCGGTTATTTCTATTCATACCCGTAACATTTACCAGGCAGAAATTACAGTCATCAACATGGTTTGTGGGTTCCCTCCAAACCATTGGAACACCAAACTTAAGACTTTTTCTTTTTCCAGTTGTCCACTGTCGCAAGTGTTCAGTACACATTTTACACACAATATGTGGAGCCCACGTTTTATCTTGGTCCCCTAGGCGTACACCAAAATATGCATGATATGCTTTTTTTACAAAGTCACTGATATGTTTTCTATTGTCTTTAAATGTGTACTCACCACATATGTAGCAAAACACATCAGGATGGTTAACACAACTTCTTCGACTTGAACTTATTTTATGTTCAGGCCACTAACACGGATGTTAAATATAAAGCCTTAGTATACGCGATACAAGTTATGATTTCAGAACAAAACTCACATGTTCCGACATGTCACTCCACCTGCAAGACAACAACTACGATCCACTAGCCAAGTAGAATACCAATGCAATCTAGTGGACGTTCCTGGAACTACTATATGACTAGTTTCCGTTTAGTACCGACAGATAGCAGCACTAATGAGAAAAGAGCGCCGTTCTTCCAAATAGAAATCTCTATAGAGCACAGTAGGATTTATTTGAGTTGCAGAGTTTATAAGATCATATTCAAACTTGTTATTACGAGAATATTTGTATTTCTTTTGCTTATTTTGTATAATATTGCAAGAAGCATGCAGAAATAGTGGTTACATCATTTATAATTTACATATTTATTTTGGATTGTAATATTTCTTCCACATACATTGTAACGTAAATAACACTACTGGTACAGTAGCCTGTATCTACCAAAGTAGAGCTGATAGAAAAAAACTGCTTACATTATTGGATTCAGCGCCCCACACATAGTTAAAATCAGCTCTAAAATTTTAGGCACCAAGAAAAAATTTTTTTCTGTAGGCCTGTGTTATTTTTTATTAGTAATTCCCATAAACCTTCGGTTCCTGTGTAATGTCGATTATTAATAACTAAATTATCACCATGAATTTTAACTTCTGTATTCCCTATCATATAAATGATTTTTCCATCTTCATCATATGGTTGTATTCCAAAACTTTTATCATCTCTAGTTGCATAATATCTCGAAGCAATCTTACCAAAATGGTAGTTGCTAAAGATTCTATTCCTTCTACTTTATATTTAATTTTCTTTTTCATATGTTTTGTTTCTTCTGTTATAGGCGTATCACTTTCACTTATTGAACTCTCATACATAGGAGGGGTTACTAATAAGCTTGAATTTACTTTCGCGTTTTTATGTACAACTAGAACTAACTCTTGAATTATATTTTTATTTTCTTCTGCTACTTTTGATATATCTTCTCCTAAATCTTTAATTGCATCAATAACAGGTTGATCTTGTTCTTTATATCTTCATATTTACTTCGATTAGCCTGTTTAATTTCCCTAAGTCTTTTAGCAAGTTCTTCTTTTAACTTTATACATTTCTTAGCTTGAGCAGCATTTAACTGACTCATTTATTATATAAAGAAAAAATAAAAACGTGGCACAACATACACGTTTAAATACGTACAATCACGTTTCAAGTACAATTCGCTTGCTTTGTTTACTCCGGTCTACTTTTAAAAAGTCTTTAATTTTATTTCTATATTTGTCATTATTCGTTTTCCTAGTCATATCTATTGTTAAGAAACCATGCTCTTTTCCCAACACTTATTGCATAAAGATTGTAATTTTTCAAACGACTTATCAGATTCAACAAATTCATCATATATGTTCTTTAGATTTACATTGTCCTGTCTAAAGATACAAAGAAAATTTAGGTTGTCTTTTATTAGCTGTTTTGGTACTTTAGAATATGTTTGTCCGAGATAGAAACAGTTTAAACCTTTGTGTCTACCTCGAGTAAAATATTCTCAAACATGGTTTTGTTGTTGTAAAATGAAATCATCAAACACTACCACAGAATTTTTCTCACAGTCATCTAACGGAATAATCTCTTCGTTGTCTCATTTTACTATTGCAATTGTGTTATCTATATCTCGTTCTATGTCTTGGAAAAGGTGTATTAACTGTTGATATTTAGGCTGATGTAGAATTTTAGAAAAGATATAAACATTTTATATTTAAGCCATTCAGGTGCTAACAAGAAATTATCAATCATTAATGTCGTTTTACCACAACCACTAGGTCCAACTATTAGACATCTTATAACATCAGGTAACAACTTAACCATTCTTCTTCCTTTTCACAGTTTGGTCTGATAACCTTACTTGGATATCCCATTTATTCATTTCAATTTTTATTATATAATAAATGAAAGTATTTAATTTAAATGGTTATTCGTCTGTATTAAAGATGTCTTTGCATTATCCATTTGAAAACAACTTAAAATAGCTCTTGCAGGATTTTACACAACATACTTAACTCCAAACATTACAGAAAGAAATTATAAATTAACATTTTGTAATAACTATCCTAACTATCTTGAATTTTCAGAACAACTTATAGTTCAACCTGGTCAATATAATTTAAAAGAATTAGAAGAATATATTAAATCAATCTTCTATACTCCCTCGATATTTTTAAAAATATTAAATTTACCGAGGACAGAGAGAAAAATAGAGTTAAAATATTTAATGGGAGATGTAACATGATCTTAGATACCATTAATACTGCAATAGGTTTTAGCGAGAAAAACTTGGCTAGTAACATAGAACATGTTGGAGATAAGGTGCCAAAGTTTCATCCTTTTAATACTATAAATATTCACTGTGATTTATTAGAAAGTATGATTTTAAAACATAATGATACAACACATAACGAAACAGATTTAATTTCAACGTTTAGAACAAATGCAGAATTTAGAGAACCAATTATATACGAGCCTAGAAAAATATATTTTTCGCAATACATCACAACAAATTTAATAATTTCAGTTTAAATTCGAGATGAGAATGGTGATTTGATTGATTTTGGTGGAGCTCGTATAACTCTTCTCGCTGTTAAATAGATATACATTTTGTATATAATAAATGTGGATATCTTTGGTAATGTTAAAAGTAGGATAAGTGATATTAATATTAGTGAAGATAAATTAAAACTACTAGAGAATTTAAATAATGTTGTTAACGTAGAACAACTTCAATCATTAGAAGCCGGTATTAATAGTCAATTAGAGAACGATAGAAAACGATTTGAAGATGTGTTAAAAACGTTACAAGACACATATATCATGAAAGATGCGATTGATGCTAAGATGCTACACAAGAAGACTTTCAAATGTTAAAGAAAGACACCGAAAAATTAATAATGCAAAAAGAAACTATAACCCTATTATGTAGATTGAGAGCTAAAAACGTTAAGGAGCCAATCTTTATAATATTTAATCTCCCTAATGGCTACAAATTTCTCTATAATGGTAAAATAATGCATATTGAATTAAGCTTTGACAGATACTTTCTAGACATATATTTGGGCGATACTTGTTTGAAGAGATACCTCTTAGCTTTAACAAGAACGATATAATTACGATTAAACCAAATAAATATTCTGCTATGGAAGAGGGACAATTATTGTTTGTCGTAATGTATGTAGAAAGAGACCTTTCGTAAAAAAACATTTGGTATAGAATAAATATGGATATTTTTGGTAACATTAAAAGTAAGGAAAGCAATAAGATACTATTACAAACGTTTGTTAGGAAAGAAGAGCTTAGAGAATATAAAATAAAAATAGAAGAGCTTAGAGAATATAAAATAAAAATAGAAGAGCTTAGAGAATATAAAATAAAAATAGAAGAAATTTTTACATCTAATTATACATCCTGGGTTGATTTTGAGAATCAAAGATTGGTTAATGTATCTAATGCTATCGATAAACAAGATGCTGTAACATTAGAACAGCTTGAATTGTTTTTTGTATATGAAAGATGGTCATTTGTATATAATTTAGCTGCTGCCTACAAATTTCTTCATAGAGGTAGGTTAATGCATATAGAATCAAGTCTCAATTTATATCTTAAAGACATATTTTTAAACGACACTCTAGTTGAAAGTTTTCCATTACACTTTAATATAAATGATCAGTTAACAATTAGACCATCCAAAGATTCTGATTTGAAACAAGGCAAATTATTAATGCTTATTATGTATATAGAAAGAGAAGATGAAAACGAATCAAGTGATAATGGTAATGTTAAGGAGTGTAGCATTAGGTAATGATAGATTTTAAATTTCTATATAATAAAGAGGATGTATTGTGTTAAATATAAGAAATCAACAGATACGAAGAAAAATACCATTAAAATAGAGCGAGCAAAGAATGGAAGATATATTAAGAAAGGTATTTGTTCTGTATGTGGTGTCACTAAATCCCAATTCGTTAAAAAGAAAGTTTGACTAGTAGAAGGTAAAGGTATTAGAGAAGACATTATAGAAGAAATTCACAAACCTTCCAGAAATAATTATCCTAGGCTGAGTGTCATTGTTAGAGGTATAGGTGATTTATGGCAAGCAGATCTTGTGGAAATAGATAATGGTGTATTAAAAGGTGTTTCCAAGTTAAACAAAGGCTATAAGTGTTTGCTAACGATTATAGATGTATTCTCAAAATATGCGTTTGCTGTTCTTGTTAAAGATAAGAGCGGTAAGAATGTTACAGAAGCATTTGAATCCATATTAAGAACGAGAAAACCTAGTAAGTTATAAACTGATCAAGGTAAAGAGTATTACAATAAAGAATTTAAGAAGTTGATGGAGGAAAATAAGATTAATCATTACTCAACCTATAGTGGTAAGAAAGCTTCTGTGGTTGAGAGATTCAATAGAACTCTTAAAGAAAACATGCGGAAGAAGTTTACAACACAAGGAAATTATAAATGGATAGAGATATTACCAACACTAATTAGCGAATATAATAATCGTATGCATAGAACAATTGGTTTAAAGTCTATAGAAGTTAACAAGAAGAATCAGCGAAGAATATTGGAGAAAGTGTATCAAAAAGAATATAAGCGTGTTAAGCCGAAGTATAAGATTGGTGATTATGTTCGTATAAGTAAATCGAAAGTGTAATTTAAAAAAAGGGTATACACTTAATTGGTCAACAGAAGTATTTGTTATTAGAGAAGTTATTCCATCTAATCCACCTACGTATAGAGTTGAAGATTTAGAAGAAGAAAATGTGCAAGGTAGATTTTACGAACCAGAACTATTAAAAACGAACCATAAAGATGAATACTTGGTGGAAAGGGTTTTGAAAAAGAAAGGTAACAAAGTATACGTTAAATGGTTAGGATTTGATGATTCACATAATAGGTAGATAGATGAAAGTAATGTAATGTAAATTTAAATATTGTCTTTTACGGAATAATAACCATAAAAGGTTAGTATGCATCAAAGTTTGAATGAGATAGTGTTACGAGCAGGAAAAAGATAAGTACGATCTAGAAATGAGCAATTCCTCTAAACATAGGAATTGCTCTATGTGTCTAGTAAAGAGTGGTTGAAATACAGAAACAAATGTTATTATCTCACGAACATATGTATGCAAAAAAGATTTCTCTCTATTATCATTTGGGCATCACAAGACTTCTATAACAAGTGCTATGATAGCTGGTTAGAAAACGTATCAATTATTACAACAAAAACTTAATCCCTCTAATTTTAGGAACTTCATTAAAGCAACTTACGAAATAAAACTCGTAAATAACGAGGAAAATAAAGTTAAAAAATATTTTCTATATAATAAATATAGGTACTATGGATATTTCTCTTAGTATAAACGATATTTGTTACGAACAGATTAAAGACAATTATTGATATAGTATTTTTGGTGAGTTCAAATTCATTATAGATAAGAGTACAGGATATTTCAATGCTACTAAATTATGTCAGAGTGGTGGTAAAAGGTTTGATAACTGGTTGAAAAACAAAGATTCTAAAGAATTATTAGAATACTACAATGAAAAATTAGCTTCCTCTAATTGTAGGAAGCTAAATTTAACGTATTATATAGAACCAAAAGGTACAAACGAGAAAGATTTATTAATTTCCGGGACATATGTATATAAGAAAATATTTCTCGCTATTGCTTTATGGATATCACAAGACTTCTATGACAAGTGTTATGATATCATCGAAGACTACTTAGTTTCTAATTTTAAATAGATTCAAGAAAACCAAGAAGAGTTACAAACAAGAGTGGAAGAAATAGAACAAGTAATGGAGAGGTTTAAAATTCAAAACGAACAAACACAAGAAATATCAAAATCAAGTCAATAGCTGCAGAACATACAGAAGATCCAGGAAAAGTACACAAACTGATTATCATTAGAAAGAATCAATCTCCTATTCAACTACAAAAAATATTAGACAAGTACGAAACAGACAAAATAGAATAAGTTCAGAGATACGAAAATTATAGATATTGAGTTGGAAGAATTCAAGAGTGCAATATAAAGACAAGATTACAATGCCTCCAAGAAAACTACCCCAACATGACTATATTGTGTAAAACCAAAGACCCAAATTCAATTAACCTTTTGAATAAAGCAAAAGAAAAAATATGATTGTGTTATTTCGCATGGTTGTCATGTAGACTTAAAGAATGTGGATGGAAAAGAAAATGATGAGTTTGTTATTGATTTGTTTTTAAGTATAAGAGACAATTAAAATGAGTTTTGTGTTTAGATATTCGTAAAGGTAAGGGTAATGAGTTATGGACATCCCTATCAGAAGAAGATTTGGTTAAAGAAATTGATTGTTTATATGATCGGTTAACATCTGATTAAGGCAACAAATGGTTAGAATCGTAGTTTAATATGTTTTGTCTTTTATTGTAATTAGTCATAAAAGGTAGCCTCATAACAATGGTTAAAAATTTTTCTATATAATAAACATGGAAAAGTATTGCGATTTAATTAACCACCAATTTAAACTTCTTCATAATAATCTTAAACTAATAGAAGCGTTATTAGAAAAACTGATATTGTTAAAGGAAAAGGAAATGTTACTAAAGGAACAAGAGAATGGCGTATTAGAAAGATATACACCAGAATCAAATTGGAATAGTGACAAAGAACTTGAGCCTACAAATGATAGTGATGAGGTAGATTTGAAGAAAGAATAAGAAAAATGAATTAGTTTTCATTAGATCATTAGTAACTTTGATGGATTTTTTCCATTAAAGCCCTGTCCTAATACAATATGCTATTAAATATAATAATTTCCATGTCACAATGAGTATTAGCTGTTGTATTAGATAACGAAAATGATTATTTTTTTCTATTTTCTATAATCAAAGGGATGGTGTCGATACTTGCTGTTAAGCCCATATTTGACAACGTGTGTAATTATTTAAATATCGAAGACAAAATTAATTTTAGTAAATCATTAGACATGCTAGATCATTTATTTAAAAAATTAACAACAGAAAACAATAAAGAACTTGAGTGTTTTATATTAAAGTCTAGTGCTATGGATCTTCCTTCTGATATACTAGAAACGTCAACTGAAGAACAGTGGGATACAATTTGTACAGTTTAATTTGTCTGAAGATAGGATGAGAAGATACGATGATAAAATTAACTTTGATGTAATGTCAGAGTATCAATGCCTTTCAGATGATTTTATAAGAGATTATGATGATAGATTTTACTTTTATGTTTTATCATATCATCAAGAGTTATCACAGGCTATTATGAAGGAATATGCTGACAAGATAGATTGGGGAATAATAACAGAATATTGTGATAATAGAACTAATAAACTATCTGAATCATTCATGATAGTATTTAAAAACAAAGTTGATTGGGAAGTGTTCACAGTTGTAGAAATACCAAGAAATTTATATTATTGAAACGAAAATGAATTAACTTTTATTATATCACTAATAACTTTGATGGGTATTCCCATGAAAGCCATGTTCTAATACAATATGCTAATAGACATCGAGATTTCCCACGTCACATTGAGTATTAGCTGTTGTATAAGATATCAAAAATGTCTAAAATTAGTTTTTTTCGTATAATTAAAACAAGAGAGTAATTATGAATAATTTAGTTAAACATACAGTAGTAGAATTTAAAAAATGTGTAAAGGAAAAGGAATAAAAGGTTATTCACGATTAAGAAAAGCAGAACTGATAGACCGTGTTAAAGAACATGAAGATGAACAAAGCAGATTAAACTTTAACCAAACATTTCCGTTTCAAGAAGACATCTTTGGGAAACCAAAACCTAAGAGATTAGGTAGGAAAAAAGCTTTAAAACTGTTCCCATTTAAACAGAGTTTTGGAGAACTGAAGCCTAAACGAGCGAATATAAACGTTGAACTGAAAGAAACATCATTTAAATATAGATTACATACTTTCAAAATAAAAAACACAGGTAGATATAGAGATCCTTCCAAATTCCTACGTTCAATTAGCAAACCAGTTAAAAGTATGATTAAAAATGGGTTTAAATATTTTAATGCACTTAAGGTAAATATGTCATTTTAATGCAGGTTCAAAAATGATAAGCAGAATCGAGAACATAATTTTAAAACATCAAATGAAATTATACTTCAATTCACTGATCTAAATGAGTATTACAGAAATGCAACTAGAAAAATTAGGGCAGAGATGGAAGAGTTTCAAGGAAAGGGTTCAGGTTAGACTTTGCATTCTGTCGACTATCTTGAGCTAAGAATGAACGAATACGTAGTAATGAATGGATCATCATATATAGAACTTCCAGAAACAATTCAAAGAAGAAGAGCATGCATTAATATTAAAAATAAAGATAAAAAATGCTTCTTATGGCCTGTTCTAAGAGCATTACATCCTGTTGATAGAAATCTGCAAAGAGTTCGTAGACAATATGAGCAAGGATTTGATAAATGTTTTAAAGATATTCCCTTTCCTGTACAAATTACTGATATAGCAAAATTTGAAAATAGAGCTAATATATCTATCAGTCTTTTTACCATGGATGATAATGAAAAATCTACCCACTTAGAATACCCAAAGAAAGAAAGCAAAATCATATTCGTCTTTTATGTTTAAAGAAAAGGGATAAAAAACATTACTGTTTGATTAAAGATTTATGGAAGCTTGTTTGAAGTCAAATAACAAAATATGAACATAAGAGATATTTATGTGAGGGATGTTTAGCTAAGCATTTTGAATCAGAAGAATTATTAAAACGGCATGAACAATACTGTGGTTTACATTCTGCTGCTAAGATCATTTTGCCTAGAGAGTGGAATAAGATATTAGAATTTGTAAATAATAAGCGTTCTTTAAGAATACCATTCACAACAATAGCAGACTTAGAATCAATACTAAGAAGAATAAGTGCATGTCAACCTGATCCTGAAAGATCCTACTCAAATGCTTATCAACTACATGAACCTAATAGTTTTACTTACTATTTAAAAAGCACTTTGGATTCCTATACAAGCAAACCAGTAGAATCGTACATAGGGGATAATGTAGCAGATGAGCTTATAAAAAGTTTAACAGAAGAAGCAATCAAAATAGCAAAAATATATGCTATTTATACACTTATGACTCCATTATCTGAGGAGGAAGAAGAGATATGTGAATCAGCTACAATATGTCATATTTGTGAAGGAAGTCTTGAAGCTCTGCCACGTTTATTAGTGAAGAAAATAGAAAGCTTAAAGATTAAAATTGAGTATTTAAAGAAAAAGATAAAAGAAAGAACTATACACTTGGAAGAAGAACATCATTTCAAAATAGAGGACGAGGAGGATGAAAGCATAACAGAGATAAAAGAGCAGAGAAAAGAGATAAAATAAGTCCTAGTAGAATGTAAGAAAAAATATAAAAAGCTTAAAAATAGTAGAGATGTATGTAAAACAAAAGTATGTGATCATGATGATTTAACAGGTAAATTTAGAGGTGCTGCTCATTCTTATTGTAATATAAAATATACAAATCCAAGATTTATTCCTGTATATTTCCACAATCTCTCTAGGTATGATGCGCATTTATTTATAAAAAGTTTAGGAGGTGGGAATGAGAAAGAAAAAATAAGTGTAATAGCTAACACTGAAGAAAACTACATTACATTTTCAAAAACCATTCGGTATAAGGATGCAAAAGGAAAAGATAAATCTATCAAGTTAAGATTCATTTATTCATTCAGATTTTTACTAAAAGGCTTAGCAGAGTTAGCAAAGAATTTAAAGCTAGAACAGTAGTTATAACAAGTCTTTATCTTATCAAACAGAGCTATCGACAGTTCCTACTTTTTTAAATATTTTCTGATTCTAAATTTAGGTTATAACATTGTTGCTTTCCCAATGAAATGAATACGTCACTAATTGACATTTACATTCCTACATATTTATCTGTAAATTATATCAGCAAATAAATTATTGAGGATGGAATAAGCAAACATTTAAGTAGCAATGATTACTGCCTTTATATTAAGATTGACAATATACACGTACACTAAATAATATTGTTCCCTTATTCAAGATCATTATTTCAGTTAATACGTACCAACAACCGGGGCGTCATTTAGGGAGGGCAGGAGAGGGCAATTTGACACCCCAAGAGTTTGAGGAATACATGTACTTTAATCGAATGTCTACTAATATACTAGCACAAAACGTGAAAGTCTTATGTTGGTAGTGCTCTTGCCCTTCCCCCAAGCGAAGTCTGAAATGACGCCCCTGACCTACAATCTTGTTCCCTAGAGAGTATCTAGTTAGTGATAGTTATATAATAATAAGAATGGCTTTTGTAATGAAAATTTGAGATTCATATGTATATAGAAGTTAAACTGTCACATTTAATATAAAGATTCATTTTTGTGAGATCAGTTCAAAGGCGATTTGGTAAAATTGAGTTAATGACAACAGGAAAATCATGTGATAACGGAACATTAACTAGCAATGTACAATATTGGTGACGTTATCATAGGTATTATTACAATATCTATAAGTTTGCGAGTTTTAACTAAACACAAAATCGGGATTTTCTAAAATCAATTTTTCAATATGTACAGTATTTTGGCTTTGGATGGCAGTAACTGTCTTGTGTAAGAATGAACCATAACTCTGTGGTGAATAGTCAACATGTAACATGGTTAAAATCAATTAATACTTTTAACTTTAGTAGTGTGGATAGCAAATTTGAAAACAAAAAACCGAATATTAACTTTAGATTTTGTTTTATATCAAGTAGTTATACAGAAATATTATGTCAGTGAAATACCTAGGAAGACATCTTAACTCGCGTTAATAAAAATGCCGCACTCTGATGGAATCATTAGTAGAATATAAGCAGTTATGTATTTTTTTATAACTTCTTAGCTTTGTTTTCTCATGCTATCAAATAATTTCTCTAGAGTCCTGTCCCTAATGTTTAAGCGACTTGTATTAATGCTGAAAGAGAATATATACACAAGGCAGGTCATTTTTGAGGGATTAGCATTTTAAGTGATTACGTGATATTTTCTTCACAAAGGTCTCCACTATAATCATTGTCATTTCCGATGTAAAATTGGAAACCAAGATAAAATTTAGGTACAGCATAACGTTAATGATATTTTTATTAAGGCGGGTTTAATTAATGACTTGTAACAGTGTTTTTTACATTACCACTGGTTTCTATACATTCTTATTACAGTTCTTTCTAGTGATGGATAATTATGGCGTTATTGAATATACCAGTGCTATGAAGAACAGCCGAGAAGCGCGTGGGGAATCATTTGTAGAGGACGAATATATGTTAAGGTCTACTTTAATTGACGAAGAAATAAAGAAAGTGAGTTCCTCCTCCAGAAAGTGTCGTTTTCCAGAAGAATCTGAAGATATATGGGCATTTAAATATTATAGTTTATCTGCCTGCGTAGTGCAGTGTCAAGCAGACGAACTGATTAAATTATGTAATTGCACACTGTATCAGATGGGAAATACAGGTTTGTATACGATTTTAATCTGCAATATAAGTTCATTAATCTTACAATGAGTAAATGTGGCATATTGTTTCAGCTGTGAACAAGCAAATTTTATGAGAGTTTCAACATTTTGAGTAAAAGATGCAAGCAATATCAATTTTATGCTTTAATGGAAAATTTTAGAGTTCGTTTCGTCACGCGCATGACATTTTGGTGGGAAATTTAAATTTCGCTGAATCAACAATCTGTTATGGTCCAACTTATAATAATTTTATAAATACTTGTACGATAATCACCACTGACAATTTCAATAGATCTGAATAAATAGGATCTTGGTGTAGCAACGAAATTGGGCTATACGAAATTATATATCGTCAGATATGGTACTAAAAAAATATGGTCAAATCTTATTCCCAGATCATTTATTTCTTCAACTCTTTGTATTGCTTCTTTGTTCAGCGTGTACTTAAAACGAAGTGGATTATATTTCCAAGAAAAAGTAATAACTATACACTTTTTCACATTGAAGTACAGATTATTTAGGTTGCTCCACCTGCCACACTCATCCAGATCCTCTTGCAATTGTAAAACATCATTGCGATCTTTATTTCTTTATACAATTTTCTATCGTCAGTACACATCAAACATTTATAATATATTATTATTCTAGGCAGGTCGTTAATAAACAACAAAAAGTTCAGTAGTCTAAGGTTTGATCTGGGATATGACACAATTAACTTTGTACAATAAGGAATTGACTTGATTAACTGTCACATATTGTTTGTGGCCATTTAAATAAGATGAAATTAGAGTAGCAAAGATGTTACCTCACCAACATCAAACTAAATTCACAAATTTATGTTGCGTCTGACATGGAACACCCCTATAGTTCGCCCTACACTATAAAGCAATGCATTTTGGATTTTCTTTTCAATTATTTCTTGTCATAGTCCATATGTTCCGAAACTTTCCAAACCAGATACACTTAATTCCCTTTTCAGGTAATTCCCCCCTCTCTCTTGCTATGTATATCAAAAATCCTAAGACATGAACATTATCTCAGCTAAATAATAAAGTTCGTGAATGACATTAAGGTGTAAACCAAAAGAAATTCTGAAACATTTGGAAATAAGTGTTAAATATTTTTGTTTATGAAAAATCGTAAATCTCAATATTATTGCTGTTAGGTAACTAATTTGTGTGTCTATGTCCATTTTTTAATAATTTTGTTTTTCTCGAGAATAAAAAAATATTTAAAGCTGAGATTATGGATGTCTGCGCTTTAAATCCTGCAAAATTTCCTTTGGAAACATTTCATTGGAATAAAAGATGTTTACAAAGCGCGTCCAGAAAGTAAGTTTTCTTTAGGATAGTAAATACGAACTGACATAATATATCACCAAGCACAATACCTATTCCTACAAAGCAGCACAAATGACATTACTTTCAACACATTCACCATCAAATTCAGACAATTAATCGTGACGGGGCCTTGATGCTGACGTCTCCATTGATCCCCCTAATCACTCACTCACTCAAATTCAGACACTTATACTATGAGATAAACTTTTATATTCCTATGTCGTCAAAGCCAGCTGTCTGAGAGTGGAACCAATGTACAACTGCCGTCTGCAACTGTTCATCACTATCGAAATGCGTACCGGACAGGAATTTCTTGAGGAGAAAGAGTATATGAGAATAACTCAAAGCAAGATCCGAGCAACGCGGTGATTGGTCAAACACACCCAAGTGGAGCAACTACAGAACATTGATTCTCACGTGGTGGATGAGCATTATCGTGAATCAACACAACATTGCACTAAATGTTCAACGTAACTTGATTCAAATGATCCATATATGTGCTTCACGTTCAAAATTCTATCACAAATCACAGCTCGTAACTGGTGAGCGAAGGTATCAGAGCCGTCACCTTCAGCCTGCTACTCTGGACGTATTGCGAACAGTGGGAAATGACACGTGTCGCAGCTAATAGCCACGTTCTTTGTCTCTAGCGTATGTCCACTATCTCGCACAGCCTGGTCTGTCCTCTGTTGGTCGAATGGAAAACTTACTTTCTGGACATGGCTTGTAATATCTGGTATATTTGACTACTTTGTTTATCCTGAGGGTCTTAAAGTGTTCAATTCTTGCAGATGTGTACTTAATATATCACACGTTTTTCTAACTTATATAAATTGATTAATTGTGTTTACTTTATTTGCTTGTATCCTGTTTATTTCGCTTGTTTATATTATTTAATTCTGGTGGAAATAGTTAGTTATAGGCTAATGAAAAAGATTTTAACTTGAAGAAATATAAAATAATTGTAAATATTTTGTTAAATAAGAAGTAATTCATAAAATTCAGTAAAGTAGACACAAAATTTGAAAACTTTGATACACAGACTTTTTAAAAATCTCCTCTAAGTTTGCCTATTGCATTCATGATGTATTGCAATTTGTTCATCAACAATAATGTTTAAAATTCACTGAATTTTAAGACAAGTATTTACAAAATATAAATCAGTGGTATTCAGTATTGACTTTCAGAAAAAAAAAGTTGCGCTTTAAATTTAATAGAAACTACCTTTTCCTACACTGTAAAAAATCGTTGTGTTATTTCAACGACATGCTTATGTGTTAACATGATTGTGTTAAAATATAACACAAACAAGTGGTTAGAACAACTCACTCTCCATTTGGAGTTGTGTGTCAAATGCCGGTAGTTGAAATGACACCCAGCCTGTGTGTTAAATTAACACAAATGTAAAATCTTCGGTGTTGTTTTCTGCGTGATTGCCAAATATGCTGGGCATCTAATTATAAAGGCTCATGAATTGAAGCTACAGACAAACACAGTAGAAAGAAATACTTAAACAAATCCAGGTATACGCAAAATTTTACAATGCAAACCGCGCGATGTGTTTTCAATTATTTTACATAATGCTTCTGAAGAAAACATAACAGCACAAGATGTGCTTAGCATGTGCCATTTAGGTGTTCTGCATTCATCTCCCACATTTGATGCATTTATTGCTTCTTTCTCTAAGCGATTGTGTACTAGAAGCAACAAACGCAACAACATTATTAGATGGCAACTGGCGCCAATCATTTTAAAGTGAATATGGAAGAACTATAAAATAAAGTAAATAGACAGTCGTTATTTTGTTATAAAATTAGGTCTACATGGCGAACAGATTTTATCTTATCCCGAACGGTTATCGTCGAATATACGCGGCTTAAAGGAGCACTCTGATTAGCCAAATTCAAAAGACCTCAACAATTTATCCGTCTACAAGCGATGTTTTTGTTCATCGCCTCCGTGGCCAAATCGGAAGAACACGCGGCTAGTAATTGAAAGGTTGGTAGTGCGTGACTCCCCCACCACTGGAGTACATTTTTTACTTGTTTAAAGTGCTTTTTAGATTCAGCATAATGTAAACACATTACGCATATATGCGATTTAACATATTTTGAGGGAGTAATTTCGGGTTCATTACGGCTCGGCTCAACACCGGTTGTGTGTTAAAGACGTAACGCATCCCCTACGTTAAACGCCAACACCGCGGAGTATGTATTGAACTAACACGGCATAGTGGTAGTCACGCTGGCACTACTGCCCTGTGTTAAAATTGAGTTGAATTAACACAACCATTTTTACTGTGTAAGCTTGATTAAGTCAATGATGCCGACGACCCCCAATTCTGTAAGAAAATGTACGGTAAAGAAACTTTATGAGGAAGGAAAGAAACTTTTAGTGAAGTACTGTTATAAGGCATCTTGAGATGTTAATTCTGCTATAAATGGAATTCTTTTAATTCATAGCTTGAGGTTTATAGTTCAGAATTAAGACTCGAAAACAACAACTTATAAGTTTCGTTAAGAAAGTGATTGAATGTTCGAACGGAACTAGAAAACTGTACAAAGTGCAGTTGTGATGCTGTTAGATCATTAATATCTTCTGATTTAGGTAAAGATATTTCTTTCCAGAATGTAGAACCTACTTATCACTAGTTTTTAAAATGAATTTTTCGCCTTAAAGACAGTAAAAAAACAACATTAACGGAGCAGGTAACTTAAGTATATTAGAAAAAAGCCACATACATTATAAGGTATGTTATTACGTAGACAAATTTATAATAAATGGTATTGCATTATTTATGGTATATATTTACCAATGGTTTCTTCTGTTAAAACACTAATACAACATTCTGTATTTGTTGAATTGTATAACTGATGCATAAGCTTTTTTCGTTTTTGAGAAACCTACAATCCAACAGGTAAATGCACGAGAAACATAAAATACAAAATATTTTCAGGTGGGCAGTTACAGTATATGGGTGACTCTCTCTTTGTATACGATGTAGTGTGATAAACTGTAGTAGTTTTCATAGGTAATTTAAAAGAAAGTGTTCTATGAGCGTCTTTGGACTGACATGAGAATTGTTAATAATGTATAACCAAGTTTTGATTTTAAGTCTGTTCAATTCCTTTGATAATGCATAAATATTCTTGACTTTAAATTTTGAATTTCAATTGGTTAACAGTCGTCAAAATTGGTATATATTCTCGCCTAGCATAAATAGCATTATCTAAATAGCATTAAAGTTTCAGAAATGAAATATCTACGCATGGGGTCGGCTAAGCTTCATTACAGCTTAGGTCTCATGGTAAATTTTAACTATATGTGTCACTATTTTTTGAAAATTAGGAAATATTTGAACATTTTTACTAAATTCAATGTGAAAAACTAATGTAAAGAGGAGAATTGAAAAAAAAGAAAATATTCAAACTATATGTTCATATTTCTAATTTGTTTAGTTATTTTTCACTACTATATCAAACACCGAGATAAGATCTATACGTTTATACCTAAGATACAACTCAGTTTTTCCCCACAGAAAACACATATTGTATTCATTATAATAAATGATTTCACACACCTTAAAAGAGCACGTTAAAATTACATTTCCTTTATCTGTAATTGATACTTATATTAATTTATTTCATCCATTTATACTAATATATTACTATATTTCATACTAATATGTTTACTATTCAAACAAAGAAAAATTATATTTTGACAAGCAGTTAATAACAAGTTTCTTATTATAGTATACTCTCAGTCATTATGAAAGATTTTTTTACAATTTCAGAAGGGAAACCAATATGTGACAATTTTTATCAATACATGTGCTTCGAGAAACATATAGGTAAGACTTACGCAATTAACAGTTAAATAGGAAATTTTCTTGAAATTAAATCAAATAATTTAATAAATTAATTAAGTAAAAATTGAGTTTAAGTTTTTTGTTTACCCGAAAAAAGGGGAGAAAATCTAGAATAATCTCTTGTAGTGCAATAATGTTGGATAAAAGTACTTCTTCGTTTGGGTTTTCTAATGAGGAAATCTTTTGTGCAAGTCGGGGGGGGGGGATCGGTTAAAACATTGACGGCAGAAGCATGGATGTATTGGACAGGGACCTAACATTTTCAAGGATGGATTGAAGCAATAATTTTGTTTTAAATTGAATATAAAGGATACACACAAATTTATGATCAATTTTGTACAGTTATATCTTCATTAATACTGAAGAAAGAACAAAACACTTATAATCTGAAACAATAAATATGTTTATATATGGTTGTAAAGATTAAATGAAATCAAAGACATTAAATTTGCACTCCACGTATCACCATCAGATATCCAATCAGTAGTTCTGTTCTTGCCAAACACTGAAGTAACGTTGTGGATGGTTGTTTTCATGTTGCTTCTTAATTTCGACAGTGTCTTTGGAAGCGGAGAAAAGTACCGCTCATTTAGATTTTCTTTGCTTCTAATGAGGGAAAGGAAGCGTATATCATCAAAGAAATGGTTATGTGAGAAGGTCAAGTTTGACCGAAGAAACGATCGAAAAAGTGTGTGAAATGTGTACTTTTAGCCTCGAGAAATACGTACGGATAGCTAGTTGGGAATTGAACATACCAGAGTTCATAGCAAGAAAGATTATAAGGAAACAATTGCATATTGTATGATTATAAAATGCAACTAGTACTGAAACTAAATTCCAATTTCTACCAAGTGCCTAATATTCTGTGTTAACTTACTAAGTTTAAGAGAATGAATTCTGCAGCAACAAAGTCTTGTGTGACCTTTCTCTTGATTTCTCTTCATTGGAACAAACGTTGCGAAAACGACAAATATTTACGTCTCTCCACTTCCACAAATACCACTTGATTTACAAATGTGGATCAAACCCATTCACAACGTCATTCAAGACATGCTCCAGAATGTTTGACAAGAATGAAAGTATCGATTGGATATTGAATCCTTTGAGGTCATTAAAACATTGCAAGCACAAACTACATATTTTAAATTTAATGTGTTTTACATTCTCTCTTCAATATTGGTGAAAATATAATGTCTAGGGTAAGCAAAACTTTAGTAAAAATCCTGTATAGAATTATTTAGTAATAATTAAGTGGAACCATTAGGTGCAGCACATTTTAAGAGAATAATGAAAGTGTAATTAATGGCTTATTTTCCTGTGGACTACAATATGAGAAGATAATATAAGTAAATATGTAGATGATAAGGTAATAATGGAAATTCTAGAGGGAAACGAGGAGTTTGATGTTGAAACAGATACATGAATACAGACATATGGATGTGGATACAGATATATAAGCAAATTAGGTGAGGAGTTGAGAAAATAAAGATAGAAAGAAAGGTGCTACTTATTTAATTGCGATGGTCTACTTGAATGCTGTTGTGAATGTAGAACAAAGAGGCAACTAGTTAATAACAGATGGACGTAATGTTTTAGGTAAATATACTTTAGGCAAAAATGTGATTAAAAAAGAAAGAAATTGGTTTCTTTTTTCAACAGAATGCGTTGATGGTAAGAAAGTCGTTATTCAACTAGCAGATAGGAACAAATTATATAATTGTACTTAATATTCGATGCTTAATCACTAGAACTGTTATATGCAACCGAACGTGAGAAGCATCCATACAGGATAGCGCTAAGCTGATATATCGGTATAGGTGATGGATCAAAGATTTTTCCAAAACTAGATATCTCGAAAGAAACGAAAGGTAGATGAATGGAAAAAGTATGTCAAGTGAAGAACCATTCAAGAGCTTACGTATGACATGCAATTTGTTTCAAGAAGGAACATGGTGAAACTAGTAAGCATTCTTCACCATGTAAAAACTGCTGCCAAAAGGTTTCAAATGAAGTCATTATGATCTATTAAAATATGTTTTCCTTTATGATACTATATTCAGAACTTTATGGACAACATTAAAATTGAAACGAGTGATATTGTGTATACAATTTCGAGAAGCAATAATACAATTGGGGAGAAAACGATTTCCAGAAGGAGAGCCTAAGAAGGGATGGTTCGGATTCCACTTTAAACTGTAGGTCCACATCTCATATGGTCTCGCTGCTGAAATAGGACGTTAAACCATCGTCAATCAATCAATCAATCAACGAAGGTGGAAATATGGTGAAGATTTTTGAAATGATTTGGCACTTGGTAAAGAAGTATCTCTCACAAGTTTCACCCTGTTCCTGAAGTTTCCTTGAAACAAATTGCGTGTCATAAGAAAGCTCTTGAAAGATTCTATACTAGCATACTTTTTCCTTCGTCTACCTTTGTTGTCTTTGGAGATATCTAGTTTTGACAAAAATCTTTGACCCATTAACTATGCCGATATTACAGCTTAGCTCTGCCGATATTACACTCTCTTGCATACGCCTAGTAAAAATTTAGGAAAATCACCAGCTTCTATATTGTTTTCATTTTGTCTCCAAACTTGGCTCAATGAGCTCAAAATTGACATTGATACTAAATGTCATCACAAAGAAGTTCATCAGTCGAAGAACACATTTAGTAGGGGTTCGTTTAAGCTCCTCTTGTTCGTGATATTTGTTAACAATATTTATGAAGTTGGACCTATAGTGAACGGTTCTATTCAAAGTATCACAGACATAAAGTCAAATTGAATAGAAGTAACGGAAGAAGAAACCTTGCGATGGCTAAAGATAGTGCTAATACTTCTTCTAATCAAGTTAATATGTAACTAAATGAATGCGGAAAAGAATTTAACCCTTATGTATCGAGAAAGAGTTTAGTAGAAAAAACCTAAGGCAACAGTTCAGAGGAATGAGTTAGATGTGGATGCTTTCAGTGTTTCTTCCAGACATGCTTTTGGGTGGGCACTGTCCCCGTGGAGCTCTGAGAGTGCTCCCAGAGGAGACCATACCAAAGTAATACGTCTGTTATATATTAAGAAATAGAATAGTACAAGCAGTGCCCCGGAATACTAAGTGTGGCCCCCGGAACATTTTTTCTGAAAGAACGACTGTATGCTTCTGATAAATTGGCAGTAAGTTTTACATAGAACAGCGTTGTTCTATCTGCAAAAACCAACGACTGTTTTATACTCTATTGTTACGTAGATATGCCTGGACTAAATTGTAAGGCAATCGTACATGTAAATAATTTAGGATTTGTACAGCGGGGGACACTTCTAAATGGTACACCTTAGCCGTAAATCTCCATATGGCTGTACCATTTAGAAGTGTACCCCCGCTGTACAATGTAATGTACCACATAAGGTATACTAACTAAGTAATTAAATATGTTTATAATAAAATGAAATAGGTTACTATAAAGGAAAAGGGAAAATAACTTTGAAAAGAAAACAACACTTTCCCTTTTTTAAAGGTAGGCGATGCTCAATGCTTCTAAAGGCACCATCGACGATCATCCTGAAAAGAGAAAAGTGATAAATAAATATAAAATGCAATCTAAAAAAGTTAACTACTACTACTACTACTACTACTACAACTACTACTACAACTACTACTACTACTACTACTACTACTACTACTAATAATAATAATAATAATAATAATAATAATAATAATAATAATAATGATAGAATAACATAATAATACAAACGACTATACAATTAACGGTCTAATAAATAAGATCAATAAATAATGAATAAAGTTATATTAGTTCATATCCCTGATTTACAATATGTACTATCCATGCTTGTTTCTTATCTTGTTTTATGGTATTTGCAAAAACAACCTAAAATTCAAACCAATAAATTACTTACTTGTGGACAATAGTTTTCTTGGAAGGACCCATCACCAAAGAACATCTTGTACGAGAATCAATATCGATGCATTAAACAGAAACTGCTTGTTGTTAACCGAACATGATGTTAAGCTACCATTTTAGCAGATTGTTAAAATAATTCAGTCTTATGCAAACTGCATTTTGTGTTTTGTTATACATCTTTAAAATGAGTTACATACTTACGTATATTTTAACTCCTTTTTCAACTTTGCTTAAATACTTCTCTAAAATACTATTTTCTCATTTTATCGTGAGTTCCTTACGAAGGATATCCAATTTATATCCGAACGATGTGAATTGTTGCGTATTCCCGTTCATTCCGGATCTCTCGCCGAGCTTGGAAGGTTGTATATCTATCCACGGCATGAAGCTCTGAGGGCAACGATTGTCACTAGGTCAAGGCAGGTTCAGGTTCTGTTCTCTTTCAGGAGGAGCATATTTGGGCACAAAACATTACATGTTATCAACGATCCCTGTCAAGCCTGTTGGAAGCTGAGGAGTTCGTTTACTGTAAACCTCGATCCGAACTACAACGAAGGACATTTTCATTACGAAGTACGATGCTGGCAACTGACGAAGTGGAGGAGCAGGTATAGCCTGGCGACTCCATCGCAGAATAAGGATAAAGAACTTGAACAGTAAGCTCCTAAGTCTTTAACCGAGCAGAATTGGAAAATTGATTCAAGTGGAAAGATCCAAAAGAGTATTCTATACTATTATATACCCTGTATTGTCTGTGCAAAATTAAAACGCGGATTTTGAGGAAGTTTATATAATTTAAGTAATCATAATAATAGAGTAATAGGCTTATTACTCATTGTCAGTGTAATTATCTATTATAGAAGTCGTATGAGTGGTAAGTAGGATAAAGAGAACAATTTTCCTGGATCATTAGTAATGAGAATATATCAGCTACAAGGAAAGACAATATAATCACTATTTATAATATTTGTGTTTCAAATGTTAAAAAAAATGACAGTAAATAAAAGTAACTGTAATACTGTGTGTAGTTAATAACGATGAAGCAGAAGTCAATGAGAATGATCTCGGTATGCAACAAAAGAGAAAATAGTGGGGAAAGTGTCAACTTCTCTCTAGAGAAGACAGAGGTTTGAATGTTAAAAGAGTTTGTAATGTAGAATATGGAGAAGTTCTAGGAACGAAACACACACATGCACGAAAAGAGACGAAAGAAACTACCAGTGTGCCCGACACTCTAATGCCGATATGTGGAATAGCTCGAACAGAAAAATCCACGTCGGACGTTTTAATTCGAGGCTTAATAGCACAGACGGTGGAATTTCGATTAGATGTGAAGCAACGA
Organism: Thermobia domestica; assembly: GCF_964235325.1. Taxonomy (NCBI): domain Eukaryota; kingdom Metazoa; phylum Arthropoda; class Insecta; order Zygentoma; family Lepismatidae; genus Thermobia; species Thermobia domestica. The sequence goes on along the minus strand of NC_137454.1, from coordinate 239,182,103 downwards.
TTTAACAAACTCTCCGATGATATGGTAACGTTGCTTCAAGAAATGAGAAAAGATTTGGTAAACTTAAAGACCGAAGTAAGGCAAGATGTAAATGATATCATAGATAAGTGGGATAACGGAAAAAGGACGTGCGAACGTAAGCAATATGTCATTTTGGATGATGACGATACTGAATTTGTGTTAGCTATGCAAGTAAAGGAAAGGAAAGACACGAATACTTGTGGCGCTGTCACAAACAAGAGACATATCGAAAAAGAAACTACCATTTGGAAATTTAAGTTGATGTACATCAGAACAAACTGACGTTAGAAGAAGCATAGTGATTGACTGAAACTAGACTCATGCCTTCTCTCAGAATATTGAAACAGAAACAGATGAACCCTCCTTACTGGTTTAGTACTAGGGCAGATGTTTGATGCATGTGGTTTTGGGTACGTTTCCACCTTAAACTATAAATGCACATCTCATGTAGATGAAGAGGGACACCAAAAATTAACAAAACAATAAATAGAAAAAGACATGAAACGCCAAGACAAGATTGAAAATGATAAAATCAGTACCGAAAATAGTCCTATAGGTTGTTCGATTTTGCGTGAATACATTGTTTAGCAACCATAATACTTATCATTTATGAAAAAGAAACTCTTTTTATACAGTTTTACAATATATAAGTCCATACATCCAGGCTATTGATTTAACTAGAGATTGTGTTAAGTTTTAATCTCCAAATCTAACTAGCTTTACATAGTATGCATCTTATATACACGTTTTTCTTAAACAATTTAGATCTTTTAGCAATTTAGTTTTAATAATTGGAAATGTATAGCAACAGAATTTAAATACACGCCTTTAAATATTTTGTGAACTCAAGAGTCGAGATAAATTTAAAAGCCAATATAAAGAACATTTTATGAAATACACCCAAAGATAAAGCATATTATCTGACATAAATACTTCAATTATACAATATTCAATATTCTATATTCAATATTCAATTGTATTGTCTTTTCTTTTCACAGATGTAATTACAAACATTGTTTACATGATTAAACAATGCAAGTGCCTACCTGCATGCAATTCTGTAGAAATCACTCCAATTCATTACAGAGAAAGGTAACCATTTTGTAACTTATAATAACTTAATTTTTTACTAATATATGTAATTAATTTTATACATAAACTAGCCTTAGGCAAGCTGGAGGCTTCACTCACAGAACCCCGCGTTTGCTCGGCCTACAACCTCGCATCTTTTGCACCAAAAGTACATTTCCTGTATTTGCTCTTAATATTTTCTGAATTTGGCAAGCTGGAACTCTGCCCCAAGACCCACCCGTTTGGTGAGCCTGCGGCCTCGTATTTCTTAACCCACAATTCTACAGAATTTCAAGTTCCTTTTCCTATATCAACCATCTGTATCTCAAGAAAACGCCTATTTAGATAACATGTGAATTTCTCCATCTCCTCTTTAGACCTCTGAAAACTAAAAATATTCGGTTTCGGCAATTTTCCTGTAGGTTAGTCCCGGAAGGCTACAATTATGCCAAATTTCATCATTCTAATTCTACCCGAAGTGCCAACATTTTGGGGTGTAGAAGATGTTGCATATAAATAACATGGGAAAGATTCTTTTATCTGCTCACAAAACCACTTTACAGTTGGAAGATTTTATTTTTGGTGGTTAACTTAGTTAACGCTAACGAAAACGTACAAGCATACCGAATTTCAAGTTTTTATTCCAAATAAAAGTACCTAAAATATGAGATTATAGGTCCAAAAAAAGGCCCATTTAAATAACATGGTAAATTTCTTCATCGCCCCTTCAGAACCCATAAAAAGTAAAAATATTAACTTTTGACAATTTTCCTGTGGGTTAGTCATGAAAAGCTACAACTATGACAAAATTCAACTTTTCACGTCAACCGGAAGTATCCGTTTATTTTATGTCACTTCATGTAGTTTTATATATAGTTAGGAAGTGAATATTTTTCAATAGTTCATATCTCTTCACGTACTTAAAGCTCTGATCCGAAATGTCATGTATTACAATTTATTTCATAGAATACATTATTCTTTACAATAAGACCTTGTTGAACTCTGATCATCTTTTAAGTAATCCATTAATTATTTCACATGACAATCCTCTACAGTCTTAAATAATTTTATGTCGAGTTATACATATTTTATCAATTTCCGTACCGTTACCGCAATTCAACCTTCAATATCATAAAATTGTTCTGTACCAGAGGAAATTACTGTTCTTTAAGTACCAAAAGTACGAAAATAATATTCAATGTAACTTTCAAGCAGTATCAAACCACATATTTATTTACAAACAGAAATCTAATATCCACACTTGGCATTTCCAACTTAGTGTGTTTTATTAAAATTTAACTATATTAACGATAAGACATTCTTAGCTGTTTTACCACGAACTGTTGTTTGCTGAAGTATGGTGACCAGTGGCGTATTTACGGTTTTGTTTCGGGAGGGGCATAGCTAACTTTCGGGGGGGAGGGGCTTTGCCTGAAAATGTGAAAATTCTGCAAGATATTTAATATACTTTACTATAGTAAGTAAGATTTCGGGGGGGGGGCTTAAGCCAGGAAGCCCCCCCCTAAATACGCCACTGATGGTGACAAACAGTCTTCAACACGATATCAACGTTAATCGTGCCCATGAACATGTGCCACTGCTCTGCTATTTTATAGTCGAATATGTTAACCAATAAAACAGAACCTTCATTCAGCAGCTTTCCTGCTTCCATTTCTTGAATGAAAAAAACTACATCAAACTGACTTTTCTGTTCTTCCTCCTCCGACCCTTTTTTGTATGTAATTAACTAGTCTACTATAATCTTTCTATAGAATATTTTTCTTTCAAGTAGATTGTATACCTTTTTCTCCTTTTGACCTAATCTTTTTGACCAGGGACATACGCATCGGGTGGGTCCTGGGGATCCGGACTCTCGGAAAATCTCTTCTTCTTCTTCTATTTTTTTTTAAATTAGACTAATTTTAGAGGAAATTTTACAAATTTTAATGTAATTTATCGTCTATTGAATTTGGACTCTCCCGAAATAAATTCCTGGGCACGTTCCTGTTCTTGATAATACAGGATCTTTGAGTTTTACGTCACAAGTTTATGCCGGTTAGGCTAAAGGAGACGGTGATTATGAGAAATGAGTGAAATAATGGAATGAAGAAAGTGGGAGGAAACGAGAAAACCCCGAGAAAACCCACGAGCACGGTGTTTGTCCACCACAAAGTCCACAAAGTGCGAGCTAGGATCGAATCAGGGACCCCAAGCACCGGAGGTGAATGCTCTACCACTGAGCCACCGCGCCCCCCAGGATTAATGTAGTATTAATATATGATTATAGAGTCACTCATAATCATACGGAATCATAGGAGAATGAAACATTTTTAAAATCCACAGAGCGAAAAATCTACCGAGTTGTCTTCTTATTTCCCACTCCGGTCGTAGATATTCATCTAGACACAATATGAACAACTGTTTCTTATCTTCCTCGAATTACAATATTTATTATTTGTGTATAGCCATATAGTCATTGTATATGAAGTTGCCTCGCATAACGTAGTTGCTAACGCTCTCATCTTTAGTGCTAGCTAGTGCAACTTGACCAACATATGGATAATCGAGACCCCTCGTGGACATATTTTTAACGAACGTACCTTCAGCAAGGGAGACCCGGGTTCGGTTCCTGGTAGAAGCTCGTGTATCCGAATTTCACGTTAATCTTCATGGTCCACATCTCATATAATCTTGGTGCTGAAATGGACGCTGAATACAGATCAAGCAGCATGCGTAATTATTGTATGTTGGAACACGACAGCCAACAGAGGATCAATGGAGAGCAGATTATACGTAGAAGATACAATATCAGCCAATCAGAGAACAATAATTTAAAGTAACATTTCGTATTGAACACTATATACAAAATTGCGTCTTATTAGCTCCAAATGTTTTTCTTTCTATTTAAACTTCCCGCTGAGCAAAACAATACGTTTATTGTAAAAATTATTAACGTGTAACAGTTTCACCAACTTCCCACTTGGCTTCATCAGACACTATCTCCATCGTACAAGCTTTGTTTTTAGAAGACTTAAATCCGATTTAAACCCCTCGCTTAGCAAAACAATATGTTTATTGTAAAAATTAATAATGTGTAACAGTTTCGCCAACTATCCACTTGGCTTCATCAGACACTATCTCCATCGTACAAGCTTTGTTTTTAGAAGACTTAAATCCGATTTAAACCCCTCGCTCAGCAAAACAATATGTTTATTGTAAAAATTAATAATGTGTAACAGTTTCGCCAACTATCCACTTGGCTTCATCAGACACTATCTCCATCGTACAAGCTTTGTTTTTAGAAGACTTAAATCCGATTTAAACCCCTCGCTCAGCAAAACAATATGTTTATTGTAAAAATTAATAATGTGTAACAGTTTCACCAACTATCCACTTGGCTTCATCAGACACTATCTCCATCGTACAAGCTTTGTTTTTAGAAGACTTAAATCCGATTTAAACCCCTCGCTCAGCAAAACAATATGTTTATTGTAAAAATTAATAATGTGTAAGAGTTTCGCCAACTATCCACTTGGCTTCATCAGACACTATCTCCATCGTACAAGCTTTGTTTTTAGAAGACTTAAATCCGATTTAAACCCCTCGCTCAGCAAAACAATATGTTTATTGTAAAAATTAATAATGTGTAACAGTTTCGCCAACTATCCACTTGGCTTCATCAGACACTATCTCCATCGTACAAGCTTTGTTTTTAGAAGACTTAAATCCGATTTAAACCCCTCGCTCAGCAAAACAATATGTTTATTGTAAAAATTAATAACATGTAACAGTTTCGCCAACTATCCACTTGGCTTCATCAGACACTATCTCCATCGTACAAGCTTTGTTTTTAGAAGACTTAAATCCGATTTAAACCCCTCGCTCAGCAAAACAATATGTTTATTGTAAAAATTAATAACATGTAACAGTTTCGCCAACTATCCACTTGGCTTCATCAGACACTATCTCCATCGTACAAGCTTTGTTTTTAGAAGACTTAAATCCGATTTAAACCCCTCGCTCAGCAAAACAATATGTTTATTGTAAAAATTATTAACGTGTAACAGTTTCACCAACTTCCCACTTTGCTTCACCAGACACTATCAGATTAGACTCATCAAATACCATCAGACTTACAACGAGATACTTTGTATAAATTGATAATTACTTGTATTTTTGGGCAGAAAGTGCTTCTACATAAGCACTATACCAGATATAATGTTAATTTAAAAATAACAAAAGAAGAATGTTTTCAAAATATATAAGATATATACATTATTGTATAATTAGTTGCTATGTAGTTGTTTATAGATACCTAACAAACATGTACGATTGCAAGACAGTCTGTGTGCATATTCGTTCAAAGAGAATCAACGAATAAAATTGTTTAATACGTATCATCGTTTTGTAATTTCAGTATAAAAGGTGAGAATACTAGTAAATGTAATCACGGAAGATATTTTAAGTTGTGAATAATTACTACCACTAAAAATTTACTTATATTAGTAGCCGAACCAGGGTTAACGATTACCTTTGGTGAATCGTTGTAAAAATTTTGATTTACCTCACCCGGGATTCTTGTAAATTCATATCCCGAAGTAAAGTAAGGGTGAATTTACTTCTGTAATAAGGTTAATGACTACGAACTTGACAAGACTTAGAAGTGGTAGAATAATCTCAAGAAATATGAACGGTGAGGCAATGGAGAAAGAAACCAGTGATAGGGATAACGGTGAACAAAGTGCAGCACCAGGAATGACATTAGAAGACCGAATTTTACTAGTCTTACAGCGGCAAGAACAAAGCCGAAAAGACGATATGGAAGCCATGAAGCAGGAATCCAACAGACAATATGAAAGATTAAAGCAGACGATTGAGCAGAAGTCCGAGGAATCCAACAGACAATATGAAGAATTAAAGCAGACGATGGAGCAGAAGTCCGAGGAATCCAACAGACAATATGAAGAATTAAAGCAGACGATGGAGCAGAAGTCCGAGGAATCCAACAGACGATTGGAGCAGAAGTCAGAAGAGACGAAACAATTTATTATTCAGGCGATGAATGACATCACCTCGCAGTTTGATGAAAAGTTAAAAAGAATATCTGAGGATTGCCAGGATAATCATAATCATCTAATCCAAGAAGTCAGTGGTGTAAAAAGGGATTTGGAATTAATAGAATCTACTGCACGTCAACAAAAGATTCAGGTCACGGATAACTCCAACCAGATACGTGCGAATACTCAGTTGATAGCTACCTTACAAGAGGAAATTAGGACACTACAGATCAAGGACAACACATACCACAACAACATGGTTAATGATCGTGTGGAATTCCCTTGTTCACAAGAGATGACCTCGCCTTCACCCGTATCTGATGACGACATTATTTTGGAAGAAATTCATCCGAGGAGTACAGATGGGCGGAAAAGAGATGGTGCAACTACACATCACGCCATAGGTAGGAATTGTTACTCAACAAGAACACGGAATGATAAAAGGAAGGTAAAGTTAAGCGTAAAGATGAGTGAAATACGTGCTATGAGTAAGTTCAGTGGTAAATGTAATGAGAATGCTACTTCTTTCCTAGAAAAATTTCAGGACGAGTGCAATATAATGTGTATAGATAGATCACAATATATGAAACTAATCCCTCATTTATTACTCCCACCATTTTCTTTATGGTTTAAAGCAGTACGAGATCACGTTAGTACGTATGAGGAGTTCAAAGCAGCGCTAATTGCAAATTACGAAAATGACTTTTTGCTTGCAAATAGAGATGCCACGATTAGAAACCAACATTTCAATCCTCGTTTGCACAAATCTGTTGTTGAGTTTGTTGTAAATACATACAACGAATTAAAAGTCGTAAATCCATTGCAATCGGAATCTAGAATCATAGCATCAATTCGAAATTTGCTACCGTTTAAGTTACAACAGATCCTGTTTTCTACACAGTGTATGAGTTTTAACCACTTATTAATGCTTGTTCAATGTTATGAAACTCAATACCATGCTCTGAATCAACAAGCAGGAGTAGGTAGAAGTAAAAATAATTCAGATCATTTTGTACCTGTTCGGAATCTAAATATCCGTAATGTGAATGATACGGAACACAACCTAAACCGAGTAAATTCAAGCAATCAGAACGAGCAAAATAGGCAAAGCTATGTAGAGAATCCGCCTAACCTAATTAGTCGTGGCAATCCTTGTGTAAGACCATATACCCAAAATAGGTTCAAAAATAGACGAAATACATGGCGAAATTCCAGGAATACAGTAAACTACGTGGATAGACGTAATCGGGGGTCAAGAGATGGCACTTCGCATCAAAATCCTGATATTGATGCAATTCCTGTACAGAACAGTAATACGGGACATAATCATGATTGTGCTGTACAATGTACTTTATTGGAACCATACACGAGTATGAATTTAAACTGACTCTAGTTAATGAAGTAAGGGTTAAACCCATACCAGCTATAGATTCTTATGAACATTTTATTTTTAAGTTTATGTGTTAATATCAATAATGAAAACAATTCTTATGACTTTGATATACAAGCACTATACTTGATAGGATTAGTTAATGGACTCATAAATATTTTATCACATTTGTTTCAACAAATGATAATTTTCAAATGATTTTAATTCTTTCTTTTTAAAATGAAGAATTATAGTTCGATTCATTAAAAGCGAAGGTTATTTATAGTATATTTGATTTGTGTTGAAACTTAATTGTCAAAGATTATGTTAAGTATAAGGTTTATTATATTAAGCTAATTATTCGACAACTGTCTTCATGCGCCATCTTATATGTTACTTGAATAAGATTCTTCTATATTCTGACGCCTAATTAATACAATGCATACTGTAAAATATCATTTTAAGTAATTACTATATAATGCGCCCTTGATCATGGTGACTCATGTCTTAAAATGTAATTGCTTCTTACTATTTTGAATTCGTACCCTTCGTTAATTATATAAATAAACGACGACGTTTTAATAATAATAATATATATATATTAATGTAATAAAAGATAAATGATAATGAAATGAAAGATTTATTATAAATATATTTATATGAATGAAAATAAATAATGTTATATACATGCGAGGGTCGATCAAAATGTATAGGACATAATTAATGGAATATTGTTCTTATGAACGGACCAGTGGTTCTTAAATATAAAAACCAAGCTCCCTTGTAACTTTTATATTCAGTCCCATCGTCGGGCGACATTTTTATACAACGAGATACTTTGTATAAATTGATAATTACTTGTATTTTTGGGCAGAAAGTGCTTCTACATAAGCACTATACCAGATATAATGTTAATTTAAAAATAACAAAAGAAGAATGTTTTCAAAATATATAAGATATATACATTATTGTATAATTAGTTGCTATGTAGTTGTTTATAGATACCTAACAAACATGTACGATTGCAAGACAGTCTGTGTGCATATTCGTTCAAAGAGAATCAACGAATAAAATTGTTTAATACGTATCATCGTTTTGTAATTTCAGTATAAAAGGTGAGAATACTAGTAAATGTAATCACGGAAGATATTTTAAGTTGTGAATAATTACTACCACTAAAAATTTACTTATATTAGTAGCCGAACCAGGGTTAACGATTACCTTTGGTGAATCGTTGTAGACTTCATCAGATAGTGTTTGCTGAAGCCAAGTGGGTAGTTGGTGAAACTGTTACACATTCATAATTTTTACAATAAACGTATTGTTTTGCTCAGTAGTTTAAATCGGATTTAAGTTTACTAAATCAAAGCTTGTAAAGTTTTTCTATGGTTTTTTTCCCTCGCGTGTCGTCCAACTTTCGAAATTGCTCTATCATGAATGTCAGTGTTTATGACAATATTTGAAAGCTCTAAATACAACTTATTAGATCTAAATCACATTTCTAAGAGATTATGTTAACAACATTATAGTATTTTCCTGTCTCTCATTTTCCAATACGAAATCAAACTAAAATAATTCTTTTTTCTATATTTCAGCGCGGATTTGGTAACGACTAATTTAAGAACTCATTTCGAATTTTTAGTTCGAATTGTTCAATCTTACGAAATAAGTCGAATAAAAATGCTTCATTCTCCTTTAGATACTTTCAGTAAGTAATTAGCAAACCTTATTTATTTTAAATTGTTCACTAGTTTTTACGTTCATTTAGTAACATTAAATATATTTCTTTTATATTTTCTTTCAGTAAGAATCCAGATATATGAGATTGGTCATTGTATTTTGAAATTGAACAATAAAATAAAAAAAATATAACAATAAACTGGTACATACTGTATACATTATTGGCAATGCTTACAGACTACAGTATCTAATCTTAAATTCTGTTATCCTAGATCCCTTCTCAGTAAGTTGTGTGGCAAGGTAACTGGTGATAATTAACTTCTGTATTGGAATTGGAATTGTACGTAACTTTCTTCCATCGCGCTTTTAATGCATTTTAGCTTTTCATTCATGGTTTGGTGTCATCTTTTAGCAATGCTCTTAAGAAACCTGATAGCCATTGCCTAATTGCGACACAACATGTCATATTCAATACACTTATTAAACATTATTAAGAACCAAGGAAGCATATCAAAAATTAGAAAATAATTTTAAAATTATACAGGATAAGTCGAAACGATGGACCTCATACCAGAAATTTATTCTGTGATTTCTAATAAACATACAGGGGAGAGACAAAAAATCTAAAAAACATCATACAGGTCACGTAAGTTTGGCCCTCCACTGAACAACACGTGTTGGGGTTGCCGATAGTTTTATGTTTTCAATGTGTCATGTGGACGTTCCTCTTATGTCAGTTGTAACCAGTTCACCTGTGAGTGTCGTGGTGTGGTAAAATGGGCGACCTGACAGACTTCCAAAGAGGCATGATTGTTGGTGCCCGACTGGTTGGAGCTTCAGTGGCAACAGTGGCGAACATCGTGGGAGTATCAAAAGGCACTGTGTCCGGTGACGTGCAGTTTCTCACGGTGCAATTTCACACGGTGCTCATTATCGAGCAATTTCACACGGTCCTGTTTATCGGATTAATCATTCTACAGGTGTCGTGCATTTTCACACGATCCACCTGTCAATCGCTTTATTCATCCTGGAAACCTTTCACTATAGGATGAGGAAGTTAAAACGAGCTGAGCGAGCGAGCTCTTTATCAAACTCGACTCGATAAAATTACCTTTGACTCGAAACTTGACTTGAATTCGAGTCGAGTTTTAGCTCGACTCGTGCCTATCCTTAAGCTCAAGCTTTTCAAGCATTTTTTTAAAGTCCATGCCATTTTCTAGCTTCTTCAGGACTAATCGCAATCTGTGGTTATAATGGATAATTTTCTATGCTTCTCCGGATTACAATTTAAGTCCTGTCTCGCAAAAACATGAAAACTAGACGTCGCATCTGCTATAAGTACACTCGGATGCTTCAAGATACGTGGTATACTTTTAGAAATGCTGCGTTTTAATTTATTACGCCAACCCTTCACTGGATTGTTTGTTCTGTGTCTTTGACTATTGCAGTTCTATATTTCTCTGAATGTTTGGAATGTTCACTCATTGTTAAATGAAATAATCGTGCAACTCTTCGATTTTCTGGCCAGACGGACAGTCCTCCATGACGTTGAGCCAAGCTTCATCGATCCTGCTTAATGATATTTATGTTAACGCACTACACATACGAACATGATGACGTACATCTTCATTGTTGAGGTATTCTTCGACGACACCTAAAAAGCTTCCACCAGATGCTCTGGTTAAAATGGTAATGGCAGCCAGAAACCTGTAAATTAGGAAAGACCACATGCAATGCATTGATTGCAGCAAGCTCAAAATCTACTTTCAGCACTCGAGATTCGTTCTGACCAGACCACATTTTAAGAAATGTAAACAGTTCCTTGTATGTTCGCTCTATTTTACCTGGGATCGATGCATACGAGATTGGTATAGCCAATGTCTTATCATATGTGGTTCCTACATCTGCATGTATGGTGTACAATTGGGAAAAATACTTGAAGCTAGTACTAGTTCAATTGTTCGTATTTATTTTAATTTGTGTTTGCTTCTTTTCTGTTCTTACTTAGTTGACATTTGTTCTGTTCTCCCACCCCCTACAGTGAAAGCGGTTTAGGATGAATCACATGATTGACAGGTGGACCGTGTGAAAATGCACCACACCTGCAGAATGATTAATCCGATAAGGAAGACAGTGCGAAATTGCCCGATAATGAGCACCGTGTGAAACTACACCGTGCGATATTGCACGGAATCCTGTGTCCAATGTCACGAGGGCATACACAATTCATGGGCAAACGACGTCTGCAAAGCACAACAGTCGTTGAAAGACAATCCTGTCAGATAGGGACCGGAGGGCATTAAAACTGATTGTAGCAGCTAAAAAGAAGACCACTGCAATGAAAATTACGTCCGAACTCAATTCCGGCCTACAGAACCCAGCTTCATCGAAAACAATGCGACGGGCACTTCATAAAATGAAAATTCAAGGCAGGGCCGCTATCGGCAAACCCCTGGTCACAGCAGTAAATGCGAAGAGGCGTATCCAGTGGTGCAAGAACAAGAAGGTGTGAACTCATGAGCAGTGGAAACACATAATGTGGTCCGATGAATCGATCTTCACCTTGTTTCCAACAACCGGTCATGTTTACGTAGAATACCGTCGTAGGCCTATGATACAGACTGTCTACTTCCAACTGTAAAGCATGGGGTTGTTCTGTTACAGTATGGGCAGTGATATCGTGGTTTTCTGCAGGTCCCATCATAGCCCTGCATGGAATGATGAATGATAAGGCGTATGAGGATATTTTGGGGAACCAGATTCTATCCATGGCCCAAATATTGTTCCTGATGGTGATGGCTTCTACCAAGATGATTTGGCACCCTGTCACGCTGCAACAACGGTGAAATCATGGTTTGAGGAGCATTATAGGAGGTATCACATCTCCCCTGGGTCCCACAATCACCAGATCTGAACATCATTGAGTCATTGTGGTCTGAGTTAGAAAGGCGTGTTCGGTCTCATTACCCCCCACCAGAATCCCTTAAGGAACTGGAGCATGTTTTGGAGGAACAATGGTAAAAAAAAAAAAAACTCCACACACCACGACTCAGGAGCTGTATACGTCCATTCCACGTCAAATCCAAGCTGTATTGGACGCAAAAGGAGGCCTCACACCATACTAGGTATGATTTTCACACTTTTTCAAATGTTCTAGATTTTTTGTCTAACCCCTGAATATTCTGGGACATGTGCTATGACAGGTAAACTGTCAAAATTTTCTTCAAACATATCACAAATACTGTATGGGAGCATCTTGTGTAACACAGCACACATCAAGCTGATAGTCTATCTCCTGCTAAAAAGAAAAATCCTTGTTCTCCAATCAACGCTATTTTCCTTAACTACCTCACAATAGAATATGTTCATCAGGTTTCTTTACCAGATCAAGCTGAGCCAAAGAACATGTTTGATGGAAGATTCTATTTATGTGTGCGTTTCGAGAAAATTTTAAAAATAAAACACTCCATTTTTAATGAGCTAAATATTTATGCGGTTTATTGACAGTAATAATGATTATATTCCTGGAACAAACTGTTTAGTTATTTACAGTGGCGTATTTACGATTTTGTTTCGGGAGGGGCTTTGCTAACTTTCGGGGGGCTTTGCCTGGAAATGTGAAAATTCTGCAAGATATTTCATTTACTTTACTATACTAAGTAAGATTTCGGGGGGGGGGGGCTTAAGCCCGGAAGCCACCCCCCTAAATACGCCACTGGTTATTTATGTTCTATGTAAAAATACAATGCAAGTAACAAATTGTGTCTATTGCTGTTTCTCTTTTTCTAACAGAAACATAGGCCTGGAAAATTATTTGAATTTTCATCCTATACGGGATCTATACGGTTCTGAACATGGTATCTGAAGGCAACCTATATATGTTTAGAAAGTACGCGTTCGGAAGAATTCTCTTGCAAAAGTTCCGTAGGACCTAACCCAGCCCACCCCAAAATAGGGGTATCCGACAAAACATTGAGCTACCTTGTTGGCCTATAGAGCAAATTACTTGTAGCTAGCTCTAAAATATTGTTCAGGTAGGTTTGACACAATTCTCACGGAATGACACAAATAATTAGTGTAAAAACATATTTTAATCATCTTGTCCTATATACCAAGATGTGTAGTGAACCCAATCACGAATCCGTGACCTACTCTCCAAGATGAGTAGTGTGATACATCGCATGTTATACCCTGAGAGATATCTTGTCATCAGCTCACTACAAGTAATTTCCATTTATGCAAAACGTCTAGAAAGTTCTCGAAACTGTGAGTGAATACTAATGGAAAGTGCTAGGAAGTTCTAGAGACTTCCCTGAAGTTCTACTGGAACAGGCCCGAGGCTTGTACTAAATAGTACCGACAGGGCTTCCCATTTAAGGGTAACCAATTGTGTCGGTTCGACATGTGGTTATCGTCGAGTGTGCTAATCACGAGTTATAAAGACGTCCATCACGATATAGCATGCGGCATAAGCAACAGCTCCTCTTGGCGAGTGATACCTGAGCCTATCCTCGGATAATATCTTGATACACCCTACAAAATTAAATTTCTGGAATCTTCATTTTGCATAAATGGTGATATACTTGAAGTGAGCTAATAATAAGTCATAGAGGTCATCAGAGTATAGCATGCGACATATCACACTACTCGTCTTGAAAAGAAGGTCACAGATTCATGGTTGGTTTCCCTTTAGGTCTCGGTATATAGCACAAAATGGTTGAAATATGTTTTTACACTAATTATTTGTGTCATTCACTGAAAATCGTGTCAAACCCACCCGAACAACATTCTAGAAGTCGCTGTAAGTAATTTGCTCTATAGGTCAGCAGGGTAGCTCAATTGTTTTGTCTGATACACCTATTTTGGGGTGGGCTGGGTTAGGTCCGCCGGAACTTTGGCAAGCGGATTCTTCCATCACATGACGCGTACTTTCTGAACATATATAGGTTGACCCCAGATTCCATGCTCAGAACCGTGTACATCCAGTGTTAGTATATTAATGCAACTTGGAATTGTCATGAATTTAGCGTTATGCCTATTTACTTGCACTTAACAAAATAGTTGTTTAATTTTATTTGTAACTGTTGATTGGACCATTGTATGTGTATGATTTAAATTAAGTTTTAAAATGTAGAAAGATTCAACACTAACTGTCAAATTAATTAATTGATTTTTCTTTGTTTTCAACAGTTGCTTTAGCTGGCCTAAATGGACTTTTCCTTGGTGCTAGCATGATGACTCTAGCTGAAATATTTTATTATGCATTAATTCGAACAGCGTGTAATATATTAGGAAATAGTAGAAAGTAATACAAAATTATACTGTATAGCAGACAATGTTATCAAGCAAATAACTTGAAAATCATTTTTAAAGAGTTTTATTCTGGTTACCTTCACAAAATTGCTATTGAAGTAATAATTATAGCATATAATAATATAAAAGAAACGGATGTTCTATTAGTAGCAACTTTTTTACTTCCACTACACTGACATAGGCAAATAATGTGAGCGCCTAAACTTTTATTTTATTAGAGACTTTTTATGTTACTAGATATCTTTAATTGAGGGAATTTTGTCTCGCTATTTACCGGGAAGTGTAGAAGCAAAAGTGAGCGATAATTTAAGAAGGCTAGCAAGTTACATATGGTATTTAGCTGTACTCAAAAAAGGTTTTTGAGAATGGTTAGCAGAGACGTAGAAAACCAGTTTTCTACCTCAACGTAGAGGTTGCTAGTGGAATAGGTAGAGCGTAAAACTCTGTGTGTGGAATTCATGGATAAGTTGTAAGTTTATAATGACGATGGGAAAGATACTCAACAATCAAATTTTGAGATTGTGCAGGATATAAGGACTAGACAAACATGAAGTTGTGCGAATGAGAAGGATTACAAGGCGTGTGGGCAACTTGCTGTGTTACCCCTTTCAAAACGGGGAAACACAATTGTACGGGATAATTAAAATCGATGTAGACGTGCTCACTATTACTTTTGTGCTTCGAAACGGCGTGCAGTGATTGTGCAAGTTTCGTTCAACGATTTGCAGTTCTTTCTGTTTGTAATAGGTCATTTTTGACCAGTACAAGAACAAAGAAATGTAGTGTTCTCAATGAAGCCATGACTGCCGCTGTGTTGAAAGGGTTACAATATCGTTCGATCTGCTCCAGAAACCAGTACGATGAGTAACGAATTTTCTCTCAAACTACAACATAGAGATCGAGAAGCATAAAGCGCAAACCCAGGCCATCTCGGGCCATCAGGGTCGATCCTTCCTGGACCAAGAGGTCCTAGATCGGTTTCACCTCTAGACGAATGTGCTTTTTATTGACTCACAGCGAGAGTCCAAGGTTTCCTCTGACCTTTAGACGGCTGGTTCGATTTTGGGCTCTATCACAGAAGTCAGGTGATCCTCATCCAGAACCACAAGCAGAATGGCAGATAACGGTCACCAACAGCGTCTGACCATCGACCACGAGAAACGAGTATCAACCGCAAGGCAAATGAGTACTTGATGAAAAAAATCAATTGACCTTTATGACGTATTTAAGACATGATCCTGTGGGTATCACAATTGCAAGACGTAGCTCGCTTCTCCTAGAGGATGTCCTTTGGTAATGTTGAAAGTATCAGGCCATGCTGACAGTGGACAAAATTTGGAATGGGATTTAGGAAGTGATGACTTATAGAAAAATGGTTATTATTTTGACAGTACGTGTATAGAAAAGAAAAATTTCTGCAGCCTCTATTATATTTCAATTGAGTTACATGAGCTTGTGTAACAAAAGAAACACTGACTAAAGATTCAACAATATATTTTAAACTATAGGGCTAATGTGTTACGGTTTCGGATATCTAGCATATAGATAGATAGTGTTTGATGAAGGATATGCTAGATATCCGAAACCGTTAACACATTAGCCCTATAGTTTAAAATAGATTGTTGAAGCTTTAGTCGGTGTTTCTTTCGTTAAATATCCAATCCAAAGCCATGGATAGTGTTATTATAGAGCACATGTAATGCAAATTCTCCGACTAAATGGAGTGGCTTATGTAATTGCTCCTTCGCTGTTTGGGGCGATCTCATGCCGAGCTACTGGTTGGATAACCGATACAAATCTGTTCCTTCATATTCCATCACTTCATTTAAAAGTAGGCTCTTCACGACGTAAACGTCAGAAACACGCTTCGATAGCCAACTTATTATCTGGAGCTATAGCGTACTAGTACTGCAATACCTTAAATTAGGATGTCGTAAAATAACTATTTTCAGAACCAAAGAAAAGCTCACTATTGAAGAGAACAGGACAATGCAACGAACAAAAGCAGCACCTATAGTTGTCAGATTTTACATTTTCCCCTTAGTTTTACGGGTTTCTCGTACGTTTTAGGTTATATTTTTCATGTTTCTCGTAAAATGATTTCTTTAGGAGGAATTTATTTCTCACACTGTTAACAACGTAACCCAAAGACGTAAATTGGTATTTTAAGAACGTTTTTATTTCGTATGTAACTGGCATCCCAACCTTACAGTTAAAAATAATTTGATTTTAGTATTTTTAACCTCTGTCTGTTAACGGTATCTTGATCATATTGTAATGTAGATCGATCAATGATATACTGATTTCAGGAACAGAGCTAATATGAACCAATAAAAGTGGTTGTGAATTGCAATATGTCCTGCAACGATTTTTTGAAGGTATAAAAAAAGAATGTGAGACTTTGAAGAGATGCAAAATCTTCATTAAAATATAATCATAAGGCAACAAAGATTTGTGTAATATACTGAGTTGGTAGGATTTGAAACTGTCCTTTACTTCGATCGTGATTCAACTACTGTCCTAACCGTTTATGATTGTCATAGTAGATTCATTTTTCATCAAAAGTGGTAATTCGATCTCAATTGAAAATCTCCCGATTGTGATTCTTGTTGATCAGTGTCAACTGACACCCATGAATTCAACTTTTTTACCTTACTGATTGCACGAAACCACCGGGTAACAGTGGTATGGTGTATGCCTAACTCGTGTATAAAGCTGGAACTCGTGGTTTTGCATGAAAGTAATCGGAACATGGTGTTGGTCGGTGATCATGGAGTTCATTTTTCAACGCTGTTTCATCGAAGCAAAGTTTCACAAACCAATAGTGAATGATGCGTTTGTCTCTGGCCTAAACACATTGCTAATGTATGTTGCGGCTTACTGTAAAGAATATTCCGTAACGAAAAGTCACAATTGCGTGTTCTTTATGTTGCACTTTCATATAACCCTATTCGACACCACACCGTATTCTGATTGTTTGGGGACTGCAGTCTACTTGCTGGATATTTGTTTAAGTTTGTGACGTTAGACGTGTGAGCTTAATATGTTCCTGTATTGTTTTGCTGAGGTGAATTTCCTACCAGACGTCAAAGTGGACATTTCATTTGCACCAAACCAATAATTACGAATGAACATAAAGATAAGAAGCAAAAATGCTCCAAGTGGATCAACTAAAAGTCTTCGTTTTTAGTTCAATATCTGTAAATGCGTTAATATTGATATTTTCTCACGAAACAGTAGTTATATTATTGGTACATAACAATGCTACGATCAACTAACATATTTGCTATTGTTCTATTACTTACTTGAACGAAGATACAACTGCGTGAACTCAATATGTTTTTACTTAGGTACTTGCTGGTAAGGAAGTGTCAAATAAATAACCCATCCATGGCTTAGAATTTAAAATTGTATGCAAGAACACAGTCCGAAAATGCTCTTCAGATTGAAGAAATACAAATCATTTCGGAATTCTTGCATAAAGATGGAAATATTTTTTGTACCGAAGGAATTTCGAAGATAACCATTCGATCATAACTATGGCTGTAAAGCATAGTACTCGTGTTAGAAGAGAAGCACTTCAGGTAAGTAAGATTAACGATATGATCTGAGGCTATGTGACTTTGTAATGGACAAGTTATGCTCAGTGATTTTATCCTAAGTTTCCCATTATCTTTATTCTACAATTTCTGTAATAACACGTTCATTCATCACAAATATCTACAAGATCTGAAGTTAGACGTTAAATTGGAGATGCCATACTAAATCATTATGATCATAGCTAACGTACTTTGTGTATCTTCTATGTACTAATGCCTTTGCTAACCTACTGTTTGATGCCCACAATATTTTCCAAATGCTATATACATTTGCTTAATAACAAGTTCTAAATGAATAAGGAACATTTTGAAATCCTTTTTGTATGAATCATCTTTATAAAACAATAACAATAAAAAAATCATGTATAACTTCACGGGAATTCGAACCTGTGACCTTTGATTTAATAATATTCAGAAATACAAAAGTTGAATATTTTTAAAAAAATATTCTTGCTTAAGGAAATTTCCATGTTCTGTAGACTGTTTTTCAAAAGATTCACTTCGTTGAGGGAATAAAAATGTTGGGGCGGTGGTGTCAATCAACTGACACTTTCCCCTTTAGTACCCTTAAAGTCTTGCCGATAACGTGTTCCACATACCCAATTTTTTAATGTATTATATTTCTCTATATGTACTGTATTGTTGGTAGTTGGTATACAGTTTCCAATTGTTAAAATTTCATGTAATGTACTAAATAGCTACAAATTAGTTAATTGTGAATGAAAACTGAGATAGGAGTTTTCCGACTCCCTAGTATAATTTCCATCTCAGCTTCTTTACTCTACTAATATAGACGGAAATAACAATAATTACTACAACTTTCGAGTTCAATCTTGATTTCTATATAGTATTAATATTGTAATAGATAACGAGAAACTTGTTTCTTTATATGAATTAGGCATCTGAAGAACAAGTGTTATCTCTCACATTACAGTCTGCAATTATAGATCAACTACTTCCGGTTTCAATATTAAATTCGTATCCTAGTCTACTTTAGTCTCAAAATATGAAACAAAGTTCAATTGTTACACTTTCTCAACCGAATACTAATTTTCTTCCTTCGTTTCAATGGAAAAGAAAAGGGAAATAATATTTATGGGACAATGCTATGAAAACACATGGCGTAGATGTTGAAGTATGAAATGTAGTAGGCGTGGTTGATAAAAAGGTTAATATAATTCGGGATGAGTTTGAAAAAGCTATACCCGAGATGAGAAACGGTGTGGCAACTTGGAAAGATAATACCTAGGTATAACATCAAATTTATTAATACTATGGAAGACAGAGACAAGAAAGAGATGGTCCGACTCTGTAATGAAATATACGAAACGAGAATGTGACCAAAAGATTTCCTGAAGAAAATCTTGATACTGTGGTTAAGAAATTGAACCCAGAGAGATGTGAGGCCCACAGTGCAAATAATAACTTCTTAGTAGGGGCAAGTGACAAACAACATAACAGAATTCCTATTATTATTATTATGATGATGATGAATCCTATGAAACAACAAGATGTTTCACTTTTGAACACCTTGCCGGCACTTATAACAACCAGTGAAGTGAAAAAGGATGGAAATGGACACTGCTAAAATCCCCCCTACTCTAATGCTTTAGCTATTCATCCTGTTTCTGAAAATCACGAAGTTCATTGAGGCGCTTTGTTTCGGGATCAATAAAATGTTGAAGTACATATGGTTTCATTGTTGCCAATTCTATGACCAGTTTCCAGTAATATAGTGTGTATACCGTTAGTAGGTTCATTGGTTTATGTTATCGAAAATGTAAAGGCATGTAAAGAGAAACAGCATGTAAAAGGAAACGACGGTTTTTCGAGGTTTCGGGTCGTAACATTGAACTTTACATATATGTGAGCTCGAAAGAAAATTGTTGTCATGAAGGAAAGATAATTTTTTATACAGGCCTTTCGTAGTGCTTTTTGTTGCAATATTAGTTCACCCCGTCAATAAATTTCGGTATCGCATTTCTATGGTTTTCGCAACAAACTGTTATATTACATAACTTGTGGCATAAAAAACTTAATTAAATAAATTCAATAAAAATGAAATGAAATGTGTTGCAATTTGCAAAAGAACTGGATACAACCCACGAAAGTAAAAAAATAATTATAATGTTCCATTTACAATGTAGATTAGAAACTCGTAAATTACACTGTAGATTTAAAAAACTTGTTGTGTGTACAAAGAAATATAAATAATCCAGATTGTCAAGACCTTAATAATAATAATAATAATAATAATAATAATAATAATAATAATAATAATAATAATAATAATAATAATAATAATAATAATATAAATTCAGATAATCTGCTTTGAGAACACTGAGACCCCTTTACGGAAAACCCCTTTCGTTTAATGAAATGGCGGTTATTTCGCATTCTGATATTCAGGGGCGGACAGTAAACATTGACCCACCCCGTTTAAATTTAAAAAAGATGATACTCTCTAACCATCAAAATTAATGATAGTATTTTCATTTGCAGCAAGAAAGTGTTTTATCGAGTCAATTATGAACTCTTTTTGTTGTTTCCGAACGTATTAGGTTGTGTAGTAGCTTCAATGGCTTTCAATTAAATTTAGCACTAACGGGTAAGATTGTTTTTTAACCGTGATTGACAAATAGCTTATTCGGACTGGTCTCTCACATTTTTTGATTTCTTATGGTAAACTAAAACCTTATAACCATAAGTTTTTTTAAAGTCTTGTTTTTATATGTTATCTTTTGGGAAGCACTCGCGACAGAAGAGAAATCCCTAGACATTCAAGTTCTGGATGGCCCAAAAAATGTTCAAGTACAATAAATATACTCAATTATACAAATATTATCATGTTGTTCTATCCTTAAATTGTAATCAATAAACAAATAAAGAAGTGCGAAGTATATAAACGGAAACAATAAATCAACTGGCAGCATGTTATCAAAACACCCAAACCTTTGGTTATTGGAAAAGTATTCATGGAAAAATTTATCCAGGCTAGGACACTGGCACAGTTCTAAAGCTCCACCTAAGTGGAACCCCAATACAACCCGTAGCCCACGGGTCCGATTTCCGGCAGGAGCAAATAGTTTCGTTGGAGGGGCCTCTGTTCTTATTTGCCGTCCGAGAAAAAGAAACCTCCTCAGGAATTTCATCCCATCCTCTCTTTCGAGCCTCTTACACCATCGCAAGACTTTTTCTTTATGTTTATGCCTCTCACTTTCTGCAGAAGTTCCTTACTACCCTTTGAAAACGGAGTGTTAATGAAAAAACAACGATGTAGATACATATAAAGCCTAAGGAGAAGTCGTATGGTAGGTATGACCTTGACGGCAGCCATCTTGAAATCCGCCATTTTGAATTAAGGTCAAGTTTCTGAAATAGAGATAGGGTAATATGATACATAATTTCGGACTAGAATTTAATCAGGAAGACAATGTGGGCCCGAGAGGTTTTTTTAAAGTTAACTACTGTATTTGAGGCACACGAGCCAGCGTTATTTTGTACCCCTTGCTGCATGATTTTTTAAAGGGGATTTTTAAAAATTTTCGTTAAAATTATACTTGTGGAGAATCTCAAAACACACCAAAATTAATTTTATTTTATTTTTCAGTTAATAGTTGGACGAAAAAATGAATATCAAAGGTGATAAATACAACTTCGCACCATAAAAATTGAAATACATTAATGGTGGGGAATAACACTCACCATTTTTTTCAATTGATTATTTTACTAATCTAGAGACTAAAGAGACATGAAGAGAGAACCAACATTCAAGATATTTTACTTATCTGTTAATTTATTACCATGCAATGTATATACAAATGAAAATTTTAATGAATGTGATAAGATTGGTTACAAAATTTGACTTTTCCCGAACATAGTGGTACTTTGCAAGTGGAACATGTTTCTTGTTGTCCTCATATCTTAGTTCTTTGTGCTGCAGACAGCGCACCGCTTCATTGTAGAATGCTGAAGCAGTGTTTGACCTGCTGGTACCTAATGTTTTCATCGATATGGGGTTTATGACCTTTTATCTGCACCGCAAGAACTGATTGTGCTAACTTGGCAACCTTTTTATCTCCATAAAAATATTTATACCCAAGAACAAATACATTTCATCTATATCAGTTGGCTTGAACTCTCTTTTCTTGGCATCCGGAAGTGCATATTTATTTGTACTATGTGTTCCATAAGTTTGCATACTATGTGTTCCATAAGTTTTTGATGGAAGAATAATTTAAATAAACTACCTGGAGATTTGTCGTTCAAATTCTTAACCTTATCCACTATTCCACTCTGAGGCGTAAAATCGGGAACCAAAACTGGTGTTCTATACATTTGATCTCACTTAAAGATCTTTCTCTCCGGCTCAAATAACGATGTAGAAAATGTAATATTAAAACATGTCAGGAAGGTCAGGTACGTTTGCTTCTTTGTTGATTGCTCTCCAGATGTTGATGGCATAGTTGGGTCAGTGGACAATTCAGTCAGACTTTTTAAAGATAATAATGCTTTATTCCGTGGTAATTTTATGCTTTTCGTACGAAATAGTTTAGCAGGTGTTGATATACTGAATAATGAAGTTCCGGAAGTTGAAGCAGATGACGTCACATTCATTTCCAATCCGTCTCCGGTGTGCTCACAATCACTAGATAAATCACTAATATGTACACTGAATAAGTTTGTTTCAGGTCTATCAAGAGCCCTAGGGAATATTTTCTTTCCTGGAAGCTCGAAGGTTGAACCATCATCAGAGTCATAAGATAAACCACAATCAGAGTCACTCGGTACTTGTTCCCAAAACTCAAATATTTCATCGTCATGCAGAAATTGCGATATTTTTTATTGAAAAAAAAAATGCTGATATGGAAAATTGTCTATAGAAATGACTCTAAAACATTCATAATCACAAAGCATGCTCATAAGACAATACAAAGAGGTTATGATATGTTTCATACAAATAACAAATGCTACATGTACACCTTGTCTCAAAAAGGTTGAGCGCATTCTTTATTGGTGTTTTGAGGCAAACATTTTCAAAGTCCAACTTCGGGTATCTTCGGGAAATAGTAAACCAGGTTCGAACCTCCAAGCCAGCTTTTGCAATCGAGAAAAAGTTTGCAGCTGTGTTTTTCTTCTTTTAAATATAATAAAACTTGTTATCAAGTGTTGAAAAAAAGCAACATTGATTGAAATACTTAATGACACAATATTTCGAAACTTTGTATTAATGTCAGCGCATGCTTGTTTGTCATTTAGCTCTCCATACGTAATGGAACATTTAGATATGTAAACAAATCTTTCCATATGTAAAAGAATGCTCAAAGTTAAGACATAGAACATAATTATCGCCTGAGTACTAAAATAATAGTCAAAGTAGAACAAAAATAGCGTTTCTAGTGGGTATGAATGTCATAATTTTCTTGAGAACCGTTATACATCGCTAAAAGTATCTTAGCAGAAGTCATTGTGTTAGCTCACTGGTAAGCTGTCGGATTTCAAATCTTAAGGTTGAGTTCGAATCCTATCTGGGTCAATGCTTTTTAAAAAATTATATTTTCCGCAATGCATGAAAAATTATATAAAATAATGACATTAAATACATCAGTTGTATATATATAACATAATCATTGCAGAATGTAGTAATTATTATGTTTAAAATATAGCATCTGAAATAGGTAGGTGTTCACAGTAGGTCTGTATTATATATGTGAGAATGTTAAATACAAGTTAAGAAACTCGTTCACTAGCAATAAATAAATCATGTAGTGTATTTATTTGCAGCTATTTGTCATATAGAGGGTAATTCTCAACATTCATAATACAGCATGTCATTTATGTTCTTGAAAACTTATTCGATGCATAAACCGAGGGTTTAAACAGAGAATCCAAAGTCGCAACGCTCGCAAGAAATTCATGAACCCCAAAGGTCACGTGCGCAGACTGGAATTGTCCTTATGAAGCACGCCACAGCAGAAAGTCTTTACATAGATTTTCAATTCAATTCCTGATATATGCTTTTGCAATGTGGAAGTGGTGATGCCTTTAGTCGCTCTCTCTCGCTCGCTCGCTCACTCTCTATTTATACAGAATATAAAAGTGGATGTATGTGTGTGTTTCAACATAATTCTGATATATCTAGCACAATTGTAACTATATTTCTTACAGTCTGGAAAAGAGTACTGTCGGGATACATATCAAAAATGCTAGAAACGGGTCGATATTAGTATCGAATCCATAGCTTCGTGGTCGCTTAGGTGAATAGTTCTACTTTCAATTCAAGTCCAATTAAGCTCCCATTAGCACCCAGGGTGGTTACGTAGCGACATAAAAATATCGAAATCAACCGATATTAGAATCGAATCATAAGTTTCCAGCGCCGCTAATAGTGCCGCATTTCCCATTAGTCCACATTAGTCCACATTTCACATTAGTCCCATTGCCTCGAGGGCAATATATTTGCAGAGTGCAAAGTTTAAAACTTGAATAATATTTTAATTTTTTCCGTATGAAAAAGTTAAAAATCAAGAGCAAATATACTATTTCATCAACAATCCTCTTTTACTGTTCTAATATGTATAATAATAGCGTAAGAAATCTAAAAATAATTCAGAACACGTTTCACATTTGTTATTTTTTGTTACGTAGTTCTAGCTGTAGCATGTAGTGAGTGGTATTTAAATGTAATAAATTCACTAATTAAGCATATTCGAATTGTTTTATTTTTAAGTTAGGGATGAAGGGGCGGAGAAATATGTAGTTATTGGGGGTGCCGAGAGCAAAAGTGCGTAGGGGCGCCGAGCTTTTAAATGCAACACTGGTCGCTAAATTAATTGGTAGAAATTTTAATGTTATTTAAGACTAAATTTAGTCCTAGCGGTGGCAGTATCCGTTTGCTCTCCTAGGAGAAATGAAAGGGGAATATATATATAAAGACCGACATTAGTGTCGAATATAGAAAATTAGTTTTTCTTTCTTTTTCTACTTTTCCTTGATTTGAGACTTTCAAATTTCATCCTATTTTCTACTGAAATGTGTCTGTAAGGCAACAAAGAAATAATTATATATGATAAATTTAAATTCATTTTAATTCGGAAGTTGAGAAACACTTTGCCATTATATATCGTAAAGGTCAGATCCACCAGTAATGTAACAGAAAGGTGCTTGAGCCATTGACGGTAGAAATTCAAACTCCGATAAGTGATAATTTCACAGTCTTGTTTTATTACAAGTGTAGCCTCTTTAGTCAACGGAGAAGAGGACGTGAATCATGGGTCAGAGTTGATGTCGATGGGTGTTGGTGGGTCGGAGTTGGTCGCAATGGTTCAGAGTGGTTCATAGTTGGTGGTGGGTCAGAGTGGATCACGATGGATGATGGGTCAGAGTGGGCCAATGGGTCATTTGGGTGGTGGGTGATACTGGATCATGGTGGGTCGTGGATCAAATTTTCATTGACCCCCACCAAATTGTACTAAAGATAAGAGCCACCGAAGATGCATGTCGGCTATTATGCTCAAATTTTGCACATAGATAGTACCCCACCAGAAAGCAAAAACTCTAAAACAGTTCACGGTATCACCTCCTAGAACTCGAGATGTAGGGGTTTGTCTGATTGGCTAAATTAAGACGTCAATGATTTATCCATCAACAAGCAAGCTTTTTATGATCGTTTCTGTGGGGAAATCAGAAGAACACGTGCCTAGTAATCGTAATATTGATAGTTCGCGTCCACCCCGGGGTATTTGTTTTGCTTTTTTTTTTTGACTCACCTAAATATAAACAAATCACACATATAGGCATTTTAACATATTTTGGGAGAGTAATTTTATGGTTCGTTGTCGTTTCATCGCGTCTCTGCCGCTGGTAGTAAAGTTTTCAAAATGGAACTGGGGCCACCGCGGATTGTCGCTGCGGGGCCACCAATTTTTGGCGAGAGGTCAATAGTTGACCATCTGTAGTCCACCGACGCTTACAGCTTAGGGTAATGAACGATGTCTTTGCCTTGTAGACGTCATGACTACCGACGTCGGCAGTCAACTAGCTTTTAGTATTCCTTTACTAACCATCTATCGTTCATGTTTATACATGGTGTAATAATAATAATAATAATAATAATAATAATAATAATAATTATTATTATTATTATTATTATTATTATTATTATTATTATTATTATTATTATTATTATTATTTGTAGTAATAGTAGTATAATTGATAATAGAATAATTATATTGTCTATGTATTGTCTAGGTAGGACTACACACAGGATTTGGCTCGTTTTAGTTTGACTCGACTCTAATCCGAGTCGAGTTGGAGGATATTTTTCGCGCCGAGTCCTAGAGTAGACCTCAAAGATGTCTGTTTCGAGTCGAGTCGAGTTTCAAAGAAAAGTCGCTCGTGCCCATCCCTACAAATGAGACCTTAATGGGAGTTAAGCGAAATCGAAAGTCACACTATTTATCTAAGCGACCCCGAAAACTATGAATTCGACACTAATACCGATCATTTTCTAGCAATCTTTTATATATATCCCCCTCCCATTTACCATAGGTAGCCCGACAGCATTCTTTTTCAGACTATAAGAAATTTGGTTAAAATTACTCTAGGCCAGTGGTTCTCAATCTAATTCCTATCACGATCCCCTTTTATCACATCCTCTTGCCAGCGACCCTTTTATAATTTGTGTTTTATAATAAGCTTGTGTGGGATTTTTAACATACCTATTTCTATAATAGTAGAATCAATTTCTTGTTTATAGTGAACAGTGCCGTGGCATGGAAAATCAGCGCTCGGGGCGAGAGTATACGACGATGTCTCCGTAGATATGAGTGAGGTCGACAGACTAGCTGCGAAGTGCCACCATGGTTGGCACGAAGCTCAATAAAATTTTCAAAAGTAAACCCTGCCTTTCCTTGATTTTGAGCACATTTTATTACGTTTTTCCTTCTATTTTATACATGTGCACATGTACTTTCCTATAGGGATGCACGCGGGACGCGAGAAGTCTCGTCTCGTCTCGCATTTGCGATACGAGACACGAGTGAAAATTTTATGCGAGACGCGAGACGCAAAATTACAAAGCTCTTCTCGCAGTCTCGCAACATTTATGAATTACATTTAATTGTATATTTAGTAATTTTACATTTATTGAGTTTTCTAAGTTGAGCGTTAATGCCTCCAGGAACAAAAAAGTGATTTGGGCAATAGACATTTTATGAGATTTATTATTATTCAAGGTTGATTTTCAAAATTAAAGCCTTCTTTAGTTTCTAAACATCATTCAAAAAGAAAAGCTTTGTAAATTGGAAATTTATTACAGCATCGATTTAGGACTTTATTTTGCGACACAAACACATACACGCGGGCGCGCACGAATACATGAACTTCTATTTTTGGTCTGAAAAGCGAATAAGACTCCCTATTGCTGCGAAATATGATATTTCTGTTGTTTCTGTCTTTTTCACATTACTACTAGCGATTAATGTTGGGGGATGGCGGGGAAATCCCCTCTCGTTAAAATTTATCCCCGGCCCGGCTCGCAGAAATAACATTATATTTTTACATGGAATAAGTATTTCCTTTCGATATATTTATCAAAAACATCCCCCTCTAGTTCGGAAGTTTAATTCAAATACTGGTTTGGCAGGATGTCCCTATAGGTTTCGTGGGAGATGGTAGGAATGGCCCTATATCTGTCAGTAATTTTATTTTCTAGATCTGGCAGTATAAGTTGAAAGCGAAAGTTGATAAAATGCGATAATCCAACATTGCTACAAGCGCGATCGAACCAAAAGAATTGGGTCATATTGTGTTGTGAGGAGTTCTTTTGTTGTGTACAAGCGCTTTTGGTGGTATAAAAATATCTTTATACTGGAAAATCACCCTTCAAGGAAACGACCAAAACGTGTAAATGTTGATAGTGGCGACGATAGTTTAGAAGAGCCAAATATTGCTGGACACCTCTAAGCTGGAAAACAATGTTGGATCCAGCAACAATTTATGCTGGTTTTTTTCTGTAAATTATGCTATTAATTTGACGAAAATTAATGGTCCAGCGATCAAATTCCAGCACAACTTTTCTTTTAATTTGGAGCGGAGGGGACACAAGTTCGGATAACATGTTGAACTCTAGGTTCCGTCTTCTTAGGATGTTATAAACATTCATCCCATGGAAAGCAATGGCAAACCACCATTCACCTTGCCAAGGGACTTTTAGGTCAAATACCTGCCTTCGGACAGAATATCACATCATCATTCATTAACAGCCATAGAATGACACATTGCAAAATTTTGACCTAGAATATATGCGAGACTGCGAGACCATGCGAGACGTGAGATGAGACTCAAAATTTTATGCGAGACGCGAGACGAGACTTCACATTTGCGAGACGAGACCAACGTTTGAGGTTGCGAGACGAGACGAGACTTTTCCATTTCTCGTCTCGTCTTGTCTCGCGTGCATCCCTACTTTCCTAACATGAGTAACACACTTCCTCCGAAATTTGTGCCCCCTTTTTTTCGGCGCCCGGCATTGACAGTGGATATAGTAACTATACTATCTATATTCCCAACGACGAAGGTGCTGGTTCAAGATGGATGTTAAACTCCTTCATTGAAGAGGCCATTAACGTATCTGATCTAAGGCCACAACTTCTTGACCAAATAATAGAATGATCATGCTACAAGTCTTTGCAACTGGTTTTCTGTAACGAAGACTTGTACAAGTTCTGCCTGATGAGTAGAGAAGAATATCCTGGTCTGGTATCTGCTGCTTTAAAAGTAATAATTCCATTTGCTACATCGTACTTGTGCGAAAGTTTTTTTTTTCATGGTAAACATTAAAACAAAGACAAGAAATCGTTTATCAGTTGAAAATGGCTTCATAATGTTCGTCACGAAGATTGAACCGGGCATTGGTGCACTAGTGAAATTACACCATGCTTAGGTATCTCATTAGGTTTCAATTTTAATTGTGTTTCAATGTGTAGGTTTTGTTCCATGTGTATTTTTCTAGTATTTCTATATACAGTTCTCATTAGTATCATATCATACGTCTTTCATTTAAATTCATTTTTAAACAACTCTGCACCCTTTGACAATGTTCAGTAGACTTATTTTTTATTGTTCTTTACAGTATGTATAAAAAATAAAAGTATGCCTATCAGAACAAAATTCAAAATAATTTCCGGTATTAGATTCTAATTATATTTATCTCTTCCGCTTAACTTCGCGACTCCCTAGGGGCCACGACTCCCAGGTTGAGAAACCCTGCTGTAGGCATACATCAGTTATGTTGGAAGATACCTACATATACTTTTATATGTATAAATGCAGATAAGAGAGAGTTGAGAGAGAGCGATTAAGGTATTACCGCTCTCAATCTCTTCACTTTACTTTTGCGATTCGTGAATTTCTTATGTGACAGTTTGGGGCTAGCTAGTTTTTTTGCCTTGAACCACGATCCGATTTTCGATATGCTCTACCTAAATGCTGTAATGCGAATATTGAGAAGTTACCTGCGTATGAAAATAGCTGCAAATAAATACATTACATAACTTATTTATTGCTATTACACGATTTTCTTAATTTGTATTTAATATTCACATATAACATACCGACTTTCTGTCAATACCTCAAATGTTATATTTTAAAGATAAGAATTGCTTATGTCGTGAAATGATATGAATATATATATTCAACTGATATATACAACTGATGAATTGTAATGTAACTATTTTACATAATTTTCGTGCATTGAGGAAAGTAGAATATCATAAAAGAATCTCACCTGAACGGGTGTCGAACTCACGATATAAACACTCGGGGGTGTACCACTGAGCTAACATTACCGCTTTTCGGAAGCTGCTTCTGAAATATAACTGAGCTCATACGTAAATTATTTTTTTCGTATGGAAATCACAATGACGAAACGAGAGTGTGAATATATAGTTTCGAAATATTGTATCATTAACTATTTCAATCAACTTTACTTTTTTTCTACACTTAATACCATTTCAACATATCTTATTATATTTAACAGAAGGAAAAACATATCTGTACATTTTTTCCCGGTTGCTAAGGTTGGCTTGGAGGTTCGAACCAGCAGCTTTAGTTTACTGTTTTCAGAAGATACCCGAAGTTGGACTTCGAAAGTGTTCATCTCAATACAGCTATCATCATATCTCTCAATCTGTTTGGTATATGGTATATGTTTTTATACGTGTAAAGTCAGTATAACAATTCATTCTTTAAACAGCTTTTCGTATGTATTAATACTCCTTTATAAAAACTGTTTTTAATATTATTATTACGGCGCACCATTTTCAGATTTCTTTCGCGAGTCGTTAACCAAGTCGTTCCCCACAATAGGCGTGTCGTGCAATTAACCAACCATACGTCAGGTACTAGCTTTTACCTATTGCTTCCTGCTCACAGCTCAGAACATTGGTAACTATGGATAGACGTACAGCAGTAATTACTTTATGGGAGTTGGAAGGCTATTCTGCAACTGCAGCTAGCAGGCGAGTGGGTGTCCCGGCCTCTACAGGAAGGCGATGGATTCGGAAATATGGTCCTACACGTCAAACTCGTAATTTACGATCTTCTGATTGTCCGCATGTGTCAACCGAAGACGAAGATGAGAGATTAGTAAACGAAGCCCGGTTAGACCCACTAAGGACGTCTAGACAGCTAAGGGAAGCTTCTCTTTTTCCTGGTAGTAAGCATACAGCTCTGCGAAGGCTTCGTCATGCTGGGTTACGTGGCTGTGTTGCTGCCGTGAAGGAAAAACTCTCAGACGATCACAAAATTTACCGTCTCGAGTTTGCACAGGCGAATGTGGGTCGCAATTGGGAAAACGTAGTTTTCTCAGATGAATCCATATTCACAACATCAAATGAGGGACGCCGTTTTGTGTATCGCCCGAGAGGCACCCGATATGACCCTGGATGTGTTGCTGCTTGAAATCGCAGTGGCCATGTATCTAATTTATGTTGGGGTTGTATTTTCAGGCGCGGAGCAGAACAGCTTCACAGAATTGAAGGACACCTGGACAGTGCTCAGTACTTAGATATTATGAGTAATATCATGGTGCCATCTGTACGAGTATTTCAGCCTGATGGTGTAATTCAGTTCCAGCAAGACCAGTCGCCAATACATACTTCCCGTATGGTTCAGGAATGGTTCGCAGGGCAGCCTGAGATTGATTTAATTGACTGGCCGCCTCGTGGAGCAGACCTCAATCTCATGGAAAATATGTGGCCAGAAGTGAAGCGTACTCTAAGGGATAGTTGGCCTGAGGCAGATCCACTAAGAACCCAGGATGACCTGTGGCATCTTGTTTCCGAAGCATAGCTGGAGGTAGGGGAAGGAGATAAATTTGTCACTCATATAATAGATTCCATGCCCAGAAGAATGGGGCGTGTAATAAATTCAGAAGGGTATTGGACACAATATTAATGTCCCCGCCTTAACTCCTGAAAACAGTCCTTTTCAGGGCTAACTAAACGCTTCTGAAAATATTTCTACAAGTAAACCACTCCTTGAATCCGATTTCTGTGCAATTCTTCTAACAAAAAAAAAAAAAAAGATAATTCTCAGCAGTCTTTGAACTCAAGACGACCTCATTAACAAGCCCGTACTCTACCAGTGAGCTAACATGAATACGCATATCCAACCTGAAGAAACACGACTTTCAATTTCCGGTATTCCATGACACTGATGGTCATATACTTTGCAAATGTTGTATTCAACTTGGGATATTCCGCAACACATAAACAAAGAGAGAGAGAGTGAGAGAGAGAGAGAGAGAGAGAGAAATGAATATACAAAAGCATATTCAACGTATTCGAATGAGACTCTAAGTAACGACATTCCGTTCTAAAGAGAATTTGTGTTTCTTCCCGTGACGTTAAGGGGATCGGGAAAAGTTATGTGTCTTGAAGCAGGATCCGACTTTGGATACTCTGTTTACACACTTTCTATATCCGTAGGAATATACTGTATTTCACGAATGTAAATGACATGCTGTATTGAGAATATTGAGAAGTTACATCTGTATGACAAATAGCTGCAAATAAATACACTACATAATTTATTTATTGCTATTAAACGATTTTCCTAACTTGCATTTAACATTCTCATATATAATACCGACCTACTGTGAAAATTATCTCAGATTTTATATTTTAAACATAATAATTACTATGTTCTGTAATGATTATGTTATATATACATATATATATATATATATATATATATATATATATATATATATATATATATATATATATATATAACTGATGTATTTTAATGTAATTATTTTATATAATTTTTCATGCATTGCGGAAAATATAATTTTTTAAAAAGCATTGACCCAGATAGGATTCGAACTCACAACCTTAAGATTTGAAATCCGACAGCTTACCAGTGAGCTAACACAAGGACTTCTGTAAGGGTACTTTTAGCGATGTATAACGGTTCTCAAGAAAATTATGACATTCATACCCACTAGAAACGCTATTTTTGTTCTACTTTGACTATTATTTTAGTACTCAGGCGATAATTATGTTCTATGTCTTAACTTTGAGCATTCTTTTACATATGGAAAGATTTGTTTACATATCTAAATGTTCCATTACGTATGGAGAGCTAAATGACAAACAAGCATGCGCTGACATTAATACAAAGTTTCGAAATATTGTGTATTTAAGTATTTCAATCAATGTTGCTTTTTTTCAACACTTGATAACAAGTTTTATTATATTTAAAAGAAGAAAAACACAGCTGCAAACTTTTTCTCGATTGCAAAGGCTGGCTTGGAGGTTCGAACCTGGTTTACTATTTCCCGAAGATACCCGAAGTTGGACTTTGAAAATTTTTACCTCAAAACACCAATAAAGAATGCGCTCAACCTTTTTGAGACAAGGTGTACATGATAACCAAAGAAGCAACAATTTGTGTGGTGGGAAGCACAACTACCCACAAAATGTAGGATCAAATGATCAGAATATATTATCTTTACATTTCACTCACTATTAGACGAGAACGCGTATGATTTTCTTCAATCATAAATTTCAGGAATTGTTCACACCAACAACCTACTAACTCTAGCAAGATTTCACAACAACGATATCACAATGATTTTACAATTGAATGGCTATTCTAGGTCTCCTATAGCAGGAACATATAACCAAACATGTTAATCGCTTTTCATCTACCGATTAATATTTGAACAAAAAGTAGGAAAAGCTATGAAGTTTTCCATAAACAGAAAACTCAGGCTAAAAAATAAACTGGTAAATGCTGCTTCCCACCGTGCACTTCGCAGCTCTAAGTAAAGGCTTCTTCTAAGAAACAACATACTTTCATGCGTTGCAATTGCCTTTCCATGTTTAGCATGAAACCACTGACTTCCTTTGTAATCAGAACTATGCAAAGCACTCTTAGCTCATAGAGTGTTGACCTCAGACTGCTTATGTTGTGAATAAATATTCAATCATCCCGATACCGTGCACGGAAATATTATTTACTAGGGATGGCCAAAATTTTACGGAATCGGAAATTTCACTTTCCAGATTTCGGAAAATTTCCGAAATTCAGCAAAATAATGCAATTTGGAAAAATCTCGAATTCAGAAAACTTTCGGATTTTTCCGAAATCGGAATTTTCCGAATACCGGAATTTTTCCGTCAAGAAATTTTTCCGAAATCGGATTTTTTAAAATCCGGAATTTTCCGATCCTGAGTTTGAGTAATATATGTACTTTAATCAATTGTGTACTATACTAATGAAAAGCGTGAAGCTCTTATGGCAGTAGAGAATCTGTTCCCT
The DNA here is from genome assembly GCF_964235325.1 of Thermobia domestica. Taxonomy (NCBI): domain Eukaryota; kingdom Metazoa; phylum Arthropoda; class Insecta; order Zygentoma; family Lepismatidae; genus Thermobia; species Thermobia domestica. The sequence continues at coordinate 239,148,162 of NC_137454.1, read as the reverse complement.
CTTTGCAGCAAAATCTGAAATGAGGCTGCTACACCTATGACCTTTAAAACGAACATATCTAGGGATAAGAGAATAGCGTTTTTAAAGACGGGGATAATTTGCAATTTTACTTCCCATGCTTATATCTTTTAGACAGAAGAAGACGAATGATTAGTGAAAGGAATTAATGCAATTAGAATGTGGAAATAAACGGGAGAACTCACGGACAGGTAGCTGGCCACCAGGAACTTATGTGACCTGGGATAGAACCGATGTCCCCTCGCACTAGAAGTGAGCTCAATAGTACTGAGCATCTCCACCCCCTTTTAAAGACATGTTTCAAGAAGCTGAGCGGTTACATCGGCAATATATAACATTAATCGTCCCGTTGATAAATTACTGTTTAAATCACTGTTCTCAACTTACAGTTGGTGTGGTCGTCTTCATTCTTCGTAATAGAGATATTCTGGTATACAATAACTCTCAACTGTGAGAAACATTCCAAAATTGTTTACTACAAAACTTTACCCATGCTGCTAGTTACATTTTAATTTAATTGTTTTTAAGATGATGAAATCAAATCTTCAGGTCGTAATTTTGTTTTTCATTTCGTAATATTTGATCTAGTATTTTACTAATATAGGAAATTCTTTATATGCTATATTTTCTTAATAACTATCATTCTGTTAAGATTGTTTTCTTAAGACTATTCTGGATGAAGACCTGAAAATGTTAAAAGTTCCTTCAAGGTGGGTTGTCCGAATGCTGAATGCTGATCACAAAACTGTGCAAGTCATCAATTTTAACAGGTGATGACGCCATAAATGGTGATTTATTTTTGTTAATTTCACAATGAATTTGACATAAGTACCGCGTTTTAATCCTCAAGCAAAACGACAGTCGACACAACTGAAGTGCACAGACTTCCCGTCACCAAAGAAATTTCGGGTTATCGTCTGTTTTCAGAAAATGATGGTGGCCACGTTTTGGGATGTCAAAGGCATAATCCTGATTCATTGTGTTCCAAAATGTGCTACAGTGATGGCTACAACTTACAAACAGGTTTCGAAAACTAAGCGCATTCCAATATTGAAAGTAAAACGACCTCTTCGCGTGTTTTTCCATCAAGACAACACTCCTAACTGAGGTTGTATTTTTCGTTATAACTACTTTAAAGTTGCATCTCATATTCCCTTTCACCAGATTTCGACTACTAGATATATGTTGCCTGTTTCTGACAATGAAGGACACTCTCCGTGGACGTTCATTTTCTTGTTGAGCATTTCTGGTATTATCGATTTTCTAGTTTTCAAAACACACCCGTAAAGAAGCGTTCTTGGCGTCCATTGCAGCTACTTTGTGAAGGGAGGTTACATCTGACGTTAGATTACGTTGAGAAATAACACTAATTGGAAATTCTTGAGGTAAGTAGGTTGTGAAATAATAATAATAATAATAATAATAATAATAATAATAATAATAATAATAATAATAATAATAATAATAATAATAATAGTAATAATAATAATAATAATAATAATAATAATAATAATAATCATCATCATCATCATCATCTTAGAGCTTGAACATACTTCGTATTAATAATTTTATATTATTACTTTAGTTTTAGTATTGTAATATTTGTTAAATAGTGTTATTAGAGTTTATTCTTATTAGTATTTTATTAAGGTGGGATGGTTTAGGGTTAATGGCGAATTGGTTGATGACTTGTTATAAGAGTGATCTTATAACGTCAGCATAGTAACTGGTCTTTCTAATCGTTGGAAAGATAGCAGTTTTATTTTCTATCTCTAATCTCATATTTTTATTTGCAAACACTTGAATAGAAGAGAGAAATAGAACGAGAGAACAATCATGCTTAGGGTTAAATAAAATAGAAAGAAACATTTATATTTGGTTCATACGCCAACTCTGACAATTCGATAAAAATAAATAAATATGGCTCGCAAGGGCATATTAAGCGAATGAACTCAAAGGAACTAACACAAACTCAAATACATTCACTTGTTAATCCTTGTATATCTTGCGAAGATGAATTACGCCAGTTGTTTTAGATATAACAAACACAAGGTTCAGCACGTTATTGAATTACTGATTTATGTATTAAGCAATTTTCTCCTCGCACACATTGTGCACGCTTGCATTAAAAAAATGAAAGCGAGGTCAAATATAAAATATTCAATATGTAGTTCGTAGCTGGCAAGAATATCTACAATGAAACATTCTTGCTCAAATAGAAAACTTTGTCCAACACTTTGTAACAAGAGAATTAAACCTGTAAATAATTTTGCTTTGTGTGTGAAAAATCAAAAGACGAAGATAAACTTAACTGTAGAAAATTGAATTCCTGTGCTTTCATGCTTACAAACCTTAAATTGAATCTGCTGTTGGTAAAAATACAGGGATAGGAGAGTAAACATGTAAAAATAAAGTTAATTCCTGTGATCTTTATTCGTTTTCTTCCCTCTTCCTTTGTATTCTTTTGGTGTAACAGCTTGTGTTTAGTAATACAATGTGAAATGCAAATAGAAACGACGTTCGTTACCTGTATTTAATCGTAGAGCACAATCAGATAAGCAATAATTATTGAAATAACGTATTGTTTCTGAGTTTACAGTTCAAATATTGCTTCCTTAACATAATATTGGCACTACGTAACATGTAACATGCAGTATCCTGCAGTTACATTACCAACTCTAATACACTCATATACACTCATTAGTCTATGACAAATTATCTAGTACACTCATTAGCAAAGACTTTACGTATTTGTTTTTCAAAACCTTTTGAATAAATTGATTGCTTTGAATACTGTACGGTTTAGAATACTGTACACAGTGTATAGATTTCCATTCTTTCCACGTCAAAGCTGAACTAAACATGTAGCTGAACAATCCGACAACTAGTTCCACAGTTATTTGAGCAAGGAACGTTTAGAATGTATATATCTATACTCGAGCTATGCTGCTGACAAAATAACGGTAACTGATCCTCAAAGTTGTCAAGTAATTACGAGTCCACATTTAAGTACATTCTTTCAGATAAAGGCTTTTATAGTAATGACACTAATTAAACTAAAGTTCAAAACTCTCTCGCATGTAAATCTGAAGGTCTTACGCTGATGACTCAGAACTGTTCTAAGTTTTCGAATGCATTTTCAGCACATCACTAGTCCTGAAATTAATTCTTTTAGTTTAACCTCTCAGAAGTATGCCCTTTAGGCTAAAGGAGACGAAGATTAAGGTAAATGAATGATGGTGGGATAATTGGTGGAATGAGAAAGTGGGAGGAAACAGGAGCACTTCGAGAAAACCCACGGACACGATGTGGCCCACCTAAATTTACCTGACCGAGAATCGAACCAGGGACTACGTGCACCAGAAGTAAGCCTTCTACAGTGAGCCAACGTGCCCACCTCCAATACTAGTCTTATGGACGTTGTTGCTGGTTTTGAGTTGTTGAGTTGATTTTACTTTAATATCCCTTTCAACAGTGAGGTTATATGGGATGTGGACCTACAGCTTAACGTGGGATCCAAGCCACATAAGTTCAAATCGAATCCGGGTCTCACTCGCCAAAGGTGCGTACGCTAACCGCTTAACCACGAGGGAGCTCGTTGCTGGGTTTACCATCCCCGGAATCCGACTCGACAGTTTTTCCTGGAAGTTCTGCATCAGTGGAAAAAATTATTCTTTATACTCTTTATATATATTCTTTCGATCTTTTGTTGAAGTGAAAGATGCTGTCGCAGGAAGTCGGAGTAATATTGGTGTCTGGCATTGGAGTTACTCACACCCAATTAGTTCAATCGATGCCATTCTAATTTTTAAGAACAGGCACTCTCTCTGTATATATATATATCTCTTAAACGGCCAACATGAGTCCAATGGACTCATCACGTATAATTTTTATCCAGCTGCAATTTATTTCTTGCTCAATAGATGTATCTTTATAGATATGCTATCGGTATGTAATGTAAAGTGTGAATACAATTTGGAATTGAAAAAACATACATTAGGATAGGTTTTAAAAATATATTTCTAATTTCGTTACATAAAAGACCAACATGAGTCCAATGGACTCATTACTAAATTGCTTCATATATTTGGGTTCCAGTGGTAATATAGGTAATTGTCTTTAAATTATTAGTTATATGGCACATTTGTATCAGTTGATTCTTGTTGTGGTGCACGCTGTGGAACTGTTAGTGTATGTTAGTGCTAATGAAAGTGTAGAAATGGTGCTTCTTCAAATATTGTATAAGGAAATCTCCAGTTGTTGGGGACGAAGACGAAGACATTATGCGCAGTGAACTTGAAGATAGCGGAAGTAATTGGGAAAGCGAAGCATTAGAAGTTTCTGATACGATTAGTAATTCTGAGATTGAAGATGTTGGAAATCGGTGCCAAAGTAATGAAAAGATTTTATATGCAAAGGACGGAACCACATGATATTCTGTACCTCCTTGACCACAGAAGACGAAATGTCACAACATCATCAGCGGGAGTAAATAAGGTTCCTTTTTCCAAATAAAATAATCGAAGATCCCTTAGACGCTGTTATTATTTATTGAAGACGATGTGTGAAGATGTGTTCGGTATACCCATGAAGAAGCAACATGCAGAATCAGTGGAAGCCGGTCGATGAGAGAGAATTGAAGTATTTACTTGGACCTTTGTATACTACTGGCCGTGTCAAAGCCAAAGATCTGAACATAGAACTGCTATGGGACAAAAAGTATGGACCACCAATATTTCGCAGTGCGATGAATAAAAACAGGTGCAAGTATTTGCGCATATTTATCCAATTTGATGACAAAACAACAAGATATGGCAGAAGAAATAAAGATAAGCTGGCGTCAATACTTGAAGTTCGGAAAAGAATGAACCAATGCTTGAAAAGCCACTATGACCCTGCGGAAAATTTGAATGTTGACGAAAAGCTTGTTCCACTCGCAGGTAAATGTCTATTTACGCAATATATGCAGTTGAAACCAGGTAAGTGTGGGATGAAGGTATGATGAATAGCAGATTCCAAAACACACTATCCTTTTGTATGGTACATCTTACGTTAGGAAAGAAAATAACAACAAAAAACTTGGGACAAAATGTGGTCTTGCATTTGGCGGAGTATTACTCTGGGAGTAAAAAATTATAACATGCGATAATTATTTCACACATTTTGATCTCGCCAACACATTGCTTCGCAATGGTCTTACACTAGTGGGAACAGTGAAGAACAAAAGATGTTCGTTCCACCCGAATTCTTACCAAACTGAAGGAAGGAAGAGACCAATTGGCCCATGAATATTCATGGCAAAGAAAGACTAATATATGACCATTTATTTTTTATGAATATGCTTGATGTATGCGCTGTTGCAGCCTATTCGTCTGAAGTACATTACATCCTAATCAGAAGACTTCCAGATAGGATATTCTTACTGCAATAGCACAAGGTCTCATCTAGCCACGTATTGGCAATAGACGTGCAGTAGACCTTGACAAATGAATCCAGTCTGTGGTGTAGAGTTCAAAACTAGTGATATATGGTAATGCATGTTACCAACATAAGGTTCGAGAAAGAAAAGGTTTTTTACTTGTGTGATGCGCGAAAAGGACAACTGCAAAGGCAAACATGCAGGACCTGCCAAAAGCATGTGTGTTCTGAAAATTCGGTTGTTCTTAGATACTGCAAAAAATGCAAAACAACAAACAAATAAAACGAAGCATGTTCTTCAGTAGTTCCAGGAAATTACGAGAACTTCCCAAAGCAACAATTGAAGAGCTCAATTCCAAAAGAGCCTAAAACAAGAAAGTAAGCTTTTCAGAAGAAGATATTTTGTGTGAGTTTCTATCATTCTATTTCTGTGAAAGAAAAATAATCTACATAAAAGAAAATTTTAATTCTCTACGTTTCGTAATATAACGGTGAAATTATAATTTATAGCAAGAGTTTTATAAGTGTTTGTAGGCATGAGTCACAAAATAACTTCAGAGAATGCTGTTGACTAAGGACATTTTGGACAATAACTCAGTTTTCTTTTGTCTACAACTAATTTGATTTATGTAGTTTTGGCATGAAAGCCTGTTCAATATACGAACATGCTGAAATGGAACTTAATAGAACCAACATCTCAAAATTGACAAAAATTGACTCAGGCTCTTTTGGAATCCACCCCTTTAATTGTATCGCTTTTATTGTTTCTAATAATAACTTACAGTACTTTGAGAAAAGCGTTTCTTGAAAGTCTAGTAGTTAGAAAAAGTTGTTTCTACTAAAATTTATAATTACACTGCCTTTTAAACAATACAAAAATATTTTAATTTTAACGACAATTTTACATCAGATGGCAACACTGACGAGCTTTTAAACCCTATAAGAATACCTGGTTGTTATACTTGAATGTTCCCTTGGAAACACTTAAACATATTATACGAAATTGCACTCAATAACACAATATAAGATCTGATAATACGATATCAACAGTGTGAGTCCATTGGACTCACCTTGGCTGTTTATGTAAGCAAAATAGGTTGGCCGTTGTAGGGATATATATATGTATAGTGAATATTTACAGTGTCATTACTATTTGGCCTAGAGTCATAGTTCAAACGTCATTTTCTTTAGTATAACAGGCCCTTTCCAAAGGTACCATTAACATGTCAATATCATACACCTGAATCGGAAAAATCGGGGAAAAACGAAAAAAATTCTAAAAAAAATCACCTCCTCGGAACACTTGCGCCCCTCGGGCTCAGCCTTGGTTTCGCGTAGGGATTTCCAAAAAGTTTGAAAAATACCAAAAAGTACACACAATCCTTATGCAAAGTTTCAATCTGATTTCTTGAAAACTGAAGGCCTGAAAAGGTTTTGAAATTTGCCTTAAGAAAAAAACTCATGCCCGTCTGCCCCCACTTGGCACCTGCTAGTTGACCATTGGGTTCCAAAATGCATCTAAGGTATTCTTTGGTCCATTCTTTACTTGACCAATAAAATAGCCCAGCTTAAATACTGTTATAGAACCAAAATAAGCGATCAAAGTCAACACTGCGGCATGGTAACAAAAGTTACCAAAAATCCTAAAAGGGTTAAAACTCAAAATAGCAAATAAAATGTGCAAATAAGACAGAAGAAGAGGGGTAAGATGAGTGGATTCGTTTCAATAGCGAGGTTGTATGAAACATGGACCTACAACTTAATGTGTGATACACACCACATTAACTCCAGCAGAATACCCGTTCTTTCTCGGCGAAAACTTGTATGTTGACAATATATTCTAACAGCACAATTACATAGCAGGCATATGCCTATCATTTTCCCTCAGGTACATGGGAATGTGTCCAGTATATGCCTTATATACTTCTGAGAGAGAAATTACATGGATGGCAAGTGATAGTCACAGTCTATGTCCGCCCCTAGCACATCCCTGACATGTACATGGGGATTGTGCCAAGTATGTTCTAGGTATGTTCCCAATACCGTAAGCGTCAATGAACCACAAAATTATTCCCAAAAAATATGTTAAATCGCCTATCTGTGTAATGTGTTTAAATTAACGTGGGTCTGAAAACACTTTAAACAAGAAAAAAATGTATCCCAGGGTGGGCTCTTCCGAGTTGGCCACGGAGACGATGAAGAGAATGTCGCTTGTAGAGAGATAAATTGTTGAGGTCTTTTGAATTTGGCTAATCAGAGTGTTCCTTTAACAGCGTATATTCGATGATAACCGTTTGGGATCAAATAAAATCTACTCGCCATATAATTTTATAACAAAATGACGACTGTCTATTTACTTTATTTCATAGTTCTTTCATATTCACTTTCAAATGATTGGCGACAGTTGCCATCTAATAAAATTGGTGCGTTTGTTGCTTCTAGTACACAATTGCTTAGAAGAAGCAGCAGCAAATTGCATCAAATGTGGGAAATGAATTTAGAACACCTAAATGGCGCGTGCCCAGCACATCTTGTGTTGTTAGGGTATCTGAAACAGTGTGTACCTAAACGACGTACCTAGAACATGACAGATATACATCCGTCGCAAAAACTCTTCGGACCCCCTAGCAAAAGCACGTTAAATACATAAAATGTAACTGGTGAAAAGCTATTATTAATTTATCACATACAACAGAAAATGCATACATTAGTACGGGTTCATGTTGTCCTTTACTTTTGAGAACCATTTGAATTCGCTTGGTCATGGAATCACTAAGACTTCGGAAATAATTTAAGTCCATGTCAATACACAACATTTTCTTCAATTCTGTTTGAAGGGTCTGCAGGTTCAGAAGCTTCTTCTGGCCGAAGAATATCTTTATGTGATGCAAACAATTTTCGATTGGAATTAGATCGGGGTTATTTCCAGGCCATTCTAACATCTTGATATGTTGCTCGTCCAAAAGATTCGCTACCTTTCTAGCTTTGTGACAAGGAGCGTTATCATGCATGAAATTATCACAGTCTTGGATATAGAGCATATCCACTAAATGGTCCTGAAGAAAGTTGATATAACGATCTGCGTTCATAGTCACATTTTGTGTTAGGAAATATAAACTTCCTATACCCTCTTCACTTGGAAAACATCCCCATACCATTAGAGACTGGAAGTGCGTAATGGTTGGAACCGTACAGTTTGGGTCGTATCGACCAAAGATGACGGACGTCAAACCTTAACAGCTCCCATTCGGAACAGTTGGAATGTGTTTTCATCGGAAACATGACTTTCTTCCACCGTGCTGATGTAAAGTGTGCATATTTCTTTGCGAAGAAGGACGTTGTTTCTTCATGTGGTCGGTGAGTAGAGGCTCATTAGGAGAGTGTCTGTTGATTTAGTTGTTTTTCTTTGCCTCCCACTACGGAATTACAGCCACAGTCGGAGGCAGTCCTTTGGCGGATGCCAGAACTTCCATTATGGTTGATTTTGAACGACTTGTACGTTTGCATATCATCTTTATGAGGACATTTTCACTTCGCCATGCAATGTTGCTAGCTTTTTCCGCACTGCTACAGTACTTTCCTAGCACATCAACAATGCTCAACACAAATACAGTACTAAATTATCAAACCCAAAGTACACCATACAAAAACAAAAGTACTGTAGCTTGAATGCCTGAAATGGCACATGCCTAGCAGATCTTGTACTGTTATGGTAGCCAAGGGGAACTTTAAGTGGAGTAAAGGGTAACTAGGACACTAAACAGGAACAAAAGACTAATCGCTGGAATGGTATCAGCATCAGTTAAGAAGAGTCAATCAATCTAATATAAAACGCTTTATTGCTATACGAAATTTAGATCTGTATATCTTATATCCCTAACAGCACAGGATGTGCTAGGCATGTGACATTTAGGTGTCCCAGCTACTCTTTAGGTACCCGACACTTGGCATATATGATATTCATGTGCTAAGTATGTACTTCAGCTACCTACAGTTTTAGGTAATTTTTACACTAAATTGATATTTGCAACTATGTACCACAAATATAGCATTTATATACCTGGCTCAGTTTCGCACTCTACCAGTCATTTGTTTTTATGTCGTCGCTTGGGACATATATCTGTCATGTTCTAGGTACGTCCTTTAGGCACATACTGTTCCAAATACCCTAACAGTACAAGATATGCTACACATGCTACATTTAGGTGTTCTAAATTCATCTCCCACATTTGATGCATTTGTTGCTTCTTTTTCTAAGCGATTGTGTACTAGAAGCAACAAACGCATCAACTTTATTAGATGGCAACTGTCGCCGATCATTTGAAAGTGAATATGGAAGAGCCATGTAATAAAGGAAATAGACACTCGCCATTTTGTTATAAAAATTACATGGCGAGCAGATTTCATTTGATCCCAAACGTTATCGTCGAATATACGCAGTTAAAGGAGCACTCTGATTCGCCAAATTCAAAAGATCTCAACAATTTATCCTTCTACAAGAGACATTGTCTTCATCACCTCCGTGGCCAAGTCGGTAGAGCACGCGGTTAGTAATCCAAAGGTTGGTGGTTCACACCCACCCTGGAGTACATTTCTTTTACTTGTTTTTCTAGAAAGTGTTTTTCTAGATTTACCTTAATGTAAACACATTAGGCATATAGGCGATTTAACATATTTTGGGAGAGTAATTTTGTGGTTCATTGACGCTTGCGGCATGAGGAACATACCTAGAACATACTAGGCACGTTCCTCAGGTACATGTCAGGTATGTGCCTAGGGGCTAACATAGACTGTGACTATCACTTGCCATCCATGTGATTTCTCTCTCAGAGGCACATAAGGCACATACTGGACACATTCCCATGTACCTGAGGGAATATGATAGGCATATACCTGATATGTGATTGTGCTCTTTGGGATATGCTAGTTTATTCACGCTACCTCTAAAAAAAAATCTACACTTGCAGTGTCACACCCATAAAACATTAAACATTTATACTAAATATAAACGCTGTGATTCACTGCATAGTATCATTAACCTTTGAGTCTTAAACGAGTAGAAACCTTTCTTTGCTTGAAACTTGATATATATCAAGAAGCTTGTTTCCCAATTGCAGGTAGGTAGTTAGTGGCGCAAATGTATCTAAAGTACACAGTGTGTTAGGTCTGTTGCAATGAGCAGTGTCAAGTGAATACGACCTACAGTTATATCAAAACAACATCTTCAAAGCATAATACCTATCACTATATTTTATCACTCTGTTATTTTGTGGCTTATAAACAAAATAAAACCGTCAGTTCTGAGTTGTAGTTCCGTGTATCTAATAACCTGAATTATGGACATTATTTCAATATGTCAAGTAATAAGCTCTTAACGTTTAATATAGATAGATAGATAGATATAGATATTGTAATATCCCACGTGGTATTGTATACAAACAATACACTTTCTTTACAAACACCGCCTCATGGTTTTACGTTAGGTTACTACGCACCACGTGGATTTACTACAACCAGCAGACGACGGATCTGTTGCTCCTCTTACGAAGCACACAAGGACGTGGGAGCAGCAGCGACACCGCCACCAGGACACCTATATAATGGGACGCAGGAGGTAGTTCTGCACCAGTTCACTGGTCTCTCTTACTGTTTGCCACGGAACATTAGGTGTAACATAATCATAAGCCTCTAGGCTGCCATGGGACTCTTCGCTATTCTTTTCCTCCTGGCTTAGCCTGCTAGGAGGCTCTATTGGAAATCTTACCTCAGTTTTTTTTAGCGTCCGTCGGGGCTCTGTGACTACTAACTTCCTCACTGCTTGCCAAGGAGAATTGGGAATTCCTTCTCCATTCTACTTAGCCTGCTACGGGGCTCTGTGGAAATCCTGTCCTCGGCCTCGCGGTCAAGGACTACCTAATTTCTAACCTAATAATCTAGAAGAGAATAGCTTTGTAGTATTTTTGTAAATACTATTATTTAGTGAATGTTATAATAAAATTCGGTAGTGGGAGTCGATTCCGGACACTGATTTTATTACCTTGCTCTACCTACAACCTACATCTGACAGAGTTTTACATGGTAGAGTCTTTGACCGACTCAGATTTATTGAATACTCGCCTAGCGGACGGAATTTTTATTAACCGGAAGTGAGCTTTTTAAAATTTATGGGTATGTGATTTTTTTTATCAGTGAATTTAGTGGCTTAGACGTGACTATATTTTTAGTGTATGCCTCATACCAGATCAGGGAAAAGCACTTTTCCGGAACATTGCAAATATGGCAGAATAAAATTCCCGCACTTCTTTTAAGATCCCTCACCTTACTCAGTATTCTGGACACGTTACTGAAGATCCTGATAGGTTTTTCATGTTATTCAATCACCTTGCACTATTGCATTTGTGGAATACCGAGAAAAAGAAGGAACTCCTTCTCATGTATCTTTAGGACGTAGCTCTCGATTTGGTATTGCAACTAAAAGGCATAAATCCAATTGGATACACTTACTTATGATCAATTAGAAACGAAGTTAACCGACCTAAGTAGGCCAAAACTACTAACATATCGGACGGAATTTGTAATTTTTCAGATTCAAAAAGTGGAAAATGAATTTATTGATGCATATTTTTAAAGGAAATTAAATGTCATTCGTCAAGTTATACCTGAGACCACCGAGGAACAAAAACTAAACTATTTGCCTTTGGGTTTAAAGGAAAACTTCTTACAGAAGATCGCGTTGGAACAATTTACTACGGTACAGGCTTTACAATCACATTTGTATAACTTAGAAAAAGTGCATGGCCTTATGAAAATGCGTGATTACGTTAAATTATCGCAAGCAATTTATTCTCTATGTGATCAAAATTAATCAGTTATTTTTTAAATTCTATGATGGCTAGAGCTTCTTTTCCCACGTATCACCAACATTCGTTTTATCCTTCATGCAGTCAAACACCCAATTGGCATCACTGTCAATAACCAGCTCCAGCATTTTCTTTACCTTCCGCACCCCAGCCACAGGGTGCTTCTCAAACTCAAGTACCTTCAAATCCTCCCTCCTAAGTTAGAATTACACAACCCTCTCCTGACTCCCCTGCGCCAAGCACATCTAACATTACTAACGCCAATGGTTCATTGGAATTAAGCAAGCTTGCCAATTAGATGTCCGAGTATTCTCTTTTAATGGCTCAGAATGCTATGGGAAATTCCCAATTTAGACGTTGTGTTCGTAATAACCATAAATTACGCAATACAAATAACAGCAATTATAATCACCGTAGGAACGGAAAGAAAAGCAATCCTAAAAATAATAACAAAAATAGCAATACACCTAATCCGGAACTGTTACAGTCTAGGGTACAAGATATAAGCAGGGCCATTCTTCCAGCATATGTTTTCGAAACAACAAACAGGGAAACGCGTAGAGGGGCCCCAGGACAAAGTTTCTCTAGAACATGTTCTGATGGCCGTTACACAGTAAGATGACGAACAACAAAGAGTTGTATCATTGAGTCTAACAAATGAACACCGGCATCACTTTATATTGTAGGATTATCCTCCATTGACTGATAGGAGAGAGTGTATAAAATTACTAAATCAGGAGAATAAACTACTAGCCAATGTAACAATTAATAGAGAAAAATATCCTGTAATAATTGATGCAGGAAGATCTCTCAATCTTTGGCCCAAATCAATGATTCCTTCAAATATGCAATCAATTCCTTTTAATACCCATCTCAGAGGAACTGAGAATTCAATTGTAAATTAGCGGTACATTGCTTTAATTAAATACAAAATTGGTTCGGCAACTTTTTCACATTACTTTCGGATTTTGGAACATGAAGAATTCTTACCTCAATTCGGCGAAGATATTTTAAATCGTCTACAAGCTAAAATTGATTTACAACGCAACACACCATCTGTATCCAGGAAGCCACGGCCACCGTCATTTCCAACCAAAGTGGATGCATATGAGGAACTATCAGTAAACACAATTAATTCTATAAGACAGCATACGCCAGCTGATGTATTTACCACTCGTAAAGTTATCATCCCAGCTAAGACGCATTTCTTTATTCCTGTTAACATCAAGAATCAGAACACGGATAAAGAATATTTTATTGTTGCTACACTTGAGAATTTATTGGATAGGTACGCACTGCAGGCGTTACCAAACAAATAACCAAAAAAACAATTTCACATTACCAATATCTAACCCATCTAATAGGCCAATAACATTCGCAAGAAATACACCAATTGCGTGTGTTGAGGAAGATCTGCAAGAGGTTAATATACAGGGCGATCAATAATTAGGCGACGAAATGATGAAACATTTTATAGATCAGAACAGGAAATACAGGAAAGATTGCAGAAAACAGCGTCACTTTTCGATATCAAGCTTTTTAACATAAACCCAGATCTGACAGAACAGAAAAACGCTGACAACACAACTGCTGCACGTCTTGCAAATAAGAACAGAAATAAAACACTGAACTGAAGAACAAGACTGTACTATTCATAAAAACAAATACTTTACATGTTACGTTTCGATCTTCTAAACAAGATCCTCATCAGAGTGTATTTCAGGAAAAGGCTGTACAAAATCTACTTTATAAATATAGAGACGTCTTCTCCTACTCACCTACAGATCTAGGATAATTTCGTGGCTACATTCTTAAAACACCTATTGATAAGAGCTTATTCTCATCAGAGGTCACCCCCTATTCCTCTGGCTGTGCGACCACAAATTGACATCCAAATTAAACAACCATTAGAAGCCAAACCGTCGAAGAAAACAGCGATAGTTCATTGTCGTCGCCACTTCTGATAGTGCGAAAGCCAAATACGTGAGATTTTCGCATGGTTCTGTACTTACAAGCTTGTAATAGTTTTACAAAATATCTTATTGTTAGTATACCGTTTCATTCTACAGAGGACAGTTTACATATACTTAAATTCAAGTCTTGTATACAGGGCTAAGCGGATTCTTGTATACAGGGCTAAACGACATAAAGCAAAGATATTTCCAACTATTATTTCACCCTAAGAGCCAGAAATACCTGACGTTTGAAGACAATCATAGTAGGAAGTCATATCAACTTCAACGCTGCGGGATGGGACACTCCACTTCGTCTCAAAGTTTAACTATGGCGGTACGCATGCTTCTGGAAGGTTTATCACCTCGTATTACTGCGTTCGCTGATGATCTCATTAGAGGGACTAAAAATTGGAAGCAGCAATTATCGGACTTGGAACTACTCTTCAAGAGACTACGCAAACACGATTTTAGAACTAGCCCCAACAAGGCCACCTGTTGTACTCGGAATTATGCGTACTAGGGTTTATAGTCAATGGTAAAGAAATCAAAATTCCTCCCAAAATTTGCAATAAGATACGGAATTTCAAAAAACAACCTCTAACCGGGCCTTAAAAAATTTTCTCGCATTCTGCTCTTATTTGAGAGCCCACATCAAAAATGTTACTGAGAAAGTGGAGCCGTTTCAAGTACTTTTAGAAAAGAATTCAAAATTTAAGTGGTCAGTACAACATGATGAATTATTCAAGAAACTCAAAATAGACATAATTGAGGCCTAGTGTTTTACAATTTCCGGAAATGTTTAACCCGTTGGTGAAAAAAAAATAGTTTTTTCCCTGTTTCTTTCCGGAAAAATTGGAGAAATAACAAATATCTTTGTATAAGGTTAGTATTTTTTCTAGTAATGGAGCAGTTTTCTTTTTACATGCGTGAAAGTTTAAGCTGAGAAACTTCAATATTGCGAATATTTAAAAACGAAGCAATCGAAAATAAAATTGTTTTAATTACTCTTGAAAATTAATAGTCTGCACTCATTTTCTTTATTTGCTTTCTAGTCGTTTATTCGTGGTTTATTAATTACAGGACTTTAACAGCTAGATACACATCTACCATCATGAAACGTTTCTGTTGCAACAAATAGGGCTCTTGAATGTAACTGAGTTCTTAATATGCTGTTTGATCTGGTGAAATTTTGTTTATTTTAACCAATTTACTTCTTAAAAGAGATAGCAGTAGGCAAATTTCACTAATACTCATGCAGTAAAACATATAATTACTATTATTTAATATTCTAATATAGACTTTAATGTAAACTTTATGCACAAAATTTGTATTTAAACAAATACCTGTTTTCTTGTGTGACAAATTATATAAAAAATGAAAGTGACTATATTTGAAACTTGACAACTTTTGAACCACCAGACCTATCTCGATAAAATTTTCAACATAGTTGGGGGTCGATCCTAGGATGGTTTTATCATTTCACTTTGAAGGTGTAACTTCGAGGAAGGAAGGGGGGACATATATTAAAAATGACCGATATTAGTGTCGAATCCATAATTTTCGAGGTTGCTGAGATGAACAGTGACAATTGCTATTCCGCTTGAATGCAAATTCAGCACTGCCACTTAGGGGAAGGGGAGAGGATATATACAATATCGTAGTCCTAAAATTTTCAGAGGGTATACACTAATTTGTGATCATCTATCATTGTCATATGGGACATTGAAGGCACTTTTAATGAAGAATGTAAATCGTATGTATAAATATTGATTAATTCAATATAAAGAATACGTTACTGTTTTATAGTCTAAAAGCATTTCATGCTATTTTCTTGATGACACTCCTTACATAAAATCACAGCAGCATGAATAACATAAATGGGTGTAGGTATGGAGAAGGAACCAGCTCACTGCGAGAAAAAAAAGAAAAATTCGGCCAGACTTATTTATGGCTCATATATTTGAACACGTCCTAAGAATATCAGAGGAAAATTGTGATATAGTTACTTTATCATTGGAGTAGTTGATTTTGAGTTAAACGTCCCGTTCAGCAGCGAGGCTATATGGGACATGGACATACTGATTAACGTGGAATCAGAACCACATGAGCTCCCGCCGGAATCGAACCCGGATCTCCCACGTCAAAGGCGCGTATGCTAACCGCTTAGCCACGAAGGAACTCACTTTATCATGGAAGTAATGGTCCGATTAAATAAATAAATATAAACGAAATATACACTTTGAAGGAGAAGGTATACTCTCATGACTAAGATAAGCACAGGGTATACGGCGTGTACCACCGCCGTACCCTCGACTACAGCCCTGGATATATATATATATATATATATATATATATATATATATATATATATATATATATATATATATATATATACTGATCGAAAATGTGCGATATTAGTGTTGATTTCATAGTTTTTGAGGTCCCAGTTCATTGGTGACAGTTTATGTCCAAAATGAAACATGTTCTCCCCGTGAGAAGAACAGGTATTTTGCTAGTATTTAATAATAACGAACGCAAGTTTCACATGTTAAATTCTTTAATATATTTCTAGCTGCTCAAATGTACACTTGTGCAGTGTATATGTGTGTGTAAATAAGATCATCTCTCTTTCTGAGTTATTCAAAAATATATATAATTATAGAGGGATTTTTACCAGAAATCAGAAAACTAAAACCTGTTGCTTTAAGTACTTTTCCTGCTAGCGAAATTCATTGTATATACGCTGCAGACAGTTACAGCAAATAAGATTAACATTAGGAGATTAACATTAAATAGTTTTTAAATTATATTTTCCGGTTTTTCTCGATATTTCCGAAAGATATTTTAATGGTTTCAAAATTTCCAGAACTTTTACACAGGACAAGTAAGATACGTATCTCCATAAAATATATATTTGATTTTAACATGCCGGTATTAACTAAAATGATTCTGGCTTCGTTATTTTAACACTTCCCTATCATAAAGCGTGAACTTCATAAGATTGCTTAAGATAATTTGAATGCGAATATCTTAATTAATTTTATTTTAGTATATTTTGTAGCCATACCTCCATTCTATCACGATGCTAACTTTAAAGAAGTGGTGCACATATATTTCTTGACACAAATTTTCCCTATTCTAATACAAGAAATATAAGCAGTCAATTGTTCTTAATTGTAAACTAGTAAATATATTTTTTCATTTTAAAAGCATAATGAAGTAAAGTACTTGAAAATTTGAATTTTTCCTAAATTTTCCGTTTTTTCCAAGCTCGGGGAAAACGGTAAAAACCTGGTTTTTACTCAAAATTTCCTCTTTTTTACAGCCCATCACAGCACTATTCAGGCCCCATCCTTATTTCATTTTGATCCATCTCTGGAAATTCCCTTATACTTACCTGCATCATCTGAATCAACAGGTGGAATTTTGGCTTGCTATGATCTTAAAACTAAGCAGCAACGTGTCGTCTCTTACTGAAGCAAAGGTTTTACTAACACTGAGCGTAAGGTTTCAACCTGACAGAAATAATTCTATGCCTTAATATATGTTCTTAGATAATTTCGATATTTTTTACTAAATAGAAAATTCAAGCTACTTATTGATGCTAAGTGCCTAACTTGATTGAACACTCAGCCCGACAAAGTGGGAAAATTCACCTGTTAGATACTCTTTTAGCTGATTTCAATTTTGAAATACACCAAATTAAATTTTGCGGCATCCTGCAGATATTTTTAACCGTTTAGAACTGAAACAGGACATATACAATGCGACGAAGAACACGAAAGTGACAATTTTTCTGACACTGAGGACGTAAATTTCTGCACCTCACTCATTGGAGCAGACACTTCAAATTGACCAACCCATGGCACAACCTAATCTGGCTAGAGAACAAAGAGAGGACACCACATTCTGTTCTAGATAATAAGGAACCTAATAAAATGTCGACTCTCTATACCGCAAAATATTCCTGCCTTAAAGTTAGACTATTGTATAGGATGTACAAACATCCTCAATTGGGACTATTATATTTGCTTTGTATACCAATATCTTTACTAACAAATGGTTTGAAGCATCCGCAATAACCCAATGGCTTCCCATTTTAGGTGTACTGAAACTTACCAAACGGCATTGCAGAAATATTATTTTCATAATATGAAAGCATATATAGCGCACAAAATGAGGAGGTGCAGTCTGCCTGAAACTTAAAAAAGCTACTAACTAAGCCATCTGGTGAATTACTACATCATTCTACTTCAGCTATTGATACTGCGTGGCAGTACGACTCGATATGAAAAATACCTGTCGGACAGGGAAACTTTAAACACATATTTATCGTAGTTGAAATGTCAAAGTGTTACTGTAACAAAGGTTGTCGATAAAATTACAGCTGAAGAAATCGAACAATTTCTCATAGAAAAAATCATCCTTAAATATGGAACTTTTTCACTATTTGTATCTTAACAGACACATAGTCCATAGCGCCAAGAGACTACAGAATTTAGCAAAGCTTTACGACTTTTAATTTAAGTTCTGCCCTTCGTACGATCACAGAACTTTAGCTGTAGTGGAAATATTCCACAGAATTATACAAAATTATCTTATTTTTGTACAGGAAAATCAAAATCGGTGGCCAAAACTGATTCCATATATAAATTTTGCGATCAATAGCTTTATCCAGGCTGGAACCAAGTATTCGAGTTTTTTCTTATATCGCGGATACAAACCGAAAAGGATTTCTGATATTGCGATTGCCTCGACTCCAACATTATGTCGACCGAGAACACTTGAATAGAATTATGGGAATTGTGAAAGATAATTTAGCCGCAATCTATGACAAACAAAAGAATCATTAAGATGCAAAACATAAACAAATTTGCTTTGAGAAAGGACAAAAAGTACTCGTGTTCTAACTAAACTGCCAGCTTGGAGTACCAGATTCATTCTCTTTCAAATACATCGGTCCAGTTTCTATAGTTGAAAGAATCAATCCTAATCCCTATAGAGATAAAATTTCCGAATTCTTATCGTCATTGAATACATGAAATTCTCTGGATAGGTTTAAACCCTATTATGAGAGCTTAGAACTTATTATAGAGATAATTAGCTTCTTTTCATCATACGAGCGAAGACTTTTAAACGAAAAAACTCATAATGCAAGTTACAACGCATAAATGGACTTCAAAATATTCTGTGCGATCAACTTGATTTTTCATAATATTACCTCAAAAAAAGAGGAGAAAATTAATAGGACGATAAGCATTCAGATGGATAAAAACCTTTCTCAGTTACTTACAAAAAGCTAACTCAATATTCTTCACTGAGTGCGAAAATGCTGACGCTACGCTTCCATGTTCAAAAGGCGATTGATCTTACCAAGGTCAAGTAAATCACTTCCTCTACTTTTTCCCTTTTTCGTTATGAATTATATTATTACCGATATTTATGTAACAAATTCGAGAATTAAGATCGCTGTTATATTATATAGGATGTCCAGGAATTCAAATTCATCATATTGTTATTATTGGCATTCAAAATTCGGCTTTCTTCAAACAAGTATTTGCTGCAGATACTTTAGATACAAAGAATAACGTAATATACAGGAGTTACTAAATATGCGGAGTACTTACCTAATATACGCTAAATTTCTACCTCCTCTTCCCCTTTCGTCAACCCACTTCTCGAACCTTACAACCACTTCACCGTTAATCTATAACATCTCCCGATAAGTTTCCGCGATTATACCAAGTTGCCTACAGAGTTTTCCCCTTTTACTTTATCGAGATAACGGTATGCCTTCACAATTTTCCGTCTATCCTGGCCCGACACACCCTTTTCACTTAAAAATTCATTGATAGATCGGAGGACATTGCTATCTATACACATCCTGATAGACTAAATGACAAATATTACTTGATTGGTATACAGTATTATTTTACTATTCACCATTATTTTTTTCTTTCTTATAGGAAGTACGCACACTCAGTAGAAGAATGCAGATCGCTTAAACTTTTCTCTTGCTAGGTTTCTTCATAGCCGGGGTAAATGGCGATCAATTTATATTTGAACAATATTGATTATCAATGGCCAAATTCAAACCTGTAATTAACAATGAAAACAGAATTCTTGCCTTATAGACTTCATTTAGAATTCTAAGCAGTACATCTTCGGAATGATTCTTGCACTGGCTACGAAAAATTAGTACTACTTTTGCACGATAAAGAATGTCAGTTTATTAGTAAAATTAACGACATAATACCTTCCGACTTCAAAACAGGATGCCCCAAATGTCAAGGCGGAAGATTTTTAACTTCTTACTTGGACTAGCAAATTTCGGCCTCAGTGCATACAGTTTATAGGATGTCCATAAATTAATATCAATTATCAGTCAGATGCAAGCACAGAATGCTTATCGAAATTCTCAAATTCAGGAAATTAAAAAAGTAATTTTGAACTTAATCTTCTTACTAGATTTTCAGCGAACTTTACATAGATATACCGAAAAATCCAAATTTCCCTTTTACGTACAACCTCCAGAATCTGCAACATACCATTACTTTTATCAATTCTTTACTTCAACATGAGCAAAGTAATTTACTAGATAAAATTCCTGAATTTCACCTCTTCAGTGCATTCCCGTACACTATAATGGCTATTGTTATTTTAATCATTATATTACTGATTGGTCTTCGAATATTTTTATATTTTGTCTACAAGCGCCTCGTTAATAGCCATGCCTCATTAACATTTAACTTTATAAAAGATCTCCGATGAATCACGCCGACCATAATATGCACTTTCTTTTTCTTCCAGTATGGAAAATTTTTATTCACCAGGTTATGGCATATGCTGATGATGTAAATTTAATAGGGGATGATAGGAGAACAGTAGAAAGAAATGCAGAGATCTTATTAAACGCTTGCAGGGACATGGGTTTAGAAGTAAATGCAGAGAAAACTAAATACATGGAAGTGCGTCGGGACAGTAATACGGCAAATTGTGGATGCGTTAAAATATTAAATAATACTTTTGATAAGGTGGATAATTTCAAATATCTAGGATCAATATTAACAGACGAAAATCATATTCACGAAAAAATTAAATGTCGACTAAAAGCAGGAAATTCGTGTTACTATTCGGTTCAAAATCTCTTGTTGTCGCGAATTCTGTCGAGAAATTTGAAGCTTAAAATATACAAAACGATAATCATGCCTGTTGTTCTGTATGGTTTTGAAACATGGTCGCTTACTCTGAGGGAAGAACATAGACTGAAAGTATTTGAAAACAAGATCCTGAGAAAAATATTCGGACCCAAGAGGAACGGGAATGTGGAATGGCGGAAACTTCATAACGAGGAACTACATAATTTATACGGTTTACCCAACATTGTTACGGTCGTCAAGTCTAGGAGGCTTAGGTGGGCGGGTCACGTAGCTAGAATGGAAGAAAGTAGAAACGCTTTCAAAGTCTTGACTGGAAGACCAATCGGAAAACGACCATTAGGAAGACCTAGGCGCAGATGGGAGGACAATATTAAGATGGATCTTGCAGAGATAGGGATACAAAGTAGAAACTGGATCCAATTTGCTAAGGATAGAAGTTATAACAAAATACTTTGGCTTGAGTAATATTTACCTGTACCTTGGGCAGAAAGTACTAATACATATGCACTATACTTAGTAGAATGTTCATTTCATATTAACAAAAGAAGAATGTTTTTAATATATGTAAGTGATTATTATGGGATAGTTGTTGATATGGACATGTTTTATGGTTACCTAGTCAGTGAGTTTGTGTACTTAACCGTTTTAAGAAAAGGATATTAAAGTTATATCAAATAATAAACCAGTTTAGCACCGTTTAAAGACGTTGTCCTTATTATTAAAGATGTGAGATTAATGGTATTTAAACATCGAAGCTAATATTTTTAGGCCAAAGAATTACTACCACTTCGGATTTTTATTTCAGCAAACGAACCAGGTTTACGACTATCTTTTTGATAAGTCGTTGTAAAAATTTTGGTTTACCTCACCCGGGACTTTGTAAATTCAATTCCCGAAGAAGAGTAAGATTGAATTTACCTTTATACTACAGTTAATGAATACGAACTTAACCATATTGCGAAGTGGTAAAGTAATCATAAGAAAAATGGACAACGAAACAATGCAGCAGGAATCAAATACTAGTGACAAAGGTGAAACGAGTGTAACACCAGGTTTGACATGGGAGGATCGACTCTTGTTAGCTGTGCAGCGACAAATAATGCAGATGTCTACCGAGATAAAGAAGCAAAATGAAGAATTAAAGCAGACCATGGAACAGATCATAGAGCAGAAGTTTGACGAAGCTAAGAAGCAAAAGGAAGAATTAAGTAGACGAATGGAACAGAAGTTTGACGAAGCTCATAAGCGATATGAAGAATTAAGTAGACGAATGGAACAGAAGTTCAACAAATCTAACCCGACCATGGAACAGAAGTTCAACGAATCTAACAAGACCATGGAACAGAAGATAGAATTGAGGTATGACGAAGCTAACAAGCAATATGAAGAAAGTTGTCCGAAGAGTACTGATGAGCGAAACATAGATGGTGTGACGACACAGCACGTCATGGATAGGAACTATCACTCAACAAGAACAAGGAATGAGAAAAAGAAGGTAAAATTAAGTGTTAAAATGAGTGAGATTCGAGCTATGAGCAAATTCAGTGGTAAGTGTAATGAAAATGACTTTTTGCTGGCAAATAGAGATGCCACTCTTAGAAATCAACACTTCAATCCTCGATTGCACAAATCTGTTGTAGAGTTTGTTGTAAATGTCTACAACGAATTAAAGGTCGTTAATCCTTTGCAATCGGAATCGAGAATAATAGCATCGATTCGAAATTTGCTTCCATTTAAATTGCAACAGATCTTATTTTCCACACAGTGTATGAGTTTCAGCCATTTATTGATGCTTGTCCAATGCTACGAAACTCAATACCATGCCATGAATCCACAATCAGGAATGGGTAAAAATAAGAATAATTTAGATCATTTGGTGCCTGTTCGGAATTTAGATATACGAAGTATGAATAATACGAAACCTAACCTAAGCCGAGTATACACTAGCAATCCAAATGAGCAAAATAAGCAAAGTTATGTAGGGAATCCGCCTAACCTAACTAATCATGGTAATTATGATGTCAGATCACTCAACAGCAGTAGATATAAAAATAATCGAAGTACTGAGCGAAATTCCAGAAATGCAGCAAACTACGTGGATAGACGTAATTGGAGATCAAGAGATGGGACTTCCTACCAAAATCAAAATCATGATGAAAGACATGTACAACATAATGTAGAACCTAATCATGATAGCGCAGTACAGTGTACGTTATTAGAACCGTATGCAAGTTCGAATGTAACCTGATTACCGTTAATGAAATTAGGTTAAATTCATGTTAGTTATAGATTCTTGTAAATTTTCATTTTAAAGTTTATGTGTTAATATCAATAATGAAAACGATTCTTATAAATACTTGAAGTGCTTAAATAGAGTTTTAGGTAGACTGAAAAGCTAATTTTCAAATGATTTTTATTCTTTCTTGTTAATATGAGGAATTATAATTCGATTTATAATTAATTAAAAGCAAAGATTATTTATATTAGATTGATTTGTGTTGAAAATTTAATTGTCAAAGATTATGTTAATAATAAGATCCATTCTATAAAATCAATTATTCAACGACTACCTTGAATGAGATTCTTCTTTATTATAACATCTTAGTGCTACTATGTATACCTTTAAATGCAACATCTAACTTGTTTGTTATTTAATGCGCCCGTAAAGATTAATACTATTTGTAACCCACGTTTGTCCTTTACATTTTTTTTGAAATCGCACACTTCGACGACGAATTAAATAAGCGACGATATTTTAATAAGAAGATATATTAATAATATAATGGATAATAATGAAATAAATATAATTAATGTAATTAAAGATAAATATTGATGAAATGAAAGATTTGTTATGAATGCATTTATATATATGTATATGTGAAATGTAATGAATAGATATACAAGGTGCAATCAAAATATGATGGACATATGTAATGTATGAACATTAATATAAACAGACCAGTGGTTCTTGAAGATAAAAGCCAAGCATACTCATGACTTTTATATTCAGTCCCTTTGTCGAGCGACATTTTTATATAACAAAATACTTTGGCTTGAGTAATATTTACCTGTACCTTGGGCAGAAAGTACTAATACATATGCACTATACTTAGTAGAATGTTCATTTCATATTAACAAAAGAAGAATGTTTTTAATATATGTAAGTGATTATTATGGGATAGTTGTTGATATGGACATGTTTTATGGTTACCTAGTCAGTGAGTTTGTGTACTTAACAGTTTTAAGAAAAGGATATTAAAGTTATATCAAATAATAAACCAGTTTAGCACCGTTTAAAGACGTTGTCCTTATTATTAAAGATGTGAGATTAATGGTATTTAAACATCGAAGCTAATATTTTTAGGCCAAAGAATTACTACCACTTCGGATTTTTATTTCAGCAAACGAACCAGGTTTACGACTATCTTTTTGAT
The DNA here is from genome assembly GCF_964235325.1 of Thermobia domestica. Classification (NCBI taxonomy): domain Eukaryota; kingdom Metazoa; phylum Arthropoda; class Insecta; order Zygentoma; family Lepismatidae; genus Thermobia; species Thermobia domestica. The sequence goes on along the minus strand of NC_137454.1, from coordinate 239,123,317 downwards.
AAGTCGTTGTAAAGTCAGTGGAGAGCTTTTGTGAACGCGGCATTGAACCTCTGGGTTCCATAGGCCATAGAGTTATTTAGTTATGGAAAATTTTTATATTGCAACAATAATCGCAACTTTTTTTAGTATTCGCAATTCTCTTTATCTTATATATATATATATATCCCTGTCTTCGGTCGAAAACAAAAACATCAAAACAACCCTAGATATATCTTCACTAATTCCTATGGACACATTCAACAATAATCTTACTCCTAATGGACAATTTGATTCACAGACTCCAACACCCCTCACCATCTGTGAGCTAATATACATATATTTACAAACGAACGCCAAAGGTTAAAACAGCCCTTTCTCGAGGGAAATGTAGTGACACACTTAATTTTACGTACACTGATCCTGTCTCTGTTGAGGGAACAACTGTTTAAAGCTTTCTTCCATTGCCTTATCAATGTTTCGAAAGTGAAAATTTTTTAGTGTGTATAGTACTTTTAGTGCTTTCAGTGCTTTTGTTGATTTTTTTTTAGTGTCGCTCCCTACAACAAGAAGAAAAAATAACCCTTCGGCCTATTTTTTTAAACAAGCCATGGGGTGTAATATACCACGTGGCGTTGTATACAAACAATACTTTACACATGTGTTTACAAGCACCACCTCATGGTTCTACGTCAAGATACTACGCAGCACGTGGATTTACTACAACCAGCAGACGACGGATCTCTGGCTCCTACGAAACAGACGATAACATCGAAGCAGCAGCGCCACCGCCGCCAGAACACCTATATAATGTGACACAGCAGCCGGTTTTGCACCAGTTCACTGGTGTCCCTCCTACTACTTGCCACGGAACTTTAGGAGTAACCTAACCTCAAGCCTCTAGTCTGCCATGGACTCTTGACTATTCCTCTCGTCCTGGCTTAGCCTGCTACGAACTTTGTTGAGACTCTTATCTCAGTCACTTAGCCTGCTTCAGGCTCTGTGACTACTAACCTCCTCACTGCTTGCCACAGAGCATTGGAGATTCCTTCGCCACTCTACTTAGCCTGCTACGGGGCTCTGTGGAAATCTTGTCCTCGGCCTCGCGGCCAAGGACTACCTAATTTCTAACCTAATAACCTAGAAGAGAATAACTTTGTAGTATTTCTGTAAATACTTTTGTTTAGTGAATTTTATAATAAAATCCGGTAGTGGGGGTTGATTCCGGATACTCATTTTATTACCTTGCTCTACCTACAGCCTATATGGGACAGTTTTGCAATATATATATATATGATAAAACAATAGATATATTTGATAAAACTATGATCCAGATATTTAGGACAGCCACATATTGACCGCAGTGTAGGACAGGCAATCCAAGCCAGAAAAGATATGAAAAGGCCTATTTCATTCACCGTACATTGAAAAAGTCAGTATGGAATTGAGGAAGACGGTAGATGTCTCGCTTGTAAAGGCGCACGACGTACGGAACCGCGGAAAGAACATTGCTAGAAAAGCCATTCACTGACTGTGAAGGCTCGTGACTAAATACAGCGTGGCTCGCGCAGCTGATAATAAAGTGGCATCAAATCCTTTATGGAAGCCCAACATTACCTACAACTCAGTATCGTACAAACTCAACCTTTAGTTTGATGGAGTAATGATGGAAAATATGATGGTGTTTAAAGTGCCTAACAGCATATTCCTTATATATAAAAAAAGTGGATAAACAAACTGAAAACATTTTGTCAATTACTGCACAAAATTTTTGAAAACATTGTTAACTTTATTGAAAACATCCTTAACTTTATATTGCGTAGTAAAACATGGTTAAATGTGTGAATGAAGACTATTAAATGTGCGAATAGTATCTGACTATTATCCTCTTTCAGAAACCTGGATTTTCTAAAACTGAAGACGCTAGAATATCTTTGTGTAGAATGAATATTAATTGGTGTGTATATGTAAATAATTGTGTTTTGATATCAAAGTTACTCAATTTTTGATAAGTGCTATCCGTGATCAATCTATTTCTGCTCTCAAGCACTTTAATTTCAAATATTTAAACATATTTCGAACAGTAGAGGACAGAAAGTGGATAGCTGATCAATAGTCTTCTAGTTTTTTTTTTAACATTGCATAATTACGTTAAGATTAGTAGGCTAGAATCTACCAATATACGACATGTAACCAAGTATTCTCTACAAGGTCTATTTCATAATCATTGCTCAAAATTACAAAGCTGTGGAATGTATAATTCAATACAAGTGAGAGTTACAATAGTTACAAGAAAAATATATGTATCTTTAATTTAACCTTCCACGACTATGTTTCGTAGACTAAAGGTTGGAGGTGATTAATAGCACTGAAAGTTTTTGAAATAATTGCTAGAGTAAGAAAATAGAAGGAAATGGGAAAATCCAGAAAAAAACAGGACACAATGCTGTCCATCACAAATTCATGGCCTGCGATCGAACCAGAAGCACCTTGCACCGGAGGTGAGAATCCTACCTCTAGGTTGTGTCTCATACACCAACTACAGCTGAGCTCCTTCGTGGCTAAGCGATTAGTGTACGCGCCTTTGGCGTGGGAGACCCGGGTTCGATTCCCGGCTGAAGCTCATGTGGTTCGGATTCCACGTTAAATTGTAGGTCCATGTCTCATATAACCTAGCTGCTGAAAGGGACGCTAAACTTAACAATCAAATCAAACCAACTACAGCTTAAGTCTTGTGAAGGTCTTTTACCTCATTTGCAAATAACGAGTAGTAGTGACATCATGCACCTTGGATGGTTTGACGATTTATCATTAAAAGTTCGTACTCTCTTTTGCTAACTTTAGTGTAAAGCTATGGACCTTCGACCCAGAAACTGCTAATAACTGTTAACTTTGTAGAAGATTTACTGATCATTTTAAGAATACCACAGAATTATGTCAATCCCGTAATTAGATAATAATGTGATGTTCTTATACAAACATTTAATTACAAAAATTTAATTTTTCTTGTCAGCACCGAAGATATATGAGACGAGATCCAGTGCTTCAAGTTGAATCCGAATTACTATATGGATTTGTAACTGAGGCAAGCATTCCCACTGAGGATCGAATCCGAGATCATGTGCACAGAAAGCTAGCACGTTGACCACTTGAGGTTGAAAGGTCACCGGCTTAATAGCGGAAGTTGATGTGATTCGGATCTCATGTTAAGCTGTGGAAATATATGCTTAGTTAAGGTCTATTACCTGCTGATAAAACAGATTAAAACACAAAATACAAACTTTATTTAACTAAACTATAGAAAAGACCATTTTACGTAGGAAAGAATATGAGCCATTGAGTTAAAGCATTTGTTTCTCCGCTAAAACACATGAATAAGAATCAGTGTGGCTACCCGTCCCCCATAATCAGACATGGTAATATTCACATAGTTTTTAAACATTAACCTAATATAACATTTGAATGAAATAAAGTACTGTTACTTCTACCAAATTAAATTATTGACTAACATTCGAGTAGACTATAACAATATTACAATTAGTTTTTAAAAGAAATACGTGTGTTTACCATGTCTGATTATGTATTATCTACTCGATGGTAGGGGTTTCACGCTTGCCAAAGGCGCTCATTGTAGCGGGCTTTTTGGGAAGCGTTCATGCAAACTGGTGGTTCCAGAAATTTCATCGGGGGACAATCAATACACGAAGAATGAAAGTACGAAGGTCACTACGAAAGTTTTGAGATATGCATTGTTGTGGCACAGTATTGCAACAATTGCGTTCGGTAGTGGTATCCAGAGCGAAGAAGCGAAGCAAGTTTCAACTCGCCTCGCTTATCGGCGTGGCCGTATCGCCTTCACTTGTTTGTTGATGTGAGCAGTCTTCGGCTGTGTAGAATGGAGCTCCTAAGAGAACATTTTCGGACAATGATCCTTTACGATTTCAAAAGTGGTTTGAACAAGACACAAAGCCTTGACCGTTTGCAAGGGACATTTGGGGACCTTGCTCCTTCCCGTGCTACAATTTTTCGGTGGTTTGGTGAATTCAGAACAGACCGGACATCGCATAAAGATGAAGAGAAAGCTGGACGTCCGGCAACAGCTGTGTCAGATGAAAACATTGTCGCTGTGGAACAAATGATTCGAGAAAATCCTCGAACAACTTTCAAGGACATTGAATCTACAGCTAGCTTTGGATCGCCAGCAGTAAAAAAAATTCATCATGATGATCTTCGGCACAGGAAGGTTTCATCTCGTTGGGTGCCTCACACTTTGACTGAACAGCACAAGCGCATGCGTGTGGAATGATGTGAAGAAATACTTGCAAGATTTGATGGAGGCAATTCTCGACGGGTCTCCTACGTTGTTACTGGTGATGAGACTTGGATCTATCAATTTAACCCTGAAAATAAACGCCAGTCTACAATTTGGATCTTTGCAGACGAAAATCCACCCACGAAAGTGAAGCGACCGCAAAGTGTGGGGAAGAAGATGGTCACAACTTTCTTCTCCAAATCTGTTCCACTTGAAGAACAAAGGACTGTTACTGCTCAGTGGTACACCACTGTTTGACTAACAAAAGTGTTCCAGAAGCTTCGGTAACGGCGTCCCAAGAACTGGATTGCGTGGGATCCTGCTTCATCGTGATAACGTGTCCGCACACACGGCCAACATCATAATTAAGTTTTTAGAATCTACGGAGGTCAAACTTATGACTCATTCGCCGTATAGCTCTGACCTGGTCCCGTGTGATTTTTTCTGTTCCCCAGGATCAAAGATCGCATGCGTGGGAAGAGATTTTGCAGCCCTGAAGAAGCTGTAGTGGCTTACGAGAATGAACTTTCAACATTTGAAGAAGAAGACTGGCAACACTGCTTCCCAAAGTGGTTTTCGAGGATGCAAACGTGTGTACAGTGTAATGGTGAATACTTTGAGAAAATGTAAGTGTTAAATTGATTTAAGTATTAAGTTATTTCACATCTCAAAACTTTTGTAGTGACCTTCGTAGCACTGCAAACATATTAACGACCAAAGTCAAGCATTAACGGAGTAAATATGGTAACTTTCGCGGTTAATTTTCCACCAGACCACACCCTAAAATCATTGCAATTTTGCATTTTCAAAGAATAATAACACTAGTTCACACCTATACACATAAAAATGCATCTACTGTAATCATACTACTAGACTAAAGTCATAATAAGGTAAACTTAACACATTAATTTTCTATTACTATAGTTAGAATTATGACTTTAGATACATAATATTTAATTAAGATTCTAAATTCCTCACTTCTGAAAAGGAAATTATCGTTGAACAGAACAGAGGTTTCCACTTTTCTGTTACCGGCTTGTAGTAATATAGAAAAACTTTTGCAATCTGTTAGCTCTCTCTCTTTTGTCTACTATTAAAATAATCCTAAACATTCATACGAAATGTGTGTTTATTTTAAAACTGTTATCATACTGTTTGAATAAGTCTTATCTCATTCCATTTGTCATTTCATGTATATTATGTAGTGTGGAAGGAATGACCACTTCAACATTTCAACTTTCACTTTCTTTCCTACATATTGAACTAATGAAAAAGTTTCTACATCTTGTGTATACATCGTTCATTGAGGAAGAAAAATATGACACGTTAATGGGCACCACCTAGAGATGTATTTGCTCCCAATTAGATACAGTGTCGGAGAGTTGGGCAGAGTTTTTGTTTCACCGGGTGTCTCCATAGAGGTGCCAATCCTACCGTATTGCGGGGACTCTCCCCGACGAAGTTTTATTGGACCCCCCAGAATTTGGATGTACTATATTTGTTTGAATCTTTGGTTGGTTATACAAGAATTAAACAGATATATCTGAAGCTCCATACCGCAATTTATACAGAAACCGGCGCCGCTGGTGGTCTCCACGTTCGATCAGAGAAATGGGTGACAAAAACAAAAGAATTCGAGCTTTTAAAAATAATATGAGCGCAAAAATAAACGAAAAATAACCTAATGTGCATGAACCATTAATTAAGCCGTTGTGGGAACTGAGATGTTCATTAACATGAAGTATATAAATAGGAACGATAACATTTAAAAATCAACTTTAATCTAAGGAAGAAAATCTCGTCAACTAAAATGAAGCCCAAAACAAACAATTAACGAGAAAGAAAAGGTACGCATTTATTAATATCATTATTTCTTCTGCAAACGTCAAACATCGTCTGTCTTTATTGAGCGCTTCTCTCGCTCTGCTCCAGTAGTGACGTAGTGTCACTAGCCAATCAGCGTCATGTTTCCGATATGACCTAACCTTACTACTCTATTAACTTTGGTGCTGTTTATGGACAAGATACATTATCAAGAGAAGCAACAGCCAAAAGATGGTTCAGTCTAGTACAGGCCCGCAACCAGAGGGGGGCTAGAGGTGGCCTGGCCCCCTGAACTTTTCGTGGCCCCTCCAGACATCAACACAAAATGCTATTATTAATACAAAAACACAATTTAGATATTTGTAAGGGAATTATTAATGACTTGGCCCCGTCTAACATATTCATGCCCCCCCCCCCCAAAGTCTGTGGCTGGTTTAGGAGCCTGGTCTAGTCGCTTTCGTTTCGGAAATTTCGATGTTCAAGATGATCCTCGCAGTACAGGACCAACCTCAAAGAAAGTGGGCGATATTCTGACAAAAGTCGAGCAAGATTGGTAAGCAAACAGTCACGATGTCGCCAAGGACTTATATATCCATCACCAAACAGTATTAAACCAGTTCGAGAAAGCTAGCTTAGAGAAAATGTTCGATGTTTGGGGGTCTCGCGATCTGACGCAAAAACATTCACCCGTTCGAATTTGTATCTACGAATCTCAACTACAAGCTAGTGAACTCGAAACATTTCTGAAGTGGTTGATCACGAGGTTGTTGAAAAATAGTACCTACGACAACCATTTGTGAAAATGACGAAGCCCATGCTGAATGCTGATGCTCAAGAAAGTTATGCTGTGCGTTTGGTGAGATTGGAAGGGCATCGTTAAAATGAGCTGCATATATAGCCTATTTAACGACGCTTCAGAAATTAAGATAACTTGGCTGGGAGGTTTTAATGAATATAGCTCGGCCCACCTTCAAACTATCATTAGTTTCAGTGCTTGTATAAATCCCTGAATGGCGTTGCATTAACTTCACTGTAAATTCTACGGCGAAGGAATGATTGTGCTTTCGGAGAAATCCCAGAATGTCATTGGACAAAATTATGCATACGTTGTTTTATAATGCTATTCTGAAACCACAATAAATGTATTCTCAGTGTTGGCTTCCAAAGACTCAATACTTTTTAGGCAACATGATACTATTTTGTGGTATTACCTGAAATTCGAATTTATTCTTGGCATGGTTTGAAAACTTCAAGTTTTAAAACAATACTGCACAAGAGTTTCTATTTCAGACTCTTCTGAGTCATTAGCTACCATTTCTGAAATAAAGAAAAGGCTTCTCTGAAGCACAGAGGTTATTTAGGGATTTTTGCTGCTGGGCCAGCAGTTGTAAAAGCGTTTCACCTGCAAATGCCTGCGGTGAGTCAGTGGTGAGTCTTCACCTCTAGTGTATGAGGTCCTTGATTCAATCCCAGCTCGCTCCAAGTAAACCTTGTGGCATACAAACACCGTGTGTGTGAGTTTTCGAGGGGTTCTCCCGTTTCATCCGACTTTTCTTATTCCACCATTTTATTAGTTCCTCTTCACCACCCTCTGCACTAGTCTAACCGGCATAACTTTGGGACATAAAACTTCAAGATTTCATTTAATGTTTTCCTTTGAGAATCGAGGTACTGACATCTGACTCCAAAAATTGTCTATAATAATATTCGAGTTTGTCATATAACAAAGAACGGATATATACTGAAATAACGAATAAAAGCGTTACGTAATTTTGTTAAAGTGGCATCGTTGGTAGATACACTATTCGTCATTACAAATGCAACATCTAAAGAAGAGATAGCAGATACAGTCTTCTGAGTCCACCTTTGATGGGGGGAAGAGGTTTGGCCCACTCCAAAATGGGTAGCTTGCACGAAACATTCGGTCCAGTAGTGGACGTAGTACCAAATCTATAACCTGACATTTTAGCTTCTCTGGCTTTCAGGGTCCCTAGCTACAGGTTGGACTTAACAGCGTTGTGGTCATATCATGATATTCGTTATCTTGTAGCGTCGGAACGCCTCCTGGCACTAAAAGAGGTCAACACTAGAAATGGAGACAGATTCTCACTTACTAGCTGTAACACGGAAACTACTCTGTTCCTTTAGTCCGTGGCATGATGCAGCCGTTAGGGTCCTGAACGTTGTTGTTTGTTGCCTTCTTAGAGCCGTCTACTCTATAGACTCATCTTTTGCAATTTCAGGTTCCCAACTGTTTCGGTTTGGTCGGGATTAACAAGGAGTTGCACATCAGGTCACGAAGTAATTCCTTTGTTCACCGGAACGGCTAAAATCCAGGAATGCAGTCTTCGTTTCTTGGATAATGAATACACGGTACGTTGATTACAAATAATAATAATAGTAATAATAATAATAATATATAGTTACAGTTGCATGTGGCGTGCTTTTTGAGTGGAATATGCCTAACTGAAAGTTTTTTTTCCTTTTTGTGATAATAATAATACCTTCTGCGAAATTTAATTTTCGTAAAAAGCATGTGTTTTATGCAGTTGTATGCTACAAAAGTGGAAATCACAAACTGGAGTTATAAAAATATAAAGAAATATCTTGGATTCCATGTTTAATCAGTAGGTCCACGTCTCACATAGGCTCACTGCTGAACGGGTCGTTAAACTCAAAACTAATAATGCAATGTTTAGAAATCTAGCTTCAACTTTTTTTTTTATTTATTTTTTTATTTTATTTACAAATGTGTCTGGTAGGGGTCTGGTTCCTCGCTTCTTAATCATCGCGATATAAATGGGTATGCATGAGCCTATTGTCATGTCCCGGAATGGGCCAACCCGTACTTGGGAATCCTACTGCACTTGCATCCCCACTAAATGGGCACCAATGTCGCGAAAGAATATGCCACAATACTTCCTCGATCAAAGGCAGAAATATACTTGAATTGCTTCTGTATTTGACTGTGATACCTTATTAGATCGTCTGATTGTGTTGAGGGGACGTGGACGGTTCACGCAGTGCGCCACGGTTCCGTCCTGATATTCATTGTATTGATCTATGCTCTACACATTCTACAAATGTAGGGTCAATTCGATGTTTTCTTAATTTTTAAATTTTAATGTCCAACACTATATGTATTGTATACATTATAATAAACTAGGAATCTTTGAATCTAAGTTCAATCGCAACAAAGATACTAGATGTCAGCTGAAATTTGCGAACATATCGATGACAATTCTTATTACAAGTTACATCTAAATTAAAGTAATTTGAGCTAAATATACTTCTTCTAACACATTGGTTTTAGGTTAAAGCTATACAAATTTATATGATAATTTATATCATCACAGAATCCATATATTGACATAAAACACATGTAAATGTTGAATCCTAATACATTAAGCGTGGAATATTCGCTTAACTTTGTTCTACTTACTTGTCCCGTGCTTCGGTTCATTTCTTTTTGAAAGGCAGATAGGGTGATTTATGCCCTGCCTACATAATGGGACATAAAAGAAACTTCTGTAATTTATGCGTTGAGTATAAGTGAACGTGATGAAACTACATACATTAGTTTACTTTAGAGTTGGCAGGTAAAGGAGACACTCGAATAACTTCTCTCGCCTATCCCTTTCTTCCATACTCGGTCGCCTTCTACCAATTCTATTATGGAACTTCTTTTGCAACTCAATTAGTTAAACAAAAACGTGACTTTAGGGATGAGCATAGTGTAGCTGTAGAGACCTGCACGGGTCGGGCCCAGCCCATGGCCGGGCTTTGGCGGGCCGACTCTGTTATTTCTTTGGGCTGGGCCGGGCTTGGGTGGGCCAACACTGTTATTTGTTTGGGCTGGGCCTGGCTTGGGCTGGCCGACACTGATTTCTCTTCAGGTCAGGCTGGGCTGGGGCCGATCAATTGCAATTTTTTAATAATTATTGACTTTCGTTAAACGATAATTGGAATAAAGCCAAACGTTGAAGAAGTGTGTCCGTGAAAAATGTTACAAAGAATGCAATAGCTGTTTACAGTTTGTGTTGCTTAGCGGCTCCACTTTCATTATAGAGGATTGCAGGCATTATGCGGTAAATTGAGCTCTGACCTTGACCTTCACTAAACTCAAAATATAACAAGAAGGGGTGGGAATGTTTTGCCTGTCGCTAACCAATATTGCCATCTTCACTTTATGCTAAAAATAAATTCAGTTAGATTTTTGTTACAGGGAGTGGAGTTTTTGTTCTCTCGATGACAGGCAAAGTTCTAGGAGGCAATGGTACCATTCGGGAGGCAAGCGTCAGGTTGTGAACCAGAGTTTAGAAAATGTTTCTGAGGTTAGGTGAAATTTAGTACTAAATTTTGAGTAAGACTGGGGCTCGAGCTATTTTTTTTTAAAAAAATATCGGGCCGGGGTCCGGCCAAAAACTTTTAAAATTTATCGATCCCGGGCCGGGCTTGGGCCAAGAATTTTAAAAAACTTATCGGGCCGGGCGGGGCCAAAAATCTCCAAAACTTTTCGGGCCTGGGCTGGGCCGGGCCTAGGTACGTTCGGGCTGGATTGGGCTCGGGCCGAAAAATTCGTCCCGTGCAGGTCTCTAGCATAGCGGGAGATCAATCCATGATATTAGTAGTCCAATTTCAAAGAAACAGACCAGAGTTTGAGGAATACTCACAATACGCCAATATCTTCTAAGTTCTTTGTAAGTTGACATTTCCATTAGGTAAGCATAAGCACCACCTCCAATAAAGCATTTTGGTGAATACTATATTTTTTAAAAAGGAAAACATGGAATTTGAAGTCAATAATCTTATTTTAGAGAAACGACTATATTCTAATTAAAATAATATATATATATATATATATATATATATATATATATATATATATATATATATATATATATATATATATATATATATATATATATATATATATATATATATATATATATTAGTTTAACGTTCTATGATTATGCAGTGAGGCTATGGAAAACGATGAAGGTAAAGTGGATGGTAATGTTTTTATGAAGGAAGTAGGAGAAAACGGGAGAATCCCAAGAAAACCTATGCACTCGGTGTTTGTATTATGTAGTTACAAGAATACAAATTCAACAATACTAATGTAATAATAGACAAACTTAACGGACGAAATTATGAAGTGTCATATTTACTGTTTATTCGAAATATATTTTCATGGAGCTTCCTGTTCTCCCCTCCCTGAGCTAAGATAAAATTTATTGTCATTACAAATTACTCTTGTGCAGGATACTTCAGCCTGCACACTGCAGTCTTCTCACATAGAAAATTTTATGAAGTCTGGTCATAATGTTGAATTTGACAGTGGACCCATAGTATGTCGTAAGATGAGAGTTGTATATCCTTCATATAGAAATACATGTAGATTACATGAAATTCAAATTAATAACGATTGAGACACGGATAAGATGGCTTATTAGTAAAATGGTAATAAATGACTTCCACAACTTAAAAGAAATTAGCGAGAATATGTTTTTGAGAAGACAAACACTTGGAATTCTTAAATCGTTAGATGAGGTAAGCAATGGTGACGTCACCCTTCTCGGGATATTGGAATGACACTTGAATGGTATGAACTTAAAGCTCCAGTTATTCTTGAAGTGACATCCACTGAAAGTGATGCAGTCATCAGTACGCTTCAGAACCCTTACCTCCCAGTTTCCCAATACACAATTAACAAAAATGAAATGAAATGAAACCTTTTAGTTTAACGTCCCACGATTGTGCGCTTTAGACTAAGTGAATAATGATGGAAGAATTGGTGGAATGAGAATGTGAAAAGAAACGGGGGTACCCCGAGAAAATCCACGGACGCCATGCTGTTCACCACAATCATACTTGGCCGGAGATCGAACAGGGACCCCACCCACCAGACGTAAGCAATCTACCACTGAGCCACCGTGCCCCCCTACTCAATTAACAGCCAATAGCTGAACCTCGGAGTGCAATGACAGTAAAACGGTAAACACAATTCTCTTCGAGAGGTATTAAATTCTGGCTGTCCCACGGTAAAGTCCTCACCGACTACGTCACAGTAATTGTTCAGAATTCACTAAATGATTACAGTCCTCGAAAATTAAATAAATTCTTCCTTTCTCTATAGGCAGGTAATAAATCATTACTTCATGCCTTCCAACATGAAAGGTTGAGAGCCAAATCAGATATTTCCTCTCTTTTATGAGAAGGGAAAAGTCCAATAAATGGAAATTCTAGTATTTAATGGTCTTTAATATATTAACAAAAAATAATAACTCCAATATAACACTTCTAGAAATGATAAACATGTCAGAACGCACTAACAAAATTAAATTACCGTAGTTGCCGTCGAAAGTTGAGATGGTCATCTCCCTTTCGGCTTACTCAACCCTTCATATAACATAGCACATTTTTGTGCTAATATTTTGATAAAAAACTAGACTAAAGGCAGATAGGGATTTTTTATACCTATTAAAAAGTAAACCTAAATTATTTCTATGTATTACTAGGGTATATCTTAAAATTAAATTTCCTGACACGAAACCACGAAGGGTTCAAGCTGACCAATCGCCGATTTCAAGTTGTGAACACTGCACTGGCAATGCCATCTGCTTTTTTACCTGTGGTCTTCCATCCAAACAGGAGAAACATGCCATAATATTGGACGTTCTTATCTCAGTATATCAGGTTAATCAGCGGCTTGAGGGTTGGTATAAGTACATCTTCAACCTACAAATAAATACACACGAAATATTAATAGCCTGTATCCGAGAAGGCTCCGAGGTAAATGTCTAGTTGTAAAAATTTCGGTTTTTTTTTTTTTTTTTTTTTTTTTTTTTTTTTTTTTTTTTTTACAGAAAACGAAATCTTTAATTACCGTAACGAATTTTGAAAAATGTTTAATTATTTGAAGGTTTTGCTCAACTTTTAGTTGACTAAGAATTTTCTTTCAAAATCATTTGAACCTGTAATTGTTCACTGAAGTATTTGAATAATTTAATCCTTTACCAAAGCTTTAAATTTATTACGCGTTTCTAAATTGCCATTTAAAACTTAACGCTAAATTAATAAACCTAAAATCTTTTCTAATGTTGAGCCTTATCATATGGATGGGTTGGCTGCCAAGTGGTGTAAGTCACAAAAATTGAAAAATGGACTAACACCACATATCATATCTAGGCAGGCAACTACACTTATCCGCCAGTGTGAGTCCTAGTTCATTTTTCCGCTCACAAATGGCGCTCGTTGTTTGTCGGTCAAACGAAGCAGCTGACAAGGGAACCTTCCGAAAATGATAGTTGCAGTGAAAGATGTGACCTATGCCAATTGAAACAGCTGTAACAGAGATGAGCATTCCCAAAAAATTAGCTGCCCATAGCAAGAGGTTCAAGAAATATAAGGGGTGGAAGTACGGGAAACAGCAAGGTTGGACAAGGGGGAAAGTGCAAATTCCGCAAAAAAAAAAAGGGGGGCACGGCAAAATACAATGCTGATAAGTGATGTATAGAAAGAGACTTGCCACAATAGGGAACAAACGAAGGACACCAGTGGGGTTAACAGTGTTGCCAACTGCAATGAAAAGTACATATTTTGCAAAGAGCACTATATGAAGTGAGTGCAATATTCAGTGTCAACCTGTCATGTAGAACATAAGATATGACGTGTGTAATCAGTGGTACAATTTAACAAAACAAAATAGAAAGAACAGAAGTACGAAAAATACGGAAAAGACGGAGTTGGCCATAATGCGCCACATTTGATCACGAGCTGTGCATATTAGAATGAACAAAACAAGAAAGCACCAAGCAGGAAACCGACGTACCTAGAGTAAAAAAGAAAATCGAGTTACAAAATTGGCAACACTAACCATGGAAATCCAGACAAGTCTAATATAGTTAGGCCACTGGCTTCACAAAAAGAAAATTCCGGCAACAGGCATTAGCCTTCGCATCATTTGTGCATGCTCGTCAACATTGTACATGCAATTGTTCGATGAGACAATGGTCCAAACAGAAGATACATTTGCAGTGAGCACAGCGGAATACTGCCAATCCGTCACACATGGTAAAATGATCGCTATGAATGTCTCGAAACAGTATTCTAGAGGTGTCGGAACCTTTGGTGGTCTTTCTATCACATATTCACACCTGTAGAAAGCAAACATAATCAAAGGCTTGAATAAACATGCCGTAAACTGGTAATGGGTTAAGGCTTGAAGTTTCAGAAAATTCTCGCGGGACCAAATGTTAAAGTGAGTATCCGATAGTGCAAGCTCTGTAACGTAGTGCACAAAGTTCTTGTATGGTCTAAAAAAATAAACATCAAGTGGTTGTATCAGACCCGTGCAACCAGGAGGGATCAGCTCAACTTTGAAATTCACTCCGGATGGTACATGCTCGTAGATAGCAAATGTTTCCTATAGGTGTTGTTGCACATTCCATGATCTATCGAAAGAGGTACCACTCGGTCCCTGTTGCCATTTGAAAGTTTGAAGTTGGCTCCTGTGGCCCTATGATGGGCATCCTGGGGGCACTTGCTTCTCACAGACTTTTATCGCCCCCTGACATTGGCACATTTCTGCACAACTTGATTCGTCACATTTTTGTTCGTTTCGCAAATCTTTCAGGTCACAAAGTTTGATGGGACACCCTGTATATTTTTCGTACTTCTGTTCTTTCTAATTTCTCTTGTTAGATTGTACCACTGATTATAGACGTCATATCTTATGTTCTACATGACAGGTTGACACTGAATATTGCACTCACTTCATATAATGTTCTTTGCAGAACATGTACTTTTCATTGCAGTTGGCAATACTGTTAACCCCACTGGTGTCCTTCATTTGTTCCCTATTGTGGCAAGTCTCTTTCTATACATCACTTATCAGCATTGTATTTTGCCGTGCCCCCATTTTTTTGCGGAATTTGCACTCCCCCTTGTCCAACCTTGCTGTTTCCCGTACTTCCACCCCTTATATTTCTTGAACCTCTTGCTATGGGCAGCTAATTTTTTGGGAATGCTCATCTCTGTTACAGCTCTTTTAATTGGCATAGGCCACATCTTTCACTGCAACTATCATTTTCGGAAGGTTCCCTTGTGAGTAGCTTGGCGTTCAAGTGGTGTAAGTCCCAATTTTTCAGCCTAACGCTAGTCCGCGCTGCTGCAGCCTATTTTTTGATATTTCTGTCAGGCACGTAGCCAGGATTTCGTAATAGGGGGGGGTCCGTGACGAAATATTGCGGTTATCACGCCAGGGGCTCGATCATTCTGAACTATTTTACTGTAAACATATATTAGTTCGTTTAGCTAGGATTTCGTAATGCTGGAGGGGGGGATAACATTAAATACTCTGTTTACACACTAGGGGCTCGATTAATCTAAACTATTTTAGTGGCAACACGTAGGCCCTATATTGGTTTATTAGGATAACAAAATGAGGATATGCTAGTAAGTATTTCAATAACGAACTATCTCTTGAGTAAAAGAATATAAAAAAAGTATTGAAAAAGATATAATATTCCGAGTTTCTTAAGTTCTTCTTACAGTCTATCTGATCGAACCGGTTTCTCGATCATCATTTGTTGTCCATAGGATTAGCATGGAGCTAGATGGAATTTGGAATGCTCCGTTACAATAATATCCATTTTCAACTTGATCCCCCCCGCACACACAGTTTTCTCTACACAAAGCTCCTCATAAGAAATGGTAACCATACGCTTGCTGTATCTTTATCTTTTTAACACTGATTCTTCTTTTTCTCGTTTCTTATTGTTTCATCCTTCCTTAATTTTTTACATTTCTGGTTCCCACCCCTTGGCTATGTGCCTGTTTCTGTTTCGAGTGTGGTGTTGTATGAAATGCAATATGTCGATTTTCTGAATGTGAAGAACCTCCAAGACTTTGTCATAAAACGTAAAAAGAATCGGGCTGGCAATGAAATCAACTGGCTGAAAATACGCCAAATCAAGTACGATAAAACGTATGGACTATCAATCCTGTACAAAGAACTACTGAACGACATGGTTGAATTCCAGGAGCTTGACTTGCGGAAAGGAAGCACAGCTGGGCATCCATCACTACAACTGATTCAGCATGAACTTGAAGCACCATACCCTGATGGAAGATCCATCACAGCAGCCAAGAAATAGGTTATGTTGGACCTACTGAATTTTATACCCCCTTGTCACCATCCTTTTTTTCTGAACTTAAAGACTGACCGCATCAATGAAGAATTGACGAAACCATGTAAGAAAGTAGAGAATTTGTATTATTTACTAATGTAAACTAATTCGTATTATTTACTCACACAGTTTCTATTCTTGTACTTCTTAACATTAAACAGCATTGCCAGTGTAAGGGTAATGCTTCAATTTGTTATTTAATCCCACTTCATTTTCACAGTAGTTTTTTTTCCCAATAAAGTACCTTCATTCGCAATCTAATGATCTTGCAACTTCTAACCTAACCTAGCCTAACCTTGCAACTTCTAATTTTGACGAACATGCAACTTCTGCAAAATAGATTTTTGCAATGTACTTACGATATTATAGATCAAAGTTACTATTGAACAGTACCTTCCTGAAGAAATACACATTTCTGAATTTACAGAGTGTTGCGAACTTTCAATTTGCTCTCCTGTAAACCAGGCATTTTGGACTTTTGGCAGCCAACCCACCCATATAACTGTTACTAATAAATGAATTGTAAATATGTGAACTTATTTGAAAAGTGTGCATTCATTTCTCACTCACTATGATGTTATTACATGTTGATGCAATTCTCATTTTCGTAAACATGACGCTTGAAACTCCGCTGTAATTTCACAACATCCTTTAGTATCGTGCTCTTCCGTACCATATTTGCTGTCTGTGCACGTATTTGAACCCAACTCATTTCGGACTACAACGCCTGGATCATAAACTACCGTTAAGTATGTAAATAAGCACTCCCAGGGCTAAACTATTTCATAAATACACCGAATGAATGTGAACGGCGTAGGTACCGTAGTGATATATGCGCGTCCGTGAGTGCATCTAGATCTTGTGCACTAAAGGAAAGCGAGATTTCCACTAGAAGAACGACGAGGGCCTGAACGATATACGAATCTAATGCTATCCATTATAGTCGTGTCGCTGTATAAACCTTCCTACAATCACGTAGCACTACCATCTAAAGTTGAATCGCTTCTGCCTTGGCTACTGATGACTTCATATCCTTCTTAGCTGTTGCCGCATTTAGTGAACAAAGCCATACGAACAATGTTTTCCTAACTGTTCAACTGCAAGCTACTATATTTTCTTTGAAAAGTATTAAGTTTTATAGAAAGATTAAAGGTAGCACGAGTAGCTGAGCCTAAACAATAATAACAATACAATTACACTAACAATGACAAACATTTCGATACACTCACGCAATACACCAATAAGCAAAAGTCGTACAGCCGACTGATTGGGGAAGTTCAGAAAAGTGCACTAAATAGCTCCACAATATTAGCTCGACATGCTTCCAAACTAGCGAGGATAAACAAGTGGGTCAAGGTCAAGGTCATATTTACAAGATTTGCTGTGGTGTTCCTGCCTTCTTTTCTTTTAAAAAATACATAGAATGTGTAAATTTCAATATGCAGAGTATCGCAACTGTCGCGGCCCTGGAAGATGATTCAGCCCGGGTGGATGAAATCCTACAACAAATGAAGAAGGAACGCGAACGTTGGATTCAAATTGGTGGTGGCTGGTTGGTTGACCCGTGACACTTTTAATGTTGTTATGGTAGATTGAAGCTCCTGTTGACGGTGAAAATATCACCCATCGGAAAGCTGGCCGCAGAAGGCACTGCTTGAAGTGAATTTGTATTCTAGTTGAGATAAATCAATCTGTCCCGTCGTTAGAAAATATCGGCTAGTATTTTATTACAGAGCGCAAGTTTGGCCATGCAGTCTTGTTCCTGTTAGTTCCTCCTTCGTATATTAGCTATGATGGAAGACAATTTAAGATTTTGGAAACTCGAACTCTGATTCGGCGTCACTGTCCTCACCATTTTGTATCATTATCAAAACTACTCTGACCAACAACAATATTTCTACCCTCTCGTAAACGTAACTGAATGTAAAGAATAGGTGCAGGTTGTCATTTGCCAATTATCAAATTGTTATTAATTTATTTTAGCAGGAATGACTGTTAAATAGCTCGATGTATGTATTTAATAATTATTTAATGCATATCTAGAATTTATCTGCACATTTAAAAACCGCAAAGAAAAGTGTCCTTTCTAAAATTCTCGTATAACCTATTATCACAAGAGCATTAAGTTTTATATAGTATTAAGTTTTATATTATCGCATATCACGATAAGTTACCGTATAGTTGACAAGACTGAATTGTTTTCATTAAAACGGAGGACAGGAATATGTATAAGCTCTCAACTTGATATAGTGTACTTTGATATATCTAAGGCCTTTGATACCCTAAACACCAAGTTACTTTTTTACAAACTCTCTAATAGATACAGCATTCATGGTAAGATCCTCTCGCTTATAGATCGTTATCTCTCACTGCGAAAACAGCGCGTTACTCTTCCTGGATCCCTGTCTCAATATATAGTCCTGTCTTATCCGGAGTGCCTCAGGGGAGTGTGTTGGATCCACTCTTGTTTTAACTGTACATGGATGACTTGCCTAGCATTTTTCATCCTCTTCAACAAATATGTTGCTCTTTGCTGATTACTGTAAACTCTTTAGAGTAATTAATTCTGTAGGCGATGCATCTTCACTACAAGCTGACATAGATATGTTAAGTAGCTGGCGCTTTACCCGGAATCTGTCTTTAAATCCCAAAGAATGTTCTACCTTTTCTATCTCATTAAAAATGAATGTACTTCGCCAGATATATAATGTCAACAACGTACTCATCAAACTGTATCGTCTCAAGAGATCTAGGTGTTTAATGAGAAACTCTCCTTTGCGAATCACGCAGCATAACCGTAGGACGTAAAATTCAAAGATTTTTGTTAAAACATTCAAAGTTTTTATACATTCAATCACATCCAATTAACAAAGTATGAAATAAAAATAGTATTAAATTTAGATTTACCAAAATATTGCTTATCAGACAATTCACGTAGAATTATGCTATATATTTTTGTTTAAAATAGTTGATATAAGGTAATCTATTTAAAGAATGAGTCAATCTTCTAAGAATTTCACATTTTCCGGTGAAGAGGAACTAAAATTGTATACCTTCTTACAATGTGATTGAACGCTTTCAAGCCAAAGCTATGTAGAGAGTACTCACTTCATTTTCTATATCTTCTGTCCATAGTAATAATAATAATAATAATAATAATAATAATAATAATAATAATAATAATAATAATAATAATAATAATAATAATATAATAGAATCTGTGGTGTATGAAACAAAGAATTTCGGGGAACCCAATCTTGAGCAAAATACTGTGGAGAAATAAATATATACATTGAATTGTCCCTCGAATAGTTGTTAAGAATATACCAGTAATATCTGAAAGAAGTATGGCTACCCAGATGTTTTGAACGTGACTAAACACTACAGAGCCTTAGCGATCAAGTTATATGTAGGCTGTTAGGTATTAATATTATTGAATAGCTTAAAAAATCTCAAACAAAAGAACTCTTTATATAAGCTAAATTCATAGATTAGAAAAGGATAATACCTGATTATTCAGTTTCCGACAGCTTAAAATATCTGTTAATAAACCGTGTGTGTTGTTCAAAAATTCTAATATGGACTAACATTTACAGTCGTCTCGCAACAAAATTATTTTAAATCTCAAACAATATACTCGAAAAATAATGGAATATTGTTCCGATTGTTAAAGTTGCTTTTTTCAATATTTATTTGACAGATTGTATTTTGTAGATGATTCAAATTTTTAATCTTGAATCCAAGATTAACTTTTTTTTTTTTTTTTTTTTTTTAAGAAAGATCTGAGTTGCATTGGGAAGACGAGAAGGAAAGTAAGATCAAATGTAGAAAGCTGTATATTACATTATACTTTTTATTTCCTTTTGGTCTTTGCAATGTGTGTATGATACGTTGATTAAATAATGTCAAAACCAATTCACTTCATTAATTTTAAACATATTAATTAAGTTTCCACAATTTTGCTTGTACAGGAAGAGTGAGAGCATCTTGTGATGTTTTCTTATTTCGATTACGTGCAGAGCAGACTTGATGAGATTGATATTTGGTATATAGACTATTTAAGAATATAGAAAGGATAAAATCAGTGATGCCAATTTAGACTATTTTTTGACTAAATCTAGCCTATTTGAAGAGGCATTTAGCCATACAAATCTACGAAATGCTTATAGCCTTAAATATAGCTTATTTTATGAAATTCTTTTACCATTTTTGGCTTTTTATTAGCGAATAAATTAATTCTAAAAATACTTTTTCTTTGAAAATTAGGGTAATTTTTAAAAATTAGCCTATTTGTCATTACATATTATCGTATTAATTGATTTCTCCAGACAGAAGATGTTTTATTTAGCAACAAACCTTTGCTTTTGATTCTTCTTCTCACTGCGTACCCTTAGATTTGTAACTACTTAACAACACTTATTGATTCAGAAATAATTTTAATGACGCTCCCTTAATGGCCCCGTTTGCTACTTTTTAATTATTTTTAATTTTCGCATTTCATTGCAAGAATGAAAGTTTTCTAATACAAATTTAGTAAACTGCTTCGATTCTTCAAGCCATAGAGATTGTTTTTGTTTATTACAGGAAACAAATAGGATATCTAATTAGCTTGAAAACTCTCAATGGAATCATGATTATTCATGTGGGTGTGCGGAGCAATAAGAAGTGTTTGTAAGGACTATGACTTGTCGAAAGAAGTACTACTGAAAATTGGAACAATGGCAGTCTACACAAACACAACCATTCCTGGCAAACCACAATCCAACGATGGTGCATTCCAGTTCCAGGGCCTCGGCCTGCTGCGACGTAATCGATGATGACTTATTTCAATTCAATTGATAATATAGCTATTGACTTCCACAAATCAGATGAGTTGTTGATTTATTTTATTGTAGTTTAAAGTCTTGTATGTTGCTTGTTAGCCATCAGTGAATAAAATTCAATATCTCAATTTTACTATAACTCACTTATAATCCTAACCACAAAAAGGGGTTTAAAATCTACAATGTGGGTAATAGATTAACAGTCCAAAATCTAGCCATTTTATCAAATCATCAAATCAAATAATAAAAGCTTATTTTTGAAGACCATCTAGCCTATTTTCTTCAGAGGTTGTTGGCAACACTAGATAAAATAATTCATTTAAATAATGGAGTTCATCTCGCAGAAGTTTGCTGAATTTTCTCTTTCTTATTAATTCTAGTCTCTTGTTTCCCTCTTTTACCTTCCACCCTATCTATCATGACCCCAGAGCATAGTATCTTCACTGCTAATGTCCCAACCAGTTTCTCTGACTCTTTCCAATTAATCTACTATGTTCATTATTTTGTATTCCTAATACTTTATCGTTAGTTTCCGTAAAACCTGACTTATTTTCCCCATTTTTCTGCACACTCTATTTGAGAGCTTCTAGTCTTTTGTGATATATAGTACAATACTTGGTTCTGTCCCATAAGGTATAAAACTTCAGAACAAGTCAACTCAAAGTTAGTTTTGACATCCTGTGTTTCTTCAACAAATTACTTAAAGCTTCAAAACGCAGTCATTTTTGCTTTTTGTTTCCTTCAGCGGTCCCTTTTTATGAGGTGCCCTAAACCATGTTTAACGAAACTTGTACTGCGTTCTTGGATAAAAGTCCAAGCTATATGAATTAAAACTGTATGTCAGTGTCATGAAGAATTACAGGAAGATATGGCAACAATGCGCTACTGTATCGGACAGATGCGCGCTACATTACTCCGCTCAGACCGAGTCAGCAGATTGGACCGATGGCAGTCGTCTGACCATTATAGAACAGGAAATAGAGTTAGGGCAAAGTTTCCTTGAAATTGAATTCGATGAACTGCTAAGGCGATAACAGTGAAAAATGGACATAGTAATAAAATTGTGTGGTATAACTTAAAGGAAGAGCTACAACATTCGTCTTCAGGTGATAAGTACAAAGATCGAATTTTTGACAAGGTGGCATTGGAAAGTCTTCGCATATCCACCATATTCACTAGATGTGAGATTGTGCGGTTTTGAACTACTCCTAAAGTTATAAAAGCCCCTCCGATGTCTCCAGATATTGTGTCTTTGCTTCGAAAAGTTGGTAAGTTCATCCAAAAAAATCAACAAAAACAACATTACACGCAACATAGACAGCTACCACGGTTTAGTGAAACAGTGTAGGATAAAGAAGGTTATATCAGAGGTATGCAATGTGATTCTCAATGTACAGTCTTGTTCAAAAAATAGTCTTGGTCATTCGCCTTCCTTTAAAACGACACATTGTGGGCACCAAATGTAGGAAATTTTAAAACCTTGTCTCTAAATAAAGACCTCAATTATCCAAAGAAAATCCCTATTTGTTTCATTTAACTCCAACTGTAGGTAAAAGTGCAGAATTTTTCAAAGAGTGGCGGGTGAGCAGCTTTCTTGTATTAAGATTCTAGGTTCAAAAGCAGTTTGTATTATGTATCTTACTAGTGCTTTACAGCTTCACGTATAAATATTTTAAGATTCCATCCCCGCACACACGGTAATGTCATGTCTACTGCAAGAACATGATTTTACGTTCATAAACAAACAATAGTAAGGGCTGTAAAAAGAACACGGCTCCAGGAAATCATGAAGAAGGATTCGCACGAAACATGAAAAAAGAAAGAAATGAAATCTGAATTTTACATCCCACGGTTATGTCGGCTAGGCTAAAGGAGACGGTGATGATGGGAAATGAATGAAATGGTGGAATGAAGAAAGTGGGAGAATCCCGAGAAAACCCACGCACACGGTGTTTATCCACCACAAAGTACACTAGGGGAGCAGGGTTTGCACCACTGAGCCACCGCGGCCCGCACGAAACACGAGCAGGGCCGATCGCTCCTACAAGGACTCTCCTTCAAGAAGAAGCGTATAAAGGAAGGCCTCAAAAGAAGCAACCTATCGGTTGGTAGCTGATCACTCACCTATCAACATCTTTATCCTGGGGCCACCATGGGTTATGAGGCGTTCCTTTGGAACCATCTCCTGACGGTGTAATAAACAAAGGAGATATCCTTTAATCACCTTTCTCCCAGGGCTGGTAACTCTTTTAACTGGCCCCCGAGGCTACCATGAGCAAAGAAGATATCCTTTAATCATCCACTCCTAAGGTTGTACTGAATGAGGGAATTATCCTCGTTACCTGTCTGAGGTTATTTCGAGCTAAAGACAATTGCATCTTTTCCGAAGCCACCTTTGTGTGTGCCAAGGACTTTCTTGAACTCTGAAAACATTTAGAGATTTACAAGAACTTGGCAGACAGTTATAAAACTTTATTTTGTAATAAAAGGTGAAGGCTTTAAATCCTGGACTTATTATTAAGACTCTATCGAACAAAACATTGCAATATAATTGAGATTTTTCCCTCTATTTTCTCAAGAGTGGAATCCATCTTGATTTAAATTGTCTTGACAATGGCCAAAGCAAATGCCTTTGTACTAAAGCAAATTCAAGTGTTGTCCAACTACTTCCTTAGCATGAACAATTCTTATAGGTTAATGAGGTTCCTGTCATAGTATGCGTGAATGAGAAGTCGTAAAGGAAACTGCCCAAACCAGAGTAGTTTCAACAAGTAAGTGGAAACGTTGAACGTGTCAAGTCTCTAAAGAGGATAAACGGGTTAACCTAAACAAAAGCTAGAATGTAAAAATAAATAAATAAATAAATAAAATAAAAAAAGTAAAAAAATGAGTGAGATATTTAAAACTCTGCAGACAAAAAATGGACGGCGGTGTCCTTCCGAAATACACATCACCATTACAAACTCTTATGTTTCTGGTCGGCAGGTGTGAAGTATTGTACTACAGTGAAATCTAGAACTGTGACGGCGGTAGTTAAAACGAGTTGTTTATCATTGTCTCGTTTATCATTGTCACTATAAGATTGAGTTTTGAGCTCATTTCGTTTTATTTCTTTATGCAACACCGATCGACAGACCTAGTATTATCAAAGGCCCGAACCATGACCAGGCCTTGAAGGTAAAAGTGGATAATGTTTAAGATTACGATTAGAAAATAACCTTCTACTGTTCACTAAATACTTCAATTCACTTTCAACGGAAGTTAGCTAAGCTTCGTGAACACTGTTTGCAAATTGTTAAATATAAGTCATCTGTTAATTTACAGATGCAACGGGTACGCCAAGTAAAACTTTATTTTACTATGAATGAGACTCCGTGGTAGAGACATATGCACCGACGACTTCGCATCCAACTGAAGAAGTAGAGGAAAATTATAAGAAAATAGAGGAAATTATAGACAGAGAGAAGAGGGGTGCACGTGTAATTGTAACGGAAGATTTTCATGCAGTTGTAGAAGAAAAACAGGAAGGCAATGTCGTAGGCAAATATGGTTTAGGCGAAAGAAATGAAAAAGGAGAAGGACTCATCAACTTCTGTAGAGAAATTTCACTAATAATTGGGAACACGTTTTCCAATCAACACAAGAGAAGAAGGTATACATGGAAATCCCCAATACAGTGATTTATCCAGAATTTTGAACTTACAGGGGTGTTCAAAAAATTTGGGGGGATGCAATCTTGCACTAGGGTCGTATACTATTATCGTCCTTTTAATTAGCTTTTTTTTTTCTTACAAACTTTAAAATTCGTTAATGCAACGACCGATTGCATTGGATTTTCATCCTCTGTCGGATCCAATTAGCGTCGATTTTCTCATGCTTGGTGTGACGTTGAGATGAAATCGTTGGCAATTGATTAAGCAAACGTTGTTGTGACGATCACAGCCGTGTAAAGGTTGATTTCCATTAAATGTTGCGTTGCGTGCTTTGGCTGAAAATTTATCTTGTTGAAAGTAAGTTGTTTTATTCTATTGGCACTTAAAAACAAGAATCTAAAATCTTTTAAAAACAGAAATAGCAAGATGTTTAATGTCTTCCTCTTTTGCCTAAAGGCCCTCCATCACTTTGCAGAAAATATTTTAAATGATCTTATCTTTAGGCAGAACGGGAATCCCCCTTCTGCCTAATCTTTCGAGACGAGGAAGTTTGTCCAGGGAGGGATTTCTTCAAGAGAATTTTTCTTTAGTAATTGTAACAGATTCTGTAAGAAGAATAACTATTTCTTTAAGTTTTATCATAAGTTTTAGATGTTATTCTACTTGTTCTTCTCGGAAAAAATGAATAGATACAGTTCTGTTATTAACAGTGTTATTCACATCTATTTCAGTAAAAGTGAATGCGATTTAAAAAGAAAGTTACCTGCAGAGAAATGGAAAATTGATTGACTCAGTTACAAGAAAGCCATTTGACATTGTAGCTGAAACGAAGATAAAACAAACTTACTTCGGTCTAGTATCAAGTCATTTCACAACAAAATTTTATTCAGTTTTCCAGAAGTGCACCTCCAACATGCTAAGGCTTGGAGTCAGAGGGGCTTTAGGATTTTAATTTTGGGTAGGTCCGCTCCCTCACGTATGGATACATATGCACATTTGATTGATTAATAACAATAGGAAATTACTTTTACAGTAGTGCTTGATGCTCTTTATTAAATAATTATTTACCATTAAAATAAAAAGTGGAAAATGTATTTACTCTTTATTGTATCTTTTAGTGTTTATATATTTTTCACAATTTTTGGGTAAGCCCGTGCCTACCCGGTCTACCCGCTAAAACAGCCACTGCTCGTAGCACGTAAAAGGTGCCACAGTTCACATCCTCAAGACATGTTTGGCCATATATTAAGCAAACTATGCAAAAGGATGCGTAAGACGGCCTTTATCTCCGATTATCTGATCCTTTGATTTGATTGAAACTACACAAAGCATACGAGTATTTCAATGTTGATATTGATATTTTATATTGCTGCTTTTTACATTGACAATATAAATATAAAAATAGTATATATGATACTACTCCATATAGTATAGAATTATGTATATAAGATAAATCAACTGATAAGGTGATGCCGAAAAAGGAGTTGTAATGCAGAACACTAATATTCTTTCTTAAGTGTCGCCTTCTGCATCCTCTTGCATTGTTTACTTAATATATGGCCAAACATGTCTTGAGGATGTGAATTGTGGCACCTTTTATGTACTGCGACTTTTAGCAGTTAGAGATGAACAACTGAAAAAGTGAATAAAATCTTGAGGTGAAATAATTTGATATTGTACCGAATTAAGTTTATGTTCGTTTCAGTTACAATGTCAAATGGCTGTCTTGCAACTGAGTCAATCAATTTTCCATTCGCCCGCAGGGATTTGAAAAAAATCACATTCATCTTTAACAAAGTATACGTCAATAACACTGCAGATAAAGAACAGTATCCTCGTCATTTTGCGAGAACTAGAAGAATAACATCTAAAATTTAGGATGAAACCTGAAGAAATAGTTATTCTTCTTACAGCCTCTGTTAGAATTACCAAGCAGATTATGACAAATGCAGGACAAAATTCAAGAGGACAAACCCCAAGGAAAATTCATACAAAACTGACTAAATTCAAGCGACAGAATCATAGGCGCAGATTAATAAAAGAATGATTATTTTTTTCTTCAACTGTTGTGCATCTAAAATGTTATCTGAAATTCTTCACTTTAAGAAAATGACATTCTTTTCAAATGCTGAAAACCTAATAAAAGACTATTATAGTAAATATATTTCACATTTTGATCTTTGCTTAAAAAATAACTTGATCAGTATTTCAGAATTAAAATAAATATTTATACATTACTCAAATTAAAGGACTGTTATGTGCTACCACACAAGAACGACATTTGAAAAATCAAATAGCATCACAGTTTCTTTTAGTAATTAAAATGAATTTTCTTACTGTAATATGCTAAACGTATTTCAAATGTATTAAAGGTATAATAAATAGGAATACCCAGAACTTTTCATATGGGTATGTGTGAAAGTAATTAAAGCTACTCTGCCCTTTTATTATAGGCCTAACACTTTTACATTTTATTGAGTTTTCAGCATTTTCCAAGAAAGAAAAAGTTATTTCAGTTGAAAAAAAAATACAGATAACATTTTAGAATATATGACAATTGAAGGGAAAAAATAATCATATAGGGTGTGCCCTGGTACATTCAATATATACTCCTGTGATTTTGTCCCTTGGATTTTGTCCTCGTCAGAATTTTCCTTACATTTTGACCGCTTGCATTTTGTTCTCACCCTCGTTACTACAGCCATTTTATACATGAGTTCCGATCTGCATACAAACACGCTAGGAGTCAAACTTTTCGGTGCTGCATTTCCCTACAAATTTCCTCCTCGCATAGAATGCCCTATCTCTGAAGGGAATTCCAGTTCTGGCTACAGATAAAATCATTTAAAATATTTTCTACAATGTCCTGGAGAGGTTTAGGTAGAACGAGAATGAATCTTTTTATATTGCATCTCGTAGTTGGGGAGTGTAAGGAATTCATTTCCGGGGGTGTCTGAAAATTTTAGAGGGATGCTGGGGCGTGTTAGGGGCTTTAGATAAATCACTGTCCCAATAGATGGTGGAAGATATCATATAAACTATGTTATGATTCAGGACAGGTATCGGAATAGCTTGTAGAACTCGAAGACCCTTCCCGGGGCTGACATTTTCTCTAACCATAACCTTGTGCTGGCCGAAGTGGATATTCAACGGAAAAATGTAGGCAGAAGAAAAGTAGGCAATAATGAAAAGTTGTATAATGAAAAGCTGAAAAACAAGGAAGTGAGATTTTTTTCTTTGAGAAATTCAAAGAATAATATTCAAACGAGGAAGATAGGTGCAGGTAGTAACAGACGGTGGAAATATATTAAACTTTGCATACAGTATTCTGCAGAAGAAGTAGTAGGTTACCGCGAATACAAAACTGCTATGAAACCATGGGTTAAAGAAAGATGTTGCAGAAAATGAGGTAAAGGAATACTTGGAAACAACTTGATACATAAGAGGGCAGAAAGATGTACAGGAAGTTAAAAACGACTTGCGAAGGGAAACAGACAGATCAAGGAAAGAGTTTTACAAAAGGAAATGTGAGGACATAGAATAACTAGAAAAAATTGGGAAACATGAACCGCTTACTGTAGAACGCTGTACTGTACTGTCCACATTTCGTAATTCTACAGAAGATGCAGAAAACTGAATAAAACTATCTTTACGATATTTCCACCATAACATGTACAGTATTTGTCCTTTAATGATAGAAGTATATGTGATTAAAATACACATGCAAAATTTGTGTATCACGTAAGGGGATAGGGGGGGGGCACTGTTTTATGTTTTGGACATGTTTGTTTTCTGCAGTATTTTGAAATGGTGAAAGTCATTTTTAGGTGTTTAGCGACTTTTTTTTGCCATAAAAGTCCGCTCAGAAGTGCTGTTTTGTAAAATTGAGACCACTAGAAACTCTAGTCTATGAAATCGGTAACTTTCATCTGAAGAATGGGAAATTTGTTGGAGATGGTCGAGGACGTTTCAATGAGCTCAGCAATGTCATCCACTGTGTAGTTTTAATCCTTTCGCAGCTTCTTCCTTATTATCCCGAAATCCCTATCATTGGGCATGAAAGAGTGACCTCTAACGGGAAAACTACAGTCTCATTTTCTGCCAATAGGGAACTCGTCCGGGACAGGTTTCCTTTCTGCAGTAAACGGAAAATTGAAGGTGTCGGATGCCCATTTTTACTGAGAGGACAAGTGTCATTTCGGTGCTAAACGACGCGTTGACCTATTACAAACCATTATCATCACAAAAAAGGAAATGTGTAAATGTTGGATATGTTTGCTTTCTGTAGTAAGCGGTTTACATGAGAAATGTACAAGGAGGTGAAATCAATGGAACTGCAGGTGAAGCAACGGAGTATTACGATGGCAGGCAGCACTTTGAATAAAGAAAATTTTCATTTATTCTTTTTTGTAAATTCATATTTATTATTGTTTTAAGGCTCGGAGAGCATGTCGTAACTTTCTTTTCTTTTCTTTTTTCTTTTCTTTTCTTTTTTTTTGGTTAACAATAAAAACTGGCACATTAAATAAATTTCCTTCTGTACCTAATCTTCCGCAAAGCTAGTTCTTTTCCGCTTCTTGTTCCATCATTCTCCTGTCCGTTCTAACTTCCCTACAGATCTGCATTCTCAAAGAATGCTGAAGTAACTTATAGTTTATTGTTTTATCCTTGTTTGTGGAATTTGTGGTAGATTGGCAAACTATGAAACTCGTATGGCAGAGACACGGGTTCGAATCCCGGCGTGGGAGCGCCGTAACTTAGATTTTATCTGGGCAAGCATTAATACGCGTATTTGTGCCCCCTAAAAAACGTCGTTTTCCTAATTCTTGGGCCTCCTCTTTTTACCCTTCTCTTACTCTTTATGGGCCCCCGGAGCTCGTGGGTCCTCCCGCACAGCAAGGTCTGTGGGGTCGTTAGTTACGCCTCTGGGCCCATTCCACACACGACAAATTAATCAAGGGGACAATATTGAAGAATCTTACAATAATATACGAATATATATTGACAACCCGCTCAGTTCGTGCCTGAAATTGGGGATGCAAAAGTTGAATTGAGCAGATCACCTTCCACTCACCATCTAGAATGAGTGGGCAAGTATCTGTTTTATAAGCGAGAGATTTTGAATAAAGCACATTTCTATTGGGGATTAACTTGTAATGATAACTCATAAATTCAATTATTAAAATGACAGTTATATTTCTTATTAGAAAGTGTGTTGCTAGTGTAAAATGTCGTGGATTATAACGGATATTTAGAATCTTTGCCAGACGAGCAGTGCATATCGAGCATTGAGCGTATGTACTCTGAATTTGAAGTCACACATACCTTTTACTGTTGTCTTCAGTTGACGTTCTTTGTTAATGATCTCCGGGGTTGCTCCGTAGATATCGATATCGCCAGGTTGATATCGAAACAGACAGGCGTCTCTGGTCAATAGATGGTCTGCATTGGAAACGGCGTCTCAAACCAATGCTCCGGATTAACTAACGTTAATTGTTAGTTGTTTGAAGATCGGATTACCGATGTTGTGATTGACTTCGTACTTCAAATCACATTAGAAACTTAACAGCGATGAACTCAAAACTACTTCGACGAAAGGCTCCGTCATTCTCTCTCAAAAGACATGGAACTTCTCTCTCAAAAGACGTAGAACTTCTCCATCAAACGACGTGGAACCTCTCTCCATCAAAAGACCTCCTGTCCCCTGGTTTTGTTTCAATCTCAACTCCCGGAATTCTGCGGCGGCGTCTGACGTCAGGCACGTGTGTCCTCCTTTCTTTCGGAAAACAAATTCTTTCCTGGTTTCGAGAACAAAAACTGCAACACTCGGCATGCTCTGATTTCCCGATTCTAGGCAATTTCTACATATCCGTGAATGTGTCTGATGTTCACAAACATGTTACAAATGCAACTCGTAATTTTTACAGAATGTTATAGCCAACGCATTTCATGAATTTCTTTCCTGCATTCGCAGACTACCAATTATGTGTTTTGTTTATTTTATCTGCTGAGGCAAAAATAATACCATTTTACAAACTTGCATTAACCTCAATTGTGACAGTTGTTTTCCTTCACCAAACAATTTTAATATTTTACAAAAAGCCAATATCCTCAAAAATTAAATAAAGTTAATCGTTAAATTAAGAATTCTGATAAATAAAATACGGGCTCTGCCACAATATTAATTCTAGTACCCCTAATAGTAGACATTTTTTTACTGAAATGGACCCACGACTCATTATTGTTTTATTTACCTTTTGTGTGCTGTTCTGTTTTAATGTAGTGAACCTGTTTGATGCTTCACTTATAATTTAATTTTCGAATCGTATATGGAGTAAAACAATTTTGTCTTAAAATGGGAACTCCTCAAATGGCGGAGAGCTTCCCTGGGGGGCAGTTGCCCCCTTCCCCCACAAGTTACGGCCCTGCGTCGTGGCAATCATTTTTTCTTAATTGGAAGGTATTGTTAACATAATTGTTTTCGTAATTATGTTATTCCTTTATTATTATTATTATTATTATTATTATTATTATTATTATTATTATTATTATTATTATTATTATTATTATTATTATTATTATTATTATTATTATTGTTATTGTTATTGCAAAGTCGAGACTTGTCTACATATTTTATGAATTTTCTGATTGCGTTTCAAGCCTTTTTGTTGAATAATCAGCACACTCCATTTAAGGGGTTTGGGGGAGGGAAATATTATCCTGTTGCTTTTCATATGTTTACTTGCAAGCAACGCCAAGCCTGAGGACTACATTTCACCTTTCTATTTCTATGGGAAGTACCGTAAAGGTTGTGATGATCATAAGGGAATAAGTGAATAAGTAATGAGATCAATCAACTTTGCGTATTAATAACGTTTAAAGTTTCAGGTTATCGGAAAAGTCATGATGTATTTTGGTAAAATATGACAAATGATGATTTGTTGATACACTGGAGTTATTCGGATCATGCAATAGTTATGTCATGAATAGCTAAAATGTTGAGCGTTTTCTGTATTCCGGGGCGACTTGGGCAATGGGGACCAGTTGTCGACAGGGATGAGATGGGTATCATTCGATTCGAATTAACAAGTAGATCAATAACTCGTATGCCATTTTCCCGAAAATTCAATTTTTACCCGGGAAAATAAAAATTCTGGATTTTCGGCAATGGGGACCAGTTGTCGACAAGGACGAAATGGGTATCATTCGATTTGTATTAACAAGTAGATCAATAATTCGTATGCCATTTTCCCGAAAATTCAATTTTTACCCGGGAAAATAATAAAAATTCGAGAATTAGGGCAATGGGGACCAGTTGTCGACAGGGACAAAATGGGTATCATTCGATTCGAATTAACAAGTAGATCAATAATTCGTATGCCATTTCCCCGAAAATTCCATTTTTACCAGGGAAAATAATAAAAATTCGAGAATTAGGGCAATGGGGACCAGTTGTCGACAGGGACAAAATGGGTATCATTCGATTCGAATTAACAAGTAGATCAATAATTCGTATACCATTTTTTCGAAAATTCAATTTTTACCCGGGAAAATAATAAAAAACCCGAAAATAATAAAAATAATAAGTAACAGTTACTTTGGAAAAATGTTTTTTGGAAACGTTACTTAAAAAGTAACGCGTTACTTGCGTTACGTTACTTCCCAATACTGTTCTTTCTTGAGCAACGCCCATTTAATGGGGGACTGATGTCTGATGTATGCTTATTAACTATATAACATTAGCAATGAAGAAAGTGGGGTTTAATTTAAACTAATTTTAGAACATTACGTTAATTATTACCTAAATAATAATAATAATACGGAGCAAGCTTAGGCTAGTTGTTAGGATTCTTGCTTCAT
The DNA here is from genome assembly GCF_964235325.1 of Thermobia domestica. Lineage (NCBI taxonomy): Eukaryota > Metazoa > Arthropoda > Insecta > Zygentoma > Lepismatidae > Thermobia > Thermobia domestica. Next base: position 239,090,676 of record NC_137454.1, on the reverse strand, counting down.
GATTGGGTAATATTGGGTTCGAATTCGGAGACCAGTCATCCTGACAGGATTTTCCAGGGTTGTTCCTCAGTTATACTGGACAAATGCTAGGCTAGTACCTCAAGAGATAGCTTAACTTTTAATATCAATTTCCTGACTTTTAAATACTATTTTCATATTGTTTTAGCTTTCAATTGTTTCATGTATGTACCCACCAAGAATTGAACCTGAGATCACATGAACAAATGCGAATATGTTAAATATTTTTGAACACTTTAATATACAAAACACTAAACGCTTCAGTGATATGATGCATGAATATGTTTGGTTACGTCCTGCCATGTATGTTTAAAGAAACCTGAGGTTGAAGAAAAAATAACAGAAATCTCTTTTATATTTACTCCTTCAACAAACTCTCGACCTCAGAAGGGCAAGCCATAGGTTAGGTAATAAAGTCATACAACGAACACAACCATATCGCTCTCCTGAAATTCTCGTGTGTATGTTTAAAAATCTACTGTTGTTCCACGCCAACCAGTCTATATTTTTTGTTGTACCTGTACCTTCGAAGTGAAAGATATTCATTATTACATTTGTTGGACACTAGTGACTCAGAAACTACAATTAATAAAGAGTTTGTTTTGTCTAGTATTCCTGCGATTATCTAAAATATATTTCATTTGTATATGAGAAAATAGTAAAGTTTATTTCCTAAGAATAAAATAAATATTTTCAATGTGAAGCTAACATTAAGTTTTGAGGAGGAGCTAAACAGAAGAATTTGTTACCATTTACATCAGTTTTCAGAGAGTTCACTATACTCTGAAATAGGAAGAAATCAAACTTGGAAGCATTTTACTAAAGAGACTTCGTCAGAAAGTGCAGCATGTAAATATTGCAAGGTTAAAATAAAATAAAGAACAAAGATAACACAAATGTGTTATGGAAACATTTAAAAGCACAGCAACTTACTATATTAGTGAATTCGAAAAAAAAAGTTTTAACGAATTTTAGATATTCAATTTTATCATCACAATTTCAGATGTAGGTTTGGGTACGAATCAAGATCTGAGATCCGAATTTCGGATCCAGATCCGAGATCCGGACCGAGATCCGAATTTCGGATCCAGATCCGAGATCCGGACCCAGATCCGAGATCCGGATCTGAGATTCGGATCCGACAGAAAACACAAATCTGTGGATCCAAAAATTTTTGGCCCTCCCTAGTATATACCTTGTTCAGTACCTACACTATAATTCACAGATTCAGCGCTATAGCCTTTCCAACAACAGGCGTGCGAATTGAAGCATTACCATGCAGTACACAAGCGCAAGGCACAGAGACTGACAAATGCCTGCCTCCAATGAACTAAGCTAGAGAGTTCACACTGATACATAATTTCTTCAGTAGGCAGCACTATTTACCATGAATGACTCGCAATATTTAGGATTCAGGAAAAAACGTTTGGAAATATACTGGTATCGTTCAATTTATTTCAATAGTTCTACATATCGCAAATCCGGTTTCAATGATTTAATACTTACTTGCATTCATGACGTTGAACATATTTCATACATAAATCCGATATCTTGATTTCACTTCCTCTTCGCTATTAGATCTAGTAATCAAAATCAATATTCATTGAATACCTTAATCAAATCTATATTTTTAACGTAATATTTATTAGATTTCACTTCAATGATTGTCAGTATACTTAAATAATGTCTTGGTTACTGTAATTTAAAATATTTTATTGTTGTCTTACCAGTATTTGATTGACCTTTTACGCGTTCAGATATTGTAACTAGCACTATAAATTTGTCACCTGAACGCATACTTAACTATCTTCATTAACTATAATCTTATTTTCATTATATTTGTACGACTACATATCTAATAAAATTAGGGTTACCATATTCTGAAATGCCAAAATGCGGCCATAATTGTCAACTCGTTATATAAATATTAACTCTAAACATAAGATTGCTAAGTTTTGTCTTTTACTTTAATACTTCTAAACCTTATGAAAAGTATATTTAAAATGTAGGAAAAGCAAATAAGAGAAATTACACAGCACATTGCCTGGCCATATATATTTATTTCAGTGGATCTGGTCTTTCTAAATAATATGTTCTTTGAATACAAATAGCTAAAGAATCTTTACACGAGAATTTCTGAAATCGAATTATCAATACACATGAGCTAAGAAAATATGGACAAATGAGGGAATTTAGAAAAACGTATGCGGACTGAAATTTTAAGTCTGAAATTGTGGACTTGTCTGCATAAATGCTGGCATATAGTAACAATAATTAAAATAAATAAACTTTTCTTTGATTCCTACGACTGTATATAGTTAACATCCTGAGTAATATGGCATATTAGCTCTATGGGTAGGAGATTTCAGTCTTAGCCCCTCTGCCCCGTATTTTTCACACTCTCTGCAAATATAGAATGTTTTTGAGGTTCTAATTATGATCAGTGTTCGTAAACTGTGTATACAAATACCAAAGTGAAAGATGTCAAAGAAGACTTCATCTATCGCTGGAATTGCACACTCTAATATTTGGAATATTTGTAGATTTCTAAGTGGGGAGCATGTTTATGGTTACCAGCATTCTTTTTCACATTATAACAATACAATTTTGTTAAAAGCTTAGTAGTTGATTATTTTTTTCAAATTTTGTTTTTGTTCTCTTGTTTCATAAAATTTAAAACAGTGATGGGTATTTATAATGAACTGAGGACCAGAACAGAATAAGAACCATACTTAGGGACAAGACGAAGTAAAAATTAATACTCGTAGATAAATACAAATAAGCATACAGCGATGGATGTTAAGTATATATCACTGTTACTCAAATATTAGAACAAAAATACCTAATGCAAAATAGAAGATCAAATATTGCTTTTATAGGGAACAATGGGCTTGGCCATTTTTTTTTACGAGAGTTTGAAAGAGAAATTACGATATGTTAACTTTTATTTGCGGGCCCGATGAAACATACTTGTAGACCGCCATTTGAATATCACTGCTTTTAAACAGTTAATGAATTATCTATGACGTCAAAGTTTACTGGTCTTCTTCTTAGTAAATTAGATATGGATGGGAAAGCGCTAGCAGGTAAAATGATGTTCATAAAAGCAGTAATAGAAGATTAAAAAGAATCTCAGTAGTACAATCGATGGTTTTGTAGGCGTCTGTTAGTAGAATTATAATCACAAGTACACTGCCAACTGCTTATTAAATTTTTCTTCCCTCTCCCTGTTTCCTCAATATGTTTATTCTCACATTGTAAACCCGCGCTTATACGTAATACATCAGCCAGTTAGAAATATCAACTTAAAAACACTTCTTTCGATTTTCACTAAACTTGGTGGAAATTCGTACTTGACGCGGGAAAGCGTCTTTAAAAATATGAAACAAGGACATCTTAAATACGTTGTAATGATTTTCATTAAGTTATGAAACAACCCTTTTTTGTGTGTGATAATTTGACTAGGTTTCGATTTCGGAAGAAACAAATTAAGAGGGAGAAGGAGTGCGCCACAGCGGCCGGAATATTGGTGTTCAATTTAACATGGGATCTCAACCATTTTTTAGGCAAATCACGGTTTCATTTCGTTCTTTCGCAAAAATGTCTCAGTAGCGCACTAAATATGATGCATCTCATTTTAAAGATGCAATTTGAACGCTGTGCGTGATATTGTCTTCTTATAAATACAGATAATTATAATCCAAATTCCCATAAGAAAATGATCAAAATCAGACGGAAAAGTCTTCTGTTTTTTTACAGTAAGGAAAAGAGCTAAAAACTCCGGACTTTTTTGAGAATGGAGTACAATCTTTGTATTTGTGCGCTACTGTACTATTTTTTCGCTGTTTCCAAAGACATCCATTTCACAATCGATGAGAAATTATATCCTTCATAATTGAATCTACAGAAATCAGAAATCAGATTTTTTCGTGTTCACGTACTTGGCCGTATAACTGCTAGATGGCACTATAGTCATTTCTCATCCCCCTTTCCTTCTCAGCGGGAGCCAGTCCTTTTGAAAATCTATTTTGAACTTCTTAATAGGGGCGGGAGGAAGGAAATCATTGGGAAGAACGGGAACTTCAAACACGAGGAATGGCAAAGTTTATGACCTCTTTGGTTGATGGTTTCTGTTTCAGCAGTACAGTGTGTTTGTAGATGGTTTCTGTGAGAAGAAGTAATTTGTGTTTGTAGCGATAAAGTCAACCTTTCGACAAAAATTTGTGAAGGAGAAGCCGAACCAAAGTCTTCCTTTATCTATTCCAAGAAAGAAATGAAAACTTCCTGCAGGCTAAGAATATACATGCAAGAGAAAAAATAAGATACATTATTATAATCTTTAGGATAGATTAATTCCCGAAATATTCTTTGTTTACCTGTCAAAAAATCAAGAATAATATGGTATAAAGCTCTTTCATCAGCTTCCATCGTACAACATACTAGACACACACATTTATATACATAGATACATGTACACACACACACACACACACACATTATATATATATAGTGGCGGATCCAGGATATGATCAAGGGAGGAGGTAAACCATAGTTTGCCTCTTTATCCAGAGTAAACAGGATTGAAGCCCATTTTATCCAGCGTATACCTGAGCTTCAAGGGGGGGGGGCTATAGCCTCTATAGCCACCCTTGGATCCGCGCCTGTATATGTATACTATTTACAGTGCCGGAGTTACGTGTAAGCGAAACGAGCTATAGCTTAGGGCCCCGCTCTCTTGGGGCCCCCAAAATCTAAAGAAAAATTGGATTTCTAAAATATAAGAAAATTTAAAAAAATAAAGTAAAATTTATATATACGTAGCAACAGTGCTTCCTGCTGTGTAGCCTACGTTCGTGTAATTAATAGGGCTCCTTCTACCAGTCTGCTTCCTAAATTATCTCTAGTTTCTTCATTGCTGTATGTAGGGTGCGTATGTTCATCTGGACACATAAAGGACCCCATTACCTTCAACAGCTTGGGGCCCCACTAAACCTAAATCCGACTCTGACTATTTATGCATGTTTGCTCCCTCTTTTTTCGAAGCAGTGCTTCTTTGATATTGCTTCCAATTTCGGCAGGTTTTACCAAGGGGGGAAGAGTTCTTACTCATTCCAGGCATTCAAACTAGGGACTGGACTACTTGCTTCCAACATTCTGTCCCCCATGTTTCCCGGTCTGAATCAATTGTCTAAAGCCCATAAAACATTCAAATTCATATGTAGATGTTGCTCATCAGTGTCGACACCTAAATATTTCTCAATCAACGGTAGGGGTGTTTGGTATCCTCAATCTGTCTCCCTCTTATTAGCGGAGCGGTAGTAATATTCGGTAGTAATTCTTTTAAAAAAATGTTTTTTAATGTATGCAGTAACGCATAGGAAACTAAATTTTAATATACCCTAGTAGTATAGAAACGTACCATACGGTACCTTACCAAAATAAACACCCTATGCCAAGGACGCAAACATTAACAATAATAAAAAAAGATAATAATAAACATTTTAAAGATATTCTTTCATTAATCAAGTCGCACTTAAAAGTTAAAAAAAAATGTTTATGCGTGACTAAAAAAAGGGATGCGCTCTCATATAGGCTTACAGTTACTTTATAAATTCTTAAAATGACGCACTCCATTCCTTTTATTTAGTCTTGCATAAACAAAATTATTTTTAACTTTTTAGTGGGAATTTATTAACAAAAGAATGTCTTTAAAAGGTGTCTTATCATTTTTTTTAATTCGTTGGACACCTTTTCCAAATCCTAAAGAGATATGCAACCAGGGATACCAGGGCTGGTTAAAGGCTAGTATTTATTTTAGGATAAGGAAGTTGAAAATAAAAACATATTAAAATTTGCTTTTAAAATAAATAGATATATTGCAAAGTATGAAAGTAAGAATGGAATATTGTATTATCACCGGACTTACATCGCTCTGCAACAGTTCTTAGTTCTATGACGTCAGGAAATAAGTTCAATTTATACGAACACTTATTTAATGTTTGAAACAAACACCTGTTACATCCTTGTACACTCATGTCCAAAATGATTGTCGCATTTCTATGACTGTCTTCTTGTAAAAATATCATGTAATAATGATTTTGCAGGAGACTTTTAATACTGATACTATGTGTACAATCGGGAAATATATGTGGTAATTATAAATACGAAGATTAGAATGAGTAAAATAAAATGTTGCTAAATGGACACGAAAGATTTGTTTTCGTTTTATTGTTCTTATTTACTGCTCTTTTGACATGAAATTTGCCACATACATGTCTTTGCCGATTGTACGCATACTAACATTATAAGAAATACCGGGTGAATTCGTTATCAAATTATATTCCTACAACATATTAATAGATATGCGACAATAATTTTGGACATGAGTGACACATCTTTTAATTCTATTGTTAATGAAGTGGTCTATTTCCCCCAATAAAAACCAACATCAAGCAGGGCATGTGCTCCCTCCTGTCCTTCTAAGCCGGCCCCCAAGGCAGAATGTAACATTGCGGCTTTTTCCTGTTATAATAGGAAAAGCTCAGGATGGTCAGCAACTGGTATCGAACTAAGGACCATTCGAATATGAAGGCGAGAGAGAGGGTAAATCTGGTGGTCATATTTTGAAAAGAAAATAAGGAAATGGATTCCACTAAAAAAAAATTTCACATTGTCAATACATTTCAAATCTTTGTCTGGGTTTTCTGCCTTTCAATTCCAAGTTTTTTTTTAAACCACGAAGGCTCTAAATAAATTAGAATATCGACTCTCCCGTGTGTGTGTGTGTGTGTGTGTGTGTGTTTTAATATTGGCATGGTTCTTCATTTTATATCAGATTCTTCCCGCACTATTCTGTTATTTACCATAGGTAGAATCCTTTGAGAAAGAGACAGGCGACAAGTGCTTTAGTTCTCTATGGTATGTTTGTGACCGTTGTAGATATTTGAGTGGCTCTCTGACAGGAAGCTGACGGCTGATATCATGTTGGTCCCTCTTATTTATTTGTTTCTTCAGTTCTGTTTCTCTTTTAGCCAAAAGAAAAGAATTTCACTCTTCTGTCCCATTTACAGCCGTAACCATCCCCCTCCTACGCTGTCCAACTTTGACCACATGCAGGGGAAAACGAAGGAAAAGGACGGGTGCATTTGCTTTGACGGCATTTCAGCGACAACCCCATCTGTTGCCAAAATAAGGAAACACTTTGCACTGCGATATCTTCGATTTGTCAAGGTCACTTGACTCCCGCCGGCTCTTAAGAGCAAACGTTAATCCTCTCCAATAAGAAGGTATGTCGAGTTACCTCGATTCCTGGTAAAAACATAGATAAAGAAGTCTTCTGGACTTACTTTCCTTTTCTGTCGCCTCTACTGCGTATTAGAAGCGTCTGTTGTGAGAAAAATGAGAAAAACCCAATTCATCTGAATCGAGTCACAGTTTCCAGATGCGAATAACAGAGGCCGCCACTGTCTGCGGCTAGTGAAGCAAGCACTGTATATACGAAGAGGAGATAAGACATGTATATAACTTTGTTTTCGAGAGTCCTTCGAAGTGAAAGCACTGGTACGGAAACATGCTTGACAATTTTGGTTTCAAAACGGACAAAATCAAAGCAGTTGAGAAGAACGATAGAAGCGGAAGGGACGAAAGGGAAAGAAAAATTGTGAACTATGTCAAAGAAATATAGCAAAATCAGGGTGAAATGCAGTGTTTTGTTTCTTTCCTCGATGTTAATATGGAAATTAAAATAACGGTGTCACACATCTCTATATATGAATATTCGGATTTTGGAAAATTCGAATTCCCGATATCCGGATTTCAGATGTTCGATTTGAAAATCCAAAATCCCAGTTTCTAATTCGGGTAGGCCTATATAATCCGAATTCGGTTTTCGGATTCACTAGAAAATCGTGGATTGGTGAGTATGTGGAAACGTATAATGGTGTAGGAGGAATGGCCTATTCAGTGCTGGCACCACCACTGGACAGCATTCAGTTCTTTCTAAAGAAACCAGCCAAACCGGGAATCAAGAATTCAAAGAAGAAGGATATGGAAATGCTGCTACGATTTGTTACTCTTGCCAAGCAGCAGTTTTACAAGAACGTATTGAAACCTGCTGTTTTTTTTAATATGCGCTCCCAGATTGCGAATCTGGAATGGACGTATCAAATTTGGAGGTATCAACAAGGCTCAGGACAATGTAGTCGCCAAATTTTGGTGCCTACAAGGCTCAGATTATTAAAATTTTGAAACCTCGTATGTTGCAGTACATAAACGTCACACAGGTCGTTATGTGTTCCTACTGTCCTTTTGCTTTTCACCATTACTTTAGGTAATACAATAACAAGGTAAATGCTCACTTTTCCACCTTCGTTATGTATTATTCTGCATTTTCGATATTTTATGCTCCACAGCGCAGACCTGGAGCTACGCCATCTTCTCCATAGACATATATACACATATTTACTCATGTTAATTACCACGTTTCACTTTAACTTTTTAAGCTTTGTAACTCAAACACTCTATTTTCACTTACCTTGTTACCTTTTCACTTACCTACCTATTTGCAGAGGCCCTTCAATTGAAGAAGCACCTGACATAATAAAATTTGGAATTTGGTAAAAATTCATCAACAACAAGAAACTGATTTAACTACACTCCAATTTTGAGAAAACATGAAGATCACTAAGGTCATCTGTAGACAAACTAGTTTCCCAATTCTTAAACATCACATAGCTTATCTTAACTAGTTATGATGATTTTAAATTAGTTAAGTGGAAAATGATTTTAAATTAGGCGAAAAGTGGAAAGCAAGTTCACTGATCTTGTCAAGGTGGGAATTTTTTGTGAGATACAGTATCGTGCAAATTGCCATTTTCACTCAATTTGTTTCTACTTCATGCAGCTGAGATAACTTTGCTGTTCCTTTCAGCCACTGTCAACCCCTGTAATCAACAGTACTTGTGTGCATGTGTGTGTAGTTGAGTTACATTAGCAGCTCGAATATTTGTCCTTCTAACGATAAGACCATCATGACACTAAATGCAAATTAAAAATTCAAAACAGAACTAGAAAAGTCTAGTTGATGTAAGTTCTATAAATTAAGAGATTAAATAAAAAAATTAAAAACAAATGTCGTGAGAAGACTAAGAATGAAAGCTAAATTTAAAATACAAGAAAACTAAAAACTATAATAATAATAGAACATAAAACAAAAACAAGATTTTGAGATCTATTCCAATATTACGAATGAAGATAAGAGGGTCATTAAAGACAGCATTTTCAACCAAAACTTCATTAGGATTTTAAATAGTCCTAAACGTTCTTTGAGGTCTGACAAATGATTATTCCAGAGATTTTACAATAACGTGCTGTATACAGCACACGACGTAGCGAAATGTAACGCGTATCGTCGAGGACATGCCCCACTGCTGTTAGTTCTACAGTCAGCTCTAAACATAGGCGATGCAGACTAAATCTGACAATGAATTGTCTTCGGTAGTGAGAAGACACTTATTAATTTGCGAATCGTCTCTGTAAAACTGTGGTATTGTTCTAGCAACGGTCCGAAATTTTGCTACAATTCCTAGAGGTTTGTGGGGGTTTGGGGTGTGTCGACAAATGAAGGTGGAGTCCTGGTGGATACAACAGCCATGCATAGAACACAAACATGCTGCAAACAAACATATAACCGTACAAACTCATCTGCGTTAAGTAGAACGCAAACATGTATCATGGGTATGAGTCGGAAAACGTGCTTGATAACTGTCGGAAAACTGCCCATCAATCAACAGAAAGCACATAGTTGATCAGAAATACAACATACTTGGGATCATATTCTCGAAAGTATCTGAAAGATAATGATGGTATGTACGTACACAAGCAAAAGTGCATTTACACTTCAAATTTTCATATCCTGCAACGTTAGACAACCAACAATGTAATCAAGGTTGATTGGTTGAGAACTAGATAAGGCTTTCTACAAGTGCTCTAATTTGCTTGAAAAATGTCAGTGTAGCAAACAGCAAAGAAAATGAAAAACATCCATGCCTTTGCAACGAGTGAACAATGAGGTAGAATACACCGTTTAGTATCTACAGAGCGATTGATATCATGAGAAAGTTACAAAGAAATCTTATTTAACCTTAGACATGCCAAGGGAAAATCAATGTTTGTCCAACATTCATTTTATTTCACAGGTTACAGTACTTTGTAATACCTCTGAAGTTTTTTACATTATTCGTTTCAACGTTATCTTCACTTTTGTTAGTTATGTTTTAATATCCCTACTAAAACTTTATGAAAAAATATCAGGACGAGGCAATTTGACCTCCATCTTTGTTTTTGCGGGAATATTTTTATCAGCAAAACAATCGTAGATTCTATTTTTTAAAGATGTATTATTATTATTATGTGACATTTACACATTAAAGGTAAAGAGAATATTTTCTGGTGTTATATTACTGGTTTCCAGTGTGTTCGGAAAATGAAACGAAAAAGAAAAAAAATACAATCTAAGACAGCAAAAACAAGACTTCAGTGCGTGTCAGTTCAATTTGCAAAAACCATTGCATCAATAGAAAACATGTTTCAAATATGACAAATAGTCATGTTTTGTATGCACATGAGTTTGTGTAATGTAATCCCCGATTAACAATACAAACATGTTTTTATTAGAAGCATATAAGATATCAAAACAATACGAGTTTTCTCTTGTAATACGCAGTAATATATCATTCAATATCCCTTGCTATATTCTAAGTAATCGAAAACTGTAATTTCGTAAAGAAGAATAAACAAAAATGAACTAAGTCGGAACAAATTCCCGGAGAGCTGATTTTTTCCTGTTGATAGACTATGATGAGACATGTAATTTCCCAAAAGTCTCCGGTTCTCCCCATTGTGCTTTCCCCCCAGCCCCCTTAAAAGTGAATTTGCCCTCTCTCAGAAAATTTGCCTTAACTCCGAAACCAGTGGAGCAAATGCTTCGCAATTTTTTTATTTTCTTTGTCTAATGTTAAGCTACAAAAAAGGTGTCTTTTATTTTTCTCGAGAAATCTATAGTTTCGTGGCAATTGTGTCTTAACGAGAAAACAACAGTTTTTTGGCGGGAAAAATTCCCTTTATTTTTTTTTCTACGAGGTAAAGTAAAAAATGTCTCAAATGAAAGTTTTAGATCGAAGTCTAAGCTTTAAAACGAGGTATATATTGTCACAGTACGTAAAGCCAGAGCTGAGTAATGTAGCTTTGAACGTCATAAGAATATGCTTCAAGCCTCATAGGAACAAAATCAGAAAATGCCAGTTTTGGTTCGGGGGGGACTATTCCCTACCCTCATATTGGACTTTCCACTACCCACCACCTATGGACCCGCCGTGTCTCGGACTGACAACAACCGGCAGCTTTCTTATATTATGAGTTTATTTGAAAATTTCTATATTTTTAAATAAATTCATAACAAGAACAGCATCACGGACCACCCACCCACCACTATAACCTAAGAATACTGTGTGCAATGTTTTATAATATTCATTTTAAAATGAATCCAGATTATTCGTGTAATTGATCTTCAAAATATACATTGTATTGAGGTACATTGTTGCATGATAACCCATTACAGTGCTCAAACATAGCTGAACAGGTAAAGTCAGATATTCTGCAGCGACAATAGTCTCCATACGCTGCCTAGCAAGAGCATGAAATTATTGCTAGGAGGTCATCAGGAGCAAAAGGTTTCATACTTAGTATCGGTCTTAAGACTTTTTTCATCACTTTCTTTGATATGTTCATGTTTCCAATCCCAATCTATAGGATTAAGTTTGTTCCCTAACCATAATTGCACCTGTAAGGACACTCTGAAGAGGTGCTGACGACACGCTTTTGAGGTCGGTGGTAATTTAGCTAAATCAAAGTTTGACTTCAAAGAAGTCTTTGCAGTTAGTCTTGTAAATCTGAAATAACGAGCTTCGTTTAAAGTTGAATATTTACTTAGCCCATACATTGAAACAACAAACTTTTCTCCATTCTCGCCAAGAGTAACTTTTGATGCATCTCTGCCTCACATTTTGCCTCTGTGTTTTTTTTAATTAATTCAACTGCTTTTGTTTTCCCAATTCCAAAAAATGACGAAGTTGTATCACAGCCAGAAATAACATGGGCAAAAAGGAGAAGTTTGTCTATATTTTGTAATATGCCATTACAGTCTAATGTGATGATGTTTTAATAGGAGGGTGCCCGAAATTTTTTGCACCGACTGTACTTGACGTTTAACAAAAATTTTCTGGCTGTTCATATAATTCGTAATTTTGTTTGTTATTCTATTTCAAGTTAACATGGAAAACTGTAAAAAAAATTTATTAGGAATTATAGTTTTGGGAGTCAATACCTTTATTTATATTTTAAATTAGGTATAAGTCTTGTATATGGATGTGTAAATGGATTATTACAATTCTTACGGTGTCAGTACTATCTGAAAACATAGGTCCACTATTGGACGGAACTTTTCAGATCAAATAACCAATCTAAAATTCGACAGAATTTTCAGGACCACCCTTCACCTCTCTTTTAGATACCTAGGTCCTTCTAAAATCTAGTTTAATCCAGATTTTACCAAATTTTATTCGTTTCAAAGCCCCACCGCCAAAATGCTTTGTTTTGGTTGGAGGATAAACCCACGCTATGATATTAGGGCGCGATTATTCCCATTCCATGCCGGGAAGTTTCACTGAAGACGCCAGATTCGGATCTTCTAGCTCAGAAAGTCGAAAATGAGCTAGAAAAGCTGCAAATAAAGGTAACATTTGGATTTTATTAACGTGTAAAATCGTTGGAAGTCTCGAGGAGCCATAGAACTATTAAATTTTCAGAACAAAACTGGACTAAAAAGCTGAAATAGTAAGTGCAATATAGTGACGCCATGATTTCATCTACCGATCGCTATGGACAGGATTCAGAAGTAGTGTGATTTCCGTTTTTCTTTTCCTAAAACCGGTTCTGAAGATCAGTGTTTCCCCTGATATTTTCACCTTCCAATTTTCCTGCTAATTCAGGGTTATAAGACCTGTCCATATATAGATTTGTTTATGTAGGTAGCGAGTGATTCTTTTTTTTAACATATATGGCGGTATTTAATTTCTTTATAGTTAGGATAGTAATCATAATGCACGTGTAAATTTACAGTAAGGGCTCCTATCTGACTCCCAAATTGGGAGTACGGCTTCCAGCGGGATGAGTTGAACATGTAGTTTGTTCCGGGTTCCTGCCCCTTCAGGGCAGGGGTCCTATTGTTAGCTAATACTTCGATATGTCCCCTCGGGGGCATTGATTAAACAGGTTGATTTTAAGAATGTGATTTAGTAAATACAAGGGCCAGTTGGCCCTGTTCCTTTCTTTCCCTTTTCCTTTCGTTACCTTGCATAGAGCCGATTTAAAATGGTAAAATCTGAATGTTTTCTGTGTATATTTATTAGTATAACATGTATTAATGTAGTGTGTAGTATGGAGTGGCATGTATGTGTATATTTGTAATGTAGTAAACATTTTCTAGTAGTAGTAATTGTGGTAGTTAAGTGATGAAAGAGTGTGTGAGATAATTAAATATGGACAGTGTAGTATTTGCTATGCGATAATTTTTTTATTATTCCGTCATTAAGTGAACTCATACACAATATTTAAAAGTGAACGTAATATAGTACAATAATTCCGTGTACAAGGTCACATTCAGTTGTTCAAGGGTTGATTATATCGTCGCTAGCCTCTAGTGTCGAAAGCCAGTACTAACCGTCATTCTCATGTCGATGTTCTTAGTGATTTAGTTTCCATGAAATTGACCTTTCTTTTCGAAATAAAACCTAGAAGGTATAATTCACAGCCCATATGGATGTACAGTTAGGTCAAGTGACCCAAAATTAATATATCCTGAAAATTACAACATTCTGCTTAGTCTAGAAATCGAAATATTTAAGTAAATAAACAATACGTAATTTTTTAACAGAAGTCGGGCGATATGATGCTAGTTCTTCGCTTTGAAATTATATTAAATGTTCATTTCTTTCTTTGTGGCTGCAGAATAATTTCATTGTTGTCAGAATTTCGTAAACATTAAATATTATCGCAGATAATTCTATTTTCAGTGAACATACGTAGGATTTTTTTTTCGTTCTTAATAAAGCTACCAGGTATTACATAGTATTGTGTGTGTGGTGAAAGAGTCTTGAGTTCGAGTGAGGTTGTCGTGCGGTGTTCGGAATGGGAAATGTTTGTAGTGACTATAGATTTTAAAGTGTTATGATGAAATGTGTATATAGGCTGGGCGTAGATAGAGGAGACAGGGTGTTTGTAAAATATAGCGTCATAGAAAATGAAAAGAATGATGATATGAATATTATATGAATATTAATATGAATATGAATATGAAAGTGTATGAATATTGTAGTAAATGAATATAGAAGATAATACACCCATATAGTTAAATATATATAGTAGCCCAGTGAATACTTCGCCACGTGTGGATATATATATATTGAATAGATACGTGTAGCTACAAACATCTCGGGTTCTGACCCCTGCACCATAATATCACGCGGACCGGAGGGCGATATATAGTCGGACTATGGTAATACTTTGTAGTTTAATGGGTTATAGTAATAATCAACCATAGTAATACCATCTGATAGAATGGGTAGCATCATATAATCGCTGACTAGACATATTGAATAATAAAATATGAAAAGACAGTAGTAGTTATACAACAGGGCTGTAGTGAATTATATTTTCTGGTCGGTTTTAAAAATAGAATATCCTGCTCCGTGAGATTTTTTTTTCTTCACGTCACCTACTCGGGCTAGCTTACAATGTTCATGGAGGCGACAGCTCTGACAGGGTTACAGAATCAAAACAATTAGTTATTAAACTTTATTATACCGTACCCGGGCATCGACCTCTCCCCCCTTGAATATTTTCGTTTTCTTTTCTTAGTTTTCAAACTAGATAGTGATGGAAATTAATCGATGCCTCAGAATTTAGCGCATTCTGCGAAGGGGAGCTATCGGTGAAGTTTGGCAATAGAAATCACCGATCCAAAATTCAGTTTATTTAATTTTTTTTTATTTTGGCAAATCACTAATTAGGGATATCTTAGCTATTACTTTTACTCTAGCTTCTTTACTGTCCTTGAACCTTCTTAGTTCTTCTGAGGGGTCGAATGTTTTTTCTTCTTACTTAGAGATTTCAAAATTGGGGACGCAGTTACCTGGTCCCTTCCCCCTCTCCTTTTATCCTCCTGGTCTGGGCCGGATACGGGGATCGGATTTCAATCTTACAAGCAAATTCTTGTGGGATTGGGATCTGATGGACACAGAACTTGCATCCTTGGCAGCAGGACCTCCCTCCTAGTTTACGTATTTAAGTAAACCACCCTCTTTCGGCATATGTGAATACTTTTGGCTATGAGTTGTTATATATTTAAATTCGATCACTCTTCTGTGTAGTGAGTAGTACTTTAATCTTTCTCCTTTCATTGGCGCCGCTTTCTCTCTCTTGTCTCTTCCTTCTTACTTCGGGATTTTTTTTAATCTCAACCTTCCCCCCCCCCGATTTTGAACTTGTCGCTTACGATTTATTTAACGTACAACTCTGAATTGAAATTACCAGCTGAGACGTTGCAAGACACGATTCATGGATAAAGTAGATAGTGGTTGGGTCCTCCATCACATTTTGACCTATCGCCGAAATGAACAAACACTTCATATTTGACGACACTTCAATTACGTTCTTTCACCGTCGTCCCCTTAAGTTTTTTTTAATCCATTGGTCACTTTCCTTTTCTGTTTTGGTTTTCGATTATCTTGTAGTTGATCTGGGCCCAAAAATTGTATTTTAGGTTATCTAGTTATATATTTAGGAATGTTCTGTTACGTGCCTGCCTCACAAAGTTTTTTTAAAATTATTTAAGCACTAATTGAATATATGAAAGTTAAAATTTATAGATGCGCGGTATCAGGTAAAATCATTTTTTTTTCATATGTAATGTCGGAAGTCATTTGTTTTCTTGGACAATGTTTGCAACCTTTTCAAAAATTATTGTTGGGGTGATTAATTTAAATGTGTGCGCATTTATTATAAATATATATATATATAGAGAGAAATGAATACGTCGAAATGTATATGTACTTAGTATGTGAATATGATTTTAAAGGAAAAGTATGATATTAAATGTATTATATGAATGTATGTAAGAGCGCTCGTGTCTGTCCCCCCCCCAAACGTGTATTGGTTGCTATAGTTTACCAGTAAGTTTTCCGACAAATATAAGAATGTAGATTTTGTCAAGAATACCGCCGTGCACTCAAGTAATTTTCCTTTTCTTCTGAATAGATGTAAATGATAACCTATGTAATTATTTAATGGCATGTATTAAAAAGTAACGGCAGGTCTAAACGTAACCCACATCATGATGAATATTATCCCTGAACTACCAACCTAAAACCATTATGGAAAGTGTACCTTGAATCCTTCTCACCTGCATATGTATCCTGTGACTTGACCAGTTTTTTTTATCCTCAATTTAAACCATCACACTCCGTACACCTGTGGAAGATCGTTTTAAATCCGAACCATGTATACATATATACAAAAGTGATCTAAAGGAAAGGTCTCATGACGTGTCCCAGTGTTGAACAAATAACTTGAAATTATTCAATTAATAAGTTTGGAAATGGACTGTCTAAGAGGAGAAACATCCTCTGGCGAAAGTGATTTTTTCGAAATCCCTAGATTGGTATAAACATCGCAGTGTGCGAGTGCAGATATAAACTGCTAAGAGTTACAAACTAAATATAGTCGATGAATGGTTTTTGTAAACCAGTAGTTATATATATATATATATATATATATATATATATATATATATATATATATATATATAGATATAAACACAAACTAAGTTAAATGGAGCGAAATGTTTTTGGACACTACGAGTAGTGCGTGATTTGTGATTTGAACGCTCAGAATTATTAATATTTTATTGCTCAATGTGAGGTAGAGACTCATATAAGTTTTAATACACCTAAAAGTTTTTTTCTTTTTCTTTCTTTCCTCTTTGTCCAATTTTTTTTAAAGTGAAATAAGTATCTTCTTTGCGTATGTCGCAAATCATAATTTTGCTTTAGCATGCCTAAGATACAATATATGTAATTATTTTTATTTGTCAAGATGATTGGATATATAAAAATTTACTAGAATATAACACTATGTACTCTATTAATATATAACCAAGAACTTGTGCTTTTAAGATTTTCTTTGTAATTATTTTTTCCTTTTCACTATGAATGTAATAAACTATTTGTATCTTTGTAGTTAGTTGGTTTCCTTTAAACATATATACACTGTCCTGAGTGAGTGAGCGTGTGAATGCATGATAGATTTAATATAAGTAATTTTAGTGATATCATTTGTCATATTAACATCTGTAATATATGTGTCATGTTTTAATATATGTGTTAAGGTAAATAACCTAGGTCATGAAGGACCGCTACTAATGGTTTAAATCGGCTCTAGGAGTGAAACGGAAATAGCAGGATAAGCCTAAATACGACATCTTTCTTCCAGAAAGTTGAGACTCTTATTGATACGATACATAAATTTATATTGAGTTTATAAGTTTGATTTTTTTCTTTCTTTCTTGGCTAATTCATATGTGTGGTCGATCCTAGAGAACAGAGTTCAGATGCTGGATGGTTATCAATCACCAGTTGGAATAACAGTACAAAGAATGATTTCACTTTTCTCATTTCCAGGTCTAGGTCTGGGCAACCCCACGATCGTGGTTGCTGGAGCTAGGTCTGGGTGGTATGAGGGAACATGTGTCTATTCCGAAGCATTCCAAAATTGATTAGTCGTTAATAACATTTAGAATGATTCATCTTTCAAGGACTTTCTCGAATTCTTACTATATTTCCGGAATTATCCAGTAATCTGTTTCTTATTACAATACCCTATTTCTTTTTCTTTCTTCTTTTTCTACCTCCTTCTTTTACCCTTCTACTTTCTTCTCTTTCTTTTCTATTTCTGAATGAAAGAAAACGGAGTCATGACTGAGAGTAGTCGCTATTGGCACGGTCAATAAGTTGTTTCGATGAGTTTTCTTCGGGAGTCCGATATGGGATAATTAACAATGAGATGAGTATGCATTGAGGGACGAACAATAACAAGAAAGTTTATTGGAATTTACTTTATTGGAGAATAATCTGGATTTCAATTAGTAGGTGATGTTTCGTAATCGCCCTCGTTCAAAGAGAATTAATTTGTAGCGACTCCTCTACATTGCTCTTTTCTTCGTTTACTACTACTTTTTTTTACGTTTTCTTTCAATTGGCGACCGTTGACATCGGACAGTTACCATGGAAACAATTGTTTTCCCTGGTAACGGATCTGAAATTATTTATTAAACACTGTTTAGGATCGAGCACATATTGACTTGGCCACAAAAGGTGAATAATTAAAAATGGTCACAGTGAGATTAAATAATTATAGTCATTGGCTGTTCTGCTATCTTTGTCTCTCTCTGTAGAAAGGGGGAAATGAATGAATTTGTCAAAGTGAATTCTAAAATTTGAAAATGCTGGAAGTTGACCCAAGGAGGGAATTAGATAGGAGTCTTTTAATTTATGAACAGTACCTGAATAATAAGTATTTTTAGTCTATAAGTATATAATTGCATGTGTTTATATTGTGTCTTTTTGTATGGAAGCTATGGCAACCAATAGAGAAGTTGTATCACACGAGAACGCGGAAGTCTCATGTACACAATGTACATTAGAAAGTAATGAGTAAAGAGCTCGCGTCTCCCGTAGGCTAGTGAGGTGTCACGAGTGTGGGCTGAAATGGATTCATTTCAGTTGTATCAATTTAGAGGATACTGCTGAAAATGCAGAAAAGGTCCGGGCTGGTGAGATAATTAAATACTGTAAAGAATGTGAGGGGACGCTCCACCAGTCGCGTGAACCCATGAGTCTATCCTCTGAGAAAGAAAATGAACATCCCGATTCAGACGGTGAGCGAGGGTATAGTACCCCGAAGAACCGAGGCCAAATATCTCCAGTGGAGATATCTGACGTCGATGACGATGAAAGAAATGGGGATTCAATTGGTGATAAAACCAAAGAAGAGCAAAGGAAGACTGTGTCATCTAATAATGACGCTCTCCTCCTTTCATTGCAACAGATGTTACAAAAAATAGATCGGGATAATCAACAGATGAGGTATGAAATAAGTGAAAAAATAGATAATAATAGCCTGGAGATGAGACGCGAAATAAATGAAAATAGCCTGGAGATGAGACGCGAAATAAATGAAAATAGCCTGGAGATGAGACGCGAAATAAATGAAAAATAGACAAGAATAGCCGGGAGATGAGACGCGAAATAAATGAAAAATTTGACACCTCGAAACGAGAAACCGGATCTCGATTCGAGGTACTAATCCAGAAAATCGACAACATATGTTCGGACTTTGCTTCCTCAATAACCACATTGAGGGAGCAAATGTCTACTGAAATTGATTTGGTCAGATGCGAGGCTCAGCAATCTTTAAAGCAACTTCAGCATGAGACTGAGGGTAAATTTGATCATGTAAATTCCGAATTTAAACAAATAGATACCAAATTGCATAAGATCAACAATAAACTAGAAACACAGCAGGCCGAAATTGATAGTTTAAAGTCAACCTTGTCAGATTTATCACTGGAAACCAAACTGGAAGTAACTGACCAAAAAATTTCGAAAATTCAGAACGAAATAGTAAATATTCAAAAAGAAATAACGAAACCTAGTCGCGAAAAATCAGAGGTAACCTATCCTTTCCCCGGTAGCGATTCCTCAGAAATATTACCTGCTATAACAACTACCTGTAGCGCAGGAAAAGAAAATTTAATGTCAGTTGATGCACGGGATATTGCGACGCACTACCCCATGCATCGGTCAGAACTAAAGTCGTGGTTCAATTCCAATAGTGTGCCGAATCAGTCGAGTGTTGTGACGACTACGGTCACTAGCGTGAGTGCTCCCTCCTTACATGGAGGTATACAATCACATAGCGTGTTGCCGGGAAGAGGAGATGGGTACCATTCTGAGTCGTTGTTCACGGGTGCGATTGGTCCGGGGATGGAGCCCAACATATTTAATACGACCAATAGAATCCCTTTTAATTATATGGGTAATTATAACACCGCTACGACGTCATCGGTGGCAAATCCGGTGACTACTCCGATTGTGCAAGATAATATGTTAATTCCCAGTAACTATTCCCCTGCTTATGTTAGCATGAGTTCCAAGGTTTCACTGAGGGACATCGAACGTTTTCCCACGTTTGATGGGAATATCACTAATGGACAGCCTCGTGTTTTCCTGCGTAGATTGCAGCAGTGCTTAGAAATGTATCGGCTGACCGATAGAGAACGTTTGCAAATAGTTGAGAAACTTTTAATTGCAGCATCATGCGCGTGGTTTGCTTCTATTAAATATAGAATCCATACATTTGATGATTTCCTGATCCTTTTTAAGGAAGAATACTGCAATGAACATATAGAGAGGCTTCAGAAACGCAACCTCCAATCTTTAAGGTATGATCGAGCCAAGTATGGGTCCCTTCTGGACTATGCTTGGAAGATCATAGAATTGTACTACCATATCACAGAAAATCCATCGCAAGCCGAACTAGTAGACATTATAGTGAACGCTCTTCCACCAGATGAGTCGGGGGCTATTGCTTCCCATTTGTGCTAAACGGTGCGAGAAGTTACGTCACGCCTAGCTGCCCTGTGTGGGAAAGAAACTGGAGGCCCACCAAAGAGGTATTTAGCCCGACAAGCAAAAGTTGTGAAACCCGTGAAAAGCAAGGCAACGGCTAGTTGCCAAACGGACTTTCTGAGTTACACCCAAGCTGGATCTCGTTATCCGAGTGGGTGGCTCGGAAAGCAATTAATATAATGGTCGACGTCTGTACCGTAACCGACCGATGTTTAACAATCGCCGGGGTTATCGCCCCTATGACCGCACAATAGGGGAATCGAACCCGAATAGGGACGATAATAGGAGGAACTTTAACGGGGCGTACCGGAGAAGAGAAAACGGTAATGGTCAAAGCGGTAATGTTACTAATAACAGTGCAAATAGATCTCAGAATTCTGCCCCTTCGCCAATACAAACTAATGGCGGAAATGGAATTCTAGCGAATCGAGGGATTGATAGTCGCGAGACCGCTGTCAAATCGACAAACTAATTCCGCAACTACCTGGTGAGATGGGGGAGGATAGTTGCGGGAAAATATACCCCATTATTTTGAAAAATCAGAATGATCACGAATATAAATCTAATTTGTGGACACAAAATTCATTATTTCGGGACTCGTTACAATTTGTTATAAAATTTGTCATAGATGAGGAACCCTTTGCTTCAAGTGAAGAACGCTATTTTTCTACCTCTCCCAGCCTAAGAGGAAGTATCGGCGGCGTTGAACTTGTCGCTACAATAGATAGTGGCTCGGAGCTCTGCCTAATGGACTGGGAGGTGTGGAAAAAATTAAAGCAACGGTTTCCATCCGCTAAATTGAGACCATACACGGGCCTTACACTTGGCGCTTTCGCTGGGAAAGAGAGTTTTTCGGTTCAGGGCGTTCAAAATTTTAATCTAAACATACAGAATCATATATTCGAAATAACCATTTTCGTCATAAAGTATTTGCGAACGGACCTAATACTGGGATGCCCGTTTCTAGACAAATTTCAGTGTATCATTGACCGGGAAAAGAAAGAGATTAGAATGAAAGATAGTTTAGGAAACACTGTTGTCGTTCCTACAGATCGACCGAACATAATGCTAGTGAAATTACCAGTAGAAGAGATTGCAATCGGTGAATCAGGATGGCCGGTGGTGGATCAACCTATACTTGACCCCAGTTTAAACTGTCAAGCTGCCTGTGCAGTGACACCTCTCCACAAGGGAGGGGTTAACAGGGGAGATCAGCTGGATCCACTCCTGGGCACCGAATGCAATGTCTCGGAACAAGATATTGATTCGTATATTGCTACTCGGGATGACTTACCATCACCGATTAAATCAGGTCTTCGGAAATTATTAATGAATTACCGTTCGCTTTTCTCTGAGTACCCACGCCGCGTTAACGCGCCTCCCTATAAAATACAATTGAAGGATGAAGAACCAGTTGTTGGACCATGTTATTCCGTTCCTCAGGCTATACAACCTGAGTTTGAAGCAGAGTTGAATAAATGGTTACGGTTGGGAATAGCAATAGAACAAATGTCTCCATATCGAAATCCTATTCATGTCGTCCGGAAGGCCTCTGGCGGTGTACGTCCAGTTTTAGATCTGAGGGCTACTAACTCAAAAATTATATCTCCACAGGTGCAGGTAGAACCTATCAATGAGTTATTACACCGTGTTTTGCAGGCAATGTGGTTTTCGTCCTTTGACGCGTCAAGTGCATATTACGGGATCAGTTTACACCAAGACTCTTACCAATGCACCAGTTTTGTGTACAAGGGAAGACAATATTGCCTTACTGTTCTGCCACAGGGGCTGAAAAGTAGTCCTGCTGTATTTCAATCAGTAATGACAAAATTTTTTAATGACTCAACCCGTTCTTTTGTTATTTTGTACTTAGACGATGTTCTAGTAAAATCAACTATTGAAGAAGAGCATTTGGTTCATTTAGAGAGAACTTTCGAAATCTTTAAACAAGCAAATTTTTCATTAAATTTCAAAAAATGTAAGTTCTTTGCACGGGAAATCAAATTTTTAGGACATATAATTAGTGGCAGAACAATAAGGGTTGACCCTCGACTCAATGAGCCAATTCGTTGTTTTCCAGTACCGAAATCCAAGAAAGCATTACAGAAGTTTTTAGGGCTCATAGGATGGAGGCGAAAATTCATCCCAAACTTTTCCGGTCTTACTGCTAATCTGTATCAACTCCTGAAAAAGGATCAGAAATTCGTACTGGATAACGAAGCCTTGGAAACTTTCAATAAACTGAGAACTCTTCTTAGTAATCCACCTGCATTAAGTCAGCCAGATTCCTCCTTGCCTTTTCACATCCGTAGTGATGCGTGCATGGAAAATTTGGCTGGCCTACTTGCACAATATCCTTCAGATAAAGATAATCCTAACGTCATTGGATATGCCAGTCGACGGGTGAAACCCTATGAGTTGTCTCTTTCAATATTTCAGCTGGAACTCCTGTCAGTCCTGTTCCTTTGTGAACATTTTGAGCAGTATATCATGGGTCGTACTACTTATGTCCATACGGATAACGCGGCAGTCACACATGCATTCACCCAAAAGAACCTTGAGCCACGAACCACCTGCATTATATGGAAATTGCAGAAATTTGATTTAATTTTCCAACACTGCCCAGGCAGAGAAAATTTTGTAGCCGATACAATTAGCAGATACCCACCTGAGGTATTGCTTGAGCCCGAAACACATTATGTTCATTTTTTAACCATACGCAGGATGCTGATATTAATCTAGACTTTATTCGAGAAAATCAAATAACAGATGAGTTATGTAAGAACCTGTTAAAGCAATATGAAAACAACCGTAATCTGGACAGAGTAACAATGTACTGTGGGTTAATTTATATTAAACCTTTGCGTATTCAGAAATGGCTCTTAGTGATACCGCAGAGTTGTATACCCCAAATTATCAGTGTTGTCCATTCTAACGGTCACTTTGGAGTTCAGAAGTGTTATCGTTTTTGTCGAGCTATATTTTATTGGAAAAATCAAAAAAACACGATTAAAAACTTTATACGAAATTGCATAGAATGTGCCGAAACAAAGTTTACAAACCGTGCTATAGCTAAGCAGGAATATCATATCCAAGCGACCGTACCCAATGAGACTCTGGGGGTGGACCTTATTGGAAAATTGCCACCCAGTCAGGGATATTATTATATTTTATCTCTAACAGATATCTATTCTCGTTTCGTTACTTTCCTTCCACTGAAAAAGGCTCATACTAAGGAAATAATCACAGTATTAGAGAGATGATACTTTCATCTATTGCCTTACCCACAGGAATTCTTATCCGATAAAGGACCACAGTTCCAATCTAAGTTATGGCAGGACTTTTGTAACAAATACAAAATTAAACATAAGAAAACTTCCAATTATTCGCCGCAAGCTAACGGCGTTACGGAACGTAGCCATAAAAAACTCAATAGGTTAGTTAGATTATGGTGTCATGAAGATCAAACTACTTGGCACAAATACTTAGTTAAAATTCAGGACCTTCTGAATAATTCATATTGTTACAGTATTGGCTGTACGCCTGCGGAACGCTTTCTTAGTTATTCTGCCGTTGATAATTATAGGAAAGTGTTCCCATGGCCCAAAGAGTTAGATTCCGTATATAACCGTTTCCGATACGCTGAAGTAGAGGTAAAATTAAAAAGTCATACTAAACAGTCGTCAAACGCTATAAATCTGCAAGAAGGGCAACTAGTGATGTTGAAACTGCATAACTTATCCTCACTTATAAAGCATGAGTCAGCAAAATGGATGAAAGTCTATACCGGCCCGTTTTTAGCAGTTAAATTATTGAAAAATTGCGCTGTATTACACAATCTAAAAGGTGAAAGTATCGGAACTCACAATTTCCAGAATCTTAAGCTTTTCAACTGTACCGAGGACAAAAAACGGGAACTTCTATCTCAATACCCAAAGTGAATGTTACACTGTCTCATTTGAGTGTATTAGAGTATGAGTGAGTAGTTAGTTTATTAGTATTAATACATGTTAATTCTATTCAACAAAATTTTGTTATTCAAACAAAATTTTTTTAACGACGCCGGGGAACTGTAATATGCCATTACAGTCTAATGTGATGATGTTTTAATAGGAGGGTGCCCGAAATTTTTTGCACCGACTGTACTTGACGTTTAACAAAAAATTTCTGGCTGTTCATATAATTCGTAATTTTGTTTGTTATTCTATTTCAAGTTAACATGGAAAACTGTAAAAAAAATTTATTAGGAATTATAGTTTTGGGAGTCAATACCTTTATTTATATTTTAAATTAGGTATAAGTCTTGTATATGGATGTGTAAATGGATTATTACAATTCTTACTGTGTCAGTGCTATCTGAAAACATAGGTCCACTATTGGACGGAACATTTCAGATCAAATAACCAATCTAAAATTCGACAGAATTTTCAGGACCACCCTTCACCTCTCTTTTAGATACCTAGGTCCTTCTAAAATCTAGTTTAATCCAGATTTTACCAAATTTTATTCGTTTCAAAGCCCCACCGCCAAAATGCTTTGTTTTGATTGGAGGATAAACCCACGCTATGATATTAGGGCGCGATTATTCCCATTCCATGCCGGGAAGTTTCACTGAAGACGCCAGATTCGGATCTTCTAGCTCAGAAAGTCGAAAATGAGCTAGAAAAGCTGCAAATAAAGGTAACATTTGGATTTTATTAACGTGTAAAATCGTTGGAAGTCTCGAGGAGCCATAGAACTATTAAATTTTCAGAACAAAACTGGACTAAAAAGCTGAAATAGTAAGTGCAATATAGTGACGCCATGATTTCATCTACCGATCGCTATGGACAGGATTCAGAAGTAGTGTGATTTCCGTTTTTCTTTTCCTAAAACCGGTTCTGAAGATCAGTGTTTCCCCTGATATTTTCACCTTCCAATTTTCCTGCTAATTCAGGGTTATAAGACCTGTCCATATATAGATTTGTTTATGTAGGTAGCGAGTGATTCTTTTTTTAACATATATGGCGGTATTTAATTTCTTTATAGTTAGGATAGTAATCATAATGCACGTGTAAATTTACAGTAAGGGCTCCTATCTGATTCCCAAATTGGGAGTACGGCTTCCAGCGGGATGAGTTGAACATGTAGTTTGTTCCGGGTTCCTGCCCCTTCAGGGCAGGGGTCCTATTGTTAGCTAATACTTCGATATGTCCCCTCGGGGGCATTGATTAAACAGGTTGATTTTAAGAATTTGATTTAGTAAATACAAGGGCCAGTTGGCCCTGTTCCTTTCTTTCCCTTTTCCTTTCGTTACCTTGCATAGAGCCGATTTAAAATGGTAAAATCTGAATGTTTTCTGTGTATATTTATTAGTATAACATGTATTAATGTAGTGTGTAGTATGGAGTGGCATGTATGTGTATATTTGTAATGTAGTAAACATTTTCTAGTAGTAGTAATTGTGGTAGTTAAGTGATGAAAGAGTGTGTGAGATAATTAAATATGGACAGTGTAGTATTTGCTATGCGATAATTTTTTTTATTATTCCGTCATTAAGTGAACTCATACACAATATTTAAAAGTGAACGTAATATAGTACAATAATTCCGTGTACAAGGTCACATTCAGTTGTTCAAGGGTTGATTATATCGTCGCTAGCCTCTAGTGTCGAAAGCCAGTACTAACCGTCATTCTCATGTCGATGTTCTTAGTGATTTAGTTTCCATGAAATTGACCTTTCTTTTCGAAATAAAACCTAGAAGGTATAATTCACAGCCCATATGGATGTACAGTTAGGTCAAGTGACCCAAAATTAATATATCCTGAAAATTACAACATTCTGCTTAGTCTAGAAATCGAAATATTTAAGTAAATAAACAATACGTAATTTTTTAACAGAAGTCGGGCGATATGATGCTAGTTCTTCGCTTTGAAATTATATTAAATGTTCATTTCTTTCTTTGTGGCTGCAGAATAATTTCATTGTTGTCAGAATTTCGTAAACATCAAATATTATCGCAGATAATTCTATTTTCAGTGAACATACGTAGGATTTTCTTTTCGTTCTTAATAAAGCTACCAGGTATTACATAGTATTGTGTGTGTGGTGAAAGAGTCTTGAGTTCGAGTGAGGTTGTCGTGCGGTGATCGGAATGGGAAATGTTTGTAGTGACTATAGATTTTAAAGTGTTATGATGAAATGTGTATATAGGCTGGGCGTAGATAGAGGAGACAGGGTGTTTGTAAAATATAGCGTCGTAGTAAATGAAAAGAATGATGATATGAATATTATATGAATATTAATATGAATATGAATATGAAAGTGTATGAATATTGTAGTAAATGAATATAGAAGATAATACACCCATATAGTTAAATATATATAGTAGCCCAGTGAATACTTCGCCACGTGTGGATATATATATATTGAATAGATACGTGTAGCTACAAACATCTCGGGTTCTGACCCCTGCACCATAATATCACGCGGACCGGAGGGCGATATATAGTCGGACTATGGTAATACTTTGTAGTTTAATGGGTTATAGTAATAATCAACCATAGTAATACCATCTGATAGAATGGGTAGCATCATATAATCGCTGACTAGACATATTGAATAATAAATTATGAAAAGACAGTAGTAGTTATACAACAGGGCTGTAGTGAATTATATTTTCTGGTCTGTTTTAAAAATAGAATATCCTGCTCCGTGAGATTTTTTTTTCTTCACGTCACCTACTCGGGCTAGCTTACAATGTTCATGGAGGCGACAGCTCTGACAGGGTTACAGAATCAAAACAATTAGTTATTAAAATTTATTATACCGTACCCGGGCATCGACCTCTTCCCCCTTGAATATTTTCGTTTTCTTTTCTTAGTTTTCAAACTAGATAGTGATGGAAATTAATCGATGCCTCAGAATTTAGCGCATTCTGCGAAGGGGAGCTATCGGTGAAGTTTGGCAATAGAAATCACCGATCCAAAATTCAGTTTATTTAATTTTTTTTTATTTTGGCAAATCACTAATTAGGGATATCTTAGCTATTACTTTTACTCTAGTTTCTTTACTGTCCTTGAACCTTCTTAGTTCTTCTGAGGGGTCGAATGTTTTTTTTCTTACTTAGAGATTTCAAAATTGGGGACGCAGTTACCTGGTCCCTTCCCCCTCTCCTTTTATCCTCCTGGTCTGGGCCGGATACGGGGATCGGATTTCAATCTTACAAGCAAATTCTTGTGGGATTGGGATCTGATGGACACAGAACTTGCATCCTTGGCAGCAGGACCTCCCTCCTAGTTTACGTATTTAAGTAAACCACCCTCTTTCGGCATATGTGAATATTTTTGGCTATGAGTTGTTATATATTTAAATTCGATCACTCTTCTGTGTAGTGAGTAGTACTTTAATCTTTCTCCTTTCATTGGCGCCGCTTTCTCTCTCTTGTCTCTTCCTTCTTACTTCGGGATTTTTTTTAATCTCAACCTTCCCCCCCCCCGATTTTGAACTTGTCGCTTACGATTTATTTAACGTACAACTCTGAACTGAAATTACCAGCTGAGACGTTGCAAGACACGATTCATGGATAAAGTAGATAGTGGTTGGGTCCTCCATTACATTTTGACCTATCGCAGAAATGAACAAAGACTTTATATTTGACGACACTTCAATTACGTTCTTTCACCGTCGTCCCCTTAAGTTTTTTTAATCCATTGGTCACTTTCCTTTTCTGTTTTGGTTTTCGATTATCTTGTAGTTGATCTGGGCCCAGAAATTGTATTTTAGGTTATCTAGTTATATCTTTAGGAATGTTCTATGTTACGTGCCTGCCTCACAAAGTTTTTTAAAAATTATTTAAGCACTAATTGAATATATGAAAGTTAAAATTTATAGATGTGCGGTATCAGGTAAAATCATTTTTTTTTTCATATGTAATGTCGGAAGTCATTTGTTTTCTTGGACAATGTTTGCAACCTTTTCAAAAATTATTGTTGGGGTGATTAATTTAAATGTGTACGCATTTATTATAAATATATATATATATATAGAGAGAGAGAAATGAATACGTCGAAATGTATATGTACTTAGTATGTGAATATGATTTTAAAGGAAAAGCATGATATTAAATGTATTATATGAATATATGTAAGAGCGCTCGTGTCTGTCCCCCCCCCAAACGTGTATTGGTTGCTATGGTTTACCAGTAAGTTTTCCGACAAATATAAGAATGTAGATTTTGTCAAGAATACCGCCGTGCACTCAAGTAATTTTCCTTTTCTTCTGAATAGATGTAAATGATAACCTATGTAATTATTTAATGGCATGTATTAAAAAGTAACGGCAGGTCTAAACGTAACCCACATCATGATGAATATTATCCCTGAACTACCAACCTAAAACCATTGTGGAAAGTGTACCTTGAATCCTTCTCAACTGCATATGTATCCTGTGACTTGACCAGTTTTTTTTTATCCTCAATTTAAACCATCACACTCCGTACACCTGTGGAAGATCGTTTTAAATCCGAACCATGTATACATATATACAAAAGTGATCTAAAGGAAAGGTCTCATGACGTGTCCCAGTGTTGAACAAATAACTTGAAATTATTCAATTAATAAGTTTGGAAATGGACTTTCTAAGAGGAGAAACATCCTCTTGCGAAAGTGATTTTTTCGAAATCCCTAGATGGGTATAAACATCGCAGTGTGCGAGTGCAGATATAAACTGCAAAGAGTTACAAACTAAATATAGTCGATGAATGTTTTTTGTAAACCAATAGTTATATATATATATATATATATATATATATATATATATATATATATATATATATATATATATAAACACAAACTAAGTTAAATGGAGCGAAATGTTTTTGGACACTACGAGTAGTGCGTGATTTGTGATTTGAACGCTCAGAATTATTAATATTTTATTGCTCAATGTGAGGTAGAGACTCATGTAAGTTTTAATACACCTAAAAGTTTTTTTCTTTTTCTTTCTTTCCTCTTTGTCCAATTTTTTTTTAAAGTGAAATAAGTGTCTCCTTTGCGTATGTCGCAAATCATAATTTTGCTTTAGCATGCCTAAGATACAATATATGTAATAGGCAATATATAAAATAATATATGTAATTATTTTTATTTGTCAAGATGATTGGATATATAAAAATTTACTAGAATATAACACTATGTACTCTATTAATATATAACCAAGAACTTGTGCTTTTAAGATTTTCTTTGTAATTATTTTTTCCTTTTCACTATGAATGTAATAAACTATTTGTATCTTTGTAGTTAGTTGGTTTCCTTTAAACATATATACACTGTCCTGAGTGAGTGAGCGTGTGAATGCATGATAGATTTAATATAAGTAATTTTAGTGATATCATTTGTCATATTAACATCTGTAATATATGTGTCATGTTTTAATATATGTGTTAAGGTAAATAACCTAGGTCATGTAGGACCGCTACTAATGGTTTAAATCGGCTCTAGGAGTGAAACGGAAATAGCAGGATAAGCCTAAATACGACATCTTTCTTCCAGAAAGTTGAGACTCTTATTGATACGATACATAAATTTATATTGAGTTTATAAGTTTGATTTTTTTTCTTTCTTTCTTGGCTAATTCATATGTGTGGTCGATCCTAGAGAACAGAGTTCAGATGCTGGATGGTTATCAATCACCGGTTGGAATAACAGTACAAAGAATGATTTCACTTTTCTCATTTCCAGGTCTAGGTCTGGGCAACCCCACGATCGTGGTGCTTGGAGCTAGGTCTGGGTGGTATGAGGGAACATGTGTCTATTCCGAAGCATTCCAAAATTGATTAGTCGTTAATAACATTTAGAATGATTCATCTTTCAAGGACTTTCTCGAATTCTTACTATATTTCCGGAATTATCCAGTAATCTGTTTCTTATTACAATACCCTATTTCTTTTTCTTTCTTCTTTTTCTACCTCCTTCTTTTACCCTTCTACTTTCATCTCTTTCTTTTCTATTTCTGAATGAAAGAAAACGGAGTCATGACTGAGAGTAGTCGCTATTGGCACGGTCAATAAGTTGTTTCGATGAGTTTTCTTCGGGAGTCCGATATGGGATAATTAACAATGAGATGAGTATGCATTGAGGGACGAACAATAACAAGAAAGTTTATTGGAATTTACTTTATTGGAGAGTAATCTGGATTTCAATTAGTAGGTGATGTTTCGTAATCGCCCTCGTTCAAAGAGAATTAATTTGTAGCGACTCCTCTACATTGCTCTTTTCTTCGTTTACTACTACTTTTTTTTTACGTTTTCTTTCAATTTTTGTTGGATCTTTTTAATTTATTGATATCAAAACAAGTGCTTCACAGGTTCTTTCCTCCAACATCTTTTCGAAAGAAGATGGGTCTCTTCTCTGGTGCTAATGCAACTAGCAATATTAAAATATCCGTGTCATTTCCAACAACAATCACTCTGGAAAAGGTATCAAGTTTGTTAATTCCACTCCTTACAATTTCAGTATCAGCATCTTCTTCAGCTATAACTGCTGCTAATCCAACCTTTTCCAACTCTTTACATGTGCATTCAATCAACTTCTTTTTGTTAGAAAGAAAAGTTTCTTTTTTACGACACATTTATTATTTTCGTCGAACTGTATTTCGCATGAGGAATATTTCAGTGTCCTCCTTTGGTGTTCTTCATCTTTCGTAGTCGCCTCTTCTGGATAACCATCGAACACCACCGGACAATTATTTCCATACTTGGACAGTACAAATGAGGAATAGTTCCTAACAATATCTCCATATGTAGCATCCTTAGGCCATTAAACATAATGAAGAAGGAAACCTCCATCGATAACCATCCCAGCATCTTCTAAGCATGGTTGTTCAACGATTCCTTCTGAAAATGCTTTAACTATAGACGATTTAGTTCCTTTCCGAAGATAAGTATCATCAAAAATCGATGGAGGTACAGAAGACAATTCATATTCCAAATACATTTTCAGTTTATTGAGGCTGTCACATACACATAAAGTTCTATTAAAAAGCTGTTGCTGGTTTATGTTCACTTTTAATGATGGAACAGATACAGACTTATGACTGGCTTGAGCAATTATCATATCTTTTCTTTTCAATTTTAGCTCTCCAAAACTCTTACCTTTCATTTTTTTCATAGCTGCCAAACCCACTTCATAAGCTTTATTACTGTTAACACTATCATTTGACACAAAGCTGGAATGTAAAGACACGAGATCCCCTGAAAGCTTGGTAAAAGGGTTGTGCTGTCTCAGCCAAAATGTAAATTTCTCAATATCCTTGTTATCTCTCTTTCTTTCCTTGATTCCCGTAGTTCAACATGCTGTTCAGTAAAATTTAAGGCTGTTCCTGCAAATTTATCTAAGGCTTCTTGTATCTTTAAACAGTACGGTGTTCCATGAATCCATTTTGACAAAGTACTATCTGTTATTCCTCTTCCATGTGTCAGACCTCCCACCGCTTTCATTGGACGCATTAGGCATTGCTCTATTATCATGTCTGTCCAAGATCCTGATCAATATTTCCCATTCCTGCGAACGGTAAAATAACCTTGTTTAGTAAATAATTCGTATTCTTCTTTTGATAGTTTAGATTCGAGTTTCAACATTTGCTGAGCATATAAATGCACGGATTTAGCATAGGGCAAGTGGCCTACAGCATGGAAGTATGGAAGCATGTCTACTCCTGTACTCAAGTGCATGTTCCAGTTATCAGTTCTTTCTGCAAATATAAATTTCAACATAAGATCTATGCACTTAATTAGATTTAGCCAAAGCTTTGTTGTCCTGCTAGATTTTTTTATCCCTTCAAAATTTGTTTCAATGTTTAAAACAGTTTCTGTAACTTCATCATCCAGGGTAATTTGCTCGAAATCCAGTTCCTTGCCAATAAGCTACTGACATATGTCTTCTAATTTCTTGCACTTCTCTTCAATCTTTGGATATTCTTCTCTCATTACCGTAATAAGAGACGCTGCAGTTAAACAATTCCCTGTGGTAGAAAGGGAATATTGTGTCACACTCAAGATGTTTTCAAACGGGTTGTCCTAACCTTCATTCGGCAAACCGAAAATCTGTGTTTATTTCTGTTTTTTTTTTTAAATTCAACTTTGTTTCCGTTCTTTTCTCTCGATACATTATTTCATGAACACAACTCTCAAGTTAGGAGACTTCAGAAGTAGTGAAAGAATAGTCCAGGTGTTATAGGCACTGCGTTAGAAATCCTGCGGTCTTGAGGTCAAATCTACTGTACGTGAATACTTTTTAATTTATTTTGTTCTTGTAGGGTGTATGATGACTTCTCTTTGCTCCAAATTCTCCATCTAGAGATGATATACAAGAATCATGCAAATATTAACCGAGAGAAAGAGATAGTGGAGATATCTCCAATTGAAATATTATCCGAAACATTTATCGATATTCTTATTCGATTATGTTTTAGTTCATCTTCGTTTATTCTTCTTTACGAAATTGCAGTTCTCGATTGCTTAGAATAAAGCAAGGGATATTGAAAGATATATTACAGTGCATTACAAGAGAGAATTCGTTTTCTTTGTTATCGTATATGCTTCTAATAAATGAATGCTTGTGTTATTAATTGGGGTTAAATTACACAAACTCATGTTATGTGCACACAAAATATGACTATTTGTCATGTTTAAAACATATTGAACTGACTCACATTGCACACCTTGTTTTTTAATTTCTTAGATTGTCTTTCTTTTTCTTTCTCTTTTTTGTTTTATTTTCCAGACACATTGGAAACCAGTAATATAACACCAGAAAATATTCTCTTTAGCTTTAATGTGTAAATGTCACAAATTAATAATAATACATATTTTAAAAAATAAAATCTACAATGGTTTTGCTGTTAAAACCTCGCAAAACAAAGATGGGAATCAAATCTCGACCTGATATTTTTTCCATAAAGTTTTAATAGAGATATTAAAACTGATAATTAACAAAAGTGAAGGTAACGTTGAAACGAATAATATAATAAATTCAGAGATTTTACAAAATACTGTGACCTGTGAAATAAAATAAATGTTTGACCAACATTGTTTTTTCCTTGGTATGTCTAAGGTTAAATAAGATTTCTTTGTAACTTTCTCATGATATCAATCACTCTGTAGATACTTAACGGTGTTTTCTATCTGATTTTTTTATTCGTTGCAGAGTTATGGATATTTTTCAATTTTTTGCTGTTTGCTACACTGACATTTTTCAAACAAACTAGATCACTTGTAGAACGCCTTATGTAGCTCTCAACCTACGAGCCTTAACGATATTGTTGGTTGTCTAACTTTGCAGAGTATGAAAATTGGAAGTGCGAATGAACTTTTGCTCGTGTACTTACAACATGATTATTATACTCATATTTTTCATATTAAAGATAAATAAAATTTAGGTTGATTTGTTGACCTCTGGCTATACTCTACAAGAGCCCCAGGGATCCGCGGACAATATTTTAAAATTCTCTAATACTGTATAACTGTCTCAGTAGTTCAGTAAACTTCTTTGAAAAAAATTGAAATGAAATCTTTAAGTTTTACGTCCCACGGATATGCCGGTTAGGCTAAAGGAGACGGCGATGATGAGAAATGAATCAAATGGTGGAATGAAGAAAGTGGGAGGAAACGGGAGAACCCAAAGAAAACCCACGAGCGCGGTGTTTGTCCACCACAAAGTTCACATGGCGCGAGCTGGGATCGAACAAGGGACCCCAAGCATCGGAGGTGAACGCTCTACCACTGAGCCACCGCGCTCCCTCAAAACTTCTTTGGAGTCTAAGTATGCAGTCAAATGACTTTTAAGTGGAAGAGCCAGTAGTCAAACGCACTAAAATAGGTAGGGGCGATGAAAAATTTCAACATACAAATCAAATCTTCAAAACTAAAAATGTTAAATTACTTTAGCGTTTTACTGGGATTCATATCTTAATTTTCCTTAGAACCAACTGATTTTATCTTCATAATCTGGAGATAATGTATTATGTACAGTCACTTGACCACATTTTAAACTCGGTTTTAAACTCTTTCCTCACTCATTTCAATGGAAGTACACCGAGTTATATTTACTAGTGAAGCTATACAGAAGCAGCATAAGTCTTCAATCTCTTGTGGATATTTCACAAGCATGAGTTTCCCTGGTGTTTTATGAAACAACATCAATGAAAAAGAACGCTACGTGCTCTTGTAACATTAGTCCACGACCTTGTAGTTAGCATGATACTCTTGTAATGTTTAAGAAACACACACACGCATATTTAGATTAATATAACAAGTGAATGTAGAAGTGCCACTAGTCTAATAGCTTTAAGAAACAAGTCCCAGGAGTTAACCAGCATCTGCAGCGTTGCTACTTGAGCGTTCCCGAAAGTATCGAATATCACGTTATGACCTGAACTCGGTAGAAACCAACCTTTATCATATCCCCTGTAATTCCAACGGTGGCTTGCTATTTTCCGGCTCTGCCTACCTCAAGTCGTTCAATCTTGTGCTGAGATACCAGAAGCAGGTTGAAGTACTCCCGAAAACAACGGCGCAAGGAAATCGCCATCTCAGAGTGAACTTTCCCTATAGAGTCAACAGTGGCATAAGGCTGTCTTCTTCAATTTACGGTTGAGGCACTCCGCACACTAACAGACCAAACGACTGATTTAGACTGCTTGCCGAACCATGTATGGATATTTGAAAAGTGCAAACTCCACCGACAGGGTCTGTAGTATCCTTACTTTATCATAATCATCTAGAAAGCTTGCTGACGCACCAAGTACACTTACCTACAAGAACCATTTGTACTTGTTAGATGCCCAGTTGGGAGATGGGCCGAAAGCGCTTCTCCCCGATAGGGTCGGCAGAGGGGGATACTACCTGCCTATCTCAAGTATATTCAATATCCGTTGTGTAGTACGACGTGTGCACCATCCTCCACTTCCCGCAAATAATGGCACGAGTGATTTGCCCATTTGAAAGATTGGTTAGAGACGTCGGAATCCACCCATTTCTAGGCAACCCCTACTTCAATAAAGTGCCCAGTTATTACGTACACTTGTCTTTTGTATCCAATGGAACGTGTTAATTGACCATCTAGGAGACAAGCTAAAGGTTCTCCTCCCCTGGTAGGGATGGTAGTTTAAGCCATTTCTAGTCGACTCATCTTCCTGAAGTCTTATGTACTGAGGTAGCACCTACTCTCTAGGATTCAATGGCATGAGGTATTCGGCCATTTTTGAGACTGACCAAAGTCAATACTTCCCCAATGGGGGTAATATACTTCCCTAGGAATAACAAGAGTTTGAGCGATGAAGATTGTGGCCTCACCTACTGGCGATACGAACCACCAAAGTATATAATTCGTTAGGATCTAGAAGACAGACTACACTTCATAAGCCAATTAGCTTCGTCTCATTGCCGGGGGCGAAATAAGTAGTTTGCATACCTCCTTTAAATCATATATTACATTTTAATGATTGTAGATAATTGGACATTGCACTAGAGATAATTAATAACAGAACGAGCATACTACCTGTATAAAACTATTCCTAATGAACACTTCTTGTTGACATAGTATAAGGTACAGTCCAACTATAATCTATTTTACTTTGTCCCCATTGACTCTAAAGTTTAGTTTCAAACAAATAAATAGTAATTTCACTTAACTCAAGTTCATATCATATAGAAACATATGTATACAATAGATATAATGTGAATAAGTTGCATAAATGGTTTATTGGCATACGAGTATTAATAATAGATATGATATATTAATAAATATATTGTTTTAAAAGAAAATGAAACTATTAATTAAGTAAAATTAGAAACGAGAGTTTCCGCATAGGAACTGCTTCATGGAAAGAAACCCTTTTTTTTTTCTTTTTACTAAGTTCTTCACGGTAAGGAAGTCTTTTAAAGAAAACCATTTCACATGTCACATTAGTCCTTTCTAACTATGAAATAATTAAAGCCAGCTTCCTTTAACAATGTATATTGAGCCCAATAACTCAGCACTAACCGCTGTAATTAATCTTGGTTCTCCTTCTGGGTTTTCTCTACGACAGCACAGTTCGTGACGACTGATT
Organism: Thermobia domestica; assembly: GCF_964235325.1. Taxonomy (NCBI): domain Eukaryota; kingdom Metazoa; phylum Arthropoda; class Insecta; order Zygentoma; family Lepismatidae; genus Thermobia; species Thermobia domestica. The sequence goes on along the minus strand of NC_137454.1, from coordinate 239,053,767 downwards.
CTCCGTCAATTTCTATTTCTCTATCAACTAAAGTATGCGTTACTGAATAACCTTCAAGGCCTTCGTAACTGTCTTTGAAATGGGCGCTGCACGCCACAGAAGTTGAGAGACTACATACTCCAAAAATTACACTTCATGCACTGGAAGAATTATAGGATAGCAGAGAACTGATACCGAGTGCTATTGAAGTCCAGTGGTGTCTGTCTCCTGTAAATATTACGTCACAAATAAGGTGTCTGGAAGCGGGAGGTTTGATGTATAAGACATGTCTCCCATGGTCAACTTCGTGCCTTATCCCTGGCCAATACACATCTAGCTGATCTGATGGTCGCAGGTCGATCTCCATTCCGACATAGAGTGAGATACTGTAGTCAGTCGTATCACCTGTTGGTTCTGATTCCTCAGCTTCCACTAAATGCATGACACTAGACAGCACAAGCACCCCAATAGTCGATATAACAGCTGATGGACCAGCTAATACATCTTGGGTGGCCGCAACAGCTGTAGCTGCATCAGATTCTGTTAGGGTAGCCACTGTGCCCAGAACATTGACTATATGTGGAGGAGCGACAGGAGGTACGTCTTGCATTGTTCGTAGTAGCGATGAGGAAATAGTTGCATAGTCCAAAGTAGACAACACTTATTCCTCACTGGGTACTTGCTCAAGGTCTGGATTGCATGACTCTGAATTACTATGATCTGGCTCGTGTGAGTTATCTATGGTCCCAGGTTGCCTCCATAAGGACCCGGGTATGTCTTCAGGATTGTCATGTGGCTCCATTTTGTAATTATCTTAACCTTTATATAAGGAGACCACAAAAATGATCTTTGATATTATCAATTGCAATTTTGTAAACTATTTGTTTTTTTTTCAGAAAATTATTTTACTGAGTCTCAATAAGTAAAATAAATCGCATATTTGAATCTATGGCTACCGCGCTGTTGTAAGTACTTTCAGCAATGAAAATATGAACATAAATGGATTTATATTTTTTTTCTCTTTATATTTTTTGATAAAGCAACTTAGATCTATTAGTAATTTTAACAAATTTTATAGTTGAGACACATGGATGATGTCTAAAGTACTGTAAATTAATATTTTCTAGAGCATAGTATCAATTATTCACTAAACTAAAAGAAAACTTCTGGTCGTCAAAAGCAGAAAAAGAGCAATTTATGCTTGGAATTCTTGAGAGATGACCAATTAAATGCTACGCCCATAGAAAAGGTGAGCCATAAGAATGACTTCATAAATATTTCCCTCCATAAAGTAAATTCGGCATTTCTAGAATACTGTAATATTCCTTTTAATTAATGATGATTACGTGTGTGCTACAAGCTTGCTCTTTCTCAAGACAATATACACTTTTTAAAACTATAACGTCTCCTAACAAGACAGTATGTTCTATAAACTAACTATACGTTTAAGGAACTCCCATACTCAACGTCGCAGAAACAAACGCTCGCTATGCTTCAAGTAGTGATGCGCCGAATCGAATACAGTGAAATCGATTCATTCGATTCTCCCAAAAGTTCGGATACCTCGTGTATTTCGGAAAAGAATTCGAATTCTTTTTGTATTCGTTTTTGCTACTTTCTGCTGCAATTTATGTTCACAATTTATTTTAGGAAGAAAAAAGTGTTGTTGAATATTCCGTACCACGCTAAAACCCCATCATGAGTATATCACAAATAACAAAGAATTACACGATTATGATCTCTCATTTCCAGCTCGATCAAGCAACAGACTTCCGCTGCTAAAGCAAGCTGCAAAGCAGACAGAAGCCTCGGATACTATAGTATTCTAATTCACCTGCAATGTTACCAATTCAGAAATCTATTTTAGGTTATCTATTTTTACCTTATCTATCAATAATAGTAGAGTTAATAACTCAATTTATTCATGTGTTCCCATCCTCTTCCGTGAATGAATTCTCTTCCTAAAATAGTTTCTGTCTATTCCCAACTCTTTCCGTGAATTCGAATTCTTCGAGTTCTTCTGAGTCCTACTGTCCGAGTCCGAGTTCTCACAACGAAGGGTCACGCAGTGGCTCCGCTGAGATCCGAACGAGACAATTGTGTTTGCATTTGATATGTTATAACTAGACGAATCCCAAAGTTATACGTGCCATCGGGCGGAATGTCGTGCGTTACAACATAGTTTTAATATAAAAGCTACAAAGCTGGCAGAATAGTTTGAACCGAGTCATTTGTTCGGAAACGGTTGGGTAAATGGAAAACTCGGACAATAAGTATCCCATCGTTTTCAAGGACACACTTTTCGGATAAATATCTTTGCCCCAGGGTTCTCGCAGGGTCCCAGACGAGGTCCAACTCAAAAGGTTCAAATGGCAAGGGGGTTAAGTAACACATCATTTGAAAGCTGTTGTAAAGTGAAAGAAAATGCAGCAAGTCTTGACTCTCTACGACAACCCTGTACAAAATGACGGAGGGTCAAAATGTAAACAAAAACTTTATTGAAAAGTCCATGGTCAGCCCTATAACTCGGAACCAGTGAGACAAATGTGAAAATAGGAAACGGAGTGTGGCATTATTTTTACAGTACAACAATTTAAGTTAAAACGTCTTGTCGCAGGGTCCCAACAGGGTCCCAGGTGAGGTCCAACTAAAAGTTCTAAATGGCAAAAGAGGTAGCACATCGTTTGAAAGCTCTTCCTAAGTGAAAGAAGATGGAGCACGTCTCGACTTTCTACGACAACCCTGTCCAAAATTGCGTGGGTCAAAATGTAAACAAAAGCTTAATTGAAAAACTATGGCCACCTTGATGGCCGCTTAAAAATCAATGTCATTCATAACAGTACAAATCTAAATTTCTAGTTTTCTCTACTATGTATTTAAAAACAATAGGAAGACTAAAGAACAATTGAATTTCGATTTACTTCAACTATTATTTCATTCGGTAACAACACATATATGTTTTCTTCTTAATACACGTTCGTCGTGGTTCTCTCGACATCATTTACTTGAATATAACGAATACCCGCGATGAACACACAACTCTGACTTTCTACTCATACTGCTAAACAAATGTTGATACATTCGGGTATTTTTCTAATTTTGTCATACGTAGTTCATACATAAAGGACTTGCTGCACTAGTAGGTTGGTGCCTCTACTGTAACGTATTTGTGATGGTTACATTTGTATGTCATTCGTTGGTTTGATCGCAATATTTCAAGCAACATCAAGTATAGAAAAACATTCATTTGCAAAATGCAATACCAAACCATGTGTAAGTCATTTCAGTACCTCGAGCTGCATTAAATTTTCTTGGTTTGGTCACAATATTCCAAGAAATAATATATTTATATACAAACTCATTTTTCACGCTGGCGGCCATATTGGATTACAGCTATTATACTCTTTGATATTTTGTGGATATCTACTATTAACATTAGTGTATGCGCCTTTGGCGTGGAAGATCCGGGTTCGATTCCCGGCGGGAGCTCATGTGGTTCGGATTCCAAGTTAATCAGTAGTTCCACGTCTCACATCGCCTTGCTGCTGAACTGGACGTTAAACTGAAAATCAACTCAACTCTACTATTATCCATAAACGTTAATAACACATTTCGCTTCTCCAATACCAGTGGTGTGAGCTGGACATGCGTTCGATACATAGTGCATCATTTTGAACTCAAGATGTGGCGTTTTTGAACATTTCGCATATTTTCGTTACCTACTAATCAACATTAATGCAAAATTTGGTTTTCCTAGTTTCAGAAGTTCGGTATGCTTATCCTTTCGATATAGGTTTGAAGCGGTCATCTTGGATTCAAGGTGGCCATAGATTTTCAAATAAGCTTTTGTTTACATTTTGACCCGCCGCAATTTTGGACAGGGTTGTCGTAGAAAGTCGAGACTTGATCCATCTTCTTTTACTTAACAAGAGCTTTCAAACGATGTGCTACCTACCTCTCTTTCTATTTAGAACTATTTAGTTGGACCCCACCTGGGACCATGTGAGGACCCTGTTACAAGACCTTTTCACTTTCATCGTTGTCCTTTGAAAATAATGCAACACTTCCTTTCCTGGTTTCATATTTGTCTCACTGGTTCCGATTTATAGTGGTGACCATGGCTTTTCAATTAAGTTTTTGTTTACACTTTGACCTGTCGCCATTTTGCACAGGGTTGTTGTACAGAGTCGAGACTTCATGCGTTTTCTTTCCTGTTACAACAGCTTTCAAATTATGTGCCACTTAACCCCTATTGCCATTTGACAATTTTGAGTTGAACCCCGTCTGGGGCCCTGCGGGGACCCTGGGACAAAGTTTTTTACCCCTAAAAGTTTGTCGTTGAAAATGATGGGATACGTGTTGTCCGAGTTTTCCACTTACCTAGCCGTTTCCGAACAAATGACTCGGTTTAAATTATTCTGCCAGGTAATGTTTTGTAGTTCCTACATTACAAAATATGTTGTAACACGATATTCCGCCCGGTGGCACGTATAACTTCGGGATTCGTCTAGTTATAACATATCAAATGCAAACACAATTGTCTCGTTCGGATCTCAGCGGAGCCACTGCGTGACCCTTCCTTGTCAGTGTGAGATGAGAGCTTGTGGAGTGAGAAGGTGTAGTTTCAACCTTATCTTGTCTTTATTAAGGTCAATAAATATTATTGCACCTACTTTTTAATTATTTAGCAAATCAGCTGAGAAAATTGATAAAGAAATATTGTGAAGCAATAATAAACAATTGTGTGTGTGTGTGTTTGTACAGAACGTACCATGAAAATTTTCAAATTCTAATCATTTATTGAGATCTCTTCAATCATCTCCCCATAAATTAATTCACATATTATATATATATATATATATATATATATATATATATATATATATATAATAGGGTTTGTTAGTAGTGTGAAGTAACTGTGTATTAGATGTGAAGTGACCATGAGATAATTGTGTAAACTCTTAACTTAATTCACTAAATTCGATTATTTTATCAAATTGCATTATCAACGACAGAATTATGAACTCTTGAAAATTAATTGGAAGAAAACTTTGATCAGGATTGTACATTCTCAGACACCTGTTTAAACATATTTTTGTTAATAAACTCGACTAGCTTCCTCATTATCTTTCCGCATACCTTCAAGCATAGCCTGATACTTCCCGATTCATTGGACGCTTAAGTCATCATTTCTTCAGCCGAACAAAACCACGAGGGACACAACAACAAGGGGTATTCGACACACGATTAGGATAGGTGCAGGATCATCGGAGAGAAGCGGATCGCATCGTTGGAGAGTATCCAGCTCCATAAGTCAAGAGTACCATTCTGCCGGTTCATCGCCGCAGACACCATTGAGTTTGTCAGCAGACTAGTGGAAAGAAGGTGTAGGAGAACATGATCGTAAAGACGCATTACGACGCCCCTTTTCCAGATCAACAGGATAGAGATCCAGATGTTGACTGTCTTCAGCTTATCGAGGCTCCTCTAGGGAAACATTCATCGTTCCAGATGACTAGGACGACGCCAACCTCGTTGGAATCATCAGGCTAGTTCTCACTCCTTTATCTCAGTTAAAACCTTTCTCTTTCTTCTTACCTTTCCCACAACTAGTCATTTTTCAAAATTAGAAATATTTGAATTTTATTTAAATTCAATCATAATTTCGTTTTTAAGTACCGTGTTGTGCATCAGTTTCATCCCTAATTGTTACATTATTCTACGATTATTTCAGAGATTATTCTGAGCTACAACTGATGGCACAGCACCGGCTGGCGATGGTGGTAGATGCTTTAAGATCCCAAATTGTCAAATATTTACATTAGCTCACCGGAGCATGGCGGAGATGCTTCAAGGCTTACGCGTTTGTTACGATCCCAAAATTTCTAAATATTTCGAATAGCTCATCAGAGTATGATGGAGTTGCTGTGAGGCTTACGCCGTTGTAACGATGCATTTTCAGTAATAAGTACAGTGAAATAAACACACTGCTGAACAAGACTGCACTTATTTAATATAAAAACACATTTACACGTTAATATAAAAACGTGTAAATGTGTTTTTATATTAAATAAGTGCAGTCTTGTTCAGCAGTGTGTTTATTTTTCTGATTTTATTCGCAAGACGTTGACTATGAGTGTGTGTAAGTACAGTGTAATTTATAGTTTTTTTCTGAGAGAAATTGAGTAGAGTAACTTTTAACTCGCCCTCGCAACATTTATTCATTTGCTCTGTTATAGTAATTTTTGTTTTATTGTTTCTTGTTTCTTAGTTGAATGATTGAGTGGGTGAGAAGAGAAAATTTTGCCAAGTTATTATATTTTGTTTTTCTTTGTTAGTATATAAGAAGTGTCATTTACATTTTGGTGTTGGATATATATATATATATATGGGGTAAGATATTTATTATAAGTGTGATTTTGAAAATAACAATAATGGAGAATACTAGTGCTATATCTTGTGCCTTAGATCGTTTAGTAGAACCCCCCAGATTTTCTGGCAAATTCAACGAGTCAGTTCAGTCTCTTTTAGTCATTTTGAGGATTTTTCTATAACCTACGTGATGTACAGAAACGTCATTTGTTGCCGTATTGTTTAGAAAATGAGGCTCGTGCTTTTCTCTTAGCTTTACAATCAACCGCAGAATATGATAATCTCATGTATGTTCAGATTAAGAAGAAATTAACAGATGCTTATGGAGATAATATAGTTTCGCAAGTTTTAGAGCAAGAAATGAAAATTAGGGAACAGTTAAATTCTGAATCTGTCTTAGATTACATTTTTCATAAGTGGAAATTAACACTCGAGTACGATCCAAAGATGCCAATGACCGAACAAATTAACTTGATAATCGATGGGTTATTGCCTTCGTTCTATTCTGTAGTCGTAAGAAAATCATATAAGACTGTTATTGAGTTAGCAAAGTCCTTAGGTTTAGAGGAAAGAGTTAATTTTTTTGTCAGCATGCGTAGTCAGCGATCGAAGTCCTTGGCAATAACAAACGAATACGATATATGAGTATATACTAATCAGAAATGAAACTGTAAGTCAAACTGAAGAAAAAAATACCTTGATATCTCAGTTAGACGATATCAAAGTCCAGTTACAAGGTCTCGTGCAACGAACTGCGCTCGCAAAAGTTTCTCACGCACACAAAGGAAAATCAGTGTGTATACAATTTTACGAGCATTCGCGTTTGGAGAGAAGAAATTCCATTCGCGCATCCTTCACTTCCTCCACTCATTCGTTGCATCTTGCTTCTGTCAATGCAGTCAATGTAAATGAGAATTTTAAGTCGAATAATAGGAATAAAGTAGACAATAATATGTGTAATAATATTAGAAATGGTAAGCGATATTATATTCCTATTCAATATGAAGCTAATTTGCCTCATGTTAAAGTATGTATTGATAATAAGCCGCATTTATTTGTATTGGATTTAGGCAGCACTATTAGCATAATTTCTGGTAATAGTTTAAGTAATAAGCATAAAATACTCAAAGGAACGACTTTTATTCGTGGTGTCACTGGAAATTCTCAAGAAAGTTATCAAATCGCTTTAGTGAAATGTAAATGAGGAGGGCAGTATTTTACGCATCCTTTTAGAGTGTATAAAGATTTTTCGTATAATAGCATAATTGGCCAAGATTTTTTGAAAAATCATCTTGCAATGGTTGATCACAATAAGAATTCTTTTAGTTTTGATAATTTGGTATTCCTCTAAGAGTTGTATTACCGCCATACGTATCTTTTGATGAAATTTCTAACCATATAGCAAAATTATATAAACCTCAATTTTTAGTGGCTCGCTCTGTTGTTTTACCTACAAATTCAAGTGTTCAAGTTACATTAAAAAAATTAAATGATCTTGCAGATACTCGCAAGTTATTAGTTCCTAATGAATTAATAGATGCGCAGGCAGAAATTTTTGTGCGTAAATCAGTTGTAGACGAAATTCATCCAGTAACTTCTGTAGTTAATCCTACCAAAAGTAAACTTTACTTGAAAAAATATGTTATTTTGGGTTCTGCAGAATATGTTATCGGTGATGCCAACTTCAAGAAACAAAATACCACTAACAATAAGGTTCATCAAGTCAATGCAGTAGATACGAAATCTTTTCCTGAAGATTATGATAAATATCGAGTAAATGTTAACCCTGAATTGTTGCCACATCAACAACAGCAATTATATGATTTAATAGAGGAATTTTATTCTAGTTTTCCTTGGAATGAATTTGATTATGGTTGTGCTAAGGGCTATAAGCATAAAATTGAATTAGTAGACAATATTCCAGTAAATAGACCGCAATTTCCAAAACCATTTCATCTACGGGATGAGATCAAAAAACAAGTAGATATTTTATTGAAAAGTAAGATCATAGAGCCAAGTATTAGTCCTTATAATTCTCCGGTAATGCTTGTCAAAAAGAACAATGGAAGTATAGATTTATAGAAGATGGGAGACACATGAATAAAAAAATGGTTCCTGACAGTTTTCCGGTTCCTCCTATCCAGGATATTTTGACTAATTTGGCAGGACGCAAATATTCATGTTCTAGCGACGTTTTTGGAGCATTCTTTAATATTCCCCTCACTGAAGAGTCAAAACCTATTACAGCTTTTTCGATTCCGAATCTTGGATCGTACCATTTTAATTTTCTGCCTCAGGGTGTCAAAACGTCTGCTAGTGGCATGAATAGATTAGCGAAACTCACTTTAGAAGGTCTTCCGAAAGATAAAATATTTGCCTATGTTGACGATTATTTGTCAGTTAACTCACTCCTTTACCTCAGTTAAAACCTTTCTCTTTCTTCTTACCTTTCCCACAACTAGCTATTTTTCAAAATTAGAAACATTTGAATTTTATTTAAATTCAATCATAATTTCGTTGTTAAATACCGTGTTGTGCATCAGTTTCATCCCCAATTGTTCCATTATTCTGTGAGTATTTTAGAGATTATTCTGAGCTACAACTGATGGCACAGCACTGGCACAGTAGAATTCGAATTAGAACTCGATTCATTTTTACAGTATTCGAATACGTATTCGATTTGCTAAAGAATTCGATTTGGCCCATTACTAGCTACAAGTTACTCTTACTTTACTCCAATTTAAGGCGGTCTCTAACCCTTGGAGTGTGCTGAATTTCTCCTTATCTAAAAGCACGTAAAATTTGGTCATGATTATTTCAGGAACTATTGTACGTAAAACCTTGTAATTTTGGATAATATTTCAATGGCCAATCTCAAGAAAACATCTGATTAGTTTTATAGATATCCCGTTTCGTTTTGCAGTTGATTTTGATCAATTAAGTTTAGCAATCATGCAATGAGACTCGTCGTTGCTAGCCTGAGATGACGCGTTTATTGTAACTCAAGAAACCTGTCAAAGCTCTGCATATATTTATACTTCTCAACAGTTTTTGTTTCATGTTTTTTTGCTGTACAATTCAGCCACACCAGCTATAGCTGTAGGTTTTAGCTCCACAAATGCGGCTGCTAAAACAATTGACTAAAAGAAATGTCTTGTATTTCTTTCATAAAGCAACTCAATAGAATTTTGTTTAGTCTTCCTTTACTGTGTGTTATGGGGAGGTATGAGTTTGAAATACTAACAATTCGTTTTGGAGACATTCTGTCGCCTTCTGTACTTTTCCCAATCCACCGAAGAATGAGTGATACTTTTGACTTGCAATGTTTTCTTCTTTTCTTTTTATTATTATTTCTTCTTCTAAGGGTTATTTTTAGAGTTCGCGGACTGGTTTTGTTAAACCAGTAGCCCTATTGTTTTTGTAAGCCTCCGAGTTTCGAAGTAAAGAAAACAACGTCTATGGTATGGCATATTATTTACATAAATACTAAATCATATTTGGCAACATGAGTGATAAAGAAGTTCGAAGGTAAGAAGACGAAGAACATGTTACTCTTGGCTTCCGAAAAAAAACGATCCCGTCAGGGATAAGTTCTCAAAAAGTACTGGAAAAATCGACGAGAATTTGAAATGCACACGTAAGCAAACCGAAAGACTGCTTCTTTCAAATATTGGATTGGCGAGATTGAAATGTATATGACGTGTGTCACTTTCAAAGGCAAGAAAACCAAAGCTTAGTTATTCAATCTAGTCTGAGGTTGCAGCCACACACTTTTCCAATCTCTCTGTCAGTGGCGGATCTAGCCTGGGGCTGGGGGGCCTAGGCTCCCCAGTTTTCTGAGTGACAAAAATAATTTAAACTATTATTTAGCTATATGTTTAAAAAATTATAGTAGACACATGATAGTCTGGGTTGAGGCTGTCCGCTCCAGTTTTCACCTTCTAGATCCGAAACATATCTCTGCCAACAATAAGATTCTACCACGAAACAAGTTTGAAACTTGCAGGGGGGGAAATATAGGGAGATCAGATTTCCCTTCTTAGTACCGATCATGTTACTATTAACTGAAATAGCAACTTCTGATAACCCTAAATAGAACACCACTAGAAAAATATCACTAGTTTTGAGCTGTCCACTAGAAAAATATAGTTTATGTAAGTCATATATAAGGGTTTCGAACCCAGGGTATACTTTATGCTAAAAATCAACGAGATGACAATTGAACCGCAGCCGCGCGATACGTACACACACACATAATATATACAGGGGTAAAAGTGTATCTGAAAAGGTAGGGGAACGCATAACCTCATGCCGCCCCCCGTGTATATCTTCACTATTGTAATTTTTTTAGTATGTGGGGGCCGTTACAGATAGTGATGGGTAAATTCCCGGGAAAATATTTTTCGGGAATATTCTCTAGGAATATTCCCGGGAAGATTCCCAAAAATGGGAATTTTCCGGGAATTTATGTACAATCACAAAGAAAATTGCATTCTATTACTATATTAAGGATTTCAAAGATAAATTCGTTTGTATATCACAGAATGTTATTACTGTAGTCCCTAGAGGAGTCTTTAAAATGTATATTCTGAACGATTTTATGTTATTTTATTAATATTCTATTATATTTAGAGAGTACGCATGAATGAATATGTATTTACAATATATCCTATGAAAGTAAATATGTCTCAAAAATGGTATAGTAAGTTCACATACTTTTAAACCGCTAAAAAGTTTAAATTTACATGTAAGTGGCTTTTCAAAACTTGACTCACCTACTGATATTATAAGCATATTAAATTTTTAAATGTTATAAACATTTGTATCAACATTTGAGCATAAATATGTATGTTCACAATATTTGCAAGATACTTTCTTATTTTTATAATTTTGCATGTAACATTGCCACACATGACCTTTCTTCCTACCCATTTCTGGAAATTTCATGCGTTAATTCACATGTAAGAGAAGTAAGTTCCTCTTCAGAAATTCAAGTCAGAGAGAGGAGACAGACGGTGCAAATCCCCAACTACCCTAAAAAAAAAAAAAAGTGTTCGATACTTTCCTGACTACTTGAACACCAACTCATTTCTTCCGTAAATCATTCTACTTTTTGCTAGTTTTGGCCCCCCAATACTAAACAATTACCTTACTTTTTAGTGCAAATGGAAATGGAACCTACAAAATCATATTATTAGTTATATGAAGTACAGTCAAAGAATTTTAAATTTTTTAACCTTCAAATTCTTTAAAACCTAGAAGTAAATCATAATATATTAAAATAAAGTAATTAGTCATAAGTTCTTATAATTTGGAAGATAAAGTAAAACAAATTGAAATAAATTCCTTCCCACCCGGAATATTCCCACTGCCCATCACTAGTCACATATATCTTCTGGAAGTGGGGGCACGAGGTCCCCCGTGTTCTCCTTCACTTTTACCCCTATATATACACACACACACACACACACACACACACATATATATATATATATATATATATATATATATATATATATATATATATATATATATATATATATATATATATATATATATATATATATATATATATATATTGTACCGTAAGTCAAGAAATTTAAATATTAAAAAAATAAAAATTAAAATAAACTGTATTTAATTAATAACTAAAGGAACAGTAAATTCTTAAATCAAATTAAGAGTGCAATTAAACGAATGATTGCAATTTTTTATTGTTATAAAATGACAATATTTTATTAATGAAACAACTGACTTACAATGGTAGTATAGTGGATATTTTTGTAACAATATAAATTATTTAACAGTGAACATTCAAGAGTACTGAATTTATAACCAGACATAGTATGTTAGATTAATTGTATAACAGATTATTATAATTTTACTCAATGCTTAACCAAACGGAAATAAGCTAAATATTTAAGTATTTAAACTTTGCCTGTCACTTTCAGAGACCTCCTAATATCATGTCACATGCAAAATAGACAGTTATAGTTCTCTGTAGTCATATTTTATCTTATTTCATATTTCGCTTGATCTTGACTGGACAATGGTCTTTCTTGCGGTATTTGTAATTTCGTATAGACCATTCCATTGCGATGCTGGATGCAGGACCCAGAATGCAGAATGCAGAATCTTTTTTTACTTGCAAACTTGGTCATTTTATATGCACTATTGTCCTTGTTTGCTTTAATTATTTTTCCTTTTTACTTTGCCAAAAGCCAACATAAAAATTTACAAAATCTTAGGTAAGTCCTAATTACATTTTCTGAAAAATATTGTTGTTATCTAATGATGTACAAATAAGTATTTTTGAACTTTAATTTACCCTGAGATTTGCTTTAATCCTTTTTGTGATTTTATCCGAATTGTTAATTACTACTGACAAGCAATGTTATTTGACTACAGGTGATTCTTGACTATTTTGCTTCTGCTTCCAACGATTTCTTGATTACAAGTACTGACCTTGTGATTTTTGAAAATGTTAGGCACGTATCCAAAAGTTAAAATATTACAAAAAACTTCGTTCCATTTTCACCTACCAAATTGCCATTATAATTTTTATGAAAAAATGATTTTTTAAATTCTTAGTTCATGGTTTCATTACAATATATATATATATATATATATATATATATATATATATATATATATATATATATATATATATATATATATATATATATATATATATATATATATATATATATATATAGTCATCGCTGCTTTAGTTCTACCACGTGCATTTAGGGCCACGAGGTTTCGGGTTCGATTCACGGTTAGACAACCTTCAAATTGAACGGTCCTATGCTGCTTCCTCCTTTCTCCATTCCTTTTTTTCCTCTTTAATTCGCCAGGCAATCTGATCCCCGCGGGACGTTATCCTTCATACCTGACGGGCTAGCATGCCATAGATCGCAATGATTTAATTTTTTATGGAATGGGAAAGTAGGAGGAAATAAGAGTACCCCCGAGAAAGCCTTTGACACGATGTTGTTCACCACAAACTCGCTTGGCCGGGGATCGAACGAGAGATCCCACGTACTAGAGGTAAGCTCTCTACCAAGGAGCCACTGTGTCCCCCAAGGATGCATCTTGCAGAACCATGTATAGCACCACGGACATTGGAACAAAGTTCCGACATAATGCTCTGCAGTAGAAGAACAACGTGAAAACGAAACTCGAAATAATAATAAAATTTTTACAATTCAAGAGAATCAGCTTTTTCAGTAGCCCTACGTGATAATAGAAACGATTCATATTTCATCACCATTACAACTTGTAATAACCCTGCAACAGGCCTGTAGCCAGCACAAAAATGTAGGGGGACCCGATCCCACCATAGTATAGTTCATCACCATATTATAGTTAATTTGAAAGCCTACCGTGAAAAATTTAGGGGAGCCAGCCAAAATTTAGGGGGGCAGCCCCCTAGATCCCCCAGGATACGGGCCTGCCCTGCAATACTAAGCCTTCGTAATTTTAACGATGGAGTAGGTAAAACTGGCATAGAAAGAAAACCCTACCCTCATACTCCTTCCCCTCCCATGACAGGTTCTCTTACCGAACTAATAAGCCAGTCGCGGTCGCAGTCCTATACTGTAGTTCACTTCGTTCTGGGTGTAGTGGATGGCGTTTCGTAATTTTTATGAAAGCTTATTACTCATGGTAAATTCTTAGTCGTAAAAAATACGAATGCTTAGTACTCACGTTCGCTTTTTTTTAGTGTACCGTACATTTTATCTATCTGCATTTGGCAGTATTTTATCTGATTTCCATGACTTTACTCTGTCATTTTCTCAAAATGGCCCATAATAGACCACCAGACCCGATGCTTTCAGCAAGCTGTTGCTTAAAGAAGAGAGTGAAGAAGGAGAAGAGGAAAAAAATTGATCTCGAGCTTTGTGATCAACTGGTTTCTCCTCACATGCATTGTCGACTTAGTAACCAGAATCTTCGGGTGTCAATTCCTGAACGTTCCTACCAACCCTGAAGAACGACAGCTTCCTGGAGCCAGGAAAACATGCTTTTATTGCCCAGCATCTAAAAGGAGGATGCCAACCACTTACTGTATCCACAACCGCCTGTCTATGTGTACGGAGCATAAAGCAACATGTTGTGTCCAATGTGCACTGGCGCAAATCCCGGGGGGAATGAGGGGGACATGCCCCCTCCAATGTTGGAACCGAGGGGGACTGTCCCCTCAAAAATTCCCATCTGGGATATGTTTTTTGGAGAGAAATATGATGATTTGTGTCTGATTGCCACAACGGAAAGTGAAATGAAATTGATGTCCCTTGCTGTATAATACACAACAGCTTCACCTCAGAAATCAGATTCATCTACCATAATATGAGCCTCAACCCCCCCCCCCCCCGAGTAAGCTAAAAATCTGCCCGCTTCCCAATGTTGAAGACAACTCTGCTTCCCTAACCTCCACAGCATTGTTTTTCAACTTCATAAATATTTTGAACATCATTAAAACAAAAAAGAAAGAAAAAGTCTTACCCGTTCCCCCCCTCAATGTTGAAGACAGATTTGGGACGGTGCCAATGTGATAACGAAAAGCAAGACCTTAACTAAAAGCCTCAAGATACTTTGATTTAGCGTATTAAACCGTCAACAGTATACTCTAAATCAATTTTCCATTGTTACAGAAGAATTATTAGGTCTCATGGTTATCTTTTACCAGAAACATTTATATGTGTCATTCTTTTCATTTTCAACATATGCGATATTTAAGTTTACATCTAAAATAGAAAAACATAAAACTTTGCCATATATCATATAAGATTATGTTTCTTACAATATTTTTATTTTATTATTTTAAAGCCTTTGCATTTTTAGCATACGTGTGAAAAACGACCGCCACTATAGAGAAATAGAAAGGTTTCGAAATAAAATATACCCATTATTTCACGTAATAATGTACATAATCCAGGGGTGCCCACAAGGGGGAGCTATGACGCAAACTGCGTCATTGAAATATTTGGGGGGGTTAAAAATCCATATAAATATGTTTGAGGGGGGGTAAAAATTAATCGAAAAGATTTTTTTCATGGAAGAACACCTACAGATAGACAATTGAGGGGGGGGTGCGTCATGGACATGAGGGGGGGTGGGCACCACTGCATAATCATAAATAAAAATATTTTTAAACAACAATATCAGATACATATGGCTAAAAACGACGAAAATTACGAATGCTTAGTATCTACGTGGTCCTCAAGAGGCTTAGTAGTCTATGGTTAAAAATGAATTGCAAGTATCAACAAACTTGAGACAAATTGACAATACGGATATAAGAATACTACCATAACACAACACAGCAATACTAACATAACAAAGAAAATCACAACACACACAAACATAATATAGGCTTACTAGGAAATAAGTTAGTGTTATTGATTGCTCAAACCATAAAATGGACAAAATTTACATTATTGACGGTGTTGGCGCTATAATCACATTAATTAAGAAGACCCTTAACCCAGCATCCACAGAAATTAAATGGCGAAGAATGTGTCTTCTTTCAAAAATGAACACAGAAACACCTCACGAACTTTGGCCCTACAATCCCAGATCTCAGCACTTACCAGTGGCAACTCTATTTGTCACAACAATTGGCTCTACAGTGTGTGCACTAAATTTCCATATATCGAATTGGGAAATTCTATTCAGGCAAGAAGAAACAAAATTCGTCGTACATAAATTCACAAAGCGTATGCAAGTTCTGTAATTCACGGTTTCCTTGATTTAGTTCTTCGTCAGTGATCGATCTAGTTAGATCTACTTTATTCATTTTAGGCCTCCAAATTATGCAGAGCGTAAATACGGGAATCTCAAAGAAGGACTTTGTCCGTTCGACCGTGTCTCTCTGTCTTTTGACAGACATCAGAGCAAAAACGGTCAAGGAAAGAAAGGAATTGTTTTCTGATATGCACTAAGCATCTCAAAAAATAGGTTCCATCTCCTTCCTTTGTCCTTCTATTGATTATTAAAAAGGGAAAACGATAGCAACTACCAGAAATATATACAGGGGGTCTGAAAAATCTTAGACCAAAGACAAAATCATTGTTCAATGTGTTTCTCGTTGAAGTTCACACACGTTTGTGGGCGATATCGCAAATTATTGAACACACAATGGACCAGCTTTCTCACTAGAACAAATCCTCAATAGGAGACGTACTTTTAAATTTAACCAGCAATTATCCGACGGTGATAATGCGATATTGGTTGTCATTCGTCATATCCAGTGGTGCCAGTATGCGTTACGCAAAAATGTCGCCTCCCCCCGCAGGATTATTTTTGCCCCCCCCCCCTTCCCATGCTCATTAACTTCCTACTATACTATGTTCCTGTAGAAGACAATGGTTGATAAATCCATGGAATATAATAAAATTATAATTAAAATTAATACTCACCGAAAAAGGCAAAATATTATTTTCCCTTAACCTTCGAGTGCTGAGATGATTTTTTAAACTGATGTTGCTAGAATGGATAAATTTTCACCCAGAGCATTGTTCAGGGAAATGGATATTCCGTATTCAGCTCACTTTTTGTAGCCTATAGTTTTTGGCATTTCCTTCGCACTGGGTCCGCAAACCCGCGGACCTCCCCCGCACTGCAGGCCCTGCGGGCCTCTCAGTTACGCCACTGAGTGGTGCTATTTAGCCGGTTCGCTAGAACCGTTTATTAAAATATTTTAAGTTCGCCGAAGCGTTTGTTAAACCCAGACTCGAGCATACACGAATGGATAAGTTATCAAGAATGAGAACTGTTATCATACGAGTGACATGGTGATGGTTATTTATATTTGCAATACTATTTTCAACAATTGTTGATTCATTGCTGGATGAAGGTCTTTCCAATACTTTTTGACAACAATTATTTTGGACAGCTCGTTTCCAAAATATTCGAGTGGTATATAATGTCGTCACACCACCTTGTATTAGGATACTGTGTGGATTATTACTAATCACTTGTGTCTAGTAAAAAAATGCTTTTGTCTGCCTTGTTTGGTTTGTTTCCTAAGAGAATTATACCTACTATATATATCTCTCTCTCATTGGCCTTGAAGATAAGAAAAGGTACGGAAAGAAAAATGGGTGGGAATTAAAATTATTATTATTATTATATGTTCAATCCCTTAGGGTTAGATACTTAAAATTTGGTATTGGGACTTCAATAATTTCACACGTGTTTCAGTATTTTCTGATATTTTTTTTTAAAAAAGAAAAGAGATGATAAGGAAAATAGGGGGCGAGGATTACAATTATTCTAAAGATGTTATCTTAGAATCTCTAAAGGTTAGGAAATGCAATTTGCCATTTCGACTTGTCATTTAAAATAATTCAATGGGTATTTAAACGTTTTTTTTTTTTGGATCAAAAGATCCAACATATTTCAGGCAGGATCTTGTTCTCAGGATCCTGAGACATCGCAGAATTCTGAAACATGTAATTTTGGATAGAGCACATATTAGTTCCTAAGTGAAGTCTTGATCCGACTACGGTAGATCCCATAGTTTTGGAGCTATGGACCTTTAAAACTCATCTTTTTTCATGTTTTCTGCAGCCTATAACTCCGAAAGGAAGCTCTTGTGCATCCAGGTTGGTCTATACATTTTGTCTTATATTGGTGTCAGAGATCACCTCCCAAACTTTGTCGGTGTTGTTTTGAAACACCCTGTATAAAGCTGCCCGACCTCAGAAAGTGCGTCTAGAGACGAAGTCTTTTCGATCTATACTCGGCATAGTTCAGCCATCTCCAGATAAAAAGAAAAGAATAAGACTTGCAGGGTAACTATTGAAAACAAGGTTCCCATTAGAGGCTAAGAAAACGAATAAAGAATGCATGGTATTGCGATGATTCTTTAAGTAGGTCTGCACACAAGTAAAATACTTACAAACTTCTGCGATATAAGTACTCAAGATCAAGTATTTCTTGGAATACTTTTTGAAGAAGCTGTCAGCAATATTGTTAAGATATGAATGAAAAAGAAGGGAAAATATTTAAGTCTAGATTTTCTGTATTTCATATTTCTAACGAATTCTCGTTTCGAATCAACTCGAAGAATGGAAAGAATAAATTGAAAACCGTCTTTGAAACGAAGCCACAAGCATTCCTAGAAAGTCAAATACTGCCTTCTTTCCTTCTCATTTGAAACACAACGAGCAAGTTTAAGTAATAGTATGCAAAGTGGAATCTCTGCCGTCTACTTGGTTTAACATTATTCCAAGCTATCGTATCTTTTTCTCGCATTCTTATTTATTCCACGAATTCTCTGAGATATTTTACATTGCATTCAGATGTGAACAGAGATATCTCTTTAAACTGTTTAAAGAAATTGTGAAGAAAAAAAGCACTGGTAATTTTACTACCTTCAATTCATCGAGATTTTAATAAATAATTATATTAACTAAGAAAGACGAAGAATTTATAAAAATGAAGTTTTTTTTTTTTTTTTTTTTTTTTACAATCTTTAATGAGTTATTGTTCATGATGATATATTTTAGACGATTTTTAAATATCCATTTAGCTTATATTTCTCCCTTCTCTTTGTGTCTAAAAGGATATATATAACCTTTTCAATTAACATTTCAATCCATTAGCAATCTACAGAAAATTCGATGTACTTCAGAGGTGCACGCACGACGCGGGTCTACCGGCTCAGACACTCCCAAAACTTTGGAAATCGACTATATTTGCACAATTTACCAATAAAAGTATACTTTCTTGGCAGACAACTGAATAATGTAGCCTGGATATTTGATCTTACACTTTACCTATACTTTCTGTTCTTATAAAAACAATTATGTTCTACCACTTTTTTCTAAGAATACAGGTAACAGTACTTAACAATCATTTATCGTATTTCGAGTGAAGAATACCACCAATGCAACATTACTTATACCTAGTTTCTTGTAGTATTGCTTCCCACAAAGACCTTCAACCCTTCCCAACAAAAATTTCTGGGTGTGAGCCTGAGATGTGGTGTCCAGAGATGGAGTGGGTCAGTGGGTCGGTGGGTCAGTGGGTCAAGTGGGTCAAGTTTTCTGAGTGGGTCAGTGGGTCGTGGGTCAACAGCATGTCACCCACTGTGACCCACCACCCACCATGACCCACTGTGACCCACCGTGACCCACTACGACCCATCACCCACCATGACCCACTGCGACCCACCACCCACCGTGACCCACTGCGACCCACCAACCACCATGACCCACTGCGACCCACCGACTCAGTATGATCTATCGACTCTCTCTGCTCACTGCTTTGTAGAGAGTATCTTCTGAAGACTGGTAAATTTGTAACCGTTTTACTTTCAAGATCTTCATTTCCCTTTCTTTTCCACTTGTTTCTGTCTACTTACCTGAGGTAAGTATATCTAACCAAGTGAAAAAAGAACTTCAGGCACTTTTGGATATGTTTTTAATAGTAATAGTAGCAATAGGACTTACACTACAACTTGACTTTCGAGACCTGTGGGTTTTTAGAGCTAACTACTGGAAAAAATACATTTTTGAATCACTGTAATATATAAATTATTTATAAAAAAAATTGAATGTAATTATGTGTGCCTGATCATCACGGTCAAATTGCAAAGTCAAATGAAATTACTTTTGGTATATAGTTAGGCCTTAATCCAAATTGGGATGTTATATTGCTTTTATTATAATGCATAATATCCTAAGGAGGCAGTGAGGATCCGAATTTTTGCGAAAAAAAAATGAGTATCTCGCAAGCCGTTAAACTTACGGAGCTGAAATTCAGTGTATTAACTCTTTATTGAAAATAAACAGAATGTGTCTTAGCATTTTTTAAAATTCTCCTTTATGTGAGGGAGGGGGGGGGGGGCACTTTCCATATATGAAAAATTGGTAGTTAGTTGGTTTGTAAAAATGATCGAAAACGATCGATGTTATTAAAGAAAAAAATCAGAAACAAAAAATACAGTGCCTGCCTCCATATATCCATTGCTTTCTGCTATAATAATTGCTGAAGCTTATGTTTATTATATGGAGCGCTCACAGCACAGGGCAATCAACCCATAAAGTTGTGAGAAAAATAGACATAAAATTTGTACTGTAAGCTTAATTACACGGAAATTTGAAGTTTGGATTGCACGCATAATTGTATGGAAAATTTTACACTTTTTTCCCTTTACGTTGGTCTACTTACTTTGATTTGGAACTTTGAAATTTCATTCTTTTTTCCACTGAAAAGTATTGATAATTCAACAAGGAAATAATTATACTATGATAATTTAATTGAAATTCATCGTAATTTGGCACATGGCAAACAGCAGTGTGGTAATTGAAGTTGAAGAAGGAGGGAAATTTCCATTCACCTCTGAATACTTTCCAGAAACCTCGTTCGCTTTCGCTTTCTAGATGGGGGAGGGAACTTGGTAATGATATCAAACCTTCATGTGTAAGTACAAAAATTAATTTTATAAACAAATAAGAAATCATCAGTTTATCAGGCTTTAATTGATAATTTATTCACAAGATTCCCTATCGAAGGCGTGGTAGATGAAGTTTCTGTTCTACATGGGTCGACATTGCCAACTGACATGGTCGATATGGAAAAGATGTTGTGTGGTGATAGAGAGATGATACTTCTTGCTGAGTATTTCAAAACTGATCGTTATCAGACTTAAGTCTGACAAGTAGATTGTCGATGAGAAGTTGCAGAAATCGGGTAGAAGTATTATCAATTTTCACAACAGAGTACGAACGGGGATTTCCCCTTATGCATTTACAGATGACTGATATTAGAAATAGACTAAGTGCTCAAACATTGTCTAACTTGTTGTTCATCAATGTTAATGGCCTACTGCTAGACAAGCTCAAAGTAGACGAGCTAGTTATTTCTTGGCTGAAGGATGGACATCATTTCAATGCGGATGATTTACCGCCAAAAAGTTACCAACAGGAAATAAATCCGATTTCAGATTTGTTTTAAGGTGGAAAATTACGAGATACGGAAAATGTATACTTGTATTACTAATGGCTTATTTGTGTTATTCAACTTTGAACTTACTTTTTAGTAAGTCTCTTCTTTGCTTTAGGTAAACTACTTTGGAATAAATATTCATATTAATTGCAATTATGCATATTTGTAACTTAAATTTAACGTGGTGTTTTAGTGATTATACAAATTACAATTATGAGCATACTTAATGGAGATGCTCTCACATAGGGTACTCGAGCACCTTTATACCCTATGAAAAACTGATTTTTCAAGTTTTTTGTGAGAAAAATATTGTGAACTGAGAAACCATAACCTTTTCCATATTGTACAGGGGTATTTTCCTGCGAATAGAAGTTTCTTGTGGAATGCGTTCAGAAATTAACACTTGCAAGAATACTCTCTTAGTACATTTTAGGCACACACTGATTTCCCCCACCTCAAACTGTTTCAATTTTCTCACTGACAAACACTTTACCATTTTATATCGTAAAGGTCAGATCCACCGTTATTGTAACAGAGTGGTGCTTGAGCGATTGACTAGAAATTCAAATTCCGATTAGTGACAATTTCACAGTTTTGTTTTATTACAAGTGTAAACTCTTTAGTCAGTTCAGGAGAGTCCGTGGATCGTTCAGAGTTGATGACGATGGATTTTGGTGAGTCAGAGTAGGTCAAAGTGGATGAGAGTGGTTCATGGTGGGTGGTGGGTCAGAGTGGGTCGCCGTGGGTGGTAGGTCATGGTGGGTCACAGTGGGTCATGGTGGGTGGTGGGTCAGTGGATCGTGGGTCACGGTGGGTGGTGGGTCAGTGGGTCGTGGGTCAAGTTTTCATTGAGCCACGCCAACTCTGGTGGTGTCACGAAACACCGTTAAGCCAACAAATACAAAAGCCAAAAGTAGGACTTGTTTCTTAGTCATTGTACTACTGAGTTTTAATTTCACTTGCCAATATGAATTAAATAACGTTATACGAAATTATATATATATATATATATATATATATATATATATATATATATATATATATATATATATATATATATATATATATATATATATATATATAAGATGCATCTGAAAAGTTCGGAGAATGGTAATAGATGTAATCAGATTTACACACAAAATATCTTTGCTGGCCTTAAAAGTAATCACAATTAGCTACAACACACTTCTGATATTAGCTATAAAGCTGTTGGAAACTATCAACAAAAGCTTCTTGTGGATTCGTTCGAAGCACCGTGGTCGCGTGTTTGTTGGATATTCGCAACGTCTGCGAAGCATAATCTTTTCAGCGCTAATTCAAGGCGGAGAAACAAAAAGAAGTCTGCTGGTGCCAAATATGGAGAGTAAGGAGAGTGTTGAAGATCAGTCACCTTGTATTGACCGAGAAAGTGGAATACGCGGATCGCAGTGTGCGGACGGGCGTTGTCGTGGTGGAAATTCGTTCACTCTGATACAATTCTGGTCGATCTCGCCGAATATGTTGCAGCAGTCATTTCAAACGTCCGTCGTAAACTTCCGCGTTCAAGCCCTTGCTGCCGAAAAAGGCGATCAACATCGTATTAATTTTTGATGCTGTCAGCCTACTTTTTTTCTTTTTTAAAGGAAGAGAAGATGATGAACAGCATGCCAATGACTATCGCTTGGTCTCCGGATTGTATTGGTAGTACCAGGTTTAGTCTCCTGTACTGATGGTTTCCAAAAACTGTGGATTGCGCTCAGACGTATCTATGAAATCTGCAGACATTTCCATCCGAGTTAGCTTCTGCTCCTCTATCAGCGTGTGTGTTACAAACCGGGCACAATTCTTCCGCTTTTTGAAATGTTCGTGAAAAATAGTGCTTACACTGCCTTTGCCTATCTTCAACTCTTCTGCTATCATTCGTAAAGACAACCAGCGATCCTCGCGAAGCATCCATAGCACTCGCTTGATGTTATCCGGAATTGTGCTTCTTCACACTCAACCCGAACACAGCTCACCCCAGATATCTTATTTTCCGTCTCTAAAGCTTTTAAACCTCTCAAACGCACAATTTTTACTCACTGCTTCAATACCATACACTTGCACTATATTCAATAAGTCTCTGTGTCCGTTTCCCCTAGTTTGAAGCAAAACTTCACGTTAACCCGTTGCTCTATTTTGCAATGACACCAGTTCTCACACTGACTCAGTTGGTTTGGTCGCAGATGCACAATTGCCTTTCTTTGGTGATTTGTACTCACTTGTATCTCAATATGTATGCGAGTGCACCTCATCCTGACAAGTGCAGTTTTTAACATATGGAACCATTCACCGTACTTTTGAGATGCACCTTATATATACGAGACGTGTTCAAAAAGTATGGAACCTTTGGTTGGCAAAAACACATTTATTGATTTGGAAATCCAGAAAATTATTTACCTTCAAAGTTGTCTCCTTGATAACGCACACAGTTCAACCAGCGCTCCCGACATTACTAGGGACATTGCTACTTCAGGAACGCAATTTTTGGATTGGTAAGCATCCAGGCCGTCGCATCCTCCATGATATCTTCTCTTGACTCAAATCGGGTCTCTTTTAGTGGCATTTTCAGCTTATGAAATAACTAATAGTAACACGGAACCATGTCAGATCAGTAGGGAGCCTGACGACGTACAGGAATGTTATGTCGGGCTATGAAAGCCTGAATCAAATTTTGTTGATACTGTCCTCATGCAAAAATTCTCGTTCAAAATTGAATGTACCGATCTGAATGAACGGTTTCTGCTTGGGCATCACCAAGCTTTTGGCAAAACTTGATGCAATATTGCTGCTCAAATGTTTCTGTCATTTTACAAAAGATTGAAATCCGACGTCCACTCACTACATGTATTCACTAATTGGCCGACTGCCAGCGACTGCGCATGAGTGTCCCCTCTACTGAAGAAAGTCTCCGGCACTTCATTGGTTTAAGCTTGAAAATAAGGTTCAATGCTTTTTGAACACGCCTCATATATATACGTGCTCAAGTTGTACTTCAATTTTACTGAATTTTCTAGTTTCTCCAGTGAATTTATCTTGCATGTCTGAAGTTTAAGTTATCCATCTCCTGCTGCCTTCTATACTATCCTGTAAAAAGTTTTGATTCTCATTCTTTCTGACAAAAAATCCGTCTACAGGTATAGTTTATTTCATCTTCTAGCAGATCATTGCTTCACTTTCTAGAAGAGCAAATTTTGAAATAACATATTGTGTTTGTTTATTTATTTTTAATTTTAAGAATTCGTCGCAACGTACACATTAAAATTTAACCTGATTGGAACCCACACTTCATCCAGAGCTTTTCTCTTTTTTTTTTCTCTGAAAAATATAAGGAAAATGTATTGCCTGTTTTATTTTTAGCTGGAATTTTATAGAAACAATATCTTCGCCATCCTCACTCTCTGAAGCTTAGTCAAACATTAGACCGTTCCCATGGTGACTGTAATTGATGAACTGTGCCCATAGGGGCATTCTGAGATTTATTGCTTGTCTGCAACCAAGTTTAGTTATCAGAAATGGTTGTTTTCCCCCTTTAGCCTCCTTCGTTTACCCTTTCTGGAAGAGAGAAACAGAGAAAGAGAGATGGGTATTCTTTATCCTTTTGAATGACGTCTCTCAGGATTTACATGTTTTCACACTGATGACCATGGATAGATTGCTTGTTAAAATGCACTGCACAAATATTTCACTGTTCTGATTGATTTAATCTTAATGAAAAATTGATGTGATACCAGGGTGATTTAATCTCGTAATATAACTTACGCTTTCCACCATATTACGAGATCCTTAGCTCAATTTCCGTACCAACAACCCTACCTGAAGTATTTTATTTCCATTATGCTCTTGGTAAATACATACCAACTTCCTTCACTCACATGTTCTTTGTTACGTGAAGAGTGTAATGAATCACTATAAAACGAAACAAACAAAACTTTGTAAAGTTAATAACTGTAATTTACTTCCTTTTATTGCGATGATGAGCATACATGGTTAAGATATTCTATACTTATGAAGAATACATTAGCAACGTTTTCATGTTAAATCGTTGGTAGTTGATGTGTACAAATGGTGACTGTATGAAGAATTTGTAGTGAAAGTGTAATTCGCCCAGTGTTAAGGTTTAACCAGATACTGTAAGTTACCTGGGATATCTGGTTTATGTAGCCGGAAAACACAGTTGGTACGGAGAAATCTTGAATCATAATAATAGTTAGTTAAACAGTCCAAGTATTGTAGATAGATAGCTCGATTTACTGTGGCTCGATGTCGTACCACTTGGAATAGGCATACAGTAAATAAAGAATATGTTAGCTAAATACCTCAATATTTCAGAAGTATTATTAACAGTGTATGCATGTGAATCATATTGAACTCCAGTGAGTTTAGAAATTTCACATCTTGACATTGTCTTGTGGACATAACTAGTTTTCTATTATACAAGCAAGCCATCTTTTACAAATTTAGAATCTTTCGATGTGGCTACAGGTCCAATTCAGGTGTACACGAAAAGACTTGAATTGATTGCATTGGCATTGGCATTACCTGATGAGAGAGAAACTCCAACTTTTTTTTTCAGTAATGAGGCTGCGGGCATTGAAAAACTAATTGAAATTTGTGTGCACCCCAAATGCCTTCACAGAAAACTTATGTGGACTTGAAGAAATGGATTATGTCACATTATGGTCAAAAGACTCACGAAATCGTTGAACGATATAAATGCCATAATATCAGACACTTGCATTATCGGTCTCTAGCCCAGTTTATGTTGGCTTTACGCAAGTCTCCTCTTATAATTTCTAGCCTTGTTTTGAGCATTTCTCAAGTGACAAGTTTGGATTTCGTATAGAAAGTAACACCACAAGAAGGCAAATATTAGCTTCTAAACCCTTATAGTTGAAGCAAACTGTGATCATTTCGATCGCGTTTGAGAGCACAGAAAAGCAGTTAACAATTTTCAGTGATTCATGAGTTCAACCACAGGGAATTTATAAGGTGTGTACTGAAAAGAAGTGACATAAATTATACAATAAATCCAGATAAAAGCATAAAACTGAAAACTCACCATGTGTTTCCATGCCTACGTCTTCTCCATCATCGCACGCAGAAAAAAAAGAAAATTAGTCAAATGTAACTAATGTAAACATATATACAGAGAGAATCATGTCTAGCTTCCAGAAACAGTGTTTTGAGTGTCCGGTCTTAAACTATTTTGTGCCAACATGTACCTTGGAATAAATGGAAGCAAGAGAAGAAATGTTAAATGTTGAAGAATGATTTTGGAGCTAGTTATGATCGTATTTATTCGAATTCTACCTTATAAGCCGTAATTGTTGTAGATTTGGCACACATTTTATAATGGATACTATAGAACATCAAGTTACGACGGCAGATTTATTACAGATCAGATTACACCAGGTCATAAGATCAAGGGAACAAAAGTCAGAATAAATCACAAAATTAGTGGAAGAGCAATCAACTTGGAAGATGTAGAATCGGAGATATTTTCTCGTAGATACAGAAAACCTAAACCTACTACGAAGAAACTCTCCAAGAAATCTAAACACAATTGAACAGCATTAAGCAAGTATGAATTGATTATGGACTTAGAGGAAGAAGTATTTGAAAAACAAAATGGAAGTTCAAAGTGGAGGAACAGTAATGCCAATAATAATAATAATAATAATAATAATAATAATAATAATAATAATAATAATAATAATAATAATAATAATAATAATAATAATAATAATAATACGAGGGTCGGCTGATAAGTTCTCGGCCCGACCCCCTTTCGAATGTACTACCCTGATGTAATTGATGTCATGAGAAATGTTGATCTTTTATATGTTTAAGTACCAAATTTCAAGATTCTACCAGAACGGTTTTTGTTTTACAGGTAATTGAATGAACCATGCCGGAGTCAGATGTTAAATTCACCAAAGAGGAGTTGCGACGTGTAATGAAGTTTCGCCCAAGGATATCCATGGTTGCATGCTAGACACACTGGGAGGACAGTGCCTTTCATACTCCACTGTGAAGAAGTGGTGTGCGAACTTCAAGCGTGGTGAATTTTCAACAGAAGTGTGGTGACAGGTGTGGCAGGCCAGTGTCAGTGTCAACTCCGGAAAAGGTGGACCAGATTCATGACCTGATTTTGAGCAACAGACGGATTTCGCTTCAGGAGATAGCTGACAAAGTGCACATATCCAAAGAATGTGTTGGGTCAATAATCCATGATCAGTTGGACATGCGCAAGGTTTCTGAGAAATGGATTCTGAAATGTTTGAACGCGGGTCAGAAACGCGAACGTGTGAGAACATCGCAGGTGATTTTACGGCATTTTGCGAACTCCAAGGACGTATTTTTGAATCGGCTTGTTACCCAGGATGAAACGTGGTTGCATTACTTTGATCCGGAAACCAAACAGCAGTCATGCGAGTGGCGCCACTCAGGATCTCCAAGGCCCAAAAAAATTCCAAGCACAAAAGTCCGCAGGGAAGGTGCTTGCCTCAATATTCTGAGATAAGGATGGTGTTTTGCTCTCAGACTACCTTCCAAAGGGCCAAGCCATAACTGCAGAGTATTACTGCAGTCTGCTGACTAAGGTAAAGGACGCTATTAAAGAAAAGCGCCGGGGAAAGTTGACATGATGTGTTTTGTTCTTGCAGGACAATGCTTCCGTCCACAAGGCTGGCAGAACAATGGATTTTCTGAGGGACCTAGGGTTTCAGTGCATTGACCACCCGCCTTACTCGCCAGTTCTTGCCCCTTCTGATTATTATTTGTTTCCAAAACTCAAAACAGCACTGAAAGGACAGAAATTTCACTGTGATGAAGAGGTGACAACAGTTGCGGAACAGTTTTTGTAGACCTTGAGCATTTTTTTTTTTGAGGGGTTGGAGAAGTTGCAGCATCGAAGTGCCAAGTGTGTTTGTTGTCCTTCGAGAGGACTATGTTGAATAGCTTCACACTTTCATGCCTGCAGCTCAAGTCCTTCTGGGTCAGAACTTATCAGCTCACCCTTGTAATAATAATAATAATAATAATAATAATAATAATAATAATAATAATAATAATAATAATAATAATAATAATATAATACTGGAAAAGCAAATAAAGTATGTAAGTGATTGTAGATTTGGTTCCAACTATGACCATAAAACTATTAAATTTTTTTCAAAAGTCCAAATGGGACACAGGCAGAATATGAGAACCAACTGACGCAAGCAAAATACGGACTGATTACAGAATTAACTGATCGAAATCAATAAATTCAATAAGTGGTCAGTAAATTAGCTGATCTAGGTGAACATTTAACAGACTAGAAATACAGATCATTAGTAAAAGGAAGAAGAAGAAACAGGCTCATTAGTAGCAATTGGAAAATGAAGAGATAAATATTTCAAAAACAGGAAAAATAATTGACGTCCTTGTGACTGTACTCAATTATTTGTCTGAAATTTAATGTTCGTTTTATCGGTAATACTCGGAAGAATATTGGAATTTTTAGAATGCTAGGAAAAGGTGATCTATAGTTGTGACTTAGGTATGAGTAACGTTGTGTGGTACAGTTCACTGTATGAAGAATTTGTACTATTAAAAGGAAGTTTACCCAGTGTTTGTATTTAAGCAGCTAGCAGCTATTATAAGTTACCTGAGATATCTGTTGTAAGTAGTTAGTAAGTACAATTGTTGACATTTATTTGAAAAATTATCTTTTAACTAAGATATCCTGTCCAGCACCATGAATTATGAGATTAAATAAAAATAATAAGTTTTGGATATGTGATATTTTGGACCAAAAATTGTATGAAAACGACAAACTTACTTGAAATCATGGACAGTGAATTCTCTTATCAGGTCAATGTTTAAAATTATATTTTAATTTTCATTTCTTTCAGCGCAATTTACAATTCATACACACGCTCAGACATAAAATAATTTCCATATTGTGTTTATCATTCCTTTTATTGTATTTCTTAATGAATAAACATACAGATTGTTCCTTTCCCCACATTCCTAAAAATCATTTTATCTGGCGTTAATTTACACGCCTTGTATTTTATCAGCCTGCTGTCGGTTCAATGTACTGGAAATTGAGTTATTGATATGTTCGAACAAAACTACATGGGAGAAGACACATCAACAAAGATTAGACGAAGTCAACTTACGAAGAAGATGTAAAGATGGGGATTCCGATACTTTTAATTCCGAATTCTAGAACTTACCCAAGTTTCTTGCCCCATTCTCATGCAGCCTGCCTTGTTGATTTCGAAGGGCTTCACTGAAACATCTCCCTTACTGTAGCCACTTTTCCCTCTGATACCGAAGTTGAGAGCCTACCTGATCTATTAGTATCCACAACACTTCCGGTAGTCATTATTTTTCTGTGACAATTTTTAATTGTTTTTGCATCCAGAATAACTAGTCCCACATGTTGACCCCTCCATCACCGTTGGACCTGAATTACAGACAAACGCACCTCAAACTTTGCTACAATTTTCGTTCTCTCCTCAATACTTAATCGTCCTGGTATCTCTGTGACTTCAAAGGAACAACAAAAGCTTCACAGGCTTCGGAAAAAATAGACATATTTTCTTACTAAACTTTTTTTTTTTTTTTTTTAGCAATATTTTGTTTTCAAGCAAAATATTATCTTCTATTATCTCCCAATGGCTACTGGTACCGAACTAACTGGCTGTAACCTGTTGTAATGATGTTTAAGGAGCTGTGTTTCCCTTTCATCGTTCAGTAAAGTCGATGTAACAAAAGTGGAAAACCAAAATAAATTGTTTATGTGTGCGTTATTATTATTATACCGTAAACGCTTGCATTTTAGTCAGTAAATGTGAAATACAATGACTTCACATGTATTAGTTTCACACCATCACAAAATAAATTAAATTGCATGAAAGGTTATGTTCTCAATGGTTCGAACAGTAAGCAACATTTAATGGAAAATGACAATCGTCCGGTAGGAGAAGAAAACCATAAATTCAGTTTCGATAATTAACAAATCTGACAGGGTTATTCTTTCTACTTTTCCTTTTTTTATTGTCACGCTACAAACTAACATTAATATTACATTTTAAAATAATTACATAATACCCTATTACACTGAGAAAAATCCATTATCCGGACAGCGGTATATTGTACAAATACAAGGAATCGTTATGTTTACTAAGGAAATCTGTACGGAGCGTACTTTATCCATATACTACACAGGTACTGCCTTTTACCCGCTTAGATATTACATCATTTCGCTGCAGGATGTCTGACATCTAACAATCTTCTGTATTTTACATACATATACGTATGTTAAGTACTTCAGTTATACGTTATATACGTCCATCTGTACGTGAGATCCAGACCGCCTATAGACACTCTTTCTTTCGCCATGGCTGACGTCATTGAACTAGCGTCTTTTGCTTGCGAAACGAGGTTGTTACAATCGGAAAAGAAGAGAGGAAGGAAACAAAAACATGGGTAAGTGCACTAGTTAACTATTACTTTAGTTAAATATTCCATTAATTATATATTCTTTTAGTGTAACTTGCTTTAGTATAGTACTAAGTAAGTAATATAGTTTGTGACTACAACTCGTTAATGATTGAGGAGAATGGAATGGGTGAATCTGAATTTTGAGAAATCTTTGAATATTAATGTTTTGAAACATTTTACGTTACAAGGTAGCAAAATGAATGTTATGTGTTTATTCATTCCGTTTTATATGTGACGATTTATTACGTGGTGCAGAGTTACTACAGGACTGCTTAACATAATTGCTAAGAAACCGTTTTCAGCGCGAAAATTCCCTTGTGCAGTGAAGATTTAGGCTTTAGGTCTCTGGGCTTTCGGCATCAATGGCCTTGTTAGCCCGTCACATATGAGGGATGACGTCCCTCGATGAGCACACTATCCGGGTAAAGGAAGGGAAGAAAGGATTTGGGAAGGAAGAAAACGGCCTGGGACCTATATGTTAGGTACCACTCCGGCAAATTCCTGCTGTGAATGAGGAAAACCCAAGGAAATCTCATTCAGGATGGCTGGACTTAAAATCTTTTGATACTTTTTCAACTGAGGAAATCGATCCCCAACGGGATCGAACCCGGGACCGTTCGCACCGAAGGCGAGAGCGTTAGCAACTACGCTACGCGGGGCCACTTGTGTAGTCTAGAAAACTCATTTTTATTAGGATATTTGCATTTTTTTTTTTTACTTTTAGTATAACGCCCCATGATTGTACATAAACGTAAGTGAGAAGGTGACGATGAGATACATGATAATGGTGGAATCAAGAAAATGTAAGGAAATTGGAAAGTCTTAAGAATAACCACACCTACAGTGTTCACCAAAAGGCTATTTGTCGGGAGCAGGAATCGAACCAGGGACCTAACAGGTCAGAGGTAAGCGCTCTACTACAGAGCTTTCTTTTGTTTAAAGAACTTGTTTACATTGAAATATATATATTTGACGAAGATATTGATATATTTTACAGCCTCACTGAAATTTTTAAAAAAAAGTAGTCAGGGAGAGCTTACTTGTCAGGTTTTTATTTTTTAAATTTAATTTGATTTGATTTCTATTTATTTATTTTTGCTTGTTATGTTCCCTAGTTAATTAATGTTTGGGTTACTGAGAATTAAAACCTTTTTAGTATTATTGTTATGGCATCACTTTGGAACCAAAAAGTTTGATTTTTTTTTCTTGTGTTTTCATATAGGAAGTTGGTAAGTTTGTGCCTTAGCATTGGTTTGGTTTCTACTGTAGAACGTAATTGAAGGTCATGTTGAGTTGAGTCTTGGCGGGTTTGAGTTCGTCAAGTGTCAGGCACTGATTGTGCCCCTGTCTTCCGTCTGTGATGTTTCCTGGTTTTGGGCAGTGACGTATTTATGTTGAGGAGTACCAACGCAGGCCGCGTAACTACAACACAGCTTCAACAGCTCTACGAGTGCCAGGCGTTTGAATTTCACCCTTCGTTCCGGCGTGACTAATGCAGTATAGTACTAGGTTCAAATTCTATGGCTGGTAAAAACGGTATGGTAAGAAACACAACGTAATAGTTATTAGTTTAATTAGTGTTTCTTCATAGTATTGTTTCACTATTTCTAGAAGGAATTAACTATTAACGAAGTAATGAATAAGCAAAAACACACTTTGATTGACGTTTACGATTTCTCATACTCCATTGAGGATGTTTTGATCCTCAGTTGCGCAAACATCCAGTGTGCGTTTTTTTTTTTTTTTTTTTTTTTTAATTTTTTGTTGCTTACACTGCCTTACAGATGAGGGTTATAGTTAAGGAGCCGTACTTCCCATTTAGGGAAGGACGAGAAACGCCATACTTTCAGGAATTATTCATTGACTATCTAGGACAGCGTTTCCCAACCGGTGCGCCGCGGCACACTGGTGTGCCGTGAATGGGCCGCTAGTGTGCCGCGAGGAAGTCGAAGCAAATTATTAATTCTATAGCAATCAAATTGCAAGACGAAGGAAAAATGTATATTTTTATTTCACATTACTATGAACCTCTACTATGAATCTACAACTTTAAGTTTCATACCGTGTTACTTTTCTGTACATTTTTAATGTTGAAAATATATATTGGTTATCATTGTTGTGACTATTATTGCTTCTTTATTGTTGCAGACTATTTTGTAACTTG
Source organism: Thermobia domestica (assembly GCF_964235325.1). Taxonomy (NCBI): domain Eukaryota; kingdom Metazoa; phylum Arthropoda; class Insecta; order Zygentoma; family Lepismatidae; genus Thermobia; species Thermobia domestica. Next base: position 239,020,772 of record NC_137454.1, on the reverse strand, counting down.
AAAATTTAAAATAACATTCAATCCTTTCGACAAATTAAATACATTTGTATTTTAAAAGTAAAAAAGATTTGTTTGTTCGTTCGTTATTTAGTGATCTTACTTCTTAGTGAAAGGTTGGATACAGTTTTCGAACAAGAAAGCTTAGTTTTAAAAACCTGAGTCCAATATTTCATTGCAATTGTTTTATATTTTTAAATTAGAATGAAAAATAAGCATAATAATTTACCACGGGGAAAAAAACAGTAATTGAGCTTTCTTCTCTGTGAGAAGGAGATCAATAATCGCAGAAAAAATACTAGTTTTATATTTACAAATAATAATATCTATGAGTGCGCCGCGAGAATTCAAGTTACATCCGTAGTGTGCCGCAAGTTGAAAAAGGTTAGGAAACGCTGATCTAGGATGTTAAAAAGCAGGTAATAGACTGAGTTCTTGCCCTTGTACTTAGGGTGTTTAGGTAGTGCAACAATAAGATGTATCCTCGTGCACGGGAGATGAGAAGTAGCTGTTCTTAACTATTACCCAGATGGGTTCCCTCGTGGCTAAGTGGTTAGTGTACACGCCTTTGGCGTGGGACACCCGGGTTCGATTCCCGGCCGGAGCTTATGTGGTTCGGATTTCACGTTAATCTGTAAGTCCATGTCTCATACAGCCTTGCTGCTGAAAGGAACGTTAAAATCAACTCAGCACTGCTTTACAGATGCAATTGTTCGATTCCGAGTTCGAATGAAGCTTTTTACGGGCTTTTTTTACGGTGACTTTTATATATACAATCCAAGCATTTTAGTTATCAGTCAGTGATGTAATATATATATACAGTAATATATACTGTAATATATATATATACAGTATATATATATATTACAAAATTGAAAGTGACTAAGTTTATGACTCTCAATCTCTTAGGGCCGCGGTGGCTCAATGGTAGAGCGTTCACCTCTGGTGCTTGGGGTCCCGGGTTCGATCCCAGCTCCTGCCAAATGAACTTTGTGGTGAACAAACACCGCATGCGTGGGTTTCCTCGGGATTTTCCCGTTTCCTCCCACTTTCTTCATTCCACCATTTCATTCATTGCTCATCATCACCGTCTCCTTTAGCCTAACCGGCATAACCGTGAGACATAAAACTCAAAGATTTCATTTCATTTTCATTTCCATTGTAGCTCTCCCCGCAACCAGTGTTGCCAAACTGTTGACAATAAGTTTGCGAAACGAGAGGTGGCGACTCGAATTTTGGGTGAAAAGTCGCTATAAAAAATAATCGAGAAATTCATTGTCTATAAGCATTGTTTTAAAGTTGTAGATGTAAACTAAACAATATGTTCTACTCACTGCCGCAAATCCCGGGGGGGGGGGATGACGGATACATGTCCCCTCCAATATTGGAACTGAGGGGGAGTTTTCCCCAATAATCCGATTTGAAATGTGTTTTTTGGGAGAAATTTGATGATTTTTGTCCAATTGCTACAAAGGAACGTGAGATAAAATAGACGTCTCCCAGAATAAGCCTCAAATCTGCAGCTTCCCAATGCTGAAGACAACTCTGATACTCCACAACATTGTTTTTCAACTTCATAACTATTTTGGACATCGCAAAATAAAAAGTATGGTAACGGTCTTACCCTTCCCCCCCAATGTTGAAGACAGATTTGCGCCGCTGGTTCTACTCACATCTTTGTAAACAGGGCGCAACCAATCCTTGAATTCAGGGATCATTTCAGATTGTTTCGGGTACTTTTGTTCATATTGTGGAGTCAAAATAGTTCCGAAATAATTAACACTACAGTACTTACGTTAAGCAATTTTTTGTAAAAGAAAAACTGCAGAATAATTAAAAGACCCCAAAGAACAAATATAACAAACATCCACATCGCCTTTATTCACGCATCTATAGCTAATCTTTTTGCTATCGGTAAAGATGTATTACGTGTGTCTCTCAACGGAAACTGCGAACTAAAGGACATCAAGTTTGTAGTTCTTCTTCGTTAGAGGACAAGGGCAACATAACAATGCAGGATTGTGGGCCAGTGGGTACGCTGTATTTCCAAACTCTTCATCACTTGCGCTGATTAAAACAAACAAACAGAAAAAAGAACAAACAGAAGCATTATTAGTTCAAAAACTGTTTTGAACTAATAATGCTTCTCTACAGATGAAAATTTTGTTTGCAGCAAAAAGTCGCTAAATGTATAAGTAGCTGAATCGTCATTTAAAAATCACCCATAAAAGTCTCCAATCGGAAAAATTATTCGTAGGGCGACCATACGTCCCGTTTTGACCGGGACAGTCCCGTTTTAGGGGCGTTTCCCGGCCTTCCCGTCAGTAGATGGAAAAAAGTAGTATTCGTCCCATTTTATGTAAATGAAAGAAGTAAATAACAAACCCAGTACCTTTACTCCTTTTAAAAGTATTAATAACAACAAAGAGGCAAAAATTGAACTGAAATTCCCTATATTAAACATACTCTATAGTTCGTAGTACTGCTCGAAAGACAGCAGAGATTTAGCAGTTGGTTGTGTGTTGAACAAACTTCAACGTGTCTTTCCTTTTTCATAAGTACCCGCTCAGTAACAAAGAGAGAGAGAGGGGGAACTCTGATATCAAGGCATTGATAAATGAAATGAAATGAAATTTTTGAGTTTTACGTCCCACGGTTATGCCGATTAGGCTAAAGGAGACGGTGATGATGAGAGATGAATGAAATGGTGGAATGAAGAAAGTGGGAGGAAACGGGAGAACCCCGAGAAAACCCACGCACACGGTGTTTGTACACCACAAAGTTCACTTGGCGGGAGCAGGGTTTGAACCCGGAACCCCAAGCACCAGAGGTGAACGCTCTACCACTGAGCCACCGCGGCCCCAAGGCACTGGTAAGAACAAAGGTAGATCTAAAAGCCAGAACCTATCCCGTTTTTAACTGAAAATTTTATGGTCACCCTACGCTATCGTTGAGGTCGAATTCCCCTGATTTAGTGACTTTTCCCAAAATTGGCAACATTGACCCCCACCGAACAACACCAAGTCATCTGTAGCCTAGCAAGCATAATAGTGGGACGTAAAACTTAAAGATTTTGTTTCATTTCGAACAACACCCCCAGAAACCTACTGTTATACCATTCCCAAAACACCCTTTTGTACAATTCTCCCTATTCGAAAAAAATTGTAAATAGCAGGGTTCATACATAAATATGGAACTCAATTTCCCTGAATTTTCCAGGTTTTCCAGGTATTAATTTTGCAATTTCCAGGTCTAGTGGAAGAAACTAATAATACGAGAAGACATAAATTTTAAGAATACTATATTTATATATTTGAGAATGGCCACCCTTCTCCCCAATGAACGATTGCAATTAAATATTGAGTCACAAGAAAATAAATAATCAAAACAAATAAAATTTAAGTTGAAAAATATTAAGTTGAGAAGCCTACTAAGGGAATTAATTAAACACTTTTGTTCCATACTTGAATACATTCAAAATATATAAAAATATTGGGTTGGGAAAGAAAAAAGGGCCCGCGAGATTTTAACTGATTCTTGTAGTACTCGACGACAGAAATCGATTACTGAAAGAATTTTCAAAATCGGCGCAGGCAAATATGGAGAAAATCATATTTTCATGTACCTGTTCAAAATGGGGAAGGAAAAAGGGCCCGCGAGATTTTAACTGATTCTTGTAGTACTCAACGAGAGAAATCGACTAGTGAGGGAATTTTCAAAATCGGCGCAGGCAAGCATGAAAAAAAAACCCATTTTCATGTACCGGATCAAAATGGGGAAGAAAAAAGGGCCGCGAAATTTTAACTGATTCTTGTAGTACTCAACGAGAGAAATCGACTAGTGAAGAAATTTTCAAAATCGGCGCAGGCAAGCATGAAGAAAATGGCATTTTCATGTACCGGTTCAAAATGGGGAAGGAAAAAGGGCCCGCGAGTTTGAACCGTTACGATGTATGTTCACGAATGTGCTCGTCTTCTCAAATTTAGTTAATTACTGTAGCACTGAAACATGTGACACAGAGTCACGTTGTGGATGACTCTGCAATCGGCAACCACTGCACATATACTCCTCCAGTCCCACAGTTTTATTATTTCGATCCATTCCTCACGTGCTAACGGCATGGTTTAACATCTGCAAGAAAGAGGTAAATGTAACGTTCAATTGGCAATAGCTTTTCACCAAATTAAGCTGCATGAAATCTGATTGCATTTTTGACATACTGAGAAAATTCTAGCCCGTGGCCATATGTATCACATATCCCACCAGTTCATAATAAAAATTTTGAACACAAAATTACGGTCGTCCGTGTGATGTACTCCCAAAAGGCCTAATGTGTATCACCCACCTCACATTCAATGAAACCACATCCGTGTAGAATTTAGAAAGGAACTTCTTATGATGTATACAGTATGTCTCAAAAGTTCCCTGACATAGGGTAACTCTGTTATTATCAGAGTTACAGCAAAATGTAAGAGGAAAAATCATATCGAAATATGACGTTTTCAATCTAAAGTGAACACTTTTTTTTTTCAAAAAAAATCGGACGAGATATTTGTGCTGTATACTCTTTATGCACCCAAATTTAAATGAAAATGCAACGTTGTCATTTACCTGGACAAACAACATAAGTGAATGAAGTTCCTGTTTGAAACGGGGGCTGGCCATCGAAATGTTAGCGCAAAAGAAAGTAACTTCATTCACTTATGTTGTAGGTCCAGGTAAATGGGAACGTTGCATTTTCATTTCACATTAGGCGCATAAAGAGTGTACAGCGCAAACGAGTCATCCGATTTTAAAAATTCCTTCACTTTAGATTGAAAACATCATATTTGGAGATGCTTTCCTCTCCTACATTTTGTTGTAACTCTGATAATAACAGAGTTACCCTATGTCAGGGGACTTTTGAGACACCCTGTATACCTTATTTAATGTATGTTTTATGTCACTATAACTGTAGTATAATTTAGTTTGTTTAAATTTACAATTTAATATAAGTAGATTCGGATTTACATGCGTAGGATTTTGTATGCATCTAACTAATGAATTCTTTTATATTCATGCTTCACTTAGTGACTTGGCTTTGGACTGCAACTGATTATTGTAACCCATTATTGCTTGAGAAGAAACAAGATATCCGAATCTTCATTTGAAGAAATCAAAGGTCTATTGGAAAGCTGGGGATTACAATCATTAATTTCTACATTTCAAGGTGCGTAAATTATATATTCTGTGTTTCTTGTTAAATTACTATTACTATTATTGGGTTTAGAATCAATCAAGCACTTCATGATATTTTATGGGGATCAAGATGGGTGCCGGATAGATAAGTATTTAAGCGTCAGGTTCTTAATTCTTTTCAATTTAATATTTAATCAATGATTATTTTCTCCCTCGTTATTCGGCCAAATGGTATTCCAAGATCATCAATTTTCATTACTCAATTCTGACCGTCAACCTACATAGCATATTCGTAGGACGTAAAACAAAGATTTCCTGTTATTTTTTTTTTTTTTTGTTTCTATCTCTTTCCTCCATAGCTGTGAAAAATAACGCCTTCAGCATCATAAATTTGTATGCTACTTGCGCCTTCAGTCGTCTACTCTTCGGTGGCTCAGTGGTAGAGCGTTCACCTCCGGTGCAGGGGGTCCCTGGTTCGATCCCAGCTCGCGCCGTGTGGACTTTGTGGTGGACAAACACCGTGCTCGTGGGTTTTCTCGGGGTTCTCCCATTTCCTGCCACTTTCTTTATTCCACCATTTCAGTCATTTCTCATTATCACCGTCTCCTTTAGCCTAACCAGCATAACCGTGGGACGTTAAAGATTGCATTTTTTATTAATCTCAGTATTTTATAGTGTATTCTTAAGCTTAAGGTGATGTATAATTAAATTTTGAATTCAGTTAACTTATTTTATTTCTCAGATTGTTTTTAAAATGAATGTACAAACGTTTATTTTCATTCTTGAGTGTTTAAAGTGATGTATAGTTATTAAACATAGTATTTAATATTGTACTCTTAACGTGAAAGTGATATACAGTTAACTTTTGAATTCAGTTAACATTTTTCTTTCTGAAATTGCTTTAAAAAGTATGTAAAAACGTTTCTATTTTCTTTCTTGAGTGCTAAAAGTGATGCAAAGTTATTAAGCTTACTACTTTATATTGTATTCTTAACCCTAAACTGATACACAGTGCGTTTTTGAATAAATTATATCAAGTTATTTGAGTGACGAATACTGGTAGAAAATCCTGACTACTACTGGAACATTTTGATTTTAAGGTGACGACTACTGGTGCAAGGATTTTAAAATATTGTTTTTCCTTCAACGGCTACTCCTTTTTGAATTCTGACTATATGGTCATTATAGGAAGGATCAGTGAGTCCTTCCAACTATGGTACAGCTCCGACAGATTCACGATGCTCAGAGAAGAGACAAAATAGTATGTTTTCAACCTTAAAGTGAGAACCATTGGCGTTTTTACCCTGCTATGCAAAAGTAAGTGAGTACTCCAATGGGGTTCCAATGCGGTACCTAATTTCTGCATTTTAGATATTTGGAAATACATGTCTCTAAAATGTAAACAACTGATTTTTTTTTTTAACTGAAAACTGCAACTCGGTAAGCCTTATGGATACCGAGATATGGGAAAATAAAGAGCGATACTATAGGTATGTGGGACTTGCATACTTGACGCTAGAATTCGGAAATTGAATTAAAATATGACTAACGGCTATCAAGATGTTGTCAAATAAAGGGAGGACCAACACAGTTAAGGGGTTTTAGTGTTAGATGCTAAAATTTCCGAAATCGGTCATAGAAAGTTAATAAACACCAGTAGCAATTTCATCTTAAAGTAATTATAATAAAGTAATTATAATTATTATAAAGTAATTCGTCTTATATCTTCAGGGGGTGTTAGAACATCATGGAGTCTATCAAAATTAAATTTTAAAAGCTTTTGAAAATATAATCTGACATTTGTAAACAATATTTGAAATATGTGTTTACCCAAAACTTCCAGCTAGTACATCTAACATCTGGAGAAACACTGAAATAAAAGCGTATGAGATCTTGAAATTTCGGAAACAATTATTGGTCGCAACAAAATTAAATCAGATGGGTACTTCTATGGGTTAAATGAGTACCTTAGTACAATTTCGATCGAAAATTTAGTTCAGTCCTAGGTTTTCTTCAGGCAATTCCAAGGGTTCATCGAGCTGTGCAAAAGAATGAAAAGTCGCTGTCAATATCTAAGATAGTCGAGAAGATATAAGGAATTATATATTTTATGACGTAAAAATATATCTTTATGGATTTGTACTTTTGGGTCTTTCCCATAAGAAAAAAATTCAGGAAACTACTGTATATACCTTAATAGACAATTCAATGGACGGGGATACAGTAGCTTAGTGGTAGGGTTTTTAACTAGTCTTCTTTTGCAGAAACTATTGGAGTTTTCACTTATCCCATAGAGATACGATCATACTTAACTCCCTATTTCATTTTAAAATTAAATAAAAGGAAATATTTCAGTGTAGCGACCCACGATTATGCATTTTAGTCTCAGGGAGATTACGATTAAAGCAAGTGAATGTTGTTGACAGAATTGATGGAATGCAAAGGTGGGAGGAGAGGTAGTACCCCTAGAAAACCCACGAATACGATGTCCACTACAAACTGACGGCCGCGGATCGAACCACGAACCCAATACACCAGAGGTAAGCACTCTACCACTAAGCCACCGTGCTCCCGCTCATTTAATTTTCTATTAAGGTATATACGGTTGTTTTCTGAAATTTCTTCTTACAGCAAAGACTCAAAAGTACAAATCCATGTGGGTCTCTATTTTTACGACGTCATAAAATAATTTCTTATATCTCGCTTGCTGTATTAGATATTGACAAAAAATGTTCACTTATTTCAGAGCCCGATGAACGCTTGGAATTGTCCAAAGAAAATTTAGAGCTGAATTGATCTTTCGATCGAAATTGTACTGACAAGTCTGAGGTAGTCACTTAACCCATAGAAGTACCATCTTATTTAACTTTTGTTAGGATCAATAATTGTTTTATGAAATTTCAAGATCTAATACGCTTTTATTGTATGGTGTCTCTCTAGCTGCTAGATGTACTAGCTGGAAATTTTAGGTAAATACATATTTCTAATACTCTTTACAAATGTCAAAATATATTTTCCAAAGCTTTTAAAATTTAACCTTGGTAGACCCCATGATGTTCTTAAACTCCATGGAAGTACCTAATTACTTTAAGATGAAATTGCTACTGATGCTTATTAACTTTCCATGACCGGTTTCGGAAACTTTACCACCTAACACGAAAATCCCATAACTGTATGGATCCTCCCTTTATTTGACAATATCTTGATAGTCATATTTTAATTAATTTTCTAAATTGTACTGTCTAATATGCAAGCTCCACGTACCTATGGTGTCGCTTTTTATTTCACCATATTTCGGTAACTGTTAGGCGTACCGACTTGCAGTTTCGGCAAACACACACCTCTAACGTTCTTTAAAACGTTATTAAGACATATTTTAGAATATTTAGAAATGAGAGTTCTGCGAATATCATGGTACCCGAAAAGCCCCATCAGGGCGTGTGTGTAGTGTATTTAATTGAAATTACTTTTGAGGTTGTTGTAAGCCCTCGTAATTACATTTCCGAAACTGCACCATCTAGTATCAAACCCCACACTTCTATGGTGTCGCTCTTTATTTTCCCATATCTCAATATCCATAAGGCTTACCGAGTTGAGGTTTTCGGTAAACAGATGTCAGTTCCTTACATTTTAGAGACATACATTTCCATATATCTAAAAAAATACAGACATTAGATACCCCATGGTACCCCGAACACCATTGGGGTACCCACTTACTTTTGAATAGTAATACATTTTGAGTTGTTATTCAGCATCAATAAACACTTCGTAATTTTTCTATGTGCAACCTAAAAGTCCATACCTGACCGAACAGATTTTGTCCATTTAATCTCAAAAATGTTAAGATACTTTGTATTGTTAAGTACAACCAAGTTGAACACACCGAATGTAACATTTTAAATGTTTTCTGATTTTTGTTTCAGGTATTTCGTGCATCAAACCAGGATTCTGCTTGAAAGACAGTGAAAAGAAGCAGTGTAGGTTGTGGCTAAAAATACGTCCTTTCTGAAGACAGACCCAATTGTACTTACATTCTTTTGTACGAACATATAACCCTAATGAAGATACTGTACTACAAATTATTTCTTTCTTCCATAAATTAGAATAAAATATTGTCTCTGTTTAAAGAAAATGTTTGTTACTGTTAAGTCATTTCAACTCTTTTTCTCTGTAATAAGAACATTATCTTTCGCAATATTTTTTTATCTTCGTGCTATTACGTTTGAATGAAGTAAAATTCTATACGAAGCACTATTATTTCAGACATGCATTAATAACTAATGTATTGTTCTGTATGTAAGACAATGTGTATACTGAACATGTCTAGCAAAGGTGTTGTTTTAATACAGAATCTGTAACTCAGCTTTTCAGTAGTCAACTTTATTGGGAATCCGAAGAAAGAAGTAAAAAAAAAAAAAAAAAAGTTCGACTTACCAACGTATGTGTGTTCGAATTCTGGACTAATCCAAATTATCCAGAGAAATCATATATTTTTTGTTGCAATTTCAGATGTATCCTTTATCCAAGTCGTATGAAACGGAGACTTCATACATCGCTATACTTTGTATGAACTATGTTCCGTATTTACTTAATCACTTTGTAACTTTCTCTAGTGTTGACAAGGCCGCAGGTGTCAATCGAATAGTTTAGTGTTTCACTCATGTCACCTTGTGACTAAGGTACGTCCTGTCGGTATATATATATGGTACTGGGTTCAAGTAGCGATAAAATACATTTTTAGCATTAAACAAATGCAAAAGTCTACACGAAATGAGATACCAGGATCTCTGACTTACGGATAACACCATGAACTAATGGTACTGAGTGTGATTGAGTTTACTAGTTACTATCTGGCTAAAATCAGTGTTCCTTTAGCTATAGTTCTTTTCGTGCTCTGAATTGCAAAGTTTAAAATAACAGTTTTAAATTATTGTATATATATATATAATATCTTCCGAGTAATTCTGAGAATCATTGCTCTTTCTTTAAGCAATGTATGAGACTGTTAATCCGCTCGTTGCTTAAAATGTTGCACTAAGAAGGATGCACCCACGAAAATCCAAATTTGCAGAATGTCTAGAGCAGGGAAGGATAAATATGTTTAGTCGATGGCTGCACAACGCCTCCGCTGTCACCACGTTGTCGCACAGCGAATACGGCGGACGTTTAAGAGTATTCTGCACTTACTATTAGGTATCGGCCTGGGAACTTTGGCGCAGCTACCCAGCCTCCTTCTTGGTGTTGCATTTTTATGGCGAGTACTGAGTAGAAATCATCTTGTGAGCGAACACGTTTTCAGCTGACACCATACTTTTAATTGTTGCGACATAAAAAAAAACATACCTGTTGTTCTGTCTTTTGATGAATAAATGTTCACAAAACAACTTAATTGTGATAAATGAATAAATGTTTATTTGCACTAACTACACAACAACTGAAACACTTACAACTCACTGTTATATTGTCTTTTTTACGAATTCCGGAGGACCGTCTTGTATGGATCTCTTGGTGCTCAACTTGCTGACACTCACACACACACACACATACTGTTTTTAAAAACAAAAGAGAAACGTTATGCAAATATAATGACAATGATACAAACTCACAATAAAAGTCTCTACATTCTCCCCTCTCTTGATTGAACCAAGTCAATCAACTTACACACAATCCACATGATCATTTTTTGGTAAAGGTACAATTTTAGTAATTGGTCTCTTAACAGTCCCTGTCTTACACTTTACACTCACTACTCTCACTAGTCCATCTTTTCCCGGAAACACTTGCTGAATGACACCTAATTTCCATGACAATGGAGGAGAATTGTCTTCTTTGATTAGAACCACATCTCCAATAGAAATATTAGGTTGTTTTGTTGTCCATTTTCTTCTCTGCTGGAGTTCATGTAGATAATCCTGAGACCATCTTTTCCAAAAATGCTGCTTCATCTTCTGAAGGTGATTCCATCTTGATAATCGGTTGGTCGGAATGTCCACTAGATCTGGTTCAGGAATGCTCATCAAAGGTTCACCAATAAGGAAATGTCCTGGTGACAAAAATGAAGGATCATCGGGATCATTGGATAGAACGGTGATTGGTCTTGAATTCAAACAGGCTTCTATTTGTGTTATGACTGTGTTGAGTTCTTCAAATGTCAAAATCGTGCAACCTACTATTCTTCTTAAATGAAACTTAAATGACTTCACTGCACTTTCCCAAATGCCTGCAAAATGACTTGCTCTAGGTGGAATGAAATGCCATGTAAATCCTTCTTGCACTGCAACATCTTGAATTGAGTTTTGAAATTGTTGTGAACTGAGTAGTTGTTGAAGCTCCTTAAGTTCTCGCTGAGCTCCAATAAAATTGGTTCCGTTATCACTATAAATGTTCGAAAATTTGCCTCTTCTGGATACAAATCTTCGAAGAGCTGCTAAAAATGCTTGGCTACTCAAATCACTCACTAACTCCATATGAATCGCTTTGGTTGCTAAGCACACGAATATTGCAACATACGCCTTTGTCACTTTACGAGATCTAGTTCCTTGCTTAATCATTAGGGGACCGGCGAAATCCACCCCTACGTGAATAAAAGCTCGAGCTGGCTGTACTCGTGCTGATGGTAATTGACCCATGAGTTGTTCTGAGGTTGACGCTTTCAATTTAAAACAAACTAGACACTGATGAATGATAGATCGAACGACTTGTTTAGCTCGTGGGATCCAATATTTTTGCCTCAATGATGAAATCAATAACTGCGGTCCAGCATGTAACAATCTTCTATGTTCTGCTTCAATTATCAATTTGGTGAGATGCTCTTTAGGTGGTAAGATGATCTGATGTCGGCTATCATACGGTAAGTCGGAGTTTTTTAGCCGTCCTCCCACTCGTAGCAACTGTTCATTATCTATAAATGGATACAAAGATTTAAGTTCACTTTGGGATGAAACTTGGCCTGATGAAGCTAAGTCCTAGAATTCTTGCGAATAACTAACCTGCTGGATTAGCTTAATGCATTGTTGTAAAGTATCACTAATTTCAGTAGTAGAAATAGTTCCTACTTTCTTCTCGTTGTGATTTTTACAATTGTAAATAAAACGACGACACAAACAAATAACTCGCAATAGTTTCCACAATGATGAAAATTTTTCCAGAAAGCTTATGTCACCTTCATAACTGACTAAAGATATGCTCGTTACTTTCCTTTCTTCTGGAACATCTTCGTCTACCACTTCTGATTGTTCGGGCCATGCAGATGATTCAAGCCATGCGGGTCCATGCCACCAAATATCTGCTTCCTTCAACTGTTTCGGATCCATTCCCCGTGTAATAATGTCGGCTGGATTGTCCATTGACGACACATGATGCCACTGGTTGACTGATGTGATCTCCTGTATCTCTGCAACCCTGTTTGCCACGAACTCCTTCCATCTGGCAGCTGGAGATGATATCCATGCAAGCACTATTTTTGAATCGGTCCAGAAGTAAGTACTATTCACTGAAATGTTTAATACCAGAATTATTTTTCGATACAGCCTGCTCAAAAGTACTGCCGCACAAAGTTCAAGTCTTGGTAACGTTACCTTCTTAATAGGAGCTATTCTCGATTTAGAACCCAAAAGTTTAACAGTAGTTTTGCCTGAAATGTCCACCGTTTTAACATAAATGCAACAGCCGTACGCAAGTTGACTGCTGTCAGCAAACCCATGTATCTCGACATGAACATAATTCTTCAATACTACACATCTATCAATTTGTATTTCGTTAACACTTGGAAGATGATGACACAGGTCTAACCATTGCTGATAGAGCTCTGATGGTATTTGATCATCCCAATTGATCTTATGGATCCACATTTGTTGTAAGAAAATCTTGAACGGAGTAACTACTGGGCTTATGAGTCCTAAAGGATCAAATATTTTTGCTATGGTCGAAGTCACTTGCCGTTTGGTTGGTATGTTGGTCGTGAGACATTCTTTAACTGACTTGTTGGTGATGAGAAGCTTATCTGATGCAGGATTTCACGATAAACCCAATGTTGAAACACCTGACTCGGACTCAAATTCAAACGGTAAGTGTATTTCCCTATGTTCTTCTGGCACTGCTTCCAACAATGCTGGCTGGTTCGAACACCATTTTCTTAAAGTAAACCCACCGCTTTGCAATAATTGAATAAGTTCTTTCTGAAGCTTTAACGCCTGTTCAACGTTATGGCATCCTGAGCTTACATCATCCATATAAAAATCACGTTCCAATACTGTCGCTGCTTGAGGATATTTACTTCTTCCTTCTTCCGCTAACCTTCGAAGACACGCCGTCGCCAAATATGGTGATGATGCTTCACCATATGTGACCCGCTGCAACTCATAAATCTTGACTGGTTCCACTGATGAATATCTCCACAGAATTCTTTGAAGTCCAATGTCATCTTCATGAACTTTAATCATTCGATACATTGATTGAATATCCGCCGTAAAAGCAATAGGAAAGGTTCGAAATCTCGTGACAATTGAATGTAAATCTTGCTGGATTGTTGGTCCTGTCATAAGTATGTCGTTTAATGAAACCCCCGTTGAAGTCTTTGCAGAAGCGTCGAAAACCACTCTTAGCTTTGTTGTGGTACTGGATGGTTTCAATACTGCATGATGTGGCAGATAACATTTCATACCATTATCTTCATGTTCTTCTTTCACTGGTTTCATATGATCTAATTCTTCATATTCCCTCATAAAGTTACAGTACTGCTCGTTAATTTCTGGACACTGCTGCAACCGTCTTTCTAGCTGGTAATATCTACGAAGAGTTAAATTATATGATTCTCCTAATGGTTTATGACTTGGCTTAATTGGCAGACGTACAACGAATCGACCACTGCTATCTCTGGTAGTGTTTTCCTCAAAGTGTCGTTCACATTGCCTTTCTTCTTGAGTCATGACTGTTGAATGTATAGTTTCGAGCTCCCAAAATGTCTGTGACTGTCTATCAAGGTTACTTTCTTGCACAAAAAATGACACTTGTGGTATACTAGAATCTCTTGTTGTAGGCACTTTACCCGCCAAAATGTACCCAAATTCAGTCTCTTGTACTACTGGATAATTCCCTGGTCTAGTTAGTTTATGAGATCGCAAAATGTCCAAAAACACTTCCGCGCCTAACAAAATGTCAATAGTATCTGGTTGGTGAAAATTAGGATCTGCATACCCTATGTCTGTCGGCAAGTTCCAATCAGCATGATCTATTGGCCTACTTGGAATGTTATCTGTTATTTTGAGCAAAACTAAACAGTTTACATCAATTGAAAATTCACGAATTCTTGATTCTATATGTACATCTACACAATGCTTTGTTTCACTAATCACACTATTAATACCTTGAATTGGAACTCGGTGTTTATTTTTAGGTAGACGCAACCTTTGAACTAAATCTTCAGTTACAAAATTACTTTGACTGGCAGAATCTAATAATACTCTACATGGATGTAATTTACCATTTGCATCTCGTACATTTACTATAGCAGTAGATAACATAACAGTAACATTTGGTTTTCCCTTGAAAATGCAATAAGAACCTTGTGTCATATTTTCCCTATTCGTATTAGAATGACTCGAAAAATTTCTTGATTGTGAATTAGCAACACTGGATTTCTCATCTGCTTTTGACATTACATCATAATGCAGCAAGGTATTATGCCTTTTGGAACAGCGTTTACAGCCACCTGATCTGCACGTCTTTACTTTACATTCTTTTTTGAGACAATTGAAACACAATAAATTATCTCGAACATAGTATTGTCTTTCTTTTGCTTCAGCGTTTAAAAATGCAGGACATTTAAACAACTGATGTATTAGGTTTTGTTTACAAAAGTTACAGAAAGACTGAGTTGTTGTCACGTATGATTTGGTTGTTTTTTCTTTTTGTTTTGGTTCAGCACTCTGTCTATTTTTATCGCCCCTTGACCTTGACACTACTTCCTGTGATGGTGTATTTTTTATAGTTTCAAATGCTTGACACCTACGTTCCAAGAAAGCAAAGAACTCTGATAAGGGAGGGAAAGAATGATCTGTGATTTGTAACTCCCACGCACGCCTAGTGTTACTGTCTAATTGAGAAACGAAATGTTGAACTAACAAAACCTCTTCTAATGGTGTCTGCAAATCTAAAGCTCGTAATGCATTCAAGTTACTAGTAGCTGTATTAATAAATTCTCTTAATTCTGATGTAGTTTCCTTTGTGATACATTTAATATGTAACAAATTACGGACATGAGTAGCTGCAATCAAACGCTTATTTTCATACCTGTCTTTCAATAATTGCCATGCAATTTTATAATTAGCTTCTGTAACTTGCAGATTCGCTATTAAATCATACGCCTCCCCTCTCAATGCACTCCTAAGGTAATGGAACTTTTGCAACACTGACACGTTATCGTTATTATGAATCATAACTTTAAAATTGTCTGAAAATGAAAGCCAATTTTCGTATCGTCCTTCAAATGATGGCAATTCAACACGAGGCAATTTTAATTGATCATTTGACACCTGATTCTCATTTTTCGAGGAATTGTTTGAATGAGATTCCTGGCTACGCTGAATAATAAAATCCTCTAGTTGCGCTAATACATCATAGTAACTGGTTTCAAACTCCTCTCTATATGCATCGTCCTCTACTTGTTCGTAATTTATTTCTAACTGTGATTGTACTTCATCGAACTTTTTATACATCTCAATCATTGCAGTCTTACGTACTTTCACCTGACTAATTGTAGTTGTTGAATTAATATTACTTACGTAGTTTTGAATTCTTGTCAGCTGACTTTTGCACACACCACGTTGTTTCACTAACTTGCGTCTGTCTGAATCCTCCATCTTGAAAAATATTGTAAGTCCACACTAACTAATAAACACAAGTCCACACACAAGTCCACACTGATGAACGTGTTCTCACTTATGTCTATTCACATAGTTTCCAGAAGAATTAATAAATGTCACTGCGCACATGAACAGAACTAAACAAAGAGCAATGTAACAATTGTTCACATACACATTCACAGTTTGTATCAAACGCTGGTTCACTATGATCCGGTCGGAGTTGACCAATGTTTCTGTCTTTTGATGAATAAATGTTCACAAAACAACTTAATTGTGATAAATGAATAAATGTTTATTTGCACTAACTACACAACAACTGAAACACTTACAACTCACTGTTATATTGTCTTTTTTACGAATTCCGGAGGACCGTCTTGTATGGATCTCTTGGTGCTCAACTTGCTGACACTCACACACACACACACATACTGTTTTTAAAAACAAAAGAGAAACGTTATGCAAATATAATGACAATGATACAAACTCACAATAAAAGTCTCTACACCTGTTAATTAAAATGTACAGAGAAGTTGTTTGAGTTTGAATATAGGATTGTATATGGCTGTGCATTTTGCATTATTATTAAAGTGCTGGAACTAACTAACAACAAAGCATATGATAAATTCTTACAGTAATATATCACATATTGATTTACTCTGTATGAAAACGAAAATAGTTTAACATATGGTTAACCTCCTTTGTGCCCATAATTTTAAAATTAACGCTTGTGTCACTTTTCAACACTTGGCTTTGCAGTAGCTTCCCAACGAATTAGCAGGAAATCCAAACTTATAGGACACCCTGCAGGTAAATACATTTCTTTGGACACTTTCACTGCTCCAAACTAAGATTGTTAATTTTATTATTATTGGCACAAAGGAGATCAAACATATTTTAAGCTATTTAGTTTTCATACAAAGTAAAACAATATTTGACAACATTACAGTAAGAATGTATCATGCATTTTGCAGTATGTTGCAGCACTTTAATAATGGTGCACTATACGTACAATCTAGATCCTGCATATGTCCAATCCATATATTACAAGAAGGCAATACGTATGCGGTAAAATCCGTATATTTCATATGGACAACCTATTAGCTATATACATCCAATCCATACATTACATATGGCCAACCTGTACGCGACATACGTATAATCTATATGCTGCATGCATACAGTCTGTAAGCTACATATGTGCACTCTGTATGGTGCATATGGATATTCTGTATGCTGTATCTGGACAAGCTGTGTGCGACATAAGGAAAATCTGTATAATACATACGTACAATACGTATACTGTATCTAGTCGTACGTACGGGGCACAAGTACAATATAGATGCTGTCTTGGGGTTGAACGAAAGAAACATACGTAAAGAACGTATATTGCATACTTCTTGAAATTATGCTCCGTCCTGATAGTCAGTGTGTGTCGTCATTATTAACCCACATGCTACATACGATCCTGACGTCACAAAGCTAGATATCACCTCCGTATATATTTGTTACTGCAGATGACGTCACACGAATGACGTCATTGCACTTATGCAGACAGTGCGTATAATACATACTTTTTCAGCTATACGTTTGCTGCAGGATGTTATATACGGTTGTACGTTAAGTCCAGAAACTACAGGAATTACGAATGTAACCTACGTTTTTAAGTATGCCACCTACATTTTTTTTTTCTCAGTGTACTTTCATTTTCTCCGTCCATAATTTCAAAGCAAGACAATTAAACTGTCGGATAATTAAACTAGTTGAGAATGTTCCAAGAGCATTGCCAGAACGAACCCAAAAAGAATGGATAACTGGAGCGGGAAGGATAACTGTAATTATTCCTACGTGTAAAAGTAAATCTTTTTATCCGCACCTTGTTCTGTTTCTCGCAAAATTTCTTAAAATATCATCTCTCTAGGACTTATAGTTTCCGAGATATGGCTCCTTAAATCTCCTGAAATTCGAACTTTTTTGGTCAATATCTGGGGTACGGTGGCCAATTGGCTAGTAGCCAGTTGATCAGTTGCCACTGGTTACTATTTGGCACCAAAATGTTTATAATCCTCTTAGGTATTGATCAATGCCAATATTATCTCTTTGGCTTACAGTTCTAGAGATATCTCTGGAAACTGACCATTTTTTTCCCCAATATCTCGGGAACGGTAAGAGTGACGCGAAAAATTTAATCACTTTCTCAGATCATTTTTGATGCTCAATTGAATGCAGGGTTCAAAATTGAAAAGATCGCAAATAACGGACAGACAGAGAGACACCCAGACATAGAGAATTCAATAACGAACCTTTTAAGTTCGTTGAAATGGTTATATGTGTTTAAAAGGAAAAGCAGTAATCCAAAGGACAAAATAACTTATTGTTATCTTATGTACAGTTTTCGCACTTTGTGGGTTTGGCAATGCGGCAAGAAGATGCAATTGCATTGTTAATGAGAGCAATCGATCGAAAATTATGATTGACTCTTAAACTGTAAGATGCTTTGTCGAATATGGTACGTATATCAATCGATAGATCATATGGACCTGAACAAACTGAGATGCTTGGAAATAAAATCTCATGCGAACTTTTTGAGGAAATAAAAAAAAGAACATTTTTTATGATGTTAAACAGGCAATCTGATGCAGTTAATAGTTTTTGTTGTGCTGGAATTGATTATTTATTTATTTATTTATTCATTTAGTGTGTATGAAAATAAACATTGGTAGTTAACTGATTGTGTAGTTGTTAATTGATTTCTCTTAATAGATACACATACCCTCGTAACAGTGGCACACAGGCATTAGTAACAGTGACACATATTCTTCTAGCGGGGACGCCATCATGCTAGTAAATAAATAAATAAATATTTTTCTTTTTGATTTAAAATGAACGATCTAAATATAACTGTTACTCTTTTACTCTTGGGAACAGTGGCGTAACTACAATGGAGCGAGTTGAGCAGTTGCTCCAGGGAGCACAGTAAAAGGGCTCAAGGAAAAAAAAAAATAATACAGAAAACGGTTCCTTGTGCAAAGAACATTTGAAAACATTTCAAAAGGTATGCTATGACTATTAGCAGTTAAATGGCAACCCGCCGATACCGGGGGCGGATCCAGGAATTTTTGAGGGTTAGGGAGCAGGTCTAAAAAATAAACTTGAGTAAACTTGAGACATTTTTCGATATTTGGTTTGCTAACTAAAAATGCAGACTGCAGTGCTTTATAATACGTATTTATCTTCACCCTTCTCAAGGCGGCATTGAGGAAAGCCATGTTGTTCAACACGAGTGAATCCAGGATTATCATAAACTGAAAACGCATACCATTATCTGCAATAAATGGAGAATGCACTCAGAATCTTCATTTTGACAGACATTTATTTTTTTCCCCATAATCTTTGAACAAGAGCTTCATTAGGGATTAATTTATATATTTTACTCCTCATGGAACGGCGAGTGAGTCCCGCGCCCCCATTCTGGATCCCCATTGGGCGATAACCGGACAATCGTCACTGCAACGTTTATTTACCTACCTGCCTAGTAAAAGTTTTGCATAATGAGTCATTGCAATCAGCGCGTTTCGCCCTCTCCGGGGTTCCACCCCCACCCGGGAATAAAACGAAAGTTGAGCCTCTTTGAAACCTAGTTGGCACTTATAAATCTATCCTATACTCTTTACTTATATTAAGAACTATAAAAAATGATATTTTACATTTAAAATATAAAAGTAGCAGTTAAAAAAAAAAAACTTCCGGCTCAACCAGCCAGATTAAAGTAATAAATAAACAACCTGTGTACTTTAGGTTTCTTAATAAAAATAACTGTATACTGTTTATATATATATATATATATATATATATATATATATATATATATATATATATATATATATATATATATATATATAGGGCCCAAAATGTCTGGTCGCCAGATCGCAATTGTCAACTAGAAATTTAGAGCTGGTGACCAGTGTTTAGTATGAATGGTTTCTGCCTAAACTTACTTCAGGACTTTGATGCGAAAATTGCAATTGACAACTGGTATTCAGTGCAGAGAAAGAGAGAGAGAGAGAGAGAGAGTTATACAAAGTGAAGTCTTAAGGTAAGATATTTTTAAACATGTATATGAATTGTCCAATTCATAATTAATTATCCAGTATCTAATTGTCTGATTTTGAAATTTTATGCCCTGATGTAGTCTCTCTTAGTCAAATCGAAGGCCATGGGGGGAGGGAGACGGCCCATAATTTGTACGTGAAAGGTATTGACGACCATCATTTTTGGATTGACGAGTGCGACTGACTTTCAAATTTTGCGCCCTAACGCAACAACTGAAATGCGTGGGGCAGGAGGTGGGTATGAGTAAATCGATGATCGATCGATGTAGAGCGCAGTAAAACTAGTTACGCCACTGATTGGGAACATAACAAATTATTATTTTTCCTTTCTTGAAGATTAATCTCACAATAGAAACGCTTTCCAACTGTATAATATTACATTGGTTTTATGTGTCATATAACTTTTGCACTGGAGAGAACAGTCAATTTCAAATATCTAATCCTAACCTAATGAATGACAAACAAGAATAACCATATTTTCAAAACAAATTGCACGAGTTAATGCGCAAATTCATGAAAACTTATATCATGTAATTACAAAATAGTCAACTTTTAATAATAAAATGTGTGAACGTTAGTACTGACATGTGAAAATTATATTCAACAATATTGTTCGAACAAATATTTTCCAATCTATAATTCAAAATATTATTTTTGAACTATTCTCCTTCTCTTCATATGAAGCAATGTATGGATATTTTTCCTAATATAAATCGTAATACAAAATTCCTAATATATATAAAACTCCCATTTTAATTTGCTAGTCAGGTTTTGCGACATTTGGTGTGAGAGAGAAACAAAGAGGTTTTATTCTGCCTCAGGATCATTTTATCGATGAAAAATATAATATGAACACACACACACACACATTATATATATATATATATATATATATATATATATATATATATATATATATATATATATATATATATATATATATATATAATGTGATGTATTAACTGAGTAATATTGAAATTTATTTGAAACGTATTCGAGGGGGGAAATGAATCAATGTTTTATTTACCTCTCCAAATGTGTTTTTTTAGTCTTATAATGTCAAAATATGTTAGTCATTCAGAATATTAATGTCATACGTAGATATTCCCTTCAGCTAAATGGTTAAATGTGGAAACAGATGTTAATGAAAATCACCAGAAATTATTTTTTTAAAAAATGATCACAAGATTTGCGATTGTGTTCCACATTTCTCTTTGTAAAATAAATGATAAATGAATAGATTATTTCAAATTGATAAATTAATGAAGTATTTAAAAGATCAGTTAAATATTTTCATTCTCAATAAAAGTATGTATTATTTCTGTCAAATGTAGACAACATTTCACATCATTATTTCTTCCCATTTACATGAAAAACCATGAAAATAGAAAGGTTTGCTGATATACAAATTTGGTATTTACTGATATACAAATTCGACTTCTAGTTTTCATTAAGATGTGGATAAAGGCGAAGATTAACGGAGAAAAATATTCGCGTTTAAATGAAATACTCAAGATAGGTTTTGTCTGTTAGATAGTTTTGAAAATGAATTTTCTTGGTCTCCCACGCGGGCGTACAAAATGGGAAATAAGAGAGTTTCCTTTCCCAAGGAACCGATAGAAATGAAGTAATATTGAGATATTGGAAAGTGCAAACATTATCGATGTTCTAATCTTATTACAGCAATAATCTATGAACCAACGATTATAATGTATTATAAAATAGATATGATTTCACAAAACAAAGATAAGGACATTTTCCCTCCCAGAAATGTTACTTTAATTATTCTACGAGATGTGCACAATACAATGTGCGACAAGAGGTGCTTGACTCAACATTGTCGGACAGGTCCCTATTTTCTAAACCTCTGATTACTGATGCTTACATGGAAGCGCGAAAAACATGGTGCCGAGAATATAAAACATGGTCCACCAATAACTGAAAGAGAACATGAACTATCTTTCTTCTTATTTGCAAAATAGGCCAGGTTGATGTTTGGTGGTAGACCGAAGAGGTATATTGCTACAGATTACGTATTTCATTCTGCTAGATGTGGGGGTGATTCTGTTCTGAACAGGATCGCAATGTCATGGTATTCTATGTATGCATGTTCAATAATATTAAAAATTAAGAATAATTTGCTTAAAGAACTTAAGAAGTGATTTTCAATCCGTGCTCCGTGGACAAACTGTTGATGTGCAAATGTAATACAATATTAGGCATACAAAATAATACAGACACCCAAAACGGAAAGATATTGAACCTATGAGTTTTATAATTGCAACTCACTTGGTGCTTGTCTCCTTTTTGTTTAAAAAAGATATTTTAATTGATGATTGATATATATGATTTGTACATTGATACTTCATGTGATGAGTAGAAAGTTTGCTTGCTACAGTGACAATTAGAACTATTTTGCATCTAATTTATAACCATAAATCTCGCCCATACTGTACGGAGTAGCCAGATTTGGAAGAAGACATAAATTCTTCCGGTAGTCGGGGTGGCAGAAATAATGTTGATTGATAGACCAACTTGACTAGGATGATCATTATTTCAACAGCTAAAATTGGGACACCTTATCAACAAAAGATTGTTTTCGTATTAATTAATAATAATTTGATAGAAAAACAGTAGTATGTTCGTGTTTCTACCTTGGAGTTTGAGATTTATATTATTTAATATTCAGAAACGGCAAGACATGAAAGAGAAAACACAAATATGTCGTCAGTAAAAGAAGTATAACGTTCATCTTTTCTTACATTTAGGGTAAAGATGCTACATCTGACTTAAGATAGTAAAGCCTACTTAACATATTACCTTTCAACAGTCAATGAACTTCGATATGGGAAAGTAAAGTTCTATGTTCAGCATTAACATCCTCACACAAAGCCTCAAAGAGATGAGTATTCAGAACGCTTGCTTTATAAAATTAACAATTTTAATAGCCAATGATGATGCTTGCTTTAGGTTCTCTAGTGAAGTTTCAGCAGCTAAGGCTTGCCGGTGAATTAAACGGTGTGAACCAATAATTAATTGTAGGATTTCTGTCCTTTGTCAGCTTTATAAATGTAGACTGAAGTTATAGTTGAGTTCATATGATGCTTCATCAACCTTCCCCATTTTGCTTCCAGGGGAGTCCAACTTCATAGGTTTCTGCGAGTTCCTTTTCACAGTTTAAAAAAAAAATCTTTAGATTTCTCTTTGGGGTCTGGATGTACTGTTGATAAATGTCGTCCCCAATCGGACGGGGCGGAAACATCATTGTTAAGGACAGCATGACACTCTGGTAGTTGATTACCATCTTTTTGAATGAACGTAAAACCATACCTGAAGTAATCTTCACTATAGAATATTTTCTTTGAACTGGATCCCGCCATTTTACTCCATACATACACACTGACACAGTAGCGTAGCCAGGATGTGTGTTTGGGGGGGGCCCAAGTGCTGTTATAGGTACATATAGAAAAATTACAAACAAGAAAATATATAAACATAAAAATATATAAAAAATTACAAACATCAAAGTACCAAAGTACATTTTCGGACCTCTTTGGGGGGGGGGGGCCCTCCGGCCCCCCCCTTCCCTACGCCACTGCACTGACATAAAAAAGAATTTAAAAAGTCAATACAACATTCACAGCACCACAAAATAGACTTCTGAAATCAGAACACCGGCCTGAGAAATTAATGAAACGAATAATAGCTTTGAGTGGTTTCAATACTGTAGAAGTAGACAGTCTGCATTATGTTTACTATACAAAAGCAATGTAGTGACACTGTTGAAACAAGACACAAAGAGACCATTATAAATCGCTCACTAATCAGCTTCAAACTAATAGACTTTTCGTACATTAATCGTTACCAATAGTGCAGAAAATAAATATTAAATACTGGTCTGCTCTCTTTCGACAGTACCCGCAAATCCGCAATCAACGAATATATACTCGTGAGAATAAGATATTATTATTATTATTATTATTATTATTATTATTATTATTATTATTATTATTATTATTATTATTATTATTATTATTATTTTATTAAGGATTTGAGAATCAAAGGTGTATCTGAAGTCACAGAAGGGGTCAGCCGAAACCCACGTATGACAACGAGCAAAAGGGACAGGTGCTGAAGTGGGAATGGAGTATGCAAGGTTTGTGAAGGGAGAGCCAGGTAAACAAAGTTGGAAACCACTAATTTAAACCATTCAAATATACATACCTTAAAATTTCAATAAAAAAATAAAAAAGGCTAAAAAAGGGCTATAACCCTTTAGGTGGTCTGAGATTGCTACTGTTCAATAAAGAAAAATATAACTAAATATTTATTCTGTATGAAACCATAGAACGAACTCACTACCCTTGAAAAAAGTAACAACAATGCAGGATTTTTCCCACTTTCTGATACAAAATCACATGACGTAATATAACTAGGGTTATTTTTGTTAACGATTTACTACAGGAATTCTTTCACAACAATGTTGCTTCGGAAAATTCAGAAATCGTATTTCTAGTTACTTTTAATATTAGTGTAAGGGTACCGTGAAGTAACGTAAGAGTAAATAACATTCTATAAGGGTTATGAGACGACATATGGTCAAGGACGCCGATTTCCCTGTAACTTTGGAAGGGGGCATTCATAAAAATACATGTAACAATACATATAGCAATAAAAATACATATAAAAATATATATTCATAAAATACATGGCCCACATGAGCTTTGGGGGGACCGAGCCCCCTCGGCCACCCAGGATCGGCGCCCTTGCATATGGTTTCGTTCAGAGATAGATTTATATTTGGTTATTTTAACACGTCATTTTAAAGAAAGAAGTACGGGACATGAGTCACCGTAAATGAACTTGTGAATGATTAAAAATACACGATGTAAAATTATAAGTACAAGAAACAGATTACTTCGTTTTTAAAACTATCTTCAGTATGACACAATTTTATGTTGGATCTTTTACCTGTTTTATTCAGCATAGTTTGATTACAAAGTTCTGAAAATTTACATAAAGTTGCCTAGGTTTCTTTCTGGAAAGACTTTCTTATTTCAAAGAAATATAATCTTGAAATGCTTCGACGGAAATGATTTATCCTAAGCATGTAAATCGAAACGCTTTCTTTTGCTGGACAATCCTATAACGTGGAAGCAATTTAAATTGAAGAATGTGTAAAACAAGTTTTCGACAGCAGATATTTCAAAACTTTAAGTGAGAATATGGCATGCTGAAGAAATAAAGGAAAAAATAGAAGTCTTTTTTATACTCTTGAAAGAAAAGATGAAACTAGAGAAAAGAAAGGAAAGAAAGTTATGTTAATCTTCATTATTAGAAGGATGAACTCGTGATACTGAATTTAAAAAAATACGGAATAGAAATGAAAGAAGAAACTTGATTACGGTGGAGGATACAAAAGATTATATATTATACAATCAAAGCTGAATAGATTCAGAGAAGAGTAAAACAGCAAGGTTGTGAAGGGTAACGACAAAAGGAAAAAGAACAAAAAGGAACAAAATTGAAATGGATAGCTCAATAGGAATATGGTGATAGACAGAGGAGGTTGAATCTAAAGAGAATCTTTCATTTAGAAAGTAGTATATTATAAAATTGTTGAATGTATAGATTCAAAGTAATTAATGTCAAAAAGTAGTACAATTATTGGTTTTTAACTACGAAATTACACTAAAATATTGTGTTGAATGAAGCTTCACTACATACAGTTTGCAATGTCAGTTATGATTCTTAGTAATTAAATATACAAAGTTAAATTGTAATTTAGTAGTACACAGAGAGTACTGCAAAAAAGAGTGCATGAACTTCAACTTGTACCAAATGAAAAAAAAATCATAAACAAATATTCTTATTATTGTATGTGCTCAAAGCCTACAGTCTGTTATGATATACATTTAGAATAAGATTTTATTAATTTCGTTTTACAACCTGAAACAATTGTAAAAAGCGTCACTATGTTTTTGCGTACCCATCGACATACATTACTTGAAACTGCTCGATTTATTGATGCATCAAAACTAACCTCCCAACATGCCTACGAAGGATGGTCTAACAAGGGTATAAACGTGTAACGGCATCGATTGAGGAAAATAACTTTGGCACTTCATAGGAGTCTCTGCAGTACGTAGAAGCCAGTCCATTAAAACAGTAATAGGAAAATGCAGTGCTTAGAGGGACTTCATGCAATTTGCATTCTTAAATCAACAATTATGAAGTATGTTATTCTTCACCACGTTTCATAATATTGCATGTCTTCCATCGGTTCAAGAGTGCAAATACGAAACTTAAGGTACTGGCAATGAATGAATGGTGTCGTTTAATGAGTTCTTTTCTAAGTTCACTGATACAATGAGTTAAGTGTATCGAAAACTAAATGTGTTTCATGTTGAAGGAGATTTAGTCACCAGATGCTGGTACTTCTACAATATCTTTGGTATGAATTTGCAGTGAAGAGATTTAGACTCTTTAAGTCGTAACTGTACTTAAAGAGTAAATATTTTTACAATAGAGTCTTAATTGTTACCAGAACGGATTGGTCATTAAGCAAAATAAGCACGTGCTTAGGGTACCAATGGAAGATACATCACAGAAATTTTCACAGGCGAATTTATCATGATATATATGGTGCAATACTGCAGATACTGAACTGTACCAGTATCAGGAAGAAAGCAATCCTAGGGGAGGGCTTCCGGGCTTAAGCCCCCCGGAACAAAATCGTAAATACGCCGCTGTATATATATATATATATATATATATATATATATATATATATATATATAAACACACAAAGAGTGCAGAACTGCACCAAGGGACATGAAATCGATTTGCTTATCTGCTGTGAAATTTGTATACCTTCTGTATAAGTGGAGAACACATATATAGAGTACACATAATTCAAAGAAGAAAATACCTATCTGGCGAAAGAAAAACAATAACAGACATGATATGAGTGAAGATTCATAGTATTAGATTGTGCAAAAAGTATTGAGCCTCTAGAGGTCAAAGTTGAGAAAGTATTTATTGTTTTTGGAAAATAATATTATGATACATATTCACCATTTTATTGGCTGAACTTCTGCCAGCTTTTCGGTAACAACTTTATACGGTCTAGTAGAACTTCTGTAGTTTCTGAAAAAAAATTTGGCTCGTTGTTTTCACAGTTCTCTTATAAAACTTACTTTATAATATTCAGGGAGCTCTGCAAAGACTAAAAACAAATGTTAGTATGGTGGTGCCAGGTGTTGTCGAGATGGGATACGACACACTTTCTGTTGAGAAGTTCTGACCGTTACTTTTCTACGTAGATATATTCGTGGTAATTATAAACAATAGAAGTCAGAGTCTATCCTTCTGCCAAGGAAGCATGTCGTGATGCACAACTTCCTTTCAATGTCACCAAACGCACAGTAAAACCTTCCTGGGTGTCAGTGTTTGGTTTCCTACACACTGTGGAGGTCTCTCCTCGCTTCGACCACGATCTTTCTCGCACATTGTCATGGGTTTACCCATTTTTTACTTCTTTTCAAGCACTTCAGAAATGTCTTGAGGTCATTTCAGTTCCCTAGAAACGCGTTTTGAAGATAGAAATTCGATCGAATAATTTATTTTTCTTTTAATCTGACAATATGGTACCAAAATAATGAATTTCATTTTGTCAATTTTCTTCAAATGGTTTAACACTGAAGACAGCTCAGGCCATTTTGTTTATATTCTAAAAACACATATTTCATTAACGGACATACAATGTAAGTAATTTTCTTTTTTTTAAAGAAAAAAAGAAAAAAACATAACTTGTTTTACTTCTGTGATATTTCTTCGGATGAGTTTTCGACAAACGATTGAGGCGAATGTGTTCGTAGTTTTTTAAAATAAATATTTCAATAATTAAACTTATCCTGTAATATGACGTAAGCCATTTTCCCTGAAAAAAATGCTAAAGGGTTAGTTTATTCTTAGGGTGAAATTTTTCTGAATGATTTTTATCAAAAACTTCTCTGACAATTTTTGTTCATATTTCATAAATATATATTTCGTTAACAACGCTATAATGTGGCATAACACCTTGTTTTTCTGAAAAGGTCTAGGGGTAGTTTTGTGCTAAATATTATTCAGGTGATTTCCTCAAAAACTACTCATCCGGTTTCTTTATATTTGAGCAACAAAAAATAAGAAGCCTATAATATTCTTCTGAAACTATTTCTTCTGAGAAAACAACGGGTAGTGTACTCTTGGGATGATTTTTTCAGAAATTTTATCAAAAACTGCTCAATATATTTTGTTCAAATTTTAAAAATAAATATTTCACTAACAACTTCATAATGTGGCGTAAGAGGTTTCATCTGAAGATGTCAACAAGGATAGTTTTAGGGGATAAGTTTGGTAACATGAGCTCCCGTCGGGATCAAACCCTTGTCTCCCACGCCATCCGTTGGAAGCTCATATAGTTCTGATCCTACTTTAAGCTGTATGTACATATTTCATATAGCCTCGCTGCTGAAAATGATGCCAAACTCAAGCATCTAAATCTAAATTTTGTTTTCGGATTGTTTCCTCAAAAACTACCCAGAGGATTTTGATCATATTTCATAACAGTGGTGTATTTAGCTCTGAAAATATGCGCAAGGGATAGTTTATTCTTGAGGTGAATTTTAAGACCATTTCCTAAAAATAATTGTTCAGGTAATTTTACTCGTGTTTTATAAATAAACACAATAACAACTGTACAATATGGTACATGTCATTTCAAGTGAAAAATTACTAATGAGTAGTTCACCCTAGGGATAAATTTTCTTCGAAGTTTTCCGGAAATGCCTATTATGGTGTTGTTAATAATTCATAAATAAATGTTTTATCAACAGATTGATTTAATTTAGTAAATAGAAAGGAGAAGGTTTAGTGCAGTGATCCATATATTTTATTTAATTTCTCTCTAAATTTATATTTTAAATAGACTTCTCAGACATTGTTACTTAAATAGTTTTAAATAATAAAGAGTACTATTACTTAATCTAATGTACTTTATCTCTATTTTAAGTCAGGAAATTGGTAAGAGTAGTATTAAAAGACCCCTCATTTATCTTGACAAGAATGAGAATAGAACAATTTATTGATATTTGAGGTGAAAGAAACTGTGGTAAAACGAAAAAAAAAATCTTAAAAGGTTGGTAAAGAAAATTAACAGCTCCTTTACTCTACTAAAATCCTGAATTACTTCTAACATATATCAATAAATAGAGTTTGATTATAGGAAATTTCTTAGGAATCTACGCATAAAAGTAATGTTAATTTTTGAACGGGTTATAGTTCATAAACGTTTTTAAATTATTATTATTATTATTATTATTATTATTATTATTATTATTATTATTATTATTATTATTATTATTATTATTATTATTATTGTTATTATTATTATTATTATTATTATTATTATTATTATTAGTAGTAGTAGTAGTGGTACTAGTAGGTAGTTTTAGTGAAGGTATATAATTGAAATTATTGTTACCAAGAGTATAAAATCTCAATAAATTATGGATGTAGAACAGTTTAAAACTTTTAATGACAGGCATGCACATGAATATTGTCTTTGGTTTTTGTACATATTAATTCAGTGTGTTACTGTTTAACGTTGTTTAATAGAGCAGAGTTTCTCAAAAATTGGGGGTCGCGAAGATAAGCGGAAGAGATAAATATAATTAGGATCTAATACCGGAAAATATTTTTAAATATTATGTTGAATATTGTTCTGATAGGCATATTTTTATTTTTATACTTAGTGTTAACAACAACCAAAAACAGATCTACTAAACATTTTCAACAGGTGCAGAGTTGTTTAAAAATCAATTTAAATTGAAGAGGTAGAATAGGAAATTAATGAGAACTGCATATTGAAATATGAGAAAAATACATATGCAACAAAACCTACATATTGAAATACAATTAAAATTGAAAGCTAATGAGATACCTGAGCATGGTGTGATTTCACTAGTGCGGCAATGTCCAGTTCAATCTTTGTGACGCACATTATCAAGTCATTTTCATCTGATAAGTGTTTTCTTGTCTTTGTTTTAATACTTTCTATGGGAGAAAAACATTTTCGCACAGGTACGATGTAGCAAATAGAATTATTACTTTTAAAGCAGCAGATACCTGACTAGGATATTCTTCTCTTCCCTTCAATCTGAACTTGTCCAAGTCTTTGTTACAGAAAAACAATTGCAAGAACTTGTCGCATGATAATTTTATAAGTTAATCACTTTTCTTAATCATATGACTCAAAATTAAGGGAGTTATGAAGTTTTAAAAATTTCAAATGTCCTTCAGTTTGAAACAGTATGACGAGTCGAATTCGATATTTGTAATATGAACGAACTAACCAAATTTGGTTTTATCACTTTCGCTTTCAGTTAAGTTACTGTATCCACTATATACAAGAAATGGGTTCTACTAGATGATATCATGAGATGCTTGATAAATACCAGATAAATAGATGGATATCATGAGATATCGGCAATAGGTATGTTAAAAGTCCCACATAAGCTTATTACAAACGAGAAATTATAAGGGATCGCTGGCAAGAGGATGTGATAAAATGGGTATCGTGATAGGAATGAGGTTGACAATCACTGTAATAGAATATCTACCCATTTTATTTTTCGTTCCATTCATTTATATGGAAAATTATTTTGGTTCTGTGTGAAATGAAGTAGAATTTTAATGTTATTGTACTAGCTCCTTCTTGGAGTCAAGTTGAATGTGTCGTAATTTTTAAAAATGACTTTGCATATTGCACGAATTTAATAATAATTAAATTAAATGTGACTATTGAATTTTAAAATTATATGTAAGTCAACAAAATAAATCAACAAAATAAAACCATTGGAAGTGTAGTTCATACTAAAGAAAACAGAAGATAACAAATAGAGAGAGCATAGAAGTTCAACAAATGTAAAAAGTGATACGATAATAGAGATATAAGAATAATAAATGACATCTTCAATTTCGTGTTTCACTGTTATGTTTTTAAAGCTAAAGAAGATGGATTAATAATAATAAATTATTTTGAAAGCATGAGAGGAATGGGATTATGGAAGAAACAAGAGAACCACGAGAAATCACACCTAGAGGATATTGATTACTATAACCACAAACTTATATGGAGTGAGATCGAACCAGAATCCCGTTGCACCATGAATGATCGCTTAACCACTAAAACACCGTTCCCTCACAAGGTTTAAAGATAATAGCAGTTCCTACATTAATAGGTATAATGGATGTTACAATTCAATTATTAGAATTTTGGTATAGCTAAGCCAGGATATTATAATGACAAAATTTGCAAAACGAATTGATGGCAATATACTAGGTTTGATATTAGTTTCCTGTTCTATTATTATCCAAATGTTGCAGCGTGCGTTAACGGGATAGAAACAAACAATATATATACATGAAAGCAACCTTTACACAAATAAGCTGACACACTCACTCACCAACGTATAAACATTGTAGTTTGAAGTCATGTGCAGGCTGAAGTTGTATGACGATGTCTTTGGGCGTAGTGTTCTGCCACAATAGAACCATTATTGGGTAACATCCCAAGAGGGCCAACAAACGTTCACATTGCTGATGAGAGGAAGTGAGGCAAGAAAAGGAAGGAAACTCCTTTGCCAATATCAACAATGGCGACGATGGTTTAGCCTCAAGAGATTTTTAACTTGTATAACTCGACATTGAGTATGAATATAGTATATAATGTGTGTGTGTATATATATGTGTGAATATAGTAAAGGGGTTTCCACAAGGAATATTGAAAGATAAACTCTTCAACTGTCAACATTGAGGAGTTTGTATAGCAGCGTAATTACAATCCCTTTGTTTCGGTTTTCTTGTCTGAATACTCTCATTTTGAAACTAGAGTTACTTTGTTATATCAATATCATGAATATTTATCTTCCTTCTGACCTGTAGGGGGACGTCGATTATAATTACAAGTACGACAATAATTATCTACATACTTACGAAATGACTGATTAAATGCCAATCTCATAGAAGTTAGTTAATTGTCGAGAACATATTCAGAATAAATTAAATGTTTTAAATTGAGTTAGTACGATGTAGGGTAAAAGCGCCGGTAGTCAGTCTTTTGAGAGTGAATTTTGTTTTGTAAAATTATTGCATGCACAATTTCTACTTATAATGTCCTCATAATTTGTAATCGCAGGAAATTAAGATCCGAAGGTATACATGTAATATTTACATTATTATTAACTCACTCGTGAAGGATTTTTCATCATTACATGTAGGAATTTAGTAGTTATCCCCCTTTGTCGTTTCACAATTTCGTGCCCTGCATAGCGTCCTTGTTCATTATTACAGTTCAACTTAATAAAAGAAGTATAACTTTTCTATGAAGACAAGTGTATTTCATAATTACTTTCTATTTAAAAATGGACTTTTCACAGATGTATGGAAGATATCATTTGCGAAAATTAATTCTTTCCCCACTACACAGCATATCAGAGGACAACGTCTAAAGATTTTATTCGCGATTCTTTTTCTTAGAACGAACGATTTGCTGACATGATCAAATACTGGGAAATGGTTGGGTACTAGCGCACTCCTGATTAACTTCAAATGATGTTTACATGTGATGGCAATCAGTGGAAATTAGGAATAAGGAAAGAAGATAAAGTATATCAGCATCAGGTTATCTTTAACGTGGATTCATAGGCGGAAATACGACGGCATGAGGTCAATGCACTCAAGGTACGAATTTGAGGGGCAGTGCTCTCCAGAGCATCAGCCAATTATTATTATTACTAAATAAGGGATAGGGGCCGCGGTGGCTCAGTAGTAGAGCGTTCACCTCTGGTGCTTGGGGTTCCGGGTTCGATCCCAGCCCCCGCCAAGTGAACTTTGTGGTGGACAAACACCGTGTGCGTGGGTTTTCTCGGGGTTCTCCCGTTTCCTCCCACTTTCTTCATTCCACCATTTCACTCATTACTCATCATCACCGTCTCCTTTAGCCTAACCGGCATAACTGTGGGACGTAAAACTTAAAGATTTCATTTAAAGATTTCATTTTAAATAAGGGATCACACTCTTAAACTCATCACGGTGAAGTACAAGAAGCTAATTTATATTCGAAACAGTAAAGTAAGAATAAACAGTGTATACAATGATTGACGATACTAAGACTATTTGACTAGAGTATGTGTAGCTATATCTCAAAATAACGAAAACCGTGTATTTTAAAAAATAAAATAAAATAAATGTTAATGAATTATTTTAATAAATTGGCTTATAAATACTAGTACAGAAAACTAAATGCATATAAGAATTACAAAATGATATATCTACGTTAGATTTTCTTTAAACTATTAACTTTATCTATTGGGATCCTGGCACTTATTACATAAATAACTAACACTATCAGACCAGAGATTAGCACTATGAAGATAGGCAACATAGAAGGAAGAGAAAAGGCTGATTCACGGAGCAGTCGCCACTGCTGTTAATTTTTATCCGTTGTTTCAAATTTTGTAAAATTTCCACAAAGATTGTGAAAATCAAATGAATATAACCAAATGTTACAAGATATTAAAATATGTTCTCAACTGTCAGGGGAATGTATGGCAGTTTCTAGAAGAAGACACAATCTGACCTTCAACAGGGTATTTCTTTTTTTACACATACAGCACATAAATATGGTTATAAACAGTCAGTTTAAGCAGAGCTATCTATTATCATAAAAAAAATTATTGGCAACAAACAAAATACTTTTTAGCACCACAAAAGTTCACTTTTGTCTATTTTCTCTGAAACTAAGCACCGAAACTTGAAGCAATCTATTGACTGGCATATAGTTTGACTTAATAAAAATTTGTGTTATAGCTCATTAATTTTACTATGTACTGTCGTCTTGCTAGGTCACAATGAAGAGCTTTATCTGGATATAATTCAGTGTCAGTCTCACCTTAATAGGTGACATGGTTTTTGCTCAATTTCAACTTTTATCTAACTTACTAACTCCATGGACTATGGATACCGAACGTTCAATGCTGCGTTCACAAAAGCTCTCCACTGACTTCTATCCTTACCCAACTTGATCCAGTTTCTATTTTATATTCCTATGCCTGCGAGATCCATCTTAATATTGTCCTCCCATTTGCGCATAGGTCTTTTTTTCCTAATGGTCGTTTCCCGATTGGTCTTCCAGTTAAGACTTTGAAAGCGTACCTACATTCTTCCACCCTGGCTACATAACCTGTTGATGACCCTAAAAAACTTTAGTTAACGGTATAAATTATGCAGTTCCTCGTTATGTAGTTTCCGCCATTCCTCCATCTCGTCCGTCTTGGGTCCGAATATTCGTCTCAGGATCTTGTTCTCAAATACTTTCAGTCTGTGTTCTTGCCTCAGAGTAAGCGACCATGTTTCGCAACCATACAGAACAACAGGCATGATTATCGTTTTATATATTTTAAGCTTTTATCAACTTTTGATCTTACAAAATATTTTTCCTGAATTTTCTCAACTACTGCGCATGAGTTTCTACATGACGCATTTAATTTTGTTCTACTCAGCGACATCCAAATCTACATGGACATTTTATTTCTCGTTAAACTATAATAACATTGTAGAATTATTATTATTATTATTATTATTATTATTATTATTATTATTATTATTATTATTATTATTATTATTATTATTATTATTATTATTATTATTGCCTACTTACAGTATATAGTAAGCCTTCAAAACAAATTAATGTCAGTCATTTTCTTGGTTAAAACAATTGACAATCATTTTTTATTTGTTCAGTTATCAATGCTGTGATACTTATTACTGGATAAATTAAAGTTTCGTTTGTTACATTATTTTAAAATTTCCTTTACAAAATGTTCAGCCTCTCTATTAAATTCCAATCTTCCAATTAGGTCAATTACAGGAATGTTATATTGTCCCTTAGGTACACAACTAAGCTAACCCTCATTAAAATGATAAGATCTACTTTAATTATTAACTTCCACCGTTAATTGATCTTTCGTTTGATTGGCATTCTGTCAATGATGTTTATTCCATATTTATGTAACGGTTGATATAGTCTTCACGATGAAATTGAAATTTGGAGCAAGAAATCCTATTTACAAACTTGCAGTATCTGAAACTATATGCAAGTGATGACACTACAGTAATTATCGGTAGTTTGTGTTCTAACCAATTTAATGCCTACCTTTCTAAAACTGGAGTTCAGGAGAAGTTTGGCCTTCACGATTTCTTTTTGTAATCATTTATTGTCATCATCAAATAAACACTAGGCTTGGAGAAGCGAAGTTCGAGTCCCATGACCCTAGCTTTACCCGAATAATACAGGTAATATATTCGTGACAAGCTTAATCTCATCTAACCGAGAACACTTATCTATATATTAAAACGCCAGAAAAGTTTATATGTTTGTGGACGTTTATATATAGCCAATTCTTTCGACAGTGAGTTCTCGAGAACCATAGACTCTAAAATGATGTCGATTTCACTGATCGATTTCAAATGTTATGTAGATTGTCCAGTTCTAATTGAATATTTAAAGAACATGACCGTTATTTCTTTATTAGGCCTACATCTTTTAGAGATACATTGGAAGTGTTGAAATTTAAAAAAATATTATACCCTGTCAGTTATACATTCCAACACTACACATTTGTATATGGGGGTTGTATATCTTTCAGGTGTTTGTTTCATGGCCAAATGATAATGGAGAACGAAGAATAACTATTTCTCCAGTCTAGGATGAATCTTTATTGTTTGGAGAGTTTTGTGGAATTAACACCATATATCACTGACGTTATAATTAATTGTGTATGAATGTATTTGCTTATTACATACTGCATCAAGAAGAAAGAAAACACTGGTCATACATGAATTAGAAACTCCCTAGAAGCAGGCACAAATCTTGCAAACAGTGCGAGATATTGAAAAAACAAACGAAAAAAATCCTCTTTATGGTACCCTTTGCCGATTCTTATCAAGACGTCTTTTACTTGGGTCTGTAAAGAGACATGTACAGATCTTGTGAGGAATGTTAAGGAGATTCATGCTCATATGTGAATGATGCGCTGTGTAGACCAAATTAATGGGACCAAATTAAAGTCATCACCATACCACTTACTCCACTAATTAACAGACATATGTTCCTTCTCCATAATTAAGCATTCCTGTCTAAAGTCCAGTCTAAACTCTTTTCTTGTATTGAAATCTTGTCAGCTTGTCAGTTTACTCCCAGAACACCCTGTAAATACGTGTGTGCGTTGCTGTGTCCCGAACTTCGCCTATTCGCACATGATAAATGTATATAACCTTAATGATCTTCCTACGGTCATCTCAATTCTTTTTCAATTTTAGTGAATAGTGTATCATATCGTTCCTTTGCTTGCAAAGTGTCGTATCTCAGTTTTTCTCATTTTTCAGGAGAGCGATTTGAAATTTTGCACCTATTTTACTTCCCTGTTACGCTTGTGTTTATCAACAAATATTTACCAATTTTTGACAAAATGTAGTCAAAAGGATATTTTTTATTACCACATGTTCCAAT
Source organism: Thermobia domestica (assembly GCF_964235325.1). Lineage (NCBI taxonomy): Eukaryota > Metazoa > Arthropoda > Insecta > Zygentoma > Lepismatidae > Thermobia > Thermobia domestica. The sequence goes on along the minus strand of NC_137454.1, from coordinate 238,984,011 downwards.
TATATAATATTGTAATATTAAACCGTAAAAAATATGTTATTTGAGATACGTCACTTTGCAAGAAAAATGTTCGTCTTAAGAATGAGTTACGTCATTGAGCATAGTTCTTGGGATATAATAATAATGACAAATTAAAGTTGGAAAACTGTAAATTTGTCCATTTGTGTACACGTAAGTTGCTGTATTCATTTTTGATAGAGCAAGTTATAAAAAATAGTAAACAAAGGATAGAACCAAAAGTCTTATTCCTTTCATTAATTAATTAAACATATTTACGAAATCAATAGTAAAGAACGAACTAATAGGGCTTATGACCTGTAACCAAAAAAGGAAACAATGTGGTATGAAATGAATACTACAAATCAATACTATAAAGTGAATGTGAAGCTGTATGAAAGAAAAATAAAATTCAAGATAGTGTCTCAATAATGACATTAAAAATAAGTTAACTGATCTAAACTAGAATATAATAGTATTCGTTTAAGTAAACATGAGTATAACTTAAATGAATTCAGTTAATAGCGCCTCCATACAATACTGAAAATTACTTAACCATGTCTATAAAGTAATTGGCATAAAACAGTCCTGAACTTGACAAAACTACAGAAAGAAAGAAGTTCGTTTTTGTCTAAAACCGCTCTAATGGTCGCACAAGTAAACTTGCTGGTGCTCAGATATTTGTATGATAGGAGTAGGTCCGTTGCACAGAGATATTAAGTGCGTATTTGTCTTGGGCAACTTTCAGCTTTCACAGGTTAAGCTTACTTTTTTGAGGCGCTTAAGTTAGAGTTCCTTTTCGTCTAATTGCAGGTAGATAGTTTTGTAGAAATTGGTTGTCATCAGTGACGTAACTGGGTGAATGGGGGCAAATGGGACTTGTGCCACGGGCGCCGGATTGGGAAGGTGCAAAACTGGGTAAATAAATATAATATAAGGCATTGGAAGGAGTTTTAGCAAACGAAAGATCATTAAAAAAGACCCTCAGAAACTTAACAGAACAACAATAACTTATCAACCTTAGGATCATATTCATAGAGGATAAGTTAGCTTTAAAGCTATATTTTGAGGACATTATAAAAACCTTTGTAGCCAAAAGAGCCCGCAAAATTAAATTTTAGTTCCAGTTATTTTGTGTTTACATTTAACTTATATTGATTTAAGAGATTTGGAAAATGTCCGAGTGTAATACTCGAGACAACAGCTTGACTGTTTGTTATAATTAAGTATTCTAATGTAAAGCAACAGACTGTTGATTCATTCTACTCATATGCACATCCCGGTATAATTACAAAAAACATTGTGGTTTTCAGTTATTGTGATAAGAATATGTCAAGTATGCTACTCTCAAACGATTTGGCAATCAAATACTAATTAGTTTGGTGTTTCCTCTTGTACTAAACATGAAATTTTGTACTGCAATTTGGAAATCAAGCTTTACCACTTCAAGAAAAAAATGGTTTAGAAGAATTGCTGTGTGATGCCAATATTAGGTGTAGTCGAAGAACATTTTGGTTTGGTTGGTCAGGGGGGGGGGGGCGAGTTCTAGTCCCGGGCAATAACTAGCCTAGTTGTGTCGCTGGTTCTCGGTGGCCTCTTATTTCCATTATGTTCTTTCAGTATATGTCTTTTGCATTACTTCCCTCTGATTCTCGAATTTGTAGAATTCTAAGTTCTTTGGAGAGCTGCTTAAAGTTGAGGAAGTCACTAAACTGTAGTTCCAGTATCTCAAAAGGTGGCTTTCTACGAGCAAGCTTAACCCACAAACGCCCCTTGTGCCACCAGTGAACCACTTTATTTTTCACTACGTTACATGGGCTATATCATTCATTTAGCCAAACCCCCGTTGTTCCACTTCAGGCACACTACCCGTTCTCTTGTTGTACGAATTTCGTTCAGTTTTCTTCTCAGGTTTTCGATGTATCACGGTATTGTTCAGGCAGTTGCTAACGAATAAAACTGGTCTTGGGCGTTTGTGGGTTAATCACAAGAACCAGTTGTGAAAGCACATAAATGTTTCCTGCTTGCTTAAACAACATATTAAAACAAATTACGCATTAATGTGAACACATACACACACACACATACACACACACACACACACACACATACATACATACACAAACATACACGAAAGTAGAAAGTCGTTTGAGATACAACTCTGTGTAAACAATAGAAACTTATCTTATTTTTCTTGCAAAATGTCGTATCTTGAGTTACGGCAGTTCGAGAGAAATTTGATTCTCTACAATTGAGATACGACGAACATCAAACTGCTTATTCCACAATTATATTTATGAATTTAGGTATGGCTATTAAAGAGAATTATAGAGCCCTTAAAGTGGAATTCGGGGCTGGTCTTAACTCAAAAATCGATTTTTTTAGATACGACACTTTGCAAACAAAGGGACGATATTATAGCTAATGGATGCAACGTTTAACAAATTACTTTTAAAAATCCTTAGAAATACTACATTTGTGATATACATAAGAAACATATAAACAAACTAGTTACATCCATAATTAATTAATTGATTCAACTTGTTTTCCTTATATATAGTCTACTTTGAAAGTTATTTTATTACATTTCTACAATATGAGTTGTAACACAAGAAAACTGTACTTAATTTACATTTCATAAATAAAAACTGTTGCAGTAAATTGATTTGTGTTCCTATGAAGCACCATACCTCTTCTTTGCCAGCGTGAAATTTAGAATCAACTGACTTTGGCTGTTCAATGTTGCCAACAGTAGGGACATGTACCTGAACGTAGGGACATTTAGACACTTTTGCTAGTCCTAGGGACGTAGGAAAGGATTTCGCAGATTGATAAGAAACGTAGAAATTTGTAGAAACAAAGTGCAATTCACTGCAAGTGCACCGATAATATTAATTGATTTAGGTCACCGTACTTCACATTATTCTGACAAATTATAATTAATCTCGAGTTACCACCTCTGGTTTCCATCGGTTCGGATTGTAACTTCTGAAAAGAAGGAAGAAAAATTACTTGGAGAGAATTTCGGGGAAATGAGAAAAGAGTGTTTAGTGTATTTTAATTTTTTTTTAACAATCCGATTATTTAATATCCAAGAGTAAGATTTAAATACAGATCAGTTAAGTTAGACAAGTCGAAATAATTAATAACTGTAATACCAAAAATCACTGCACTGTTCCTGCGACCGATTATGACTAACCCTACTCAACCAAATTCCATTCACATGCTACGAAGAAACGCACGAAAATGTTACACTACAGCAAGCGCCACGCACAATTCTGAAACTTCATTTGCGCTTGATCAAATTTCCTGTAAGAGTGTTCAAACTATGTTCTTGTTTGTATTGTAATAGATGAATCTTCCAGTGCTAAATTTCGATATGAATCTATTTATAAATTAAGTCAGATGTCCATTTTTCCTTTTAATATATATATATATATATATATATATATATATATATATATATATATATATATATATATATATATATATATAACCAGATTAGTAATAATTATTTAAAGACACTTCTGCACGCGATTTCATAAGGAAGCACCAAATAAAAAGAGAATACCATTACTAATGCAAATCTACAACTGGGAATCTCTATAAGATGAAATCCATTGGACGCTCATTTATTTCCGAGGAAACCGTTGAGAGCGTAAGAGATGGTTATATGCGAAGCACCAATAAATTGACTGTAAAAGCAGGAGGGAAACTTGGTATGTTACAGGGGACAGTGTGGAAAATGCTGCTGGCCAGGTAATATTGATGACTTGAAAACTCAGATCTAAGCGGCTGTAGATAAGAGTTGACCAGGATATGCTCCGACGTGTGTGAATAGTATTGGGACTACGGTATGGACGTGTGCCGCGTGATAAAGGAAGGCCATATCGAGCTCTTTGCAACATTTGCAGCTGAAAGAATCTTGATGATTTCTTCTTCTACGCCTTATACTTTTAGTACAACATATGAACAAATTCAGCGAGATCATTTGTGCTAGCCCTGTATAATGTTGAATTTGTAACACAGAGGATTAACAAGAAGCGCTAGCTTTCTTCTGATTTTACTTTTATGTAAGTCAAATTGCAAGTATTACTATTGTTTCTGACTGAGAAATGCGAAACTGCGAGACTGATGTTTCAGCTAAGTAACGACGGAAACAAACAGCAGATGGTTCAATTTAGAATCAGCAAAACTTTCCGTTTATTGGTAACAAATAGTACTAATTCTTGATCAGAAAATGTTATGTGCTGGCAGTTCCATAAGGGAGAACACATTTCCTACTTTTACCGCTGAGGAATATATTTTATGGTGCTCTATTTACTAACTTTCTTGTTTGAAATCTTTTACAACCCAGTGGAAAAGTAACGTGAGTTGAGTCAATAACCTGTGGAACTTTTATGATAATGGATTCCAAAACTGGAGATAAGGAACAGCTGCAGGATGGTAATATAAAATCCAAAATGAGGTGAAACTGCATCTGACTTTGTGAGTGTAAAATAAATAAATAAAAAAAAATGGAATATATCATACATTTTCAATTCTGCTATTGGTGTGTCTTTTCTTTGTATATTGCTTTACTTCCCTTTATCATTATAGTACTTATTTAATATTAACTAATTCCCTTTTGTTTCGTACTGCGTCCTAAATAAAGTTCTTATTGAATATTGTGTCGTATGTTACAAAAATGTGTACATCTTTGGATATACTTGTTTTTCTAGATATTAAACTAGAACAAAACAGAATATGTACAAACGAGGTTCAAGAAGACTATATATTGACAAAAAAAAGTTATTTACAGATGAAATGTCTCGTATCTCGCTCACTACAACTAAAATAAAGAAATAGTATTAAGCACCAAGAAAATTATAGTACTGGTTTCATTCTTTCTTTCTATCTGTGAAAGTCGTTAATCTAATTGTACTATAAACTAATTGTAAAATGTTTATAGTTTGATGCAAAACCTACATACGAAGTTTAAAAGTACTTTCTATGCAACTAAGTTATAAATCTTGTTCGTAAATCACTTGATCAAAGCAATTTCAAATCTTTGAAAGACTAAAATCAGCTATTAAACATGCTTCTCTATCATTTAAGCAAACGTTCTTCACAAAGTTGTCATTTAAAAGAAAAAAATAAGGTTGCGTGAAATCGCTCTTAAAGTTGAGGGAAAACGCATTAAAATTGGGGTATTCTGTAATGCCAGGATAACTCAAAATTTAAATGATGACTTCATATATATTTCTCTTTAACAGTGGGGGCCGCGGTGGCTCAGTGGTAGAGCGTTCACCTCTGGTGCTTGGGGTCCCGGGTTCAAACCCTGCTCCCGCCAAGTGAACTTTGTGGTGGACAAACACCGTGTGCGTGGGTTTTCTCGGGGTTCTCCCGTTTCCTCCCACTTTCTTCATTCCACCATTATCATTCATTTCTCATAATCACCGTCTCCTTTAGCCTAACCGGCATAACCGTGGGACGTAAAACTCAAAGATTTCATTTCATTTTGATTTTCTCTTTAACAGTTATTTACATTTTGAGTTGTTTACACAACCGTATAGCTTGAATTGCCCTCACAAATTTTAGAAATATATTTGTGTCTTTTGTTTCTGGAGGATTATTTTGATTCGACTAATTAGCAAGCGCGGAGTAAAAATACAACATAATATTGTATATACTCACTCGTCTGATTGTACTCAAAATTTAACTAAACAAGGAGTAAGATATTCTTATGAATAGTGTGTATTTTTCAATTCAATTTTATGTTTCAAAATTCTTTTTTTTTTTCATGTCTGGTATTCTAGAAGGTATATAGATAAATAGTCTTTTGAGCATGAGATGGTGTAGGTGTCCGAAATCTCAGGGTATATGAGTCGCAGCGGACCAAGCCTAACGCCATTTGATAGCTGAGAGACGTGTGAAAAGTGTTGGAATTCTTATAATTACATTTAAGGTGTTGCATCATGAATATGAGTGAGCCATCTGCAACACTGCGTTGTATTTTACAGTTCTATTATCATAAAATTGCAAATGTTGTGCAGACCGGTGAAGAAATCTGTAAGTAAGATACCTTATCAAAAGCAATAGCCGAAAGATAATTCAGTTACTTTCGTTCAGGAAATATTGGCATTGAAGATACGCCTCATAGTGGACGACTAATCACAGCAAAAGTTGACGATATTCTGCCTAGTCTGACTAAAGTCTAGCAAGAGCAGCATGTAAGTAATCACGATATCACTAAACATCAAAACATCAATTACCAGTGTTAAACCATTTGATGAACATGATCTGACTTAAAAAACATTTTCTTGGTAGACTTCTACCTACGAATCTCTCCGGAAACGTAACGAATTCGAGCGTTTGATTACGAGTGATGAACAGTAGATAACCTACGACAACAACGTGCGAAAAAAAATCGTGGTCGAGGTGGGCTGTGTTAAAGCCCGCATTGATGCTCAGGAAAGTTATGCTGTGCATTTGATGGGGTTAGAAGTGCTACGTGCATCACAAGCTGTTGCCGCCGGGCAGAAAGATAGACTGGGACATGTATGATCGACAATTTGCGCGAATGCACCTAGCAGTTCGAAAGATACTGCTGGAATTCGTGAACATGAAAGGTGTTGTATAGCACACTGACAACACCAGACCGTATACATCTTTAAAGACCCACCTGAAATAGAGAGAATGGTCTGGAAAGTTCACATCCATACAATATAATGAATATAATTTACAAAATTTTAGTTTTAATTTATTTCGTATAGAATAAGAAAAGACATTCCCTGCCATTACTGCCAGCCAGGTAAATGCCAAACGACGCCTCGCTTGGTGTAAGAAGCGTAAACATTGGACGATTGAACACTGGAATGTTAAACGACCATAACATCCCTGTAATGGACTGGCCTGCACAGACTCCTGACTTGTTTGCTATAGAACACCTTTGGGATGTTTTGGAACGCCGACTTCGTGTCAGGTCTCACCGATCTACATCGCTGTCTCTCCTCAGTTCAACACTCCGTGAAGAATGGGCTGCCATTCCCCAATAAACCTTGCAGCGCCTGATTGAAAGTATGCCTGCGAGAGTGGAAGCTGTCAACAAGGCTAAGTGTGGGCTAACACATATTAAATTCCAGTAGTACCGATGGAGGGCGCCAGGAACTTGTAAGTCATTTTCAGCCACGTGTCCGGATACTTTTCATCACATAGTGTATCTTGTAGTAAGGCTCACATAAAATATTGTTGCTACTTACTAAAATGATTATGCAATGATTGCACACTATTTCCGATCACTTAAATGCAGTATATTTCAAAATCGTTTTAATTGCTTTAACAGCAACTCAATACACTTCTATTTTATATGACGTCCTCTTACATTATATTTTGATACTCACAAATAAACAAGTATATGGCAACAGAATTATTACCTTAGTAATTGGATTATTGCCCTAACGACGAGTAAACAAACATAAATACATCTAGTAACAGAAACATAAAAAAATTACCGAAACATACATTATTCATGACATTTCTTATAACATTTCTTATAGCATTTGTATAGCTAGTATTAATAGTAATAGCAACGTTTGTATAGTAATAGCATTTTGCCCTGCATATTAAATAAGATAAAAGAAGTAAATAAATGTTATCGTTGTAAATGAGCATCTCGGAAACAGCGTTACTCGGTGAGTGGTCGTAAGCTGCTCTGATTAGTATCTTCCAAGGAATGGATAGGGGATAGTGAAACCAGCACAAAACCACAAGGCTACACCTCATTGGAGATTGTTGGACGTTGTAGATTGTCGAGGTGGATACAGTAGGATAAAGCGCAAACTATGGCACTATTTACAGCAGGCTTTAACAGTAAACAAGGTACGAGAGTGCCTCAACACACAATCCCATGCTCAAAACGTAGTCGCACCGACCGCGAACCGCCGTGGCCTGCCGTCGAAAATTTGGCGGTTCCGATGGTGGCTTAACGCGGTACCGTTACAAAATTACACGAATGCCTTGGCGGTGATAAAGCTGCATCCGCCATTTCTCCTCGTCTGAACCATTAGTGCCGGCTTGAAAGCATTAGTACCGCCACATGAACGCTTTGTAACCACCAGTATAACCATTAACCCGGCACATGAGCCCTTCTCTGCCACCTTTAATCCTCCACTCTCAAATCTGCAACAACGTATTGCATTGGTATTTATACCCTGAAAGTTCTATATCAACACATGGCTAAAAGACAAAATAACTACTGTTTAGCATTCTTGCATGTTAATTTAACACCAAAGTTTTTTTTTTTTACAATGCTAGCCAAGGCTAGCTACCTTTTACAGGGTTACGCCCTGTTTTAGGGAAGTGGTGTGGGAAGACTTAGGTTTCAAGGTCTATGGATGGTCTAAGTGCTGTATTATATCTTTATTCATTTAATTGCTGGACTTAAGGAACTTTGCGTTCCCTAACATTTGGCGTGGATAAGGAATGATCACAATTGACAAACAGTTAATACAGTGATACAGATTAATACATACAGTCATGCAGTTGTTAGGAATTGCAGAAAAAAAATAATAATAAAAAGAATGAAAATGATGTTTTCAGTATATAGGGTAGTCACGGAGAAACATACATAATAAGAAACATAATATGAAACAACTAGAACATGTGAAAAGATACAAATTTGAAATAAAGACAATTAGAGAAAATATATATCTTAATATATGAGTCTGTAATTATTTGTTGATGGGAGTGAAGGATGAAGTGAGGTGCGATGCACAGGACAACACAAAAGATGTAATGTTAGCAGACGAATGCGGTTATCTTCTTGCCTAGGGGGACTCTAGGCTATGATGAAAGACGGTGGGAACCCAAGTTAGTAGACAGAGGAAATCACTGTGCATGAAATGATGGGAATATGAGAGGACGATGAACATGAGTGATGTAATCATTGATAAGCAAAAGTGAGGGATCATCGGGTGGAAGTGTGTAATGATATAGTGTGAAAAGAAGGGATAAGGGAGTGTGTACATATCGTGAAGGTGTGGTATGTAATGTTAAGTATTGCATTGTGTCAAAGAGAAGGGGATGATGAGCTTGAAAGCGGCTACGGATATAGGAGAGTCGGAGAGTTTCAAGGTAATATTGCAACGTTGGAAATGAGATACGGGAATAGAGATCACGTGTTGGGCTAGGCAATACTATACGAAAAGCTATCCGGAAGGCGTGTCGTTCAAGGACAAGTAGTTTATTGTAGAATGTGTCGGAAGCAGCGATCCAGGCTGTGAAGCCATACGTTAAGGTAGGACGCAGAAAAACCTTGTAGGTGTTTAAGACAGTAGAAGGTGTTAGACCCCAAGTCGTACCCACGAGACGTTTAAGCAAGTTTAGTCTATTGTAAGCCTTTGTCGTTATCGTTTTAAGATGGTGCATCCATGTAAGGTGACTGTCAAAAGTGATACCTAAATAGGTTACTGTTCTGGTAGCTTGCAACGGAACATGGTCAACATATAAGGAGAGACAACGGCGATTTCTGCGTACTTTAGATGTTTTCTTCTTCGGGATGAAAACGATGGCTTGTGTCTTTGTAGCATTAATTTTAAGTTTCCAGTGTTGACACCAGCGGCAAAAGTTATCTATGGCGGTTTGTAGGATGCCGTTAATATGTTGAATGGATGCGCCTAATGCGAGGAAAGCGGTGTCGTCTGCATACTTGAAGGCATGAACGAAATTTGGAAGTCGTGGCATATCAGCTACAAATAGGATGTACAATAGAGGTGAGAGAGCGGAACCTTGAGGGACTCCTGAGAGTAAGAAGATAGGATGCGATAGGCAATTTCGGATGGCGACGTATGTAAGACGGCCGGAGAGAAAGTTAAAGATGAGACGTATGTAGGCGGTAGGTAGCTGAAGTCTAATAAGCTTGTAAATAAGTCCAATATGCCCCACTTTATCAAATGCTTTTTCCAAGTCGAAGAGGACGAGGCATGATGGGTGCACTGAATTATAGTGTGTACTAATTAGGCTTGTGAGGCGTAAGACTTGGTCATTTATAGAAAATGAAGGGCGGAAACCCGCTTGGGTGAGAGGTAGGATGTTTCTGTCTAAGAGATAGTTATGGAGGCGTTTAACAAGAATGCGCTCAAGAATTTTGCTAAAGGTTGTTGTGAGTTGAATCGGCCTGTAAGAAGATAGTTCATGAGGTGGTTTGTGTGGTTTCGGAAACATGAGCGTTTTTGAAGTCTTCCAAGGCATAGGGAAGTATCCAGTGCGCAGAATGAAAGTGAAAATGTTTGCAAGAAGATGTAGTAGTGCAAAAGGACATTCCCGGATCTGGCGATATGTTATATTATCGAGACCTAGTGCTGTATTTCGTTTATATCGAATGGTATCGGTGATCTCCGTGACGGTGATGGGTGCGGTAACAGGTTGATTGGGATTGAGAACATGCAGATGGTTAGGCTGTAAGAATGGAGTTGATGGGTTTACCCGATCAGCAATGTGTGGCCGTTCCTCAGAAGGGGGCGGAGTGAAAATTGTCTGGAGGTGATCGGCAAAAGCATTTGCTGTGTCTGTGTCTGTAGGAGCAGCGGAGTTTCCAATCAGTATGGGGTATGGAGTGCTACTGGACTTGCCGCATAAAGCATTGAACCTTTTCCAGTACTTTGTTGGATGACTGGTGTTTGATAGGTTATTGCAGGTTTTAACCCAGCATCTGAGTTTGTACGCTTTGATGTAGTTGTGCACTGTACGTTGCATTTGTTTATGATGATGTAAAGCTTCAGGGTTTTCGGTACGAAGGTAATCTCTGAAAAGTTGGCGGGAGCGGGATATCATAGTCACATAGTGTGGTGGTAGACGTGGTTGGTATGGAATGCTTTTACTAGTTGGGATAGAGAGTTTACTGGCATCCTGGATGGTAGTTGTAATAGTATCCATTGTAGCGTAAAGTTCGTCTTCAGTAGTGGGTGATGTCAGGTGTGCTATATGTTGAGTCAGATAGCTGCGATAATGAGTCCAGTTTGCGTTATCGAAGCGGTAACATAGACGAGAAGGCAATTGCGAGCGAGGTGATGGAGTGGCTTGTAACTGAAGGGTAAATTGAACAGGAGCGTGATCGCTACCTATTGTATCGAGAACAGTGATGAGACTATGGTTGGAGAGATTTGCTGAGGTGATGACAATGTCCGGTGTTGTGTTGGAAATGGGCCGAGTAGGCTTTGGGAGTGGATGTATGATCCCAGTTGTGTGCGTAGTTATAAAAGTTTCGAAATTCATACGATCTAGTTGTGAGCGACTGTGCAGATTAAAATCGGCCATGATAATATAGTGACGGTAAGTGTTTGAAATATATTGAACAAACTGAGTCGGAAGAGGGTGACCAGGACGTACGTAAATGGTTGCAAATGTGATGCTGAGAGATTTGAAGTATAGAGTGCTGATGAGATGTTCAGGTAACATATTGATGGGACAATCGTGCTAACGATAGGGGAGATGCGGAGAGAAACCAATTGCTACGCCTCCATTCGCTCGTTGTGTTGGAATGTGACTGTCTGCCCTAAGAATGGTGTAGCCGGGTATGCGACATGGAGTTCTCTTTGTCAAAAATGTTTCGTTTAACAGAAAAACTGTGATATGTTCCTCCAGAAGTAGAGTTTCAAACAGGAGTTTATTAGTAGAGAATGATCTGATATTCAAGTACAGAAAGTTTAAAGCCATAATGTAAGGGTGAATATCCGAGCTGAGTGTTTGGAGATGCATGAAAGTGTACTGTATTACCAGAATAAGTAGCTGTGAAATTGATATGAAAAGTTGATTTAGCTGCTAGAGTAATTTGCTGTAGAATGTGTGGCCGTATGAAAGGGCGAATATTTTGGAGTGCCAGAGTAAAAAATGTGAGCAGTTGGTTTAAGGTGACAGGAGCGTCAGTAGCAGGCGGAGTTGAAGGGGCGGCAGGTGCTGTACGGAGTGGTACGACAAGTTCAGGATGGGCTGGTGTTGGTTCCGGCTTTGCTTTACACTTATAACTATAAGTGGGGTGGTTATCGGGACATGTGGAGCACTTCGCTGGTTGGTGTAAATTGGTACAGACCCGTGTTGAATGGGGTCCTGCACAGTACCCGCACTTATAATTGTTTTTACATTCAGAAGTGGTATGTGTATTATATTCCTGACAGCGTTCACAGCGGACTGGCAATGGTGCTAACAATCGTGATGGTTCGACTCTATGTTTTCGATTATAGATGTATGCCCCATGTGCAAGGAGATAGTCTATAGTCTCCTGATGAGGTGTAAGAATTCGGACCATGTAGGTGGGCCCACGGTCGTTACGAATCCTAAGAACTTTAGTAACGGTGTAACCATCGAGTTTCAGTTCCTCATGGATTTCATCGTCTGTGTATGACGGATCTACTCCGCGGATAACCACAGAGAGAAGTGAGGGCCGTCGGGGTGGAGGTGGTTGTTTGCGTGCTGAATCGGAAAGGCGAGTGATCTCAGCGTTTGCGCCAAAAGTATCGAGTGGTACTTTGTTACGAATAGTGGTGTAAAGATCTGGGTCTGCTGTCTTGAGAATGTAACCATTCCGGGTATGAACTATTTCCTTGAGAGCAGAACGTGGTAGATATTTCCGTAATTGAAGTGAGACAAACTTCTCGTTGGAAAACTTACTATCGTAATTACGAAGTAGTATGGAAAAGGTTGATGAGATAGGTGAAGTGGACGATGTTGATGCTCCTATGTCCATAGTGTCACTAGCGGAATCTTCGTGGTGATGTTTTTTCTTTGGAGGTGAATCCTGAACACGTGCAGCATAGCTGTCTTTAGATTGAGGTGACCTGGAGCGGACGGAGGTTGTGGATTCAATAGATGCAACTGAAGTATGAGAGTCTCTTCGTGTGCGAACGGTTGTAGCGTTTATCTGCGCCTTTGACGATCCCCTGCGTGGCCTCACCTTCGTGGGACACACAGGAGGTTCGTCGACGACAGAAGGAAGAGACATATGCCGGCTGTTCGTGCGTTTGCCTGAGGTGGTGCGTGAATCCGCCATCTTAAAAGACCGTCCGATGGGCAACTGCCCAGATGCAAAAGCTAGTGAGACTAGTGTATGATGAGATGTGTGAGTGATCTCAAGGTGGGACTACCCGTTTGGATAGTAGTCCAGGTAAGACAGTTCCCCTATTAATGCAGTGACACTGTACACTCTTGGCTGAGATAAGTCTGATGAACAGTGTCCTGTAAAAACGCGGAGAAAAGTCCAGGAACACCAAAGAGATGGCCTTCTGAGCATATGAGATATGATTAGTAATCGTCAGTGAGAAATTTCAATGGGATTTTATTGTATGCAACGAGCAAATCTTTGCGCAGTATATTTGACATTTTTGCCAAGTAACGAATAACGTAACATGTTTTGCTGTAATCGGTCACGAAAATAGTTCTGTAAGTTTATGAACGGTCTGACAACACTTACATGAGTAGCAGAGCTGCCATCTATTGCTCTTATATCCTAGCAGTGCACGTTACCGAGTTTTCAGCATCATTCAGCAGTCGTTCGTCAAAAAGTCTCTATAACACCGCCTGCCGGAAAAATGACAACTGCCAGCTAAATTTCGACGACCCGGTAGCCATTCCGTTTCCGCTTCGGTGGCTTTCCGCTTGGAACTGAAAGCGGACCGATCCCGGCAGTCATTTTTCCTTCACTTCGGCGGCTTATGATAGCTGGCGGCACTTTGCACATGGGGAAGCTAACGTACACTGTTAGATATGAGCCTTAGCACCCGACGTCCCAACGTCTGCCAATGTTAATCTCACGACATCATCGATCATCAAGATTGTATTGTATTATCTAATCACATTAGACACAAATTATGGCACACAAATTACTATATCAAAAGATTACAAAAAGGTTATATGTACGTTTTTTACTTTTGTTTCTGTATGTTTACCAACCGCTGTTTCAATTTTAAACTTGAGAGCATAAAAGCACAAAAAATTAATTCTTCACCATTAAGTCTATTCTTTTCTCTTTTTGGTGTCTAGCAGCCAAAAACAAAATTATTTACATGTGTAATTATTCTCGTTACAAAATGTTACAAAGAAGGCTAAGAGCAAGTATTTTTTCATTCTTAATACTCTTACAGGTCACAAGTGTTTAATAAATCTTTTATATTTGTTCTCTTTTCCTATTCTGTTTTAAATACAAATGTATACAATGTATACAAAGAACAATTTTTCTACAATATAAATTAGTAATCCGATAACTCTCGTACTGAATCTAGTGTTTGTTATAATTGGAATAAGGGATGTAACGTATCACCACAAAAGCATAGTGTGATTAACAAATTGTACGTAATGTAGGTTCAGAGCTCTTTTAGTTACATTTGTTAAATCCGTCTGTTGTGAGGCGTGTTCACCTGTATCGAATTACGCACTTCGGAGCGAGTGTAAATATGTATCAAATACGAAATATTTCTTTGATCTTATTTCCCTACAAATCGTATTGTTTTCTCTTCATGTGAGTATTACATAACATAGGCAAAGCTTCCAAGCTTGGAATTGTTTCTCATTGTAAAGGATTATGATTCAGTGGGGATAAAAGCAATTTTTATCTGGCTACATAGTCAACAAATGTTATCACACCAAGTATGTGTTGGAAAGCAATGCTTTAATTAGTAACTTGGAAACAGCACAGTTGTTGCGATATATTATTAAAATACATTAACCTGTCAAAATCATTATGAACCCCTCTACTTTTTGAACGAAGTGGTTGGACTGACGTAAGAAGAACGGGGCATAACAGAACCGCTTGTCAGACAATGACAAGTATCAGTCAAGGTGGTGCTTTGCGTGGAATTGGTAGACCTGCCATATATCAGAATTTGGTAAGGGCCAGATTGTGATTGCCATACGGTTTGGAACGGACATCTCAGAGACAGCGCAGCTTGCAGGGGTTTCCCAAGCCTCCGTGGCTAGTGCGTTCTAAAAGTGGGAAAGATATGGTGAAACTAGCACCTCATTAACGATATCAGACGTCGTAGATTATCGAGACTAGGGCGCAAAGTATGGCATAATTAATAACAGACTTTAGCAGTGAACAAAGCACAATTGTGCATAAGTTCCCGCAACTGACTTCCCACATGTGTACCAATGTTAACAGCAGTGTCATCATCAATAACGATTGCAATAGGCACATGTCCATAGGCGATAGACCAATGGCACAAAATTGCATGGTTCTTTGAATTACGCTGCTATCATCACATTGATGTCCGGGACACAATTGGTCGTCTTCTACGCGAACAACTGCTCGAGACGTATAGAGTAAGACAATGACAGTCCGGTAGTGGCTCCATTCTAATTCGGAAACCTTTACATGTCATCCATGGGATTAGTAGTGCTTATGGCGAGCACAGTGACAACTACTAGCTATGGGCAGGTCATTGTTGATTGTGTATACCCATTCATGTCGATAATGTTTCTAGCTGACAATTGCATCTTTCAAAAACACAACACTCTTTGTCAGAAGACCACCGCTGTGCTGAAATAGTTCTTTAAGCAGAGTGGTGAATTTAATTTTTGGAATGGCATCCGATCTCAATGCAATTAAACAGATTTAGGTTCTAGGCCCTAACTGAACGTTAGATCTGAGCTTATCATGCATCTTCCGCGGAATTTACAGGAATTAAGTGACTTAAGTATGTGTGACGTGATGCATTATGCCTCAGTAACATACCAAGGTTTAATTAATCCATACCAAACCAAATTGCTGCAATCCTCCAAGTTAAAGATAAACATACTCAATGTTAGGTAGGGGTCGCTCCTGATGGGCTTTGTGGTGGAAAAACATCAAGTGTGGAGGTTTCCTTGGAGTTCTCCTGTTTCGTCCCACTTACTTCATTCTTCCATTTCATTTCAGTAATGTCATTTCAGATTCTGCCAAGGGAGCAAGATGCTCCACCGACACAAGAATTCAACGTTTTGTATTACTATATTAGTGCGCACAATCTGTTAAAATTTATGCACCTCTCAAACTTAGCGGGCAATTTGACCCTTGCCTTCTCCAAATGACGCAACTGTTTCATTTATCATCATCATCATCATCTCCTTTATCCTACATGGCATAACCATAGAACGAAACCTGAAAGATTTTATTTCATATTAGGTAGGGGGTCGTAATGTTTTGGCTGGTAAGTGTAAATCACATTTGTTTTCTTAATGTCATTAAAAATCACCTAGCACGACCTCAAACATATTAGGCTCTTATCCCCAGTTATAGCTACTATGCCTGTTTTAAGATGCTTTAACTATTTAGAATAAGGGTTTTTAAATTAGAATAAATCAAGTTTTCGAACTACACAATATTCACATGTATCATGATTCACAAACTCGGGCATATTCTCCGAAGTTTTCACAAGGAGGCACTTATTGCTTTTAATTTCCGAGTCCCTATTGAGGCACCAATCTCAGATAAATGGAAGGTAACTCGAAAAATATTAATCTTATAGGCAACACACACACACACACACACACACACACACACACACACACACACATACATACATATATATATATATATATATATATATATATTCCAATTTCATTTGAAGTAGACTATGATTAATAGAGTTTGAATACGGAAAAGATTTTTCTAATCAAACTAACAAGCTTTCAAGCTAGTACGAGAGATTTTTCCTCATGTACGCGGTAGCATGTGATGTTTTGAGTAAAAGAAGAGGGAGGAAAAGCATTTACAAATTTAATTAAGTAAATCTAATTACCAGTTAAATGACTACATTTCGGCATGTATTATACAAAGATTGTAAAAGGGCGCGTTATTCACAAGAGAGTCAATAACAGTTTGACTCGGATGAGTATGCATGGAACAGGTAGATGAGATCATATTGACCTACATGTTGAGATCAACACTTCGTGAGCTAATTGTTTGGAGAATAGGAATATTCATAATGCCAGGAAAAAGAAGATGTTAAATTTGTTCAAAAGAAGGGTGGATTTGAGTCTCTTCCAGCAACGAGGTTGTATGAGTCGTGAAGTACAGGTAAAAATGTAGTTTGAACCACATGAACTTTTACCGGGAATCAAATCTCGATCTCCCGCACACCACAGGAAAGAATTGTTGTTGAGCTCCTCCGTGGCTAAGCGGTTAGCGTACGCGCCTTTGGCGTGGGAGACCCGGGTTCGATTCCCGGCGGGAGCTCATGTGGTTCGGATTCCACGTTAATCAGTAGGTCCACGTCTCATATAGCCTCGCTGCTGAAAGGGACGCTAAACTAAAAAAATCAAATCAAGAATTGTTGTTTCGAATGTTAATTGATTTTACAATAGGATGCTTAATTATGACATTTTGACATTAGTTATAGTAACATAATAATTTATTATGTACTGTAGAATGAACGGTATTAAAGTTCGAGTAGCTATATCTCTTTGCTGGCATCTCTGGAGGTTTTTGATACGTAAACAACAAGTTGAAGAGTAGTGTGAAGGGATCAACATACCAGTTGGGAAACTGGTATCGATCCTGTCATGAGTTCTGAAACATATAAGAAGTTGAAGGATTTATGCTGGCCAACAATCCATAAAACCCAACTTTGAAGAAGTTTAAGAAACTTGTGAGTGAACCTGCTATAGAAGTTGCTACGATTATACGGCTGAGAAACTTCAAGGATCGCCTGTGTGAGACAACGTATTTATGTGATGCCGCAAAAGAACGAGAATAACGGTATACTATAGGTGGTACAGGTAATCGGACGCGTACTTGCAACTGTTCAAATACATAGCGAGAAAGCAGGTGCAGTGTTCGTAGATTCAGAGAAACTCTCTTAATCTAGGGAAATTTCGTAGGTAAATTTAGCAAAAAGGGAAAAAGGGAATTTTTCGATAGAACATGAAAATCCAGGGAACCTGCGCTGACTGATTGACCAGTATGATTGCTTCAGTTTTTCTTTATTCTTCACAAATAAACCAATACAACAGCAATAGTTTGTGTGCGTGTATGTCTGTTTAAAGCAGCGTATTTTGCATCCACTATTGGCTGGATGTATTTGTGTTCATTTTTGCTTAAAAAATAGTGAAGAAAAAATAAAATATTGAAACAAGAAGCAAATGAATAAAACAAAATGGGGTTGGCAGTTCTTTAATATAGGTGAATTAAACTTACTACACAACTCCTGTCAAAGGAATTCGACACTCAACAAACTAGTTAAACTTGAGAAGGAATGGGGAAACTTTTGAGTCCATCGAGGGAAATTTTCTTAAGAAAACTTACGAACACTAAGTAGGTGAAAATAAAACTTAAGAAATCACAAGGAATCAAAAGTTATTAACGAACAACTGTCGAAATTGTGGAGCGTTAAAAGCCAATTTTAATGTCAAAAGATAATAGGTGAAAAATAAATGTTTTAAAAGTAAAACCAGTCAGCTTGCACTTTAATGATGATCGAAAGAATTGCGTTGGATTTCAATAAGTATGATTGAGTAAAAAGTCTGTACTAGGGTTTACTACGTTCGTGTTATGAAAGATGTAGTAACTTTTCAGAAGTTTATAGAATCGGAAGAAATTAAAACTGAAAAGAACAGACACAAGTAATTGGACATAAAGGAAATCACTTTTATTAGACAAAAATTCGACAGGTTTGATAACATATTAAAATATATAATAAGAAGACCATTGGGAAAAACTGAAACACTATTGATAACACTAAAACTAAGTACTAAGAAAATTCAATAGAAAGGCGTAAGTTTCAGAATAAACAAAACAATTCTGTCAATAATCAAGAACTGGATGAATACTTTTACTTTAAGTGTTAGTGTTTGTCTAGTATAAATAAATAGAATTTTGTTTGAGCTTCAGTGTTGTGTTGTGCAATCAACAGTGCTTGGTTTTGCATTTTGGTGTAAAAAAATATAAAGTAGTTGAAAATCTTTCAAGAGCAAAATATAGTGTATAATCTTAAAGTGAAAAGTGATTAATAGAAACATGTTTTAAAGCAGTTTAGCTAAAGGGAATCATTTGAAAAGCAGAAAGGAAGCAAGGTTTAAAATGTGTATTGGGAAACTCTATATAAATGAAGAAACCACAATAAGAAACCATAGTGGATCCAAGAAGAGAAATATCTGAAAGGTGAGAACCAAAGTGAGAAACAAGAATGAAGAAATAAATTTGAAGATATGAAGAAACAATAAGGAAAGGAAATGACATAAACCTAAGAAATTCCAATGAAAGCAGAAGACTAACAATGACAACATACGTTTACCTTTTTGGTTTCATTACGTTCGGTTTTACGTACCGGTATATGTTGTTAATTTGGATGTTAGAGGAAATTTTATATTGTAAGAAAATAAAAAGAATATTAAGAAAAACGAGAAAATGGGTACGCTGAAATATGTAAGGTAACGTGCAGTAGAAGAAGTGTCTCGTCCCCAGCTAAAGAGGGTTAAATCGAAAAGAGAGAAAGGGGATAGGAGGCAATAGCTACTGCCATATAAGTACTGAAGATACAGAAACGGTAGAGGGAAGTGGGACAACAAGGCTTATAAAAAGTTTTCATATTGCACCCATTAGAACAAGTAAGAGGACAGCTATTATCAGAGTATATTCTGCGCAGAAAAGGAGAGACTGCTTATCGTGACTTCCGCAAATATGTGGATGAGGTCCTTCACGGTCAATTAGTTTCTGGGATAAGGAATCAAATAATGTATAAAGAATTACTAATGACAAGTGACTTACCTTTTCTCAAGCACTTGAAATAATGAACACCTTTGAGCATAGAGAGAAGTAACTGCACATGTTGAAGAAATCGAATATTCCCTCAGTAGAAAGCTATCAAATGGATGAAAAGATCAAACAAAAGTATTAAGGGTGCTACATATTTCTTGGTTGTGGAGACTGCAGTTCAGAAGATTAATTGAGGTGAGAAACATATCTTCAGCGTCATCCAAAATTTTGGATAACTTTCCAGCGCAAGGAAAAGCATATTATGCTTGTAAAGAACAGGGGTACTTTACACATGTCCATAAAAAGAACTATCCCAGCAATTAACAGTCTTCACCTACTACTCTAAGGAAAAAATAAGCATAAGGGCCGACTTAGGAACAATTTAGGTGATACGAGACTACACGAGTTAAATAAAATATAAGAGGGCTTGCAGACATTACATTAAGGTCAACCCGTTTTACACATCGATTTTGATCAAACTGAAAGTGCGTATGTGAATTATAGGCAATGATTCTTGAGGGCGCAGTCCCTGATCTGAACATCTCTCGGCAAGTGTACAGTAAAATACAAAAATGTATCTTTTTCGATAGAGGAAGATCAGTATTACTTCCAACCTAGAGCAACCAATGGAGGCGACTTTCGTGTTTCCCATTGTATTACTGAAAATGTGCGGTTATACCATGCAATTTTGTTTAAAATTAAACGTGTTAAATTAAAACAAGTTTTTAGTTTGAGGTAAAACATTCCTTATTATTTATTCAGATATTTCTTCTAATAATACATTTTTAACAACTTTGGTGCTACTGGCATTGTTTAGAAATATTAGGAGAAGCAATCAACAGATCACAAAAGTATAAATTTAATAATATCAGTAATAATAATACCTGTAGTAATATAGTAATAGTAGATACGGATCAAAATTAATTGCATTGGAACATCTGTAGTGTAAGTTGATGCCAATTAACCTAATCTGTAATCAAGGGGATATGATGTTGGAAGTGGAATTACAATTCCGTTGCAGATAACAATTATTTTGTAATTATTATTATAAGAAATCTCTTTCGGCATGATTATTTACAATATGAAGTATCAAATTGGTTGATTCAATTAGAAGATAGCATTCCTTTCAGCAGCATCAGACGTTTAGCTACAACTTATCGTGAAATTTCATAAATTTCATAAGTATTTTTACTTGGCAGTAAATATAAATCAGGTTCTAAACTCATACACCTAATACTGCCACACTACTCGTATGTTAGCACATGCGCATATATGGATTACTTTTATTTTCTTTCTTCTTTTATTTTAGTTTACTGGGGATTTGAATGCCGAGGTTATAAGAAACGAGTCACAATATATAGACGTTTAGTTAGGATATACTTTAGTTAACGTATTTTGGCAGAACCAAGAAACAAGCAGAAGATGTACATGGTTACGAAAATAGCGGAAACACCGGGAATAAGAATAACAGAAGGAAAGAAAGCAACATACTTATTACGGGTCCTGCCCGCTGTTCTAGGGGCTAGCACGTGCACCTTTGGTACTCGAGATCCTGTATACTCATCCCGGTGACAGAGCATTGACGTTGCAACACATTATGGTGGTTCGAAATCCACCATAAAACTGTATATTCATGTCTCATATAGCCTTGGTACTATAAAACTAATTTGTAAAGAATAAACAAATAAAGAACTAAAGTAGGATGGAATAGCACCGCTGTTGGTCTAGAGAACAATTTTGATTTATTATAGATTGAAGGCATATATGTCATGAAAAGCTTGAAGAGGAACATTGTAGCACTCAGTTCGATCAGCGAGAACGGAGGAGGGCATCTGCCCCGGTGTCTGAGCTCCTGAACAGACAAGTATTCAACAATTTTAAAGTTTAGGAATTGGGCGAATATGAGGAGAGTTATAGTTCATCCTAACAAAACAATACTTCAACTGCATCATTGTTGGTCATAATCAGTAGCTTGAAAAATGATAACCTGATTGTGGATTTTCGAACTCGCATTGGACTATGATTGTCTTAATAAGCTATTCCACATATTGGTTGACTTCCACAGTAACTTTTGCTGTTCTTGCTCTACGGTCCTTAGTGATAATTCTGTTTCATGCTTGGCGATCACCGTCAGTCAAGTTTATATTCAGTTCACTGTTATTCTTTGCCGATGGTGTTGTTCTGCAGGCCGCCATCATCTTGGAAATAATTTCTTTTGACATATCTAATACATTTGCCACCATACACACACTTGCGATCTAACTGTGCACTCATAGTTTGTCCTTTATTTTTAAATTTTTATTAATGGCTTCCACTTCCCCTACCTTGGCCAATTTCTTACGGTCTTATTTATGGTAGAAGCAACTTGCCTTTTCCTCTGTTTATTACTTTTTTTATTTTGCTCTTTATCTCTCTCTTCCCTCGGCTTTTAATCCTCCGCAGATTGAGGTGAAGCTTAACGTTTTTAGTATGGTATTTAATTATTAAAACCATGACCTGTTTCTTTGTCGTTCTTCTTTACTTGTTTATTTATTTATTATACGAAATACACTACTTGACAAACGAAGAATAAACGAACACAGAAATTTATCTTGAACGAATATAAAACTTTAAAGAGAAAAAGTATATTAATAAAAGATTGATTCAGGTTATTTTTCGGCTACTTTCCTCACTTATTTTGTGTTTGTTTTTGCCCTTATGATTATTGTTTTTGTTGCTTTTCCTTCTACCTGTTTCCACAGCTAGAAATATTGCCGAAAGTTCTTCTGTTGGTTTGTTAGAAAATTGATACATTATTTTTTTTTCCCTCGTAATTTCTTTCTAGTTTGTTAGGAAATTGGTAACTAGAAATTTCCACTTTTCATATTTGTGTCTCTTCCTCTTATCAGCACTTTAAAACCATAAAATAGTCACGGCAAAAATAAAATAAAATAAAATAAAATAAATAAAAAATAAAAAAAATAAAAATAAAAAAATAAATATAAATAAATAAATAAATAAATAAATAAACATCCATAAATAACATCATTACACTATGCTACAGTAGCGTCAAAGCGTATTAAGACAAGTTTTTAGCTTCTGGAATTCTTTACAACTATAATTATTTCTTATGGAATTTCTTCTATTTCAGTCGTTGACTGTGAGCCTAATTTTATCTTCTTTCTTTCTTTCTTTCTTTCTTTCTTGTATTTTTCATATATTTTTAATGATATGTCTGGATATTAAATTAAATTTTTCATGCTTTTGGTGATTTTCTAATATAGTTTTAATTTCATTCTGTCTGAGTTCATTTCAAATATCTTTTATTTTGTTATTGTTATGTGTACTGGATATCACAATTCCAGAAAACATGCTTCGGAGCATGGCTCTCCGCATTTGAATTTGTGATAAGCTGATTATCTAGCAATTGGCTTTTCTGTAACATTCAGAAACGAAATAGGTGAGAAAAGGAAATGAAATGAAATCTATGAGTTTTACGTCCCACGGTTATGCCGGCTAGGCTAAAGGAGACGGTGATGATAACAAATGAATGAAATGGTGGAATGACGAAAGTGGAAGGAAACGGGAGAACACCGAGGAAACCCACACACACGGTGTTTGTTCACTACAAAGTTCACTTGACGGGGGCTGGAGACGAGCCCGGGATCCCAAGCACCAGAGGTGAACCCTCTACCACTCAGTCACCGCGGCCTCAGGAGAAAAAAGGAGACACTGTATTAACAAAATTAGAAAATTATTGATTATAATGATTATAATTATAATAATCATCCTTTTCGAGTGAGTTTTAAATGGTCTATATCCCGATACCATTCCATTACTTCTATATTTAAATCTCCCATCATTTTCCTCATCTTTAAAATGAGTATAATACTTCTGACCCTACTCTGCTTTGTGAGAATTTATCCACTCATTTCCTATTTTACTTCCTTTCCCATTTTGTTCTTATTTTTTTTCAATGTCGTTGCTCGTTTCAGTTATTTATCCTGTTATCTTTAATATTTTAGTTATTTCGTTCTTTTTGATGCGGATTTTGATACATTTCCTAAGTATTTGAAGATATAGCGCTTCTGTAGGGATCGTTCTTATTATTTTATTTATTCCTCATAAAATTAGTCTTTGCACCTTTGTTCCCATTTGTTTTAATTTGATATTCATGAATATTCCGTGTCCTCATATATTTGCACAGTACTGTAAGATTGCCATTAAAATGGTTTTGTTATATATTTTAGAAACTTCTTGTGGCGATTGTGAATTTAGTAACAACTTTTCTCCATAGCTTCTGTTATATATTTGTGAAATTTTAGTTGTTTATTCATCCGGACTCTAAGATTGTTAAATTCGTTTACATTATCAGTTCTTGTTTTCTTGATTTTTAATAAATAATTACCATTTTTTCATAAAATGTTTTCCAAACACCGTGCATTTTGTTTGGTTAGCAGATAATTTTGTTTTCCCTGTACCAATTTTCTAATTTTGTTGATAGCCTACAGTTTCTCCTTTCCCTCCTATTTCGTTTCTGAGTGTTACAGGGGACATTTGCTAGATAATCACTGTATCACATAAGACCAAGGTTTTCTTACATATTATTTATACTGCATATTACAAACAAGGTGGTATTGTTAAGTAATACATTAACGGATCGCAGCGCGAACGTTGTGGGCACCGTTTTCTTTCTTTGCTTATACTGTTATTATTTTTTCCCCGGTGCTTGTATTATTATTTGTCTCTCGTTACAGTAGTTTACCATTGAGTCATACAATGTCTTGCTAATGTTCATTTAAAAAAAAAATCTTTGACGAAAGCAGGCCACCATACGAGAAGTTTGACTTAATACAAAATCAGAACAATCTCCCATTTTGCAACACCATCGTTTACCAGCTTCAACAGTTATCTATGTTAATACCCAGCCTGACGACTACTGAGGATCGCCTAACATTACTAACAACTGCCAAGCTCTGAAAAGGGATTCATTTACAATTCGGTTGGTGACTAGGAATTAACAAAACAGATATTTCTTTCCTATACCATCAGAGTTACGTATGTTTAATTATCAGAGGGTTAAAATTTGTTTTCATTTCTAAGTTGGTTTCCTCAGGTAAGTAGTTCAAACATTACATTTAGGTGCTTATATATCTATTGTTATTCTGTCAATGCAGGAGTGCTAACGCCTAAAATCATTGCTATATCCATAGACAAACGGTATTCTCATTATCCGAAATAGACCAATTACTTTTGTTCCTGCTAATTAAGAAGGTAAATAGCTTAACGAATGATTTGTAGTAGAAATGGGCTTGGTGGCTCCGAGGCGGAAACATCCTTTGGTTGATCGTTTTGTTTTGTAGATCGTTCGTCTTTCTAACTACTGGTCACTACAACAATAAAATGATCCTTAAATTCAACTTAAGATCATAATAGATTGCCTTAATAACTGCTAGGATTGCTAATTTTAATTTAAATTCGTCCAAGAAGTTTTGAAGACAAAATTAATAACAATTCAACGACAAATGTTCACCTTCAACTATATTTTTTTATATCTTTAATAGCATGAATTTCTGTTCCTTCGGGCTTATTTAATAAATATCAGAACTTTCAGTCAACCTTACCTTTCAGTATACATTTTAACATATAACAGGTCAGTACATTATAATATGAATAGAAAATGGGTACTATTTACGTACATAACAAATAACGTCAATTTGAAAATTCGACACATAGCTTTCATAAATTTATTATTCATTTCACATATTAGGTCATCTAATTAGTATTGAGCCTTTTGAGGAAGTGTTCTAAATCTCAGGATATTTAGTTGCAACGGAACAAGTAGACTAACATCATTTGACATCTGACGATTGAGCTGTAGTAGATGCGAAAAACATGATGGAATTTTTAGTATCAGACGGAAAGATAAGTGAGTAACCGCAAAACTGCGCTTCATTACACAATTTTATTTCTACAAAAGTGCAAATGCTGCGTAGGTCCGGGGAAAAATGTGTTTATGAGTTAGATACGTTATCTAAAGCAAGAGTGAAAAATGGTTCAGTTGCTGTCGTACTGCAAATTTCAACATCCAAGATGTTCCTCGCAATGGGCGAATGATCACAGCAACTGAACCAAGTGGGTGATATTCTGGCCTGAAGTAGAGTATGTAAGCAATCATGAGAACGTCAATTATCTAAACATCTATCAACAAAGAGTGTTAAACTAATTGTAGAATGCTGGCTACAAAAACAAGCTCGATATTTGGTTGACATATGACTTATTAACATTTATTTAATCGAATTTCTATCTGCGAATCTCTAATGAAACGTTATGGAACTGAGCCATTTCTGAAGCGGTTTCTCACGAGTGATGAAAAGTGGATAACCTAGGATAACTATATAAGAAAAAGACCGTGGTCGAAGCGAGGAGAAGCTTCACAGCTTGTGGAAAAACCCATACCGACGGCCAGTAAGATTATAATTTCCATTTGGTGAGATTGAAAGAAAATTGTGCATGATAGGCTGCTCTCGCAGGCATAACGATATACTCAAATTTGTACGGTCGACTATAAGCTCAAATAAATCTTGTAACTTAAAACAAAAGGCTGAATTGATCAGCAGAGTGTCGTGCCACACTGACAGTGCCAGACGCTACATTTTTAACGAACGGTCAGGAATTGAGACAATTTGGCTGGTAAGTTTTGATGCATTCGTCCTACAGCCCAATCCTGTCACCATGGAATTATCATTTGGTTCAGTCTCTGTAGAACTCCATGAATATTGTTAAGTTAGTTTCGAAAGAGACTTGTAAAAGAAATTACATTTTTTCTTTATGCAGAAAGCACTGAAATTCTATAGCAACGGATTACGGTGTTATCGTTGTAAAAGCGTCAGAAGGTCATGGAATAAAATGATACACATGTGTTTCCGTAATGTTATTTTCAAATAACAATAAATGTATTCTTAATTTTGGCTTCCGAAGCCTCAATACTTTTTTTCTTTAACAACAGACGAGTTCTTAAGAATTTGCCAATTTCAATATAACAAATTACACAATCATAAATTAATTTAAGAGATCTCCAAGATTTCCCAACACTGATGTTTCACTGCAATAAGAGACGTACAATGCAATGCAAACGGAGAGGTACAATTCAATGCAAAAGAAAAAAAAGTACAATGCAATGCAAAAATTGACGTACATTACAATGCAAAATGATTGTCTCAAATGGTACGCATAATGTGTGAATTGGAACTGAAAAAAATACAAGATCTACCTTATTTACTTCTTTTATTATGTAATTTGACTCTCTCTCTTTGTATTGGAAACGGAGTAAAGTTTATTAAAACCACTACCAATAAACAGATTACGTTCAATAATTGCATATTAATGGAATATTACCATACACGTCAATTTGTTATATGCCTTTCTTAATTTAAGAATATTACAGAATTATCTTTAAGATGACATGTCATACAGTGGTTTCATACCTTCTTCATATTTATTAAATTACGTGGTAGTTTCTAAATTGAAGTATATGCAACATGCCAAAGTGGCAAAAATAAAACTTTAATACGAATAGATTCAAAGTTTTAATCTCTTTAAGATCCTCTTGTTAATTAAATAGAGCCGAGAATCTCGTTAGAGAATGTGATAATATAGCCATAAAGCTCGATCATAAACATTTTAATTTTATAGCGTGGTGAGTCTTTTTTCCTTTACGAAAACCGTTCTTTGGCTAGTACTTCGTTTGACAAATTGTTAATTATGGTTTATACTTTTTTTTTTTTAAAAAAAAAGGAGAAATATTTGCTTTTAAAGCTATTTACATAAAAGTGTTCTCTTTGACTTCGTTAACTAAACTTTGAGATACGCGAGCAAGCAAGGCTCTTGCTAATATTTATTCGATTAAAGAAAATGAGTTTTACGGATTCAAAGTAAATAAAGCTACTTAAAAGAAATTGATTTTGGAAAGAGCAATATGGCTAAGAGGGTTATATTGGTATCAAGAATTTTGAAGTGGCTTATTAGTCAACCGTTGCTGTATGTATGCGTGTGCCGCAATCTGGTAGGCAATGAGTACATTTTAATTAAGCAAATGGATATTGACAGCCTATACTGCAGTTTATGCATTAAGTGTTTCGCAGTATTCATAATATCGCCTCAGTAGATTTCGACTTCTTCAGTGTATGCTAATTAAATAACTATAAGACTTTTCTGAACTTGCTATCTTTTAACAATATTATTGAATTAAAATGTTGTTTGGCTTGTAGTTAATTGGGTTCTATAAATCTTTTCCAACATCAAAAATTATTAATTTCTTAGAGTATCGATCAATACGCTATTTAAAGTTACCTCATAACTTGGTGATTCTTCAGGAGTCTCAGTATGATTTATTTCAATAAATGCACATTAACAAATGATTTGATTTATTACAATCACTCATGTGACTTATAAGATTGGTATCCATCCGTTACTCCACATGATAATCCTCTGCTACTCCGTTAGTATCTTAAATGGTAACAGTGACATACGTTGGTTTGTTAGTCTACACGATAGCTCTTGAACGAAAGCTATATTTTTAAATTATGTTTGTTGCAAAGTATAGCTAGAACGATTAATTCGACCCGGTTCCTTAATGGAATTAATCCGTTATTATCTTGCCGGCCGCGTGTGCAAAGCAACCCATATTGCGGTTCCAGCATTGTCGGTGCCGGCACCGGCATTGCCGGGGACGTGTGCAAATGCTGTAAAGATGACTTACGTCCATCCGTTATAAAACATATCATGACTCTTGAACAATTGTAAATTTCTGAATTCTGTTTTTTTGAAATAAATAGCTAGAGCGATTATCTTGACAGAGTTTGCTAATTGAATGAGGTGTTAGCATTGGAGGTTAACGGACATCGGTGACTTTAGTTGTTGGTATCCGTATCCCCGTCTCCACAACTAAAACAAAAGTAGTAGAAGTTACACATCTCGCCGAGAGATGGCAGTAAACATTGCCAGCTGTTGACTTCTATCGGACGAATTGGAACTTCTAGTACGTGATTCTCTTTACTGTCTGCCACAGTTTATTACTTCTTTCTCTTGAATAAGCTACCAACACAAACTTATTGCAATTTTGACAATGATTTGTTATTTTATAAAAATTACTTTAATAACAAAATACTTTCCGTAAAATACGTTAATGTGTAAGCAGTCGGAAGACTTAATTTTGAAACGTTTATTTGTGCAGGACGTAATGGTAAAATAGTAGAAGCAAAAATAAAAAGTGATCGAAAAATATCCGACACTTTCCAGTAAAAATGATGACATTTTTCTAAGCTAAGGAAATGAAGTATTTTATTTAGCCTATAAACTTCGGTTTCCAATTTGCTTCGAAGTTTGTCTCTCCTTATTATAAATATCGTTCCAAAGATCCTATCATACTAGGAAGTAGTTTTAGAAATTATAATGTATTACTAAGAGACGTCTCATCACGTTTACTGTTATCTCTTCTGTGCTTTCAAAAGAAGAAGCCTTGACTGGCAATATTAGCTTCAAAGAAAATGAGAAGTCACATGAAGTAATACTTAATAAGCTGGGAAGTAGAAGACACTATGTATGTTGTGTTTGGTCAACAGCTGTTGAATAAGTTGACCATTAGGGCGGAAGTTTACTCATAGTAAATTTGCTAGAACTTAAACCCGTCCATTCTCTTGCTACCAACTTAGTCGTGAAGATAACGAACAACATGAGAGCAATATTGTTGAGTTATTTCTTAATTGTCTTAGTTATTCACTGTTCAACACTCACCAGTGCTAGCTTGTGATTAAATCCAACACAACTCAGCGTCGAAAATAAACTGACAAATTTTCTGGAGACTGCAGTACATGTAATTTTCAGATTCTCTGGATAACTAATAAGATATCCTGGTGTTCTAGTGGATTGGGTTGAGCAAAATGTATGTAGAAATTCGGATAATTTTATTTTGAGAGATGCTAGTGGTCATAAAACATGCTATCTATATTCCTTGTTACATATAATAATTAGAAAGCACTTTGTAATTATCCTTAGCAAGTAATTATCTTATGTTACATTAATTATCTTTTAGCACTTTGTAGATATGTACATCATATTAACTATCTCTTTGCTTTCATCTGTTTTAACCCTGAGAGAATAGGAATCCAAAACATTATTTTCACAAAATCTACTGCAACGTATCAAGTCGTCTAAAAGGTGGCTTTGGAGGTCAAAATTGAGAATACATTTATTTTGATTAGAAAATAATATTATGAAATCACCAATTCACTCTTTTGTTTCATGACTTTCTACCAGTTTTACAGCAGTATCACGATTCTGCCACTATGGAACTTCAATGGTTTCTGGTCAAAAAATAGTTACATGCGGTTTTCACAGGTCTCTTTTGAAACGAACGTCACAACCATTCAGGGAGTTTTTCAGAAATCGAAACAAACGATAGTATGAAATTTTCTGATATGGAATATTCAGTAGAGGCATTTAAACCACACAATCAAGTTCTGTCGTTAAAAATATATGCGGCTTAATGTTCTCGGCGAGGTATACAACGCTCTTTTTTGATTACCAGTTCCGGAGGAGTCTTTTGAATTGCTAGTACATTCTCTCAAATTGTCGGTTGTAAAGGTTCGAGTTTATCGTTCCACGCGGCGGTAACAGGTCGTGATGTATCTTCCAATCTCACCAAACGCACAGCATTACCTTCTTGGGGGTCAGCGTGAGCGTTTCCACAGGCTGATTTAACTTCTCGCTTCGAGCACGGTCTTCTTCGCATATTGGTATCTTAGGATATTTACTTTTCGTTTCCCGCAATCAATCTCTTCAATCGAAATAGCTCGAATTTGTTACATTAGATATATATTTACAGATAGAAATTTGATCGAGTAAATGTTTTGAGTCAAATCATGTGGACCCAAACGTCGAGCTAGTTTTCTCAGGTAATTTTCTTTAGATGATTTAACAGTGCTTGTTGACAGATACTTAGGCATTGGCGATATTGTGAGCGCTTACATTGCGGTCTTGTTCGACTTTTGATAGAATATCAATCACTTTTATTTTAATTGACCACTTGCTGTAAGAAGACTCTTAGACATGGAACTGTTTAGAAAAAAACAACTAAATCATCTTTTTGATGTTGTTTTTAATAACATATCTAGCCCATTAATAGCACCAATTTTTTAAGGGGCCACCCCATTTGTGCCATTATTGAGATAAAGTTGTAAAATGTGATGCAGCTTGGCGGAAAGTTCACGCATCTTCACGGCGCAACACCTTAAGCCTGATTATAAGAACTTTAACACTTCATGCTTATCCCCTGGCGTCAACTTAACTGTAAAATGACGTTAGGAATGACCCGTTACGACTTATATACCCTGAGATTTTGAACATTAAGCCATCTCGTGCGCAAAAGGTTTAATACTTTTAAGAACATCTGATATTTAAACTTGTTCGCAAGAGGAGTCCAAAAAAGTCAAAACATTAACGAAAGTGTGGGGTAAATTAAGACAGTGTAAGAGAATACAAAATTCAACATTGGTTGAAAATTCTGTCGTTTTGAACTGTGTTTGGAGAACAAGAAAAAGTACGGACATTGTAACGGTTATTGGCGATTACGAAATGATGTTGGTTACCGAAACAGATCCACTGCATACGACACGAGAGATTACACAGAAACTCAAAGTTAATCATACAACTGTTGGATGGCATTTAAAGAAAGTAGAAAAGGGGAAAGATGGACAAATTGATCTAAAAGCATTGTTTTCTGCTCTACATTGCCGCTTATGCTCTAAAAGAAATAACCCACACTGAGAAAAAATCGTATGTTACATTTGTAAATCCTGTAGTTTTCGGACTGAACGTACAGCAAACCTATAACTGAAAACGCATGTTTTATAATATTTTCTGTATAAGTGGTCCATCTGTACGTACTTTCCGTATGAAACAATATGGGCAGTCAGGACAAATGGACGTATATAACATATAGGTGACGAAGGTAACTTACATATATGTATGTAACATAAAGAAGACTATTATATATCAGATATCCTGTAACGGTATGATGTAATATCTAAGGACAGTGCCTAAGTAGCATACGGATATCATGTGCTACACACTGATTTCTGTAGTAAGCAAGAGGATTCCATATATTTGTACAATATACCGCTGTCCGGAGAACAGAATTTTCTCAGTGCAATCTTGTAAGGCAACTGACGCATTCTACTAATGGCTGAAATGCGCGACTGCTCCTAAAATATTTCCAGAATCGACGATGTACTGAAAGAAGTTCACAGTGACTGTGAGATGTTTCGTAGTTACACTGATCTATTTATTATATTTAACTCAATTCAGGCAAATCCATCAGGATCAAGAATTGACGAAATGCACCAAATACTGCAATCTTTATGTAATGGCATTTGTCAACAGAATAAGTTTTATCATGCTGGACGACATCTATACGATTAGAAAAATTGATGGATGCTTATCCCAACACTAATCATAAACTGACAAATCGCAACTCTTAGAAAAATGTAATAAATTTAGAAAACATGAGCCATGACAACAATTACAATGTGCCAATGTGAATCTTAAAACATGCGGTGAAAATTAGGAGTGTTGCCAATTTGAAAGATCGAATAATGGACGTTTGGTGCACATTAGAAGCAGTCCTAAATTCATACTAGTTAACTATAGAACAAAAATTAGCATGCCATTGGCTTTTGGAGAAAATTTACTATTAAATGAGGTCACATACTATGGTTTTTATTTTTCAAAACTTCACTTTAATTCAAAATGGCGGATTTCAAGATGTCTGTCGTCAAGGATACCCTTACCGTATCGCTTCCCTCTGGCACAATATGTATTACCGAAACCTTTATCCATTTATTATCATTAATACGCGGGTTAGAAGAGGAGGTAAGGGACTTACGCACGTAGTAAGTATAAACAATTAATATGCCTGTAACTTTTCCCCAAATGGGCGTATCTTAAAACTAACTTCACCATTGTCTTTCTGATTAAATTCTAGCCCGAAATTATGTATCATATTACCGTATTCCCGTTTAAAAACTTGACCTTAATTCAAAATGGCGGATTTCAAGATGGCTGCGGTCAAGATTATAGCTACCATCCCTAAGCCTTATACGTATCTACATGGTTGTTTTTTCATACAAAGGGTAGTAGGGGATTTCTGCAGTAATCTCTATTAACCACATCACAACCTTTAAACATTATAAAAAAAAATAGAAAACATGCACCATGACAAAAATTTATGTCATCACAAGTAATGAATACATATCCTCTAATAGAAAAAAATCATTGAAATCGGAGCCGGACAATTGGGTGATGTCCCTTATTAGGACTGTGTTGATAATGGGTTATATTCCCCTTAATTCCGTTCAGCTTCCAAAAAAAAAAAAAAAAATGACAGTTTAAATTTACGGCTCAAAACCCTGAATTAATTTTGCAACAACCCAATATTTCAGAATTTGTCAACTTTCCTCAGTCTATCCTCTCCCGAATCGAGCTTCAAGGAACTAAGAAATGTAACGAAAATTCCCGTGACAAATTTAGGAACAAATTAAACATTTGTATGATAAAAGAAAATAAACTGACATATTGGGTTTATTTTTTTTTCATAAGTCGGGACGGTTGTGCTCAATAATGGTTACTTAACTTTTAACTCCTTAACACTTAATTCCTTAACGTGCACGTTGGCTGTGATACAACGCTTACCTCTGGTGTCAAAGTTGCCTAGTTCGATCTCGACTTTTTCGAGGGTTATCCAAATACACGAGGAAAACTTCCAAATGCATGACATATTCTCCCTTATATTGATTTCTCCTATTTGGAAAACCCCACAGAAAAGGCCTGGTTGGCCTTTTTTGATATAAATCGTTGTTAACTTCACTAACGTGTTTTGAATGCGAAAATCAGAATCACACATTAGTCGAACCCTTAATACAACGCTAAAATAACTCTACATAAGAGCCTATTAGTCTTATGTAGAGTTGTTTTAGCGTTGTATTAAGGGATAATACAGTGGATAATAGTGGATAAAAGAAAGCTTTAACATCGAGATAATATCAAAAATTGGTTTAAATCCGAAATAGTACTTTTCTGTGTAATTATAATTGGTACAACATTGACCCCATTGAAACTTTTTTAACTTAAGAAGATACACGCATATTGCTGTTGGAGTGATAAAAACATTTGCACCTTTAATCATATATTATTTGAGTGTGACCTATTGAAGGCATGAACAAAGCATTTACTATCTCATACTCATCAAGTTCTTGGTTTTGAACCTTTTTCAGTACAACAACATATTGCTGACTACAATAGGAAAGCTATCAAAACGGTTATATTTTTTTGCAAATTACAATAGTTCAATTTTCAAACTTAAACAACAAACTCTCTCTTCAATAGGTGCCAAAAAAGGATGCATCTTGTTCAAAGTAGAATATTTATAATATATATGGCCCAAGGGTAGGTATACAGTCCTGTACTGATCGGTCATAACATTTCATATCATTTACTTATTGTTATTCATACAGATATTGACTTAATTTCTTTCTTATCTGTTCTTAATTTATTTTCACTTACCGGTACACCTTAAGCTCGGAACAAACCAAAGCAAATACATTCATTATCTTAATAAATTAAAATGTCATACTTGATAGATGGTGGTCTGTATACCTACTTTTGGGCCACACTGTATAATAAATATAATTATACTAGCATCAATTACCCGCTTCGCTGGGCTAAATTAAGAAAAAAAATAGTAATATGTTTCGTTAGTCAGACAATTTTTATTATTACTAATACGCTCTTTGATATCAGTCACTTTCAATGATTTTTATATTTCTCTCCCCTCCGCGTCCCCCATGATGCGTTCCTGAATTTACATTTAAACGGCATCAAAAGTATCACTGTTCATGACAGCGACCCCGAAAACTATGGATTTGATACTAATATCGGTCATTTTTGATGATTTTGATATATCTCCCCTCCCGTAAGTTGCATAGTCAAAGTGATATCACAAGAACTATTTCAGCGACGAACCTCATCTATGTTGAAGATTTTAGCGAGATCGGTCGGGTTGTTAAAGAATTACAAAGTTTATATATATACACAGAGGGTTGATTAATTCGTGTGTCAATTTCATTTAGTCTGTGTGCAAAAGTGGTTTGAGGTAAAGCCGTGCAATTTGGTGTAACTTTAGACGAAGGATATAAGTTTTATTTCGCCATAGAAGCATGTCACTTGTACTAAAGATTGAAAAGATATAGGGTAAAAGGTCAAATTTCGATGTTTTCCTTATGGGATTGCAATGGTAAATTCTGAAAGAGCCTGAAAAAACGTAAATCGAAGTGATAACAAAGAAAAAGCTGTATGGTATGATTCTATGTCGCAAACCGACCAAATATTCGTCAACCAAGTGTCATTGTCAGAGGTCAATGTTAGATCGAGGTCACAGGTCACCTTGAGAACCCATTTGACATGATGAAGTACGGACATTGGGTTGTTTTCAGTGTATTTAAATGGGTTCTCAAGATGACCTGTGACCTTAATCTGACCGTGACCTCTGACCTTGACATTTGATTGACGCATATTTGGTCGGCTTGCGACATAGAATCATACCATACAGCTTTTTCTTTGTTATCACTTCGATTTACGTTTTTTCAGGCTCTTTCAGAATTTACCAAAAAAAAATTGAAATTTGACCTTTCACCCTATATCTCTTCACTTTTTAGTAGAAGTGACATGCTTCTACGGCGAAACAAAACTTTTATCCTTCACCTAAAGTTACAACAAATTACACGGCTTTACCTCATACCGCTTTTGCACAGTGAACAAATGAAATGGACACACGAATTAATCAACCCTCTGTATATATATATATATATATATATATATATATATATATATATATATATATATATATATATATATATATATATATATATATATATATATCCCCTCCCTAAGTCATATTATCAAAGTGATTTGATAAAGATCACGTCAGGTCCAAACCCTATCTATGTTGAAAATTTGATTGAGATTGGTCGGGTGGTTAGTCATTTTTATTTTTATTTTTATTGATTTTGTATATTTTCTCGTAGTCCTCCTCCTCTACGTTGCTCCGTTAAAGAGGAATGACAAAAAACATTGCAGGCTTGAACTGGATTTATGTTAAGAATTTGATCGAGATTCGTCGTTTGGTTCAAGAGTTACTAAGTTTTATTTATTATTTTATAACTCCCCCTCCCCTAAGTGTTATCGTCAAAATGAAATGATGAAAGCACTCCCAGGCCCGAAACTCATCCATGTTGAACATTTGATTGAGATCGGCCGAATGGTTCAAGAGATTACGAGTCACAAATATAATCACTTTCAGTTTTATAATATAGATTCAACGTTATAAGTTTCTGATGTTCTGATTCAACATGATGAGAAGTATTCATCATACGTGAAGTCATATATGACAGGGAAACAATTTTAAGCTAAGATGCCTAATTTATTGTTCCTCATCATCAAAGAAAAATAGAGTGAAGAAGATTGTCAATTCCGTTGAAACGCTAACATTGGAGTCATTGCACTTGAGCCATCGGATCCCTTTTAACACCTATACAGGTGATGAAGTAAGTAAAGTAAGGTTTTTCTTTTTGGAAATACTGCCAGAAAATAGTTTTACTTCGTAATAATTCTATTAAAAACGAAGAACAGAATTTTAAAGCCAGAAGATATAGTTTATAGTTAATAGTAGAATTATTTATGTTCGTAGGAATTGCTATTAAATCTAATTTTAGAAAAAAAGAGTAGAAATGATGACTATGTATTTAATCATAATCCAGGCTTCGCTACAATTAGAAAATCAGTCTAGAAATTATGTATTCGACGTTAGAAACTCTTGATTAAAATGTAATACATTGTAGGCATATCGTAGGCATATTTTACAGAACGAAATCATTTTATTTGATGAGTCTCTTGATATGGAATGTGAAGTTATGTATCTTGACGTCAAAGGTTGTAGCCAAGTAATCATAAACTCCTAAAAGTATATTAGTGTTATGCTCCGTGGCGGCTATCTTAGAATATGACCGCCATTTGGGTTGTGTACCTCCTGCAAGCAAGAAATCATCTTATTCCATTATTAGTGCACTCATGGTAACACAAACCAATAGAGAATAGCTCTGGAAAAATTCTGGACACAAAATGTGAGCCAGCTCCCCGCCTAAAATAGCGATGTAATTTTATTATTCAAAATTTTTATATGTAAATACTTTCCATAAGGAGTCAATAGATTTATCTGACTTTGTATTTCTCTTAGTTGTTAATTAATATATTCTACAAATACCTACACAGTGCATAATTACTCTTTTGGAACGAAATTTTTACGTCATATTGATGCTTTAGCCTTCATGAAATAGAAATAAATGCAAGGGAAGTTCAGATGAATGAAGGTAGTTGAAGCGAGAAAGAAAACCCACATGCATGATATAAGTTTCCAGGATATGAGATCAAATTACAGAGGCTTCACAGCAGATGTGAGCGGTCTGCCACTGAACCACTGTTTCGCTTCCCCTGCACAGAATTTCTATTTAATTTCCCAGAAATGCGTGGTATAACAATATCCAATTAATTACGGCAGCGGTATTTAAGTGAGGGAAAATTAAACCAGAGAGAAAGTTGGACTATGTGTGGGTGAGTGAGAGATAGAGGGGTTATTAAAGAGGTAAAGAAAGAGAATA
Organism: Thermobia domestica; assembly: GCF_964235325.1. Classification (NCBI taxonomy): domain Eukaryota; kingdom Metazoa; phylum Arthropoda; class Insecta; order Zygentoma; family Lepismatidae; genus Thermobia; species Thermobia domestica. The sequence continues at coordinate 238,946,565 of NC_137454.1, read as the reverse complement.
TAGTTTAACACCACCTTCTTTGTTAAAAACATCAGCTCTCTAAAATAACATTCAACCTTTAATAGGGAAAGGTAAAATCTTTGAGTAAAACGTTCCACGATTATGCTAAGGGAGACGATGATTAAAGCAAGTGAATGACGATAAAATAATTAGTGGAACGGCAAAGTCTGAGAGAACAGGAGTACCACGAGCAAGATGTTGTCTATCACAAACTTACCTGGCCGGGGTTCGATCCAGGAACCCCACATACCAAAGATAAACGCTCTACCACTGTGCGACCGTGCTCTCAGGATAAGTAGGGACGAAGTCGCATTCAATCATTCCTTAAAAATAAGGAAAAGAAAAGAGAAGATAGAAACAATGGCTAATAATTGTAGTTGTTCACACAGTTATGAGGCACATCCATAAAATAAGTTTCCCTAGGGTGGTAAAAACAAAGAACTTTGTAACATTTATTTCCGCAGATACAGTACTGTTTATACTACTTTTCAATATTTTTACCATCGAAATTTAGACACTTGTCATATTGTGGAATCAACCTGTGTATTCCGATGCTGTAAAAGTCGGCTACATCGGAGTGTAACCTGTGTGTAAGAGCCATCTGCAATTAATTATCACTATTAAAATTATTACCGGACATATATTTCTTGAGGTATTAGATGTTTTACAAATCGTTCGAAGTAAGATCCGCACTATACGGTGGTTGATCGTCAAACACGTTTCACTAGGAAAACTACAGAAGATCGATTGTCACATGGGCCCTATGCGTTCAAGCACGATTGTGCCCCAAGGGATCTTGCAGGCAAACTCAATCCAAACTTTGTTGAAATAATTTGGCTAGATATAATTTAATAAGGTTTATTCTCATGTAAAGAAGAAATCTTAAGAAGTTATTTTAATACATCACATGTATTTCGAAACTATAAAGAAGTAGTCATGATTACGTTATAAAAAATATTATTTCGAAAGTTTCTTATACGAGACCAACAATGTACACATCATAAACGAATGTGATACAATTCTGCTGACGTTGTCTGAACATGTTCTAACATACATGATTGCATCATGATGATGCAATTCTTATGTGCAGTGTAACCAGATTGTTTTATTCTATACTATTCCGATACTTTAGAAATGATTCTTTCCTTATTATGTAATATTTTTATGAGCTACAAAATTTCAGGTAGTGAAAAATGTTAAGCAAAATTTTCAAACAAAAATGTCTAAACAAAAATTTTCAGAAAAACATTTCAGCAGCAAGTGTATACAATTTTCAAATAAACATTTAATAAAATACTAAACAATTTTAAATGAGTGCAAATTTTTTTTAAATTTAAAAAATAATCAAAAGTGCTAAAAGATTTTAAAAACAATGGTCACAAAATGTTAAACATTAATTTAATTTTTTTAATAAATGAAAAAATAAGAAATTTACAACACTTTTTCAACAGTGTTTATTAAATGAAACATTTTCAACTGGAAAACTTTTTAATAGCCCAGGAGCATATGTCAATATTTCCTAGTCCGTGGGATTTTGAATGAAGGGATGTTGCGGGTAGGTGGAATATCTTCATTAGGAGGTACCTAATCATGTGGTACCACGTGGCAAGCCGAAAACCGTGGCAGGGGACCGGGAGGGGAGGAAACAAAATGGCCGCCAGTGACAGTTGTCTCTCTGGCTTTAAAGTGCTATAACTTCTACAACTTTTATACTAAAACCTTGAAAGTTGTGCAAATATGTAAATAACACATCAAACATTCCATTTTAGAACAATTTGCTGCAATAGCAACGCCATATTTTAAATATGGCGCCCTTAAATCCCAAAATTCGGTATTATTTATTTCTTTTCTTTATATTCAAACGAAAATAACTCGTAAACTGCCACAGATACGCGAAATCACCTTGAAACAAATGTTGTGGGTCCATTGTAGCGTTCCCATCCGCTATCAGGACAAGAGCCGATGTTAAAAGGACAACATTCATGGATACCAAAGCTCATGCAATGTTGACCAATCAACACTACCCAAGTCCGACCTCAGAGGGATCTACGAAGAAGAACGCAATTCCGAGTCATACGGCAGGTACAGATGGATAATTCAGCATAATCAACAATAAGTAAATGTAAATACCAATTACCAGTCATAAATATATGTAAATATATATATAAATAAATAATAACAACAACAACAATTCAAGTGTATATAATTTATTATAATAATATACAATATTATTTCGGGAAAAAAAATGTTGAGCAACAAACAATTCTTTATTCCTTCGACGTCTGTTCGTAATATAGATTCAACGATAATATTCAGTCATTGATCATATATAGTTCAACTCTTATCGGAATAATAAGCCTATCCAGGAACAATAACAATTTAATCTCAATATGAATTTCGTAAATAATATTTATAATTCCTTTTTCTTTTTATCAATTTCAATTTACTTGACCAGAGTAGAGAGAATAAATTCCTTAAATCGAATTTCAGAATCTTAAATCAAAGTTCTCAGGAAAAAAAAATCTAGAAAAACGATCAAGAAAAATCCTTTTTTGGGGGGGGGGAAATCTCCAATATCGAGAGATCCGTTAGGTTTATGTTGGAAACAACAATAATAATTAAATTAACAAGTATGTCAAAATCTTTCAGCAAATTTGGAGTGCCGTGCCTCACCGCACCATTCGCCTACAATAGCAAGCAACAGGATAAATCTCAAAAATTGTTCAAAAACTATTTGGCTCAATTTCAATACTAATCGCATTAATATATGCTGAAAATAAAGCAGATTATAAACAATTACTATATGCATCGGGTTTTAGCCCGCTTACCAAAAATACAATGCTGAATTATCAATCGAAATTCACGTAATTATTAACGCGGTCCAAAGAAATAATCTATTAATCGACTATTTTGGAATCAAAAATGACGACCCACAAACAGAACACAAACAAAGGACAATCAACTATAATATATATATTAATGAACACTCACCTCTTATATTCTTCTTTTTTTTTTACCTTTCTTTGGTATTTACTACCTCGCTCTCAGTCTGCTTGTCGTCTGTTCTTTATCAAATTACAAGAATAAACGTGCTTAGGCAGTGATCGGAAAAGTAACTCAAAGACCAATGCTTAGGTCTGAAAACCGAAAACGTCCGAATGTAACTAGTTCTATCACTGATTCAGTCGGCTCTCTCTCGGACCACAAAACATCGCGAGTCACTAAAGTAATCAGTGATACTACGAGACAAACCCAGGATAAGGTATAGTGTCTCTTACCAAACGACATTCACCACTACTCTCACCTCAATCTTCAACATTCTCATTCCCCCATTCAGCCAAACTAATTTCCATTCAAAGATCGAAAGTCACGCTCTGTTTCCAGATTCGCTAAAACCACTATGACCAAACTTAGGTCTGGTTTCAACAAATTGAAATGCTCTCTCTCTTTTTCCACATTATCATTCCACCAATCCGTCAGACAATTGAACCCAGAGAGTGGTCGTTGCTACGATTGCAGGGAATATTATTATATTGCAAGACTATGCGTTCCAACGTGCAATGGGGAGCAAACCTCTGTTCTCACTCGAAATATCCCACTTTATCATTCCACCAACAAAAGATAAACCACCTCAGATTCTGGATATTACGAGTATTAATGCATGCATAACATGCTATTTTTAAGGCAACAGCCAAGAACAGATTTATTTTACTCACTAGCACATCTAATCTTCCTGCCGAAAGGAACCCACATAGAAATACACCATTTAACACTCTCGATAAAATACGATAGATTTTGGCGAGGAAAGAAATAGCGACTTATTGACCAAGACTTAGGTCAACTATACAGATTTCTACGTTACTAATTGAATTCATCAAATGCCCCTGCACACCTGAACACGAAACAAACTTGTCTGACTTAAAAGTATGGAAATATGAACAACTACAAATTTCACTCAATACTTCGAGCACCATTTAGACACTGGATAATCACAGAGCATAATCTAACCTCTTCAATTTTACTCAGACAGCACCAATGCACATGGTCAAACACCAACCTTCCGTTTGCAACTTTTCGTATCACTATTTTTCTTCCTTTCTTTTCAAGAAGAAAGAAATTACGAAACACAACACAACTTGCACTTTTATTCTTGTATATTGAATCAACTCCTTCCAGATATAACTAATGCAAAAAATAGCAGACCCTACAAACTAAGTCAAACGAACAAGACACGCGTCCCATATTCTAACATCGACGATAAATTATCCGCCTGCTAGGAGACTGCAGGAAAACGTCCTCCTTCCTTCCAAATTAATACGTCAGTTCGCAGCCGGAAAGGCTGCGAGCTCCCACGAAGGACAGCGGCGCTACGATCGCGATAAGGCACGTCACCTACCGCGCAAGCGACCTTGAATTGACCAAAACAGAAAAAGGAATGTATTTCTCTCTCTCTCTCACTCACCACAATCGTAGATTCACATTATTTTTTTTTTAAAAAAAAGCAAACGAGGAAAGGTTACTAATTCTTGTTAGTTTTTACAAATCAGAGAAAAGTTAATCATCGATATTACATAATTATAAACATTTTCTTCTTTTTTTTTACATAGTTTTTCCATTATTTCTTCGCCTCCAACTCATAGTAACGGGATCGTTACAGGCTGGCCTTCGTCGAAAAAAGAAAAATTCTCCATCAAGAAATTTTTCGTCTACAGCACTGGATAGCTACGGAATATATAAATATCATAAGTAACGTTCATAACAATATAGACAACAACAAATGCAAAATAAATGATAATAGCAAATGCTAAAACAACAATAAATACTCAATTATTTACATTTTTTGTTCATTATGGCCATAATGAATAAATAAGTATATAACAAACAACAATATTAACAAATGCTCAACAAATATCACAGTTAATTCAGTCAAAATGTTCTTATATCATAACTACATATACAAACAAATCAACACTATTTTTCAAGACCAGGACAACTAAGTTCTGACAATATTAATCTTAATCTCTCCTACTCCTATAGACCTTCAATTCTGAGACATGCGAACGGCGATATGAGTCTGGCGTGTCATTCTCATCAGAAACTAAGACGGTATTCGGTGTCAAAAATTTCCTAATCACAAATGGACCATACCACTTGTCGCTTAAAGATTTCGCTACCTTATCTCTTAATGATGATTTAACGTGTGCCTTTAAGAGGACACTTTGTCCTATGTCTAAATTAACGGGATTTCTTCTTCTTAACATCAACTTACGCCTTGTTGCCCAACTTTTCTCCATATTCTGAATAGCTTCTTTCCATATCTGAGCAGATGATTTTCCACCAAAATCAGAATCATTGATGCTCCATCGGTTTCCTAACGGTGTATTATATGGACGTCCAAAATATACTTCGATGGGCGACATCTTTAATCCTGAGTGCTCGCTTATATTTAAGGTGAATTGGAGCTCCGGCACAAGAGTTGACCACAGATGTTGCTTCGTCGAGATGTAAGCTCTAAGGGATGCCTTCAGGGTTTTTATAAATCTTTCAGCCGCATTACCACCAGGGTGATAGGGGCTCAGCCGTATGTGCTTGATACCCAAACTAAACATGAATTTCTTGAAGTGTTCGGAAACAAAAATTGAAGCATTGTCAGTGGACAGGGCCTCCGGAAAACCTAGTCGACTGAATATTTCCATCATCTTGTTAGCAACCACACTGGAACTTATGGTTCTCAAACGCTCCAAAACCACAAATCGGCTGGCGTTATCAACACCTATAAGTATAAATTTAAATCCATTCGAATTTGGTAATGCACCTACTATGTCAAACATCCAGTGAGAATTAACTCTCTTACTGAAATCAGAAATTAAATGTCCCATTTTCTTTTGATTCGATTCCTTAACCTTTTGGCACACATCACACGTACTTACGAAATTTTTGACGTCTTCTTTCAATCCTTCCCAGGTAAATTTCTTCATCAGTTTAGCTAATGTTCTTGACACACCAGCATGACCACCAATCAACGCATCTTCATGATGATATTCTATAAGCACCTTCCTCAAATCTTTCGGGATTACTATCTTATAGGGGTTAATCGCCGAATTAGTTCTTTTTAGCAGGATATTCTTATTAAGGTGATACCCTTGAACATCGTCACCGTTCTCAATTCTTCTGATAATATTATCTAAATCTGGATCTTCTCGTTGTAATTTATCGATAGGATCCTTAATTAATGGCAAATTCCAAAGATGCATTATATTCATATTTCTTCTAAATGCAGCTAATCCTACCGGTCCATCCAATATACTGAATTCAAACGGATCGTAGATTCGTGTCAAGAAATCCGCTACTATATTCTCCGCTGACTTTATATGGCGTATCTTAAAATTAAACTGACAAAGCGTTTCGACGAAAGGACCGTACTTTAAGAGCCTTTTACTGTTGTTAAGTATCCAGGACAAGGCTTTATTGTCTGTTAACACGTCAAACTCATTAACCAAGTAGTGTCTATAACGAGATATTGTTTTTACAAGACTTATAAATTCTATCTCATAAATACTGCGGTGTTTATCCGCCTCTGAGAGTTTCTTGCTATAGAAGCACACAGGTTGAAGGTCCCCATTCGCATTCCTTTGGGAAATACATCCGGCAATACTTTTTCCACTGCCGTCGACGTGGACTACAAAACGTTTGCTAAGGTCTGGAGTCTTTAAAACTATGTTATCTATCAAAATATTTTTTAATTTATCTAGAATTTGTTGATGTTCTTGAGTCCAAACAAATTTAATCTTAGGAGATTTCAAGGCACTAAGCGGAGCCATTAGCTGTTGGAGCTCCGACGCAAACTTAGAATAATAACTAAATACTCCTAGTATTTTCAACAATCCACGCCTATTACGAGGTGGAGGAATATTTCGTATAGCAGATACTCTGCTTGGGTCAATTTCCATCTGGTCTCCTTGAATAATATACCCCAGATAATTGATCTTTTTATAAAACATGAAACATTTGTCAGGAGATACAGTTATGTTATAATCTTTGAACCTCTGTAACACCTTTTCAACCATTAACATGTGTTCTTCAATTGTATCGCTAGCTACCAGGACGTCGTCAAAATAAATTTTGACACCCTTATCTGTTAGATCTCCTAATACCTTTTCCATCGCCCTTGACAAAATGTTGCTCCCAGTTTTTATTCCGACCGGAACTCGGGTGTACTGATAACATCCCTTGGGAGTAACCAAGGTAGTAATCTCACGTGATGATTTATCAAGGTAGATTTGGTTGTAGGCCCGCTTTAAATCAAATTTAGAGTACAGTTTCTTATCCGCAAGGCCTGTCAGACACGCTTCTAAATTCGGGGATGGATATACGTCATTCACAATTAAGCTATTAGCCTTAATGTAATTTCCTACTATTCGATATGTATTGTTCTTATTTTTCACTAGAAAACAAATACTGCCATAGTTAGCATGGTCAACCTCTTCTAAAATCCCCTCCTTAACAAGTTCTTCAATTTGATCATAAAAAATTTTCTCCTTATTTTTAGGAACTGGAAAGGGGGTATCCTTGAAAGGTTTATTCTCCTTTAAATGGAGTCGACCAACGAACCCTTTTACACATCCAACCCTATCGGAAATTACATCAGAATATTTAGTTTTCATTGAGTCGATGAAAGCAACAATCTCAGGGTTATCGAACTTCCACGAGTCTTGCCCTAAATTCTGATTTTTCACCTGTATGTTAGGTTGATTCTTCACCCGTGTGTTATTCTGAGCCATTACCCGTTGATTAGATGAAAGGTCAGGAGGCTGAAACTTCCGATTCCGCTGAATTAATTTATGGAAATTTTCAGACTGTTCTAGGTCAACGTCAGACGCTTCGGAACCACTACTATGGTTTAACACCGCATCCTTACATTCATTGTCGTTCGACGAACAATTCACTCCCGAAGGACTAACATCATCTAGTTTTTCCAAGACACTACCATTTTTCGAGGATTCTGTCACATTATCCACCCTTTTTTTCTTTCTTCTACGATTCCTATTTCTTTTGCGAGTACTGTTCTTCTTAACACTCTCAGATTCTGGAATCTCAATTACCGATGGATCCTCATTCTGAACAAGATCTAAATTGTCTTTTGTAGTAACAGTTTTGCTAGATGACTGACTAACACCATCCTTAAGTTCCGAAACATTCATATTACTAGGTCTTTCATTATTTAAAACTAATTTCGAAGTGTCTCCATCAGCGACAATCCGATGACCAAAGCACATTTCATTCGCACCATTATCATAATCCTGAAAAGATTCTCCCGAATCACGACATCTCACGTCGAACTCAGAATTCACTATTTGTCCCATGGACGAATTATTCCCAAAGGGCATGTCTCTCGCACCATCAGATCTTCTATTACAACACGTTCGAGTCGGAAAAGAACCATCTTCCCATGCAGATGTCACCAAAGTTTCACTAGACGGATTCACAAAATCGGACATTGCATTCGCACCACCTAAAGTCTCAACAGATCGACAATTGATAGTATCATTGTTCATTAACGATGTCATCTCTCCCAAGTTCTGATCAAAAGGCAAACGAGGAATGGAATTCCCCCTTTCACCATCTGAACCACTAGCACAAGCAGCTGTTCCAGACGAACAACCAAATCTCGATGACGAAGTCACCAAGTTCACGTAAGATGGATGCTGGTCACAAGAGTTTCCAATCACACCACCAGTCTTGCACGTATTAAACTGCGATGAATCGTTATTCTGCTTCGAAGTCCCAGAAACTAAGTTTCGGTTCGGAGACAAATGACGGTTGGACCTTTCTATAGCACCATGCACACTACTAACTGGTTGAACCCTCGCATAACTATCAACCATGGAAGATAAAGTATTTTCTATATGATGACCCGAATCGATTTCTGAATCAATCATCGCTCTAAGTTGACCAAGCTGTAAGTTATTCGGAGCACGAATCTCCAAAATTCTAGATTCGGCATCAACTAGATCCAAATCGCACTGAATTCCTTCATCTCGCAAACCATAATCAAAGAAATCTTCGTATATAAAGATCGAAGCCATTTTATCTTGATCCAGAGAATCCCGAGTCTGTATTCTCTGTTGATTTCCATTCTTCCCCTTCAACTGGCCGGCATGAGGACCAGACTTAAACCCTTTAGATTGAAAACCAAAATGCCGAACTGTTTTCTTAAAGTTCAATGCAATTCTTTTCTTGCCACCACGGAGAACTAAGGTATTATTAGAATAATCAACAACCGAATTGGTGGAACGCAAAAACGGAGTTCCCAGCAAACACTTACAAGGTAACTCATCTACCACCTTGAAACTAACTCTTTCAAAGTGTCCTGAAAAATTGACGGTCAACACAATTTCCTTGTTCGTGGAAAAATGCAAACCTGAAGGAGCATTTACTAATTTCTCTTGTGTTGTAGTAATATATTTCTCGAAACCACAAGCACGAACCAAATCTGCACGAACAATGTTGAAGCTGGAACCACCGTCGACGCAAATGTCCGTCAACTGACTATTAATTTTTCCGACAACGAAAGACGCCACAGTATTGTCCATCTCTGAAGGAATAAACGATGAAGTTGTTCTAGGATTCCCTCCAGGCTCAGATAAATTACTTGGACCCCTAGAATTCCGAAAATCCCGAGAGCCACCTATCGATCGACTCAATTTATTTTCGTAAAGGGTTGATCTACATTTATTTTCTAACAAAGTATTATTCACCGAGGTTTCATTCGGACCCAATTTATTATTATGATAGCTCGATACTAGAACACTAGACTTTTTTCTATTATCACTCATTTCTCTATTATAATCTAACTGGTTTCTAAAACTCAACACGTGTTTTTCAGCTATTTCCAATAATTCCAAACGTGATGCAGGCAAATAGTTATTCAACATCCTATACTTTTGATTAGGATTTAAACCACTCATAATTATACTCACTAATTCCGATTCCGGACCATCAAATCCTAATACATTCATAGCTACAATAACAGACCTTACATAATCATTAACTTGTTCAGACAACTTCTGTCTTCTATAAACATACTCTGATACAAAAGAATGCCTACTCACTGGAGTAACGAAATTACTTAGTAAATTCCCTCGTAGATTATACCAACTTACATTGTTGTTCAAGGCAAATAAGATTTCTCTTAATAAAGCACCAGTACATTTAGCTACAAGAACGGTTAATACCATCCCGAGTGAATAACTAGTTTCTAATAATGTTTCTTCTATTTTCAACAATAAATTGAAAACTTGATGACTATTACTCCCATCTGTTAATTTTACATCCTTAAATCTCAACTCAAGAGATTCACTGTTTCTTTTGAATGCATATTTTACCATTAAGTTATGTTCGATCCCACCAGAATCTAATCTATTAACTCCAGCATGTACACCAGATTCCGCACTATTTCTAGCTTCATATCTATTTATAGGTTGCAGAAAAGGAGAACTCAAAGGAGCTTTCGGAGTAGAATTCCTTATCTGTGAAACTCTTCGATAATAGTCACGAAGATTAAGGTATCTGTTAGTATTCTGACTTGGAATATTTCCAGCAACGTTATCGTTTAAAGAATCCCGATTTACAAACCCTGTCTGTTCAGATTGCCTTAATGGAGCTTCAAAGGCAACTTGCCTTACATCTCGCTGAGACTCTCCTAAACTAGTTGCATTAACTTGCCTACTAAACCCATAACTAACAGAATGCATACTATCATTATTTCCAATAGTACTCCGATTGACTTCATTTGAAACCCGTCTGGCGTAAAGACTTCCCTGAGTGGGAGGAGTTAATGACATATTGAATTGCCCAAAATCAGAACGTGAATCAGCATCACAACAACCAGTTCTATCCCGTGTTACTAGTTCTGAATACCCATCGGGTATATTAATACTCACAAACTCAGATCGATTAGCCATCATAAAGTGGCAAATTCACAAAAATTCCTTAAACACGTTTTTTTTTTCAGGTAACAAGAGAAATAATACACAAGAAAATATATATAACAGGTTAGCATAAACAAATTAATAACTAAACTAACTACGGATACTACAACAACCAAAGAGAACCAGCATGGAACAACCCTATATACCAAAACCTAGTCTTGAAAAATATTTGTTTGTTATATTCAATCGACTTGATTACAATCTTAAATTTCGCTTAATATTCAATATTCTCAAATTTATTCAATTTAATCCAAAATATATTACCCTCTGTTATGATTAAACTGTCTCAAGATTATAGTTTTTACTTACAATAAACTTCGAATGTAAATTCATTTACGACTAGAAGCAAAAAAGGTTCGAGAAAAAAAAATGAAACTAAAAAAAAATGGAACTGACGTATTAACCATTTTGTAGCGTTCCCATCCGCTATCAGGACAAGAGCCGATGTTAAAAGGACAACATTCATGGATACCAAAGCTCATGCAATGTTGACCAATCAACACTACCCAAGTCCGACCTCAGAGGGATCTACGAAGAAGAACGCAATTCCGAGTCATACGGCAGGTACAGATGGATAATTCAGCATAATCAACAATAAGTAAATGTAAATACCAATTACCAGTCATAAATATATGTAAATATATATATAAATAAATAATAACAACAACAACAATTCAAGTGTATATAATTTATTATAATAATATACAATATTATTTCGGGAAAAAAAAATGTTGAGCAACAAACAATTCTTTATTCCTTCGACGTCTGTTCGTAATATAGATTCAACGATAATATTCAGTCATTGATCATATATAGTTCAACTCTTATCGGAATAATAAGCCTATCCAGGAACAATAACAATTTAATCTCAATATGAATTTCGTAAATAATATTTATAATTCCTTTTTCTTTTTATCAATTTCAATTTACTTGACCAGAGTAGAGAGAATAAATTCCTTAAATCGAATTTCAGAATCTTAAATCAAAGTTCTCAGGAAAAAAAAATCTAGAAAAACGATCAAGAAAAATCCTTTTTGGGGGGGGGGGAAATCTCCAATATCGAGAGATCCGTTAGGTTTATGTTGGAAACAACAATAATAATTAAATTAACAAGTATGTCAAAATCTTTCAGCAAATTTGGAGTGCCGTGCCTCACCGCACCATTCGCCTACAATAGCAAGCAACAGGATAAATCTCAAAAATTGTTCAAAAACTATTTGGCTCAATTTCAATACTAATCGCATTAATATATGCTGAAAATAAAGCAGATTATAAACAATTACTATATGCATCGGGTTTTAGCCCGCTTACCAAAAATACAATGCTGAATTATCAATCGAAATTCACGTAATTATTAACGCGGTCCAAAGAAATAATCTATTAATCGACTATTTTGGAATCAAAAATGACGACCCACAAACATAGAACACAAACAAAGGACAATCAACTATAATATATATATTAATGAACACTCACCTCTTATATTCTTCTTTTTTTTTTTACCTTTCTTTGGTATTTACTACCTCGCTCTCAGTCTGCTTGTCGTCTGTTCTTTATCAAATTACAAGAATAAACGTGCTTAGGCAGTGATCGGAAAAGTAACTCAAAGACCAATGCTTAGGTCTGAAAACCGAAAACGTCCGAATGTAACTAGTTCTATCACTGATTCAGTCGGCTCTCTCTCGGACCACAAAACATCGCGAGTCACTAAAGTAATCAGTGATACTACGAGACAAACCCAGGATAAGGTATAGTGTCTCTTACCAAACGACATTCACCACTACTCTCACCTCAATCTTCAACATTCTCATCCCCCCATTCAGCCAAACTAATTTCCATTCAAAGATCGAAAGTCACGCTCTGTTTCCAGATTCGCTAAAACCACTATGACCAAACTTAGGTCTGGTTTCAACAAATTGAAATGCTCTCTCTCTTTTTCCACATTATCATTCCACCAATCCGTCAGACAATTGAACCCAGAGAGTGGTCGTTGCTACGATTGCAGGGAATATTATTATATTGCAAGACTATGCGTTCCAACGTGCAATGGGGAGCAAACCTCTGTTCTCACTCGAAATATCCCACTTTATCATTCCACCAACAAAAGATAAACCACCTCAGATTCTGGATATTACGAGTATTAATGCATGCATAACATGCTATTTTTAAGGCAACAGCCAAGAACAGATTTATTTTACTCACTAGCACATCTAATCTTCCTGCCGAAAGGAACCCACATAGAAATACACCATTTAACACTCTCGATAAAATACGATAGATTTTGGCGAGGAAAGAAATAGCGACTTATTGACCAAGACTTAGGTCAACTATACAGATTTCTACGTTACTAATTGAATTCATCAAATGCCCCTGCACACCTGAACACGAAACAAACTTGTCTGACTTAAAAGTATGGAAATATGAACAACTACAAATTTCACTCAATACTTCGAGCACCATTTAGACACTGGATAATCACAGAGCATAATCTAACCTCTTCAATTTTACTCAGACAGCACCAATGCACATGGTCAAACACCAACCTTCCGTTTGCAACTTTTCGTATCACTATTTTTCTTCCTTTCTTTTCAAGAAGAAAGAAATTACGAAACACAACACAACTTGCACTTTTATTCTTGTATATTGAATCAACTCCTTCCAGATATAACTAATGCAAAAAATAGCAGACCCTACAAACTAAGTCAAACGAACAAGACACGCGTCCCATATTCTAACATCGACGATAAATTATCCGCCTGCTAGGAGACTGCAGGAAAACGTCCTCCTTCCTTCCAAATTAATACGTCAGTTCGCAGCCGGAAAGGCTGCGAGCTCCCACGAAGGACAGCGGCGCTACGATCGCGATAAGGCACGTCACCTACCGCGCAAGCGACCTTGAATTGACCAAAACAGAAAAAGGAATGTATTTCTCTCTCTCTCTCACTCACCACAATCGTAGATTCACATTATTTTTTTTTTAAAAAAAAAGCAAACGAGGAAAGGTTACTAATTCTTGTTAGTTTTTACAAATCAGAGAAAAGTTAATCATCGATATTACATAATTATAAACATTTTCTTCTTTTTTTTACATAGTTTTTCCATTATTTCTTCGCCTCCAACTCATAGTAACGGGATCGTTACACCATGTAAGGGCTTTCCAACGAGGTATATGCCATTTCTGTATCTTTAAAACTAACGGAGCTAGACTAGTTTATGTTACAGTATGTGTATACCTTATAGCTTTTAATATATTGCTAGTAAAATTAGGCGAACCCTGCAATTGTAAGTTCGTGAGTTTTGTGTGAAGGATCTTTACGGGTTGAGGGAATGCCTTCACTAGAAGGTACCTAATCATGTGGTACCAGGTGGCAAGTCGAAAAACGAGGCAGGGGACCGGGAGGGGGAAAGAATATGGCCGCCGGTGAAATTCGTCTCTCTAGTTTTAGAGTGCTATAACTTCTACAAATTATATATTAAAATTTTCGTGATTGTGCAAAAATGTAAATAATACATTATAAATTTTATTTTAGAACAATTTGGTGCCATAGCGACTCCATATTTTAAATATTGGCGTGCTTCAGTATCAAAATTAGATTATTATTATTTGTCCATGTCTTTATATTCAAAGGTAAACAACTTGTAAACCGTCACAGGTAGTCGGAATAGGCATGAAATAAACTTGTAAGCCAGATCGGTGGCTTTAAAATCAGAGATTGATGTCGTATCTTTAAAACTAACACAAAATAACTAGTTATTGTAATGGTAGGTATCAGAATTTGTGGGTTTTAATAGCGAAAGCACAACACGAACATAAACTGAAAAGAAATGCAACATAATTAATCTTGGCTTTACGTACTTATATCTAATATCTTTAATATGATGCTCTGTGATACAATTAGTTTAGAAATATATCCTTGAATTACACAGTTTCGGATGTAAAAGAGTTACACCTACAGAAAATATTTATTCTTGTGAGAATTTTTTTGTAACTAATAAGTATATACTATTGTTTATAATATAGATGATTTACTTCATTTAAATTGACCTTGGGGTTTGATTTACTTCATTTATCTATTGTTTAGAGAATCCACTTTCTATCTGACCCAATCGGTACTATAAAAAAACACTCAGTTCGTTAGTGGGTTTTTACTACTTGGTTTCTCACCTTAGCATTCCTTACACTGTATTTCTAAGGTCTCTCCCCTAAGATGTCACACCTATGATTTCTCACCTGAGCATTCCTTACACAATATTTTAAAGATTTCTACCCTATGATGTAACACTGATGTTTTTACACCTGAGCATTCCTTACATCATATTTTTAAGGTTTCTCCCCTACGATGTCACACTTATGGTTTCTCACCTCAGCATTCCTTACACTATACTTTTAAGGTTTCTCTCCTATGATGTCACACCGATAGTTTTTCACCTGAGCATTCCTTATATACTATTTCTAAGGTTTCTCCCTTACGATGTAACTCGTATGGTTTCTTACTAGTCATCGAGAGTCTCATCACTATCATCTTCTGAATCTTCCCATCGTAAGTCATGGTTTGCACACTGATCTCATCTCCTCCACAAAGACACAGTTCTGTACATCGCATGGTCGGAGATCGACATTTGCATGTCAAAGAACATTTACTTATTGTGCAACAGCAGCGAATCAACTGCAATACAGTCTCTGGAGCGCAAGGTAGTGTGCACATCACAGGAACAATATTATTTTCGTCACTGGTTTCTTCTTCCCATCCACAATCTAGTAGGCTTGGCAGATTTGGATGTGATTTTCCACAATAGTACTTGGAAGTTCACCCTTTTAATGAAAGGTGTAAGAGCCGCTCTGGTTGGAGAAAGACCTGAGCCTTGAGTGTCCCTTTTAGTGAATAGCCACCATCGTAGTTTCCCAATATCTTGAATTTTAGTGTTCGGCACATAAACATTGCAAATGAACTTCTCAATTAGCCTTTCATCATCGTCATTGAACTTACTAGAACCGAGGTTTCCAAGAGATGCAAGTATGTGAACTCCAGCGTTGTAAAATGCTTTCCAAAACATCTTCTTTGAATTCCTTGAAAATGCCCCAGTAATATCACACCCTGAAATAGCATGGAATCCAAGTAAGACTTCTAATCTAGAAGATCCAAAAGAGATACGGATAGTATGAATATCTATCATTCGCTTAACTCCAACTCCAGTGACAAACTTCGTATTGGCAGGTAAGTGTCTAGACCACCACAAACAAAGAACAAGTATATCCGTATCTTGGGACATTATGTGGATGGTCTGTGCCCCTTGAGACGCTGCATAAAGAATGTGAAGTATTAATTTTGTATCTGCTTCTTCATGAATATTTTTAACTCATTGATGTCCTTCAATTCTGAAGATTTTGCTTCTGTTCTCCAGCTGGCAACTAAGCGTTTTCCCAATTTTACTCGCATGAAGAATTTTTTTCTGAAAGATAAGCAGTAAATGCATCTTTGGTTTTTGGATGAGATAAAAGATTTTTCATAGTGACATTTTTTATATTGGCACAGTCAGATATCTTGTATTCGATTGTTGGGCTGTCTCAAGCTCTTTTCTTCCACATTGACATCTTTAATGACTTATTTCCATACGTATCGAAAACAAGGTGAGTTTCATCGTATTTCAACATTATTGACTTTATTCTTTTGCAGAATTCTGTAGACAAATCGAGACATGTGTTAACATGCGCTGGCTTTTTCAACGCTTGGAGTTCCGCCATGCTATCAAGAACAGCAATAGAGTAAGAAGTACTTGATTTGTGAATGAAGCTTCAGTGCAAGTAATTACGGGTGTTGTTGTATCTCTTTCTTCCAGTTCTACTCTTTGGTCAAGTCTTTTCATAAACGTAAGCAGAGTTGAAGCATTGGTAGGACTACTATCAATCAAAAGTAGTCGACAAACTCTCGTTTTGGGCATGGTCTTGTTAAGAAGCGAATTGTAAGCCGACCATGTCGGCACCACAGGAGATTCAGAGTTTGTTGTAGTTCTTCCAGAAGATTTCTTATACTGTTCTTCTGAATCTTCAAAATCATCAGTGTGCGATCGGAGAAATTGCAAACTTGCCATCATCCAGACTATGTCATCTCGTTCGTATCTTTGAATTAACTCAGAACTTTCCTCTGGAGACTTTGCTGAACGTACCAGAGAGGGATTTGACGGTCTTAATGATCCTGAGATGACGCAAAGTAGCATTTTAGACATTGATTCGGGTATCTTCTCGAGTGATCTAGTCGTAGGTTTTCCTGACAAACTGATTTGAGAAGATACATCTTCCTCCTGTTTCTCTTGATAAATAACCATAACAGTACCATGTAGAGTCCCTTTACCATATGGCAAGTATTCTTGGAAGTCAATATTATCTGCCGCGCAATACACAAACCTTCCTAGAACAAGTTCTGATGGTATATAATGTCCACCTGAGGAATCCATACTCTTGATAATTTCATTTGCTATTTGAGTCTCGATACGAAGAATTTTGTTATATTCGATAGACACACCTGCGTGATGTAAAAACTGTACAATAAATTTACTTCGTGTTGCTGAGTGCATAGTGAGCCCAACTGTCACTTGTAATAGTAGATCATGAGTGTGGCGTACATTGCCTTTAGAGCTTTCTTTTGTATATGCTGCTTGATGAGGAGACAATATTTCATATATGAACGTCTGTGATAGTCTTTGACTTCTTTCATTGATTGCAAAATCTGCGTTTTCACATCCGATTTTATTCTCTCCTTTGCAACACCATTTGAACAAATGAGAGATCTCCTCTGGAATAGACTTCTTTACATCACTTTCACCCACAGTCCCAGTAAACGACCACTTTTCACTTTGGAAAGCATATTTTCTCAAAACGTCTGCTGCTTTAAAAAGAATCTTCATATTTCTTCCAACATCATCAGAATCCTGCTCAGCGTTAGCTAGAGCAATATCGTTTGTAATCTTTAAAGAAATTCTTTGAGGCTCGTTCTTCCTCTTCGGATGGGAAAAAACAACACCAACATTTTCCAATTCTTCCTCTATCAAGGCTTTCAACTGTTTTCTAGTCAGAAGTTTATCGTCACTCAAATTATTGCTTTTAGCGATGGAATTATAAAGTTTCTCTACCTCACCCATTGACGTAACACGACCTTCATGAAGGAATTTGCTTAGTGAATAAATAAATTCTGTTTTGGTAGCCTCTTCACTCACAGAGCTAAGGCCAGAATCCCTCTTGCCTTCGCTTTTCCGCAACACGTTGACAACATGAGTATTCCAGCAAGACTTGTGTGATGCTGTGCATGAGCACCTCCAGGATCAATGCAGTTATTTTGAACACTTCATTCTTTGACAAACTTACTGCTTCTTTCAAACGACTGCCGGATCGATCGTAGGCGATGACATACAGCGGGTTTCATCGTTTTCCTTCTTCGTCACAGAAGAAACATTTTGTTTTCTCATAAGTTGGTGTTTGTGATCTTGTAATATATGAGTTTGAACCCTCCGAGTCTTCATAATGTGTAATGGGGATTTCCTGTTGCTCTTTTTCAAACGATCTTCTAGTTCTTTCCATCATCTCCTTGTGTGTGCAGTTCTTATCAAGCAATCAGCATGCAATGATGCATTTTCATTTCTTAGATCTTCACTTGTTACTTCACCCAAACGTCTATACAGTTCAATGTATTCTTCGTCCATCCATTCTGCTCTCAATTTTATACATTGAAGCGCTTTTTCATAATTGGAGGATTTCACAAGTGGTTTCTGTGTTTCCTCTTGACAAAAAATACACATGGAATAGTTTGTACTTAATTTTATTTTCTTCGCCGAAGGAGGTAGCTGCACTTGCAGATGACTTTTGATATTTTTCTCATGCTCTTCCATTTTCCTATTTCATTCTACTATACTGTTCATGCGTCCAACAAAGAAAAAATCTTTCAATGCCAAAGAACTAATAATAATAAAAACAAAAAACGATTATAAAGCTTCACACACACACACACACACACACACACACAGAGAGAGAGAGAGAGAGAGAGAGAGAGAGAGAGAGAGAGAGCGGCGGCCATATTGTTTTCCTCCTCCCGGTCCCCTGCCACGGTATTCGGTTTTCCACCTGGTATTACAAGATTAGATACCTTCTAGTGAATGCATTCCCTCAACCCGTAAAGATCCTTCACACAAAACTCACGAACTTACACATGCAGGTTTCGCCTAATTTTAGTAGCCATATATTAAAAGCTATAAGGTATACACATACTGTAACATAAACTAGTCTAGCTCCGTTAGTTTTAAAGATACAGAAATGGCATATACCTCGTTGGAAAGCCCTTACATGGACCCACAACATTTGTTTCAAGGTGATTTCGCGTATCTGTGGCAGTTTACGAGTTATTTTCGTTTGAATATAAAGAAAAGAAATAAATAATACCGAATTTTGGGATTTAAGGGCGCCATATTTAAAATATGGCGTTGCTATTGCAGCAAATTGTTCTAAAATGGAATGTTTGATGAGTTATTTACATATTTGCGCAACTTTCAAGGTTTTAGTATAAAAGTTGTAGAAGTTATAGCACTTTAAAGCCAGAGAGACAACTGTCACTGGCGGCCATTTTGTTTCCTCCCCTTCCGGTCCCCTGCCACGGTTTTCGGCTTGCCACCTGGAACCACATGATTAGGTACCTCCTAATGAAGATATTCCACCTACCCGCAACATCCCTTCATTCAAAATCCCACGGACTTACAAATGCGCCTGGACTATAACTGAAAGTGTGACAAAAAATTAGAACAGTGGTCAAAAAGGCTTTAAACAACTTTTTAAACAACATTAGAATATGAATCGTAACTACAATCCTAAGGTTCAAAGAATGAAATTGTTAATGGATATCATTGGTTACAATAATTAACTACCATGTTTCAAGCACAACATTTCGACTTGGAGACAGGGATAAACCGATCACATTTAAACAAAGTTAGTTTCTAAACAGTGACTTGGGACAATGTCCTGTACATACCTTCATGATCAATTATACTGTAGAGTAAAATATCGAATCTTAGATACGGTCAAAATCCTGCAAATTTAAATTTTGGCAAAGTTTTACCATATAAGGAATCAACGTGAACTATTCAAATGTACAAAAGTATAAACCCAAGTAACTGAGAACTAATTTCAGATTTTGTTTTTCACAATTTCAAAATTCTAGAAGTAGGCCAATATAACCATTCCAAAATTTAAGAAGAATGTCTCAAGGTAATCATGTCGAATGAGCAGAAATTTGACCCTGTATTTATGCAAATACTCATGTTACAATAAAATTACATCTTTTAGGAAAATTATTTAAAACAAAACTAAAATTGAACCTTTTTTGGAATGCATTACCTACACAAGAAAATAACACGGAATACTCAAGTTTACAGCAGTATATATCTTGGTCCTAGAGATCATTTATCCATTTTTAGTTTAGTCAGTTTCCAAATTTAAGTGATTGACCAATGCACACCTCCCAAAATTTAAGATGAGAACAATGACGACGCTAGAGGAGGAGCAAGGGTGTGAATACCCCCTAATGGTATTGTCCGCCCCAGTTGCCTCCCCAGACCAGATTCGTAGGCAGAATTATTCCATTGAGGCACTCCTTATTGTTGGTGGCCTACTAAGTATTTTCATGATATTATTATTGTAATTATATATATATTGTAAAGGAATCAATGTGTCTTTGCTTCGATTCACAAAGACTGTTATTAATAATGCATTGAGTTATGCAGACAATGATGTTGGTGACAGGTTTCTATTAATTTTATTTGTGTTTTGTGGAGTTTCTGTGTAGAGTGCTTGCGTCCTGAACTGTCAACAGTCGACTGGTTGTTGTTTTGCTACATCAGCAATTTATGAATGTTATGTATTTATTGTAATAAAGTTACGAGAGACACCTTCCTGACTCCTCCCAACACCTACAACCACACCTCCTATGACGTCTGGGACTCGCTTTCGATATCAACCAGAATAGTCACCGAGCCTGGGGGCCCTCCTTAAATAGCCCCGGTTACTTCCGTCTCGAGGAGTAGCGATATAGATTTGAAGCCGGGAGTAACGGTGCGGAGTGGAAGCTAATCTCGGACTTCTCCTACGAACTGGCGGATGCCCGCGATATCCCGCCAATAGTCCAGGACCAGATCCATAGCAAGATACCAGGAGACCAGAGAGGGACCAACGCACGCCCGGACGTCATGAAGGTACACCTACCCTAACCGATAATCCTAACCCTAGCCCTGTCTCTCTTCTTTCATAGAATTTCTTCGTTATTAACTCTAATATCCCAATGATCTTTTACTTTAAAGGACAGCCGTCCGAATCCAGTGCCTGTGAACTGAGCTAAATTCCCCACTTTAGTTCTTCTGACGGCTTGTGTGTAGGTGGAGTTTCCTTTCGTTTTTCCTCCCCCACACACCCTTTATAATATATATATATATATATATATATATATATATATATATATATATATATATATATATATATATATATATATATAAGTGTTTTTTTTTAGATTTGGCATCGTGCATAGCAATTTGCGAATCCAATTTAAATTTATATCGCAATTTATAATTTTTGTATAGCATTTCCAGGGCAAACGAAATTATTATCTAAGTATTACTGTTTTACGTGGACGGTAGCTGGTTTAGAATGTGCTTATATAGTTCTTTTTTAAATCTGTAATATTGTTAAGAAACGTAGAGTTGGTAAACCAAAGAAGTGAACCTTTAGTTTTACGACAAAAACACAAAACTTAATCCATACAAGTGTTAATTTACTGATTTCTAATGAGACCAAATGCTTCCCAGATTAAGTTCATTCTTTCATCTTCTGAAAGTTATAAATCGAATACTGCTTTTCTTTCGCCATTTCAATGACAAACAGAACGAAGTAGCAGAATATTGTTCTTGGTCAGCGATATCAAATAATTAAGTAGATGTGTCACTTACGAATTACTTACCAGAGTTTCAAACAACATAGGACAGAAAAGGAGGATAGTGATAAAGTTACCTGCTTTCGCTAGTTATTTACCTTCAGAAACGTGAGCTCAGGTTTTGCATTTCGAAAGATCATTGAAACGCTTTATTTTCATTAGGTTATAATATGTCGAAGTGCGTACTGTTTGTTGTTCGTCATTTTTATAACCAGTTTCAAGTAATATAATCTTTAATCTATGGTGCATTGGCATGTGTTAGTGAGAACCAGAGGAACCTAAAGAGAACGTCATATTTGCGAGAGGAGAATTACCACAACTATATGTGATATTAAAAAAAGAACGATTTTCTCATCGAGAAAAGGCTATAGTATGCTGTCTTTGTCTTAAAAGTAGTCATTTTGTCAGTTAATTATGATTATAGATATACCTCACTTTGCGATGCAATTTTTCGCTTGTATCGCAATTCTGTGATTTTGTATCGCAAACTACGTCGTGATACCGCCTTAAGAGCCTGCCTTACTAAAAATGATACGAAATTTACCATTTTTCTTTTGCTTGTTTATTCATCAGTGAAAGGAGATAATGAAGTGTAACGTACCCCAATGGCATAGATAATGCTATTCTACAACAGAAAATATGAACCTGAAGAATGTTCAGTGTTGCCATCCATAGAAATTACGGTGTTGCCAGAAAAATAATTTCCCTAAAATCTAAGTTAAGGCAGCGAGTAGAGGAATGAACTCAACTGCATTTGATTACGTATCATGTTGTTTTGGTTTCCTGTGGACTACTTTTTAAATAATAGTTGTATTTAGTTTGTAATAAACAAAATAGTTTTAACATACAGTTATTAAAACTAAATAATAATGTTAATTAAAAAGTAGTTCACAATAAACCAAAACAACATGATACGTAATCAAATGCAGTTGAGTTCATTCCTCTACTCGCTGTCTTAACTTAGATTTTAGGGAAATTGCTTTTTTGGCAACACTGTAATTTATATGGATTGCAACACTGAACATTCTTCAGGTTCATATTTTCTGTTGTAGAATAGCATTATCTATAATTGTGGTAACTTGCATTTCATTATCTCCTTTCACTGACGAATAATCAAGCACAAGAAAATGGTAAATTTCGTATTATTTTTAGTAAGGCAGGCTCTTAAAAGACGCTGATACATATATGTAAGAGAAAATGTGTGTGTGTGTGAGAGAGAGACAGACAGACAGAAAGAGAAAGAGAGAGAGAGAGAGAGAGTAAAAAGTTCCATTTTAACTATGTAATATTTGAATATTTGAAAAATCCGAGTTGATGACAGTGTGACACTATTACACTAATTACACGCTTCAATAATGTGTGAAGCTATTCACTATTAACTCTTCAGAACAAGATGTGTACATGCATAGCACAGGTGAGAATTTCTATCTTTTGTATTGTGAAAATGAACGGCAGAGGATTATGCTATTTTATTTCAAACTAGCATCAATTACCCGCTTCGCTTGGTTAAATTAAAAAAAAAAAATACTAATATGTTCCGTTAGTCAGTCATCTTTTACTATTAGTAAAGTGCTTTTTGATATCGATCATTTTCGATGATTTTAATGTATCCCTCTTCCCTTCCCATGTTGGGGGCACGGTATCGGAAATGTCATCGTTCATCTCAGTGACCTCGAAAACTATAAATTCGACACTGATATTGGTAATTTCGATCATTATACTTCCTCCTCTCCTTCACCAAGTTGCGGGGCTGAATTTAGATTTAAACGTCATCAAAAGTGTCACTGCTCGTCTCAGCGACCTGGAAATATATTGATTTGGTACTACTATCGGTCAGTTTCTATTATTTTATATATCTACTCCTCACTCTTCCTCTCCCAAGCTGCAGGGCTAAATTTAACCCTTATCCGGGCAAGACATTTTTGTAACGTAAACGGGCAACCGGGGCCTGTGAGGCCCAGTATATATTTTAAGTGCAGAATACACAAAATCAATGCCTATTGTCACTTACTGTTTAGACTAGTCTAGAATGTACCGGTATATATTTTTGTCAAGTAGCGAAACTTCGTGTCACGCTTTTGTAAGCCAAGCAGAATAGCAAATCCGGTCCAGACATTTTTGTAACGTAAACGGGCAACCGGGGCCTGTCAGGCCCAGTATATATTTTAAGTGCAAAACACTCAAAATTCAATGTCTGTTGCCGCATACTGTTCCGACTAAAGGTTACAATAGTCACGTGTTCAATATATAATTATGTGACAATTTGATCTAATATTTGACAGGAATTTCACTAAAGTTATATGGGGCCTCCTAGGCCCCGGTTGCCCGATTACGTCAGGAAAAGATTTTCAAATTAAAAAAAAAAACAAAAAACAAAAAACATTAGCTTTACCAACTCGATATGTTCATGATTTTAACTTCGACGAAAGATAGAAGAATTCAGTATTTTATGTCTTCGAAATATGTATGGTTATTGAGAAATTTTAGAAAAATGAACTGGGCTACTGGGCCTGGGAGGCCCCGGTTACCCGGATAAGGGTTAAATTTATACAGCATCGGAAGTGTCACTGTTCATCTCAGCGACCCCCAAAAAAATAAAGATTCGACACTAATATCGGTCACTTTCGATCATTTTTAGATGTCTCTTCCCCTCCCCTCTCCTAAGTTAAACCATCAAAGGGATATAACAAAAAACATCTCAGGTTCGAACTTCATCTAGGTTGAAAATTTGATTGAGATCGGTTGGGTGGTTCAAGAGTTAATTTACGTTATGTATCTTACCCTCCCATCCCCCTCCCTTAAGTTCTACCACGAAAGTGAATAGATAAATGCCATCCCATGCCCAAACTTCATCTTCGTTTACAATTTGATCGAGATCGCTCAGATGGTTCAAGAGTGATGAAGTCACAAAGATAGACACTTTTATTTCCATTTTTTACATATATTTCCTCCTCCGCTCCCATACATTGCACCATCCAAGTTAAATGTTAAAAATTATCCCAAGCCTGAACCTCATCCATGTTGAAATTTTGATGGATATTGGTTGGGTGGTACAAGAGTTAAGTTTTATTTACTTTTATACATAAATCTCCCTTCCCCTTCTCCTCTCCTAGGTTCTACCGTCAAAGTGAAAATTTAAAAAAAAAAAACTTTCCACTCCCGAACTTCATCTATGTTGAAAATTTGATCGAGATCCGTCGGGTGGTCCATTTATTAAGTTTTATTAATTTTTATATACATCTCCCCTACCTTAAGTTCTACCTTCAAAATGGTATGATAAAAACCACCCCAGTTATGAACCTCATCTATGTTGAAAATTTGATTAAAATCGGTCAGTTGGTTTAAGCTTGATGAAGTCACAAAGACAGTCACTTTTATTGTCATTTTTAAACATATATCTCCCCTTCCCCATCCCCCTCCCCTACGTTGCACCGTAAAAGTGAAACAACAAAAACATCCAAGCCTGACCTTCATCTATCTTGAAAGTTTGATCGAGATCGGTTGGGTGGTTCAAGAGATATTAAGTTTTATTCATTTTGTATATTTCCCCTCCTTCCCTCCCCCTCCCCTAAGATTTACCGTGAAAGCGAAATGATAAAAAAAAACTTCCCAGGTTCGAACTTCATCTATGTTGAGAATTTGATTTAGATCGATTGGATGGTCCAATAATTATTAACTCACGAACGTAGTCACTTTTATTTTTTGTATTTATTGATTTTTATATATCTCCTTCTCCTCGTCCCCATCCCCTACATTATTCCGTCAAAGTGAAATGACAAAAAACATCCCGGGCGCAAACCTCATCCACGTTGAAAATTTGATCGAGATTGGTTATTTAGTTCAAGATTTATTAAGTTTCATTTATATTTTTATAATTGCCCTACCCCTCTTTGCCCTAAGTTCTACCGTCAAAGTGAAACGATAAAAACACACCCAGTTACGAAAGTCATGAATGTTGAAAATTTGATCGAGATTGGTCGGGTTGTTCAAGAAAATAAGAATCACAAACATAGTCACTTTCAATTTTATAATATAAACAATTGAAAATGCGGAATTTGTCTCACAGAGTACTATGAAAAATCAAAAATGAAGCGTCTTTCTTTGAGCTTCTATAGGAAAATAAGTAATAGAAACCATACTCATTGTTAGGTCTTTACGTCTGTATACGTGTTCTAGAAAGCACCTTAAAAGGCTCGTAAGTTCCCACAAACCTACAGTTGTAATCATCTTCAAAATTTGTCCGACAAAGAAGTTCGTACCTAAAAGTTCTAATAGTTGTTTTTCGAATGCGAATAAAACAAGGTCAGATTTCCTATCGCGAAGCATTCATTCTCCTTGTAGTGTAAGGACCTTTTTTAAGGCAGAAAATATGTTCTCACACGTTGCCATTGAAGCACGAAATTTTGCACTTCCTGCATTTGGAAAAGCACTTTTACAGATTCAATATATCTAGGATCTTTAAAATATTACTGTTGCCCTTGTTGTTGGATACAATATTTACTTTAACAACTTTAAGTTCTATTTCAAATGCTTGTTTATTGTAGCCTAGAAGATTCAATAGTGGCAATATTTCAGAATTGTTCAAAAATATTTCTGACTGGGCAACTAACATTCGAGGAATTTCAAATACGGTTCATTATTCCCTGGAAATTTCGAAATTTCTCTTTAGTTTTTCATACTACATGGCCGAATGCCTAATTGAGAATTTGCTTTAGATGAGTTATATGTAGAGATTCTTCAATATCTATTAAAGACTTGATAAACTTCCAAATTTGCTTCAACGGAAGGAAGACAGAATCTAATACCCAAGATGAATCGAACAATTTTTTCAAAGCTATATGATACCAGCCTCCATGAAACTTCAAACAATGAATAATATTGTAGCTTCGGAGCACATGTATTAAAAGCGATCCAAAGAATTAAATCTCAAGCCACTGGTACAGATGATAGTTCAATAACCATGGTCAGGAAAATCCTACCGCATGTACTTAATCCTATCACTGACATATTTAATTACTATATTTTCACAGGTACTTTTCCTACAGTATGGAAACTCGCTAAGGTCCGCCCACTTCCGAAAAAAAAACAACGCTGACAATATTGCAGACTATCGTCCTATCAGTGTCCTTCCCACACTCTCAAAAGTTTTTGAATGTATTGTAAATGATCGAATTCGGGAATACTTAACAACAAATAATTTATTGGATACATTTCAACCTGGTTTTCGAAGTAATCATAGCCAATGCACTACACTAGTAAACATAACGGATGATATAAGATCGCCTATTGATAACAGAAAACTGACTCTCCTTACTCTACTTGACTATAATAAGAGATTTCAAACGATTGGTTTTGACATATTACTTCAGAAATTATCATTATTGTTTAATGTTTCTGAATCAGTGGTTAAATGGTTTCATTCTTACCTTCACCACGTAAACAAAGAGTGGTGGTCACTCAGGATCACATATCGACATTGCATTGTATCAACGGTGGAGTGCCGCAGGGTAGCGTACTAGGTCCCCTTCTCTTTGCCCTTTACATTAATGATCTCCCTAAAATTCTCACATATTGTAGATACCATATTTACGCTGATGATTTTCAGTTGTATGCTTCTTTTCGCCAACAAGATATTAATCATGTGATTGAGAAAATAGATACTGAGTTAAACAAAATCAGAAACTGGTGTACGGCTCACGGGTAAAAATTAAATGCAACAAAATCGCAGCGCATCGTAATTGGCTCCCCAAGAATTCTCTCTTCTATTAATATCTATCAGCTCCTAAATATAAAATTGTCCAATACTGTTATTCCATTCTCTACAACTGTCAAAAATTTGGGAGTCATACTAATCAAAATCTCTCCTGGTCAGATCAAATAAATGGAGTTTGTAAGAGAGCATTTGGTGCCCTGCATACATTAAATCGACTAAGAAATGTCTTACCAATATCTATCAATATCAAACTTGTCAAGGTACTGGTGTTTCCACATTTTGACTATTGCGATTCAATCTATTCTGATCTAACCTAAAATCAATCAAAGCGATTGCAAAGAGTGAAAATGCCTGCATTAGATTTATTTTCAATTTAACTTGCAGGGAACATCTCACAACATTTTATTTAAAAAAAAAATCTGTCATGGCTGACGTTAGATCAAAGAAAAAAATTATATAATCTTACTCTATTGTACAAAATACTTACTCTGTCAGAACCATCGTACCTAGCACGTAGATTCTTATATTTGTCGGACTTTCATACTAGAAGCACAAGATTACAAGATAATTTCTTGTTCTCCATACCCACTCACAATTCTGATTCATACTCAAAGTCTTTCACAGTAAGTACTACATGCCTCTGGAACAGTTTACTTCAATCAATACACAACGTTTCCACAGTTGCCAAATTTAAAAAAATCAGTAAATTCCCTTCTCTTAAGTAAAGATAAGGATACTAGTAGCACATGAGACATCTTAGTCTTAAACCAGATTATTAATTACCCATATATGAACACACAATCTATTAGTAACTTATGTTAATTGGTACAGCTTATATATTCATACTTCTAATACCGCTATATGGAATATGCAATTTAGGATTCTCCACGTTATTTTATTTCAGATTGTATTCCTTCATAGACTTCTTTTTCCTCCCTTCCCTCTCTTGTATAATATTCTCAATTTTTGTTTTGAAGTGTTTAACTATTCTTTTTACTTAAGTAGTATATTCTTTTTTATGTGGCTCAATACTTTTCTTTTGTAATTGTTAATATTTTCTATGCATTGGTGCTTTTTTTTAATATATGCACGTATGCTCAGAGAAGGCTGCAGAACCTTAACTTCGCCACGTAAAAGAAGTCGTAAATAAATAAATAAATAATTCACCTTGAGAAAAAAAGCTATAGAAGCGATACTATATAATCAAAATTCTCTGGAATGGTTTTCGCTGTTTGAAAGTGTCCAACCCATCATTGATTGATTAACCACTTAAGCCTGTAGAGCTGTGGTACTCGATGTTCTCTGAAAAACTTGTACGGCAACTTGGCTTATTTAAAATAATCTTTTGTATTTCGGAATCGCTGAACAAGTATCAATTATTACAATACGAAGTTGATGATTATAGCAATGAATGTAAGCTATAATCGTCAAATCATCAAAAACAATATACTGTTTTTTTTTAATTTTCTCTTGCAATAGTTTTTGAACACCCTTCCTTACATCCTGCCATCACACCAGTACCTTTATAATATTGACAAATGATTTCTTCGTTTCAAAACCCTGCCTTGAAAGAGCTCGAAAGACTTTTTTCCAGTATGCCTTTAGATGATAAATTTAAGACTCAATAAAAGCGCATACACCTTTCTTTTACATATCTCACCACTGAAAAAAATTTAACACCAGAGTGTTCTCGTGTTTCATATGCTTTCAAGCAATAAAACTGTGGTTCACTTTCATCATGTTACGTTCTTATTTTGTCCAATACTATCTGCCAACACTTAGTTATTTTATTCTGAATTTCAGGTAACGGATATTGAGCATTTTAAGGAATATGTATAACTATGGACTTCAGTTTCGAATCCTTTTCCATTGCGTACTTGAACAGTGCTATATAATACAGTGCTATACAGTAAAACTTAATTTATAAGGTTTTAATTCTAGCAGATCTTTTACTCCATATCTTCAATCTTCACGACATTAAAATCTCATTTACCGCGAGAAAGTGCACTATTCCTGCTGCACACTTAACAAGGTACCCGTTTCTTGATATCTTTCCACACCTTAATTATATTAACATCTTTCCTCCTACACAGTCTTAGTTTAAGTTCTTCTCAAATTTGAATTGTTTCTATGTGGCTTTTAGAGAAATCATGCTTATCAAATGTTTCCGATACTCAAATGCTAACTTACAATTGCAAAGTCCTGGTGTAGTAAAAGTCTAATCCCGTAGATCAGTGATGATTTAAGAACATTTCCCACCGGGGGATATTAATGCACAGGGGGGAGAAAAGTACAAACCATGAATATCCTACAACAGTTCCCCCTATAATTCTTACTTTAGAAGGGGTATAAATATTTATCGACTCTGGAAAGGTCGACAAAAATTGTGAAAAACTACTAAAATATTTTACAGTTAAAGTATTAATAGAGAGTTAAGTTCTAATTTTAGAAAGTTGGGTTGTCGATATTCCTATATGTTTGAACTAACAATTCAAATTCACACACACACCTACACATATACACCGATATATATATACAAGTAAATTTTGATAATATATAAAGAACTTATACATTATTCTGATCATTACTATAGCTTAATATGGTGTCTCATACAAGTAGACAAATCTGCACAATAGTTAAAACTTGCATATATTATAAATATCACAATATATTAATAATAGATAATATATTATTCTTAAACTTAAAAAGTTCTTAAACTTCGAATTTCAGTATTTTCACTTTTTTTCTAACTGATAATAACGCAATTAGAGGTAATAAATGGCTATCAATATGAAAAAAGTAATATTAACTGTAAAATCTACAGCAGACTTATTCAACTGATAAAACGTTCTGTCAAGATTTTGTTCATAGTACTGAATGACCTTTCTACAGTAGCAGTAGAAACAGAGGTTTAAGAGCACACTCAGCCAGAGGTTTAAGAGCCTCTTAAACAATACCAGTTTTTAAAATAAAAGAAGCAACATCTATTCCAGAATCTTGAAGTTTGCTACGTGAAAGATGTTTAAACGAACATACATCCGCAAACGACAGTATCAACATCATTAATTCGAAATATAGCACAGAGTTTTTTATATTTATTCTCACTGAGCTGTAAAAGTGTATCAAGGTGATGAAAAGTGTATCAAAGTGTATTTCACTTTATCCTCGTTAAAACATACACTTTTGATTTCTGATGCATCTTCCTCAAGTTTCTTGATTTTGTTATTCAACTCATTTTCTTCAACCCTTGTAGCGCAAAGAGAGTCGATGCTCTTTAAACGCTCCACATTTCCAGACAGAAGAACAGGATGAAACGAAAGTTTTATAGTTTCCTTTTTTAAAAGTTTGCCGAGGTTACTAACTGCACTTAATGTCTCATTCAGAATCACCAAACCAACAATAAAAGTGAAATTCATAATTTCTAGCAAAATTCCCCTTGCAAAAGTAGATAGATCAGCTTCATCCTTATATGGATTTGTAGCAGACGAACACTGCGTAACCGTATAATAATGACTAAGCCAACGCACATCAACAGTTTCGGAAATCATTATCACAGACTCTTCCAAAACTTTCTTAATTTCACATAGAATTCTTTCTCTTTTCGGGGAAGCATGAAATAGTTTATATGTGTTTTTTACAACATGCAGCGAGCGTCTCATAATCGGATGCTTATTTCTAGGATTTGTGATAGCGATTGACAAAATGTGTGCTCTACAGTGTATAGATTTGCAATACATCTTTACTTCCGCTACAATCTGTAGACAATGACAGGTTGGCTATTGGTTCATCCCAAGCTTAGGTTGCTACTCGATAGATCAAAATCTTATTTTATTTTTAACACTCGTACGACTTCTTCTTTGTTTCTACAATATAATGATAGTATAGAATGGATTAAGACACTTTCACCAGCTTGACGTACCATACGTCACAAGCTGCTTTTTGTACCAAGCCTAGCCTAGCTGGGAAGTGTTAACGTGCCACCGAGGATATTGTGTAGCATACGCACAATTGAGATTCGCACGCATACGCTCTCACTGGGATTGACAGTACTTTTCAGTGCTGGAGGGTGGATCCCATCATCATCACTGATCATCTCACGTCACCTCATCTTATTTGGACATCTGCATTTGATCATTATTATTCTCTTCTCATTCTACTTACATCTAACACGTTGTACTGGCTTCGGCCATACCACAGTCTTCAAGATCCGTGGGTGTGTCCCCTCTGAACTCGATGGAGTGCAAGGGGGCCAAACCCAGAACGGGTCCAAATTCTCAAAAGCGATCAGGTGATACACTACAGTCACAAAATAAGAAGAAAGAAACTCGATCACGATCTCCTTGCAGTCAAGCATCCGATAGTGACATAGATGATCAAAATATGGACATTGCTCCAAACCAATCTCCACCGATTTTCAATTTTCTTCTCACCAATGCTGATACCAAATACTCAACTCCAAAACATATCCTAATTCAATTGATGAAATACTATCCAAGAGCCAATGTATCTGAAATAGTCTTCACTCGCAACGGAATCATCATCAAATCTCCAGACCAAAACTTCTCTACTACAATTCGAAATAAAGCAGGATTTCACATCTTTGGCGACAAAGCCAACCTTCAAGCTCTCGCATCAACCAGAAAAAAGCAACCACCACCACCTAGACGTCAGCCCATGTTTTCAGTAGTAATAAAAGGCGTTCCACCGGCCTATACTGACGAAGAAATCCTTGACGAATTACGTCTCGAATGTTATGAAATCCATAAATGCATTCGTATCAAGTGTCATTCAGGCCCCACCTATCTTGTTCGAGTCCTCACAGCATCCAAAAACACAGTAGACGATCTGTTTCAAAATGGTGCCTATATATATCACAGACGACACAGAGTAGAACCATCTCGCACTTCACCACCACTTCCTATCCGCTGCGAACGGTGTCAAACATATGCCTCACACCTAACAAAAAACTGTCCTAACTCACCCCGCTGTGGACATTGCAATGAAGACCATACAACCAACAATTGCCCCAACCTTAAAAAACCACCTCTATGTAATACCTGCCACCAACAGCATCCAACCTACAGTTACAAATGCCACCAAAAACCTGCTCCACCAACTGACAAACCTGAACTCTCAGTCCCAATCCGCACTACCGATTCCGCTACAACTCCTACAAACTCCTTACGAGAACCTGTCACAGTAGAAGACTTGCTTCGCTTCACGACGCTCATTCTACAAAATATCCATTCCTTCTTACGACCACATATTCTTATGCAGGTCGACCAAATCGCCCAACAATTATTTGGCCTACAACTTTCTGCCACCTATACAGGTCCACATGCTCACTTTTCCATAACTTCTACTAAAACAGATCCAGAATGGCCATCTCTGTAAATACAAAACCCATCCACACAACCTTTCTCATGTTATCAATCACCATGGCAGTCACCTTCCTCTTTCTTAATATTCGATCTCTTGTTACTCATAAAACAGTTTTTGAACAACTTCTCCGAGAGGAAAAAGTACAAGCTTTTACCCTAAATGAAACTTATCTCAAACCTACTGATTATATCCGCATTCCGCAGTTTCAATTACAACGTCATGACTGTCCTAGACCTTATCAACGAGCTAATGGTGGCACAGCAATTGGAACCTATTATACTATACCTGCGCGTCCTCATACTTTCCCCAAACCACATGATCTCCCAGAGTATTCCATAGTCACACTGTATCTTCGCACAAAAATCATTACTCTTTGCACCATATATGTCAGACCAGGCCACCCTATTCCCTACGAATTTTTTCAATACATCGACAATACGTTCAGACATTATATAATCATGGCAGATATCAATATTCATAGTCGTCCTCAGACAGAGAAACAACATTTCCAAAACTACATTTCTAATATTCTAGCCGTCGACTACCATCATCTCCCATCGCCATCACGCCCAATCAGTAATACCTCACCCGACATAGTGATCAGTACTCCTTCTCTTACTATTCACAATCTCAGAGTTCTACCACCTTTCGGCAGCAATCATGCTCCGATACTCCTTGATCTTATTATCACCACACACCCCAAAACACAACCCCCGCCAATTCACTTCTTTGATTACACACATGCGAACTGGGCTAACTTTCAAACCGACCTCACAACTTCATTGCAAAGTCTACAGGAGCCCACTACTGAGGAAGAACTCTATAACCTTGTGGATCAAATCACAACATCCCTTGACACAGCCACCCAAAACAACATCCCTCTTCGTACACGTCATCCGCACAAACCTCCAATACCTCCACAATATCAATCTATCGTTGCTGCTTCTAGACGCTCTTTCCGTGACTTCCAACGTACACGTAATCCTATATCATTAACACATCATCGTCGCTGGAATCGCATGCTCCACAATTACTTAGATGCCTACAAACGAAAACGTTGGATCTCAGCCTGCAACACTCTATCCACTACCTCGCACCCTACCAAATTCTGGCAAAAATTTCATCAGTTAACTGGCAAAACCCGTCATACTTCATACCCAATCATCTCACATAACAATCCGCTTCAAACCGATACTGACAAAGCAAATGCTTTCGCCTCTTTCTTTCAAGACATTTTTACCCCAACCATACAACCACTTCATCCAACTCTCACACGCCGTGTGGAACATCTCGCAAACCCGAACGCTCCTCAACTTCAACCCAATCTTCACCACCAACTTACCGCTTCTCCTCTTAACGATCTCATAACTCCTGAAGATATCTCCTCCGCCATCTGATCAAAACGAAACACAGCCCCCAGCTTTGATCACATTACCTATAAACTCATCAAATCATCTCCTCCCATCCTCTTTTCACTTCTCGCCACCATCTACAACTTCATTCTTCGCACCGGATTTTACCCTCCTCAATGGAAAATCTCCAAAACTCTCCTTTTCATCAAACCAAACAAACCTCCTACTGCACTCTCATCATACCGACCAATCCAACTAACATCAGTCCTTAGCAAAATCTTTGAACGCATTCTAGTCAGCCGTCTGCATACTCATCTTTCCGACCATAATCTCATCCCTCTACATCAAGCCGGCTTTCGACCACATATTAGTATTTCTGACCAGCTTCTGCGCCTCACCACTGCTATAACAAATCATTATAATACGTCAAAACCATCTTGTCTGTTACTATTCGATCTGGAGAAGGCTTTTGACAAAGTTTGGCATGCCGGCCTCATCGCAAAGCTTCACTCTCTCAATCTTCCTATCTCATACATCCGCTGTATACTTTCTTTTCTTTCCAATCGTATGACTTATATCAATATCAACCAATCCCTTTCCTATCCGATCTTTCTTCACTGTAGCGTCCCTCAGGGATCTGTTCTTTCACCTCTTCTATATATTTTATATGCCGCCGACATGCCCCTTCTCCCACCAAATGTCTCAGTATACCAATATGCAGATGATACCGCTTTTCTTGCCACATCTAATACTGTTCAAACCATAAATAAAACACTTCAGCAGGCAATTGACGCCTTTACCTCCTGGTGTTCCAAATGGCGCCTCACTATCAATTCTCTCAAAACGCAAGCTCTTATTTTTCTCCCACCTCGTTGCCGATCACGAATCCATCGCAATCCTTCCCTTCTTCACATTAATGTAAATGGCACTTTCATCCGCCCATCATCACAAGTTACCTACCTTGGGATCATCTTTGATTCTAAACTCAGTTGGAAACCCCACTTACAAAAGATTCGATCACAGGCAACGAACCGCTTAAACCTCCTTCGACGGCTAGTGGGCACAACCTGGGGCTTACATACCGACACAGTCATTACGACTTACAAAGCATTCCTCCGACCTGCTCTCACACATGGTCATATCTGCTGGATCTCTGACCCAGATGAACTATATAATAGACTCGCCATCTCCGAAAGACATGCTCTCCGACTTGCTTATCGTATCAAACTACCAGCACCGACTGCCGACCTCTATCGCCGAATCAACTTTCCAACAATATTTCCATACTTAGAAACACTTCGCATTAAATATATTACAAAAGTCATTGCAGATGGAAATCCGATATTCCTAGACACCTTTCAACAGGACATAATACATGATACGCCCCCACGTCACCAAGCCACTCCTCTCCAACATCTTCTCACTCTATACTATAACACTCTAGACGACGATGACCCTCAAAAGGCCGACTTTGCCATCTATCATCCACCTCATCTTAGTCCATGCATTTATCCATCTCTGCACTAGTGTTCCATCAATGTTGCTAACAGCGGGCTTCATCTGTCTACATCAGCCCTGTGACGCCCCAGGGCAGAAGATAACCATTCACTCGTCCATACTAACATATACCCTCGTGTTTGTGACGTCCATCTGCACTTCACCTCATCTCTCATAAACAAAAAATAAATAAATAAATAAATAAATAAATAAATAAATAAATAAAAAAATAAAATAAAAAATAAAAAAATAAAAAATAAAAAAAAGATGCCCACAAATAAGAATGAAATAAAAATAAAATAATGCTCCAAACCCTCAATGCCCCCTATAAATAAAGAAAATTCCCCATACCTATAATCCTCGTCCCGAAGAAAGGGCGTAACCCTTTGATCGGCTTAACCTTAAAAAAATGGATTAAGTGAAATAATTCTTTAATCATAATTTTCTTTTTAATTTAAAAATATTTATCTACTAAGCCCAAGTAGACAACAGATTCTCACCAAATAATTATAAGGAGAGTTCTGAAGCACCCGGGGGAATTTTGTAGCTCCGGGGAAAATTCCACTCCGGACCACCCCCTGAAATCATCAATGTCGTATATTGTTCCTTAAAAACTTCCTACTAAGATAGCAGAATCCCTGGTCCCTTAAAACAGAATATTCTAACCAAGGCTTTGTGTGATACTACTGACTTTGGAAACTACATTCTTTTTCACCAAATTTTGTTTCGAGGTACTCACGTAGATTGGGATAAGTAATGTTTTTGTCCCAAATTCCGTCATTTGTGCAATACAATTCAAGATTGAAGCTTTTGCATTTGACAATTTGCGTTTAATATTATATACTGAATCTTTAAGGCCAGGTATTTCACCATGACAGTTCATGTTGGTAATTAGTGTATCGCTGGTTCGAGCAATTTGGCTCTTTCAGCCTGCGAGTAACAAATTTATCCAACTATCTTGAAAAGATGATTACAAGGAACCAGTGTTGGGCAAAATCAATTGAAATCAATTGCAATTGATCAATCAATTGAAAGTTATTGCTTTGAAAATTAATTGCAATTGATTTCAATTGCAATTAATTTCAATTTGTAATTGACAATTAATTTCAATTGCAATTGAAGTCAATCATAAAATTTGCAATTAAATTTTCGTTAATTGTTAATTGGTCACCAGGCAATTGAAATTTTTAATTGTTAATTGTCAATCGCAAAGGGTGCAATTGAAACAATTAATTGCTAATTGCAATTGATAATTGAAACTTGAAATTTTTAATTGTAATTGTTAATTGAAATTGAAATCAACAATTAAAACTGAAGATAAGAAGATGTGTGTATATTTTGTTGTCCACTTGTTACTGTTTTACATATTTCAAATAAGATACTTATAAGAAATGCTGAATAACTACCATCCTTTCGCACCCCTGGGAAGAAAGCCGTGAAACTAAGTGTTTTTTAAATATATTATGTTTATGATTCTATCCCCCTCGAAAGAACTCTATATGCCCGTCATGCATACAATAGGAATGGACACGAGCGAGTTCGAGCGAGTTTTCTTCAAAACTCGACTCGACTCGACTCGAAGCAAACATCTTTGAGCTCGGCTCGAAAAATTTCCCCCAACTCGACTCGAATTCGGATCGACTTTCCAGTCGAGTCGAGCCAAAACAAGCCAATTCGAGCTAAACCCTTTGTGTAGTTCCAAGTACTACTCTCTTCAAGTATCCTACATAGACAATATAATTATCAATGATACTACTACTACTACTATAACTAATTATTATTATTATAACACCGTGTACCTGTATAAACATGGAATATAGGAGGTTCGTATCTGAATACTAAAAATTAGTTGACTGTTGATGTCGATCGTCAAGAAATCTTCAGGAGGCAAGGACATTGGTCACGAGGTTTTAGGTTTGAGTTCAAGTATTCGAGCAAGTATTCGAGCTCGAGCCAAAAATTGCTAAAAGTTATAGGACTCCAGCCAAACATGTTCAAAACTGCTCAACCCGGGTTTAGGGTTGTCAACGACTCAAGCGGCTCGCTCACAGCACATTCACTTATCGAGCCAAACCGAGAAGTGAGCCGAGCCAACAGCTCATCCAACTGAGCCAGCTCGAGCCGATGGCTCACATAAGCCGAACCGAACCGAGCTGATTGCTTACCCCAACCGAGCCGGTTCGAGCCATCGGCTCAGTTAAGCTGACTCAAACCCAGCCTTTGGACTCGTTTCAACGGAGCTGGTTCTAGCCATTGGCTCCAATGGAGCCGAGTGGATGACTCGTCTCTACCGAGCTGTCTCAAGCCATCGGCTCAATTGAGCCCAGTCGATGGGTCATCCCAATCAAGCCAGCTCAAGCTGTACGCTCAGTTGAACCGAGCCGCGCCGGTTGACATCACTATCCTGGTTGGGCTTCTACTTTGGCTAAAAAATTCCACCGTGCAATTCTTAGCCTTGATGGTAATAATTACAGTATATACTTATATTGATGCTCACGGCGTAATGAACTTGTTCCCCACCAACGAATTTCGAGGTACTTTGTATTGCATCTTTATTGTGTGTTTTGTGTCGCTTTATGCGCCTATTCCCACATTTTGTGCGTCACCGGAAGTGGGTCAAAATATACCTACAAACATGACAGAACAAGTTATTGCTGTTCCGCCACCAATGAATTTCGAGGTTGTTTCCTTCACATCGTTTTGTGCGTCATGGGAAGTGGGTTAAAATGAGTCCCCCAAGGTAGGACGAAAATGAATCACCAACGAAAATGAATCACCAATGAGTCACCAACGCATTTCGAGGTCGCTTGTTTCGCATCGTTTAGTGCCAGTTTCTTGCCGTTTTGAGCGCGTATTTTCACGTTTTGTGCGTCAGCGGAAGTGGGTCAAAATGGGCTTCCAAAATGGGACGAAAATGACCCCAGTTCTGCCACTATCGAATTTCGAGGTCGTTAAATTCACATCGCGTACCCTTTTGTGTGTCTATTTCGACGTTTTGTGCGTCACTGGAAGACGGTCAAAATGGGCCTCAAAGGTGGTATGAAAATCATCCACTGCTTCGCCACTACCGAATTTCGCGGTCCTTCCTTTCGAATCGACTAGTGAATTTTCGTGCCGTCTTGTTCCCCTATTTTCACGTTTTGTGCGTCACCGGAAGTGGGTCAAAATGGGCTTCCAAGATGGGACGAAAATGACCAAGAGTTCCGCCACTATCGAATTTCGTGGTTCTTCCTTTCGCATCGACTAATGAATGTTTCGTGCCGTTTCGTGCCCCTATTTCCACATTTTGAGCGTCACCAGAAGTGTGTCAAAATGGGCCTCCAAAGTGTGACGAAAATGACCCACTGTTCCTCCTCTATCGTTTTTCTAGGTCGTTTCTTTCGCATCTTTAGTGCCTATTTTTAAAAAAGTTTTCTGTGCCTACTTCCTCGTCTTGTGCATCACCGGAAGTGAGTAAAACGGGCCTTCAAAGTGGGAGTTAAATGACTAACTGCTCCGCCATTACAGAATGTTGAGGTCCTTCCTTTCGCATTGACTAGTGCCTGTTTTGTTCCGTTTTGTGCCCCTATTTGCACGTTTTGTTCCTCACCAGAAGTGTGCCAAGATGAGCCTCTAAGATGTGACAAAAATGACCCACTGTTCCGACACTATCGAATTTCTAGGTCGTTACTTTCGCATCGTTTAGTGCCTTTTTATTTTTAAAGTTTTTTGCACCTATTTCTCTTCTTGTGCATCAATCACCCGACGTGAGTTAAACGGGCCTTTAAAGTGGGAGTTAAATTGCTCACTGTTCCGCCACCATCGAATTTCGGGGTCGGTTCTTTCACATCGTTTAGTGCCTGTTTGTACGTTTTGTGCGTCACCGGAAGTGGGTCAAAACGGACCTATGAATATAACGAAACAAGTTAATGCTGTTCCGCCACCAACAAATTTCGAGGACGTTTCCTTCACATCGTTTAGTGTGTATTTTGTACTGTTCTGTTCGCCTACTTCCACGTTTTGAGCATCGCCAGAAATGCGTCAAAATGGTCCATCAAGGTGTGAGGAGAAAGAGCCATTGTTCCGCCACTATCGAATTTGGAGGTAGTTTCTTTCTCATCGTATAGTGCCTATTTTGTACCGTTTTGTGCTCCTATTTTCACTTTAGTGCGAAAACGAAAATGGGCCAAAATGGCCTACAAGTATAGCGGAATAACTTAATGTTGTTCCATCGCCATCGAATGTCGAGGTCGTTTCCTTCACATTTTTATGCATGATGTGTGTCGCTTTGTGCATCAGTGGAAATGCACAAAGGTCAAAGTGGGCCTTGAAAGTGGGATGAATATGTCTTTTTCTGCCATATTTGTAGGTCTTCTTTGACCCACTTCTGTTGGCGCACAAAACGAGAAAATATGCGCAGAAACGGTATAAAACATGCACTAAACAATACGAAAAAAGCGACCTCGAAATTCGATACTGGTGGGAGAGTGGATCATTTTTCTGCCCACATTGAATGCCCATTTTGATCCACTACCATTGATTCACAAAACGTGAAAATAGGCTTACAAAACGGTAGAAAACACGCACAAGACGATGTGAAGGAAACGACCTCGAAATCGTTCCTGACGGAAAAGCATTAACTTGTTCCACCATATTTGTAGGATAACATTGACCCATTTCCGGTGACGCACAAAACGAGGTAATAGTCGCACAAAACGACACAAAAATGGAAATTTAGCTTAATTGCATGTAAATTTTAAGTTTGTAAGCTTAATTATGTGGAAAATTTTATACATTTTTCCTTTTACGTTGGTCTATAATTTAACTTTTTTTCTTTTTTCTACTGAAAAGTATCTATAATTCAACAAGGAAATAATTATCAATGACAATTACAATAATTATCTATATAATTGAATTCATTGTAATTTGGTCCATGACAAACACTTTACCATTTCGTACTAGCTGTTATGCCCGTTCTTCGCACGGATCAGATAAAATATCAATGTAAACAAACTGAACAACGGGAGAACAATTAAGGAACATTTCTAAAATTGGATATATTTTGTGTGAATATATATCCAACAACGTACATGTGTTTTCATTGGGAAGGCTGATGGGGGCTGAATTTCAACGTAAACACTATCGTGGTTTCACTATGCATCTGAGCAATTCCGATAAATATGGATTCGACACAAATATTGTTCATTTTCTACTACTTTTACATGTTCCGGTGAACGCCCCCCTCAGACCTCCTTGGTTCGAATTGTGATAAAAATCTCCTCTGGCCTCCAGCCGATACAGGATAATTTCGTCCCCTGGTTTGTCTACGTTAATAAGTCCTCCAATCTGGTGGCACCTAATTAAAACTTCCGTTAAGGAGAAAATTGTGAGTTGGACGTATCGGTGCGTCAAGTCGTTTTGTTTTGTAGTGATTATTTTGTTGTTTAATAATTATCAGAAGCAAGAACGTTTTGTTTTCCTGGGTGTGACAACACTCTTAGCAACAAAGGTAAGTAAACGCACCACAATCTTCCGTCTACAAATAGTTTATAATGTCTATTTTAAAATTGGAAATTTGTAATTGTTTGAAGCACGAGTACTATGCGCACTCTTCGTCATATTGGAGAATGAGTGAGTTCCAAATTTCGTCCCCTCAGGTATACCCAATTTTCATCCCCGGGACGAAATTTGGAACAAATGTTTCTCTTTCGTCTTGGTTTAGACCGCCGTCTGATCATGCCGTCCGTAATGCAGTCTGATCATTTGTTTCCCACCTAATTTCAGATGCCCTTGTCACAGAATCTCCTGACATGAAAAACGTCAGAAGGCAGATAAGAAGAAAAAAACACGAAAAGAAGACTTCTTCTGGAAAATTCCGCAAAAAGTAGCCGTAAAATATCTAGGTCTAGTGAACCAAGCACCTCTACGTTTTGAATTGAGTCTCAGCAGGGATCAGCTAGACCTAGGAAACGAGCAAATACTGTTTCTGTAAAGAACAAGAAGCCGAGAAGATGACTAATTGTCCGTCATCAAGTGAGGAAGAAGAACAAGACGAAGATACCCCACATATATCTACTGACAATGAAGTCAGCAAGGACGAGGATGTTAACGGTAACATTTGTGGGAAGCCCTCCGCAGACAAGAAACGGACAAAGTGGATACGGTATACAAGGTGCTTTAGATGGTGTCACGAATTGTGTTCTCCTTCCCCTTCTAGTAAATCATTTATGTGTGATGTATGCCTAGTTTAAATTCTTAGAAAGAAACCTCAATGCAGTTTAATTAAGCATAATATTTCATTCTCTGAGTATTTCTTACGTAGTCTTTTTGTGTGTGTGTGTGTGTGTGTGACGTTGCAAATAAGAGGCTATTACGAGAAACTAGTGGGCCTAATTGCAGTTTTTATAGGCGTCATATTTCATTTTCGGAGAATTTCTTAAGTATTAACGTTTTTTTTTTTCCTTTCTTGTAAGCGACGTTGCATGCGGCAAGGTATTACAAAGTGGACATTATTTTCAAAGAAACTCCTAGGCTTAATTTTCATTTTTATACGCATTATATTTCATTTTCTGAGTATTTCTTATGTATCAGCGTTTTTATGTAGCACCCTTATAAATAAAGCAATTTTTACATTTAGAAATTTAACTCACACACTCTTCTCTCAAAACACTGGGGTACGAAATTAGGAACACTTTTTTGAAAATAAAAAAATCGTACTTTTTTATATTTTCCAGCAGTTCTTTTATTTAATTATTATCTTTTCAAAATCCAATATGGCATGTCTTAGCTAAGTGTCCAAACTACAATGGTACGTTATTTCTATGTGTCTATACCTATTATTGTTCTAACAGGAAAAAAAAAAAAACAAATGAGGGAGGAAATTTGGGTACTTTCCCTACCGCGAAAACTATGAATGTGACACTAAGATCTGCCATTTTCTACTACTTTTTACATATTCCGGTAAAAGCCCCTATGATCCTCTGGTTCCAACGCCTCTGGCCCGCAGCGGATGGGGGATGTGTTTGGAAGTCAACGCCTTGGAAGTATCACCATTCATCTCAGTGATAGCGAAAACTATGGATTTGACATAATATAGGTCATTTTCCATTATTTTTACATGTCTTGTATTTCCGCACTCCCGGTGACTCCCGGTCCGCATACAATGGTAGCTAAATTTGAAAATCATCTCTAATGAAAGTATCACCATTGATCTCAGTGACCGCGAAAACTACGAAGTTGACATTAATATCGGACATTGTAGATAATTTTTCATGTCTCGTGATCCCCTTTATAATGCCTCCGTTCCTTAGCTGATGGGGGCTAACTGTGAAAGTAAACGCGGTATGGGGTTTCACCACTGAGCTCAGCGACCCCGAAAACTATGGATTTCACATTAATATAAGTCATTTTCCATTATTTTTACATGTCTCGAAACTCCCCTCTCTGGTGACCCAAGGCCCGCATACAACGGTAGATGAATTTGAAAGTCATTTTGGATTACTTTTACATTTCGGTATTCCCCCCTCCCGTTGACCCACGGCCCGCAGCCGAATAGCGTGAATTTGGAAGTTAATGCGATCGGAGTTTCACCATTGATCTCAGTGACCGCGAAAACTATGAAATCGACACTAATATCGGTCATTTTCTACTACTTTTACATGTCCCGGTAAATGCTCCCCTGAGACCCCCTGCTTCGAATTTTGTCAAAAACGCTTCGCCTTGGTGTGGGACCTGGACCAAGGTATCTTTGACCAAAATGTGCTAACTCTCGGTCAACTTGTCTGGTCCCCAGGCCGGTCCTGGTAAACGTCCCC
Organism: Thermobia domestica; assembly: GCF_964235325.1. Classification (NCBI taxonomy): domain Eukaryota; kingdom Metazoa; phylum Arthropoda; class Insecta; order Zygentoma; family Lepismatidae; genus Thermobia; species Thermobia domestica. The sequence continues at coordinate 238,902,876 of NC_137454.1, read as the reverse complement.
CTGAGATCCCCCTAGTTCGAAATTAAAAAAAAAAACTCTTCGTCTTGATCTGGGGTCTAGACCAAGCTACCCGTGACTAGTGATGGGCAGTGGGAATATTCCCGGTGGGAAGGAATTTAAAAATGGGAATATTTCCGGGTTTTTTCCCTGGCCTATAAATTCCCGGGTTTTTTCCCTGGCCTATAAATTCCCGGGAAGGAATTTATTTCCATTTCTTTAATTTATCTTCCAAATTATAAGAACCATACGACTAATTACTTTAATATATTATGATTTACTTCCAGGTTTTAAAGAGTTTGGAGGTTAAAAAAAATAAAATTATTTGACGGTACTTTATATAACTAATAATATGATTTTTTAAGTTCCATTTCCATTTGCACTAAATGTAATGTAATTGCTTAGTATTGGGGTGCCAAAACTAGCAAAAAGTAGGATGATTTACGGAAGAAATGAGTTGATAGTGATGTTCAAGTAGTCAAGAAAGTATCGAACACATTTTTTTTAGGGTAGTAGGGGATTTATACAAAACGGAGAAGTAAGTGGAAGTGATTTATGTGAGAAAAGAAAGTGAACTGTTGGTAATGAATATAGAAAACAACGTGCCATGCGGGGCTCTAACCCGCCTTCATTCGCTAACGCTTGCTCTGCAACGCTGTCTGAATTTAATGTTGGTAACGTAATTTAACGTATGAAACCATAAAACAACCGAATCGGGATAGAATATCGCAAAAAAGTAGGTGCAAAAGCTGGTCCCCAATGCTAAAGAACAGTCAAAATTAGCAAAGTACTAATTTACAAATGATTAAAAGGAACCATTTTGTGAAGTAATTTAGAATTATGTAGAAATAGAGATGAAGTACTATTAATAAACCCTGAACCACCATTAGTAATAGACGTCGGTCTGTCTCCTCTCTCTGACTCGAATTTCTGAAGAAGTACTCGGACTTCTTTTACATATGAATTAACGAATGGAATTTCGAGAAATAGATAGAATAAAAGGCAGAATATAGTAATGTTACGTGCTAAAATATAAAGATAAGTAAGCATCTTGCAAATTTTGTGAACATAAATATGTATGCGGAAATGTTGATAAATTGGTGAGACAGGTATCTTCTAGCATTTACCCAACCTAATTGGTTTATAACATTTATACGTTTAATGTGTTTATAATATCAGTAATAGAGTCAAGTTGAGCAAATCCACTTACATATGAATTTAAACTGTTACTGTAAAATTTTCTATATAATTTTTTCACACATATTTAATCGATAAAACATATTGTAAATAAATATACATTTATGGGTACTCTCTAAATATAATAAAGTGTTAATAAAGTAACATAGTACCGTACAGAATATACATTTTAAAGAATCCTCTGTGGACAACAGTAATCGTATGCTGTGATATAAAAATTAATTCAACTTTGAAATCATAATATAGTAATAGATTGCAATTTTCTTTCTGATTGAACATAAATTCCCGGATAAATTCCCATTTTGGGAATCTTCCCGGGAATATTCCCAGGGAATATTCCCGAAAAATATCTTCCCGGGAATTTACCCATCACTACCCGTGACCAAATTTTGAAAAGTTTTAGTCCACTTGTCTGGTCCACAGGCCGCACAAAGATAGACAGACAGACACGAACAAACTCTTTATTTTATTTATATTAGAAAGGTCAGATCCGCCGTTATTGTAATAGAGCGGTGCTTGAGCGATTGCTCGTAGAAATTGAAACTCCGATGAGTGATAATTTCATAGGCTTGTTTTATTACAAGTATAAACTCTTTAGTCAGTAGAGAAGAGGGCGTGAATCATGGGTCAGAGTGGATGACAATGGGTTTTGGTGGGTCTGTGGGTTAGAGTGGGTGAGAGTGGTTCAAGGTGGGTGGTGGGTCAGAGTAGGTCATGGTGGGTTGTGGGTCACGATGGGTGGTGAGTCAATTGGTCGTGGCTAAAGTTTTCATTGCCCCACGCTCTCTCTGAACTAGTGTTGAAAATTAATCAGTGAAAATTAATTGCAATTGATCAATGAATTGAAAGTAATTGCTGAGGAAATCAATTACAATTGAATTAATTGCCAATTAATTTCAATTGCAATTGAATGACTAAATTCAATTGCAATTACTTTTCAGTGCAATTACTTTCAATCAATTGATTAATTGCAATTGATTCTCCATTATTAATGACCAACTACAATTAACAATCAACCATTACTTACTTCAATTGTTAATTGCAATTAACAATTAAATTTACAGATCAATTGTTAATTGTTAATTGAATTGAAATTTGTCCAACACTGCAAGGAATACCATCACTTGAAACTCACTATATTTTCTTTTCTCGTAACGACACTCATACTTTAGATGAGCAATCTCTTAAACACCGATATAAAGTAATATACTTTGAGAATTTGAAAGAGTTATTCTTTAGATAATGTTAGTTTTCCCAAATTAGGAGCTTTTTACACTGATCCTGTAGCCTGTTGGGAGTAATATTTCTTGATTCGCAAAAGTTTTTTTCCTTATTTTATAATACCGGTACACTTGAATCTAAAGTTTAAATTGGTTTCGGTATCAAAGATTTTGCATTAGAACTATTTAGCAGGGGCTATTTATAATATATTGTTAATCACATTGCATTTATGCAGGAATAAATGTGGAGCAACTATTAGAAATGTAAGGAAAAACAATGTCATTAATCTATTCACGAATCCAAGTGTTTTTTTTTAACTTTCATGAAACGTTGTATTTTGTTTACTAGCAGGATCATTCTCACCAATAGTATGCTTTACATGTTCAGTTTAGTCTTGAGTGGTTCGAAACGACAGTTGAACAAAATATATAATGATTTAATTCAGTACACTATTCTGATGCAATACATTACAGAATTTATTCTAAAAAACTTTTCTCAGTTAAAGCAGACTTAGTGCCAATATTAGTGAATAATGTTGCTGAGATTAGGTAAAAGTCTTTGTTATTAAGTTTTCGGTCCCACATCTCCCTGTTACCTTTGCCCTATTTGAGCCCCGAAATAATAAAAACTTACACCGATCGATGAACGACATTTTTACTGTTCTATTACATAGTAATATAAGAAACATAATATTTTCGGTATACCACCCCAAGAAATAGCTGCCCTCCCAAAAATGTCTCAGCCCCTGCGCTTCCCCCCAAGATTCTACAGCTAGCGTAGTCACAGCTTGAATGTGATCAGTCTTCATACAAGCGCAACTAAGGAATAATACATGAAGAAATGAAAAAAGAAAATAATTCAATGCTAGATGCCTCTATCATATTTTTGTTTGCACGATTTTTCTCTGTGATTTTTGTGTAGTTGCATACAAGTGGTTCCGAACTTTCTTTCCCTAGCGCCCCCTCCATACTTCACTCCCCTCGCCAACCGCTGCAGCTCTCTGGTATGACACCTTTAGCGATTTCGCATGCAGCATTTTCTCAAATCTTTAATAATAATAATAATAATAATAATAATAATAATAATAATAATAATAATAATAATAATAATAATAATAACGGTCACCAATTTACATTTATTTCGAGCAAAACATTTGCATACCGTAAGAGTGTAGATTTAATTTTAAAAAAAGTTTTGTTATCATTGAAACCACACTTAATTCTCATTAGTTTTGTATTTGTATGGTATTTGATTTAACGCTCCTTTGTTATAGCATTCGCAATATTTGTAATTAGTATACACATCTGGTTTATTCCTGTCAGTAGCTTGCATCTCCTTACTTGCTTTCCACGAATCCCCCAGGTTTGGAACTACTGATGTATACTTTGTACAAATATAAAGGTAAGTAAGAAAGTTCTGTCGCTTTTCCACTCATCACCTTCGAACATCTATATGCCACCTAAGACGTACCTGGAAGATCAAAAATAGTTCTCATCAGCATCAATGACCTTCTGTCAACGTTCTGGAAGACCATGGATTCCATGGCGGTAGAACTTGCTGGGCCCTGAAGCTAAGAAGGTATCAAGTTCATTTTGCAAAACAACTTGGGATTTGAACTGGCTTATCTTAAAGTGATTGTCTAAGGAATGGAGCAGGTGCTAATCGGATGGTGCAATGTCCGGGGAGTATGGCGGATGAAATAGAATTTCCCATCCAAGGCGTAAAATGAGGTCCCGGGTCATCCTAGCCCCGTGGGGCTTAGTATTGTTCTGTAACAGGAGGACTCTCCTGAGTTTTGAATTTTTCTTGAACACAGCTCAACTGCTGACAGTACATAGTTGCATTGATGCTATGACCAGCTTGTATCAGTTCCAGATGCACGATGCCGTGAGCAGTTCACCAACACATAGGAGGACCTTCTTCTGGTATAGTGCTGGTTTCGGCTGTTTCGGAACCGGTTCATGGAATGCTAACCAATAATGAAGGCGCCACTCGTACGGAACCCACTTCTCATCACAGGTCAAGACCCTGTCCAGAGATGCTCCTTCCTCAGACGAGACAGCAAAGAAACACAGGTGTCTGCTAGCGTTGCCTTCTGACCCAGAGTCAAATGATGTGGGACCCATCGACCCAACTTATAGTTCTTCCCAACTTGATGGAGGCGCTGCGAGTTGTTTCTCCACTCACTGAATTATAGTCTCAGTTGCCTGAAGATCTTTATTTTGTACATGCTATGGTCTTCTGGCACGTGATGCGCCTTCGAATGTTTGCGTGGCACGTGGTGCGTCACCATCCTTACGTTAAACATATTGAACCAACACTGCACTGTCCGCGTAGACACGACACTCTCACCAAAGGCCTGGCATATCTGCCGCCCCGCTGCAGCGACGTTTGATCCCAGTTTGAACTCGTACAGCATACAAGTTCTTATGACGCTCTTGGGGGTAAAATGTTTTCTCTGTCCTTACGCAAGTTCACGGTGTAACTGAACTGTCACAACCAGATACTATGTTAGATATACTCACACAACAACTGACCTTCGCCTTATCTTCATTCGCATTCAACTCACGGTGTGAGGGCTAGTTGAACACAGACCTCCATAAAAAGCGACAGAATTTCCTTGGTTAACCTTTATAATTTTCTTCCGCTGGAGTTTGTGCCTACATTCTCTTGTTTCCTTGTTTGTTCACCTATGAATAATTTAAATTAATGATGTAAAATGACGTAAAATCAGGACTTTATGATTAATCGCATAACTGGCAGAATTAACAGATGTTGAAATGAGGAGAAATGACGAGGTAGATGAATGGAATAAAACAAATGTTGGCAATGTACGAATGAAAAATAGTTTGTCTGCAAAATAATCGAGTATACACTCAATGCTCTTGTTTGGTTGTCACCACTGTCTCTAATCATGGTCAAGTTTCCTGGATATTCCTTGTTCTCTCTGTGTGGTTTGCTCATTGTGGGAGCACCAACTAGTGATGTCACAGAGCATCCAGTTGCAAGTAATTGACATCCAGATAGTGCAAGTGAGAATTCAATTTAAAATTTTATTGAACATAGGTTACCAGAGTAAAACTATTAGATTAATCCAAAACATTATAGTCTATGCATCGTGTTTTAAAATTGAGTTCTAAGGGTAAATCATGTATGAATTTGGCATCCGATATTTTTTGAATATATACCCATCACTGATCACAAAAATGCCAGATGCCAGAAAAAAAACACCTCACGGGAAGGGAGGGGGGAGAAAGCCGAAATTTTAGCCGTTTCTATTATTCACTATATCTCAGTAATCATTGGAGCTAGAGCATCCAAACTTTTTCATTTTGTTTGCCTAATAGTCTTTTACAATCTAATTGTAGTGCATTTTTGAGCTAAATATAATGGTTTTCTTGTTATTTTCATTTTTACTCAGTATTGGTTGAGTGTGACGTCAGTTTTTTAGCCACAGATTCTTTACAAGAACGAATTCGGAAAAATGTTTCAACTAAACGTTTTTCGTCATTTTATGCTCTTTCAAAAATGTATACTTATATTAGTATAGGACTAATAGTGCCTGTGTTATAAGCGACTTTATTCAGTCGTGTGCGAAACTGATCACGGTACGGCCCAAGCGTTACATTCCCTCAAACGGTAGATATTAGTAGCTGATGGTGAATCTTGTCTACCTTCAAGTATATAATCCTGATGATTATCTCTGTCTATAATTTAACTAAAATGTCCATTTTTAATATCAGTTGAGGGTCCTTTTCAGAAAATAACCCTTGTCAAACAAAAAATTTTTCGAAGAGTGAAAAGAAAGCTTTCTCTAATACACTGTATGAGAAACTCTGCAAATCTGTTTCTTTATACCTGTCTCTGATACCTTCTAAATCATGCAACTTTCTTTAAATTTTCTGAAAAAATCTTGTTTCGACAGGGCTGTTTTTGCTACAAGCCCTTCGATTTATGTACTATAATGGTACTGAGCGAACTAGAGCAGGGAACAATTTGTCATCCACGTTTTTTATATATAATATTACCACTTTTCCTTCTTAATATTTATTGTAACAGTAAGAAAAAAACAAAAAATAAGATATGCCTAACATATTTTATAAATTATTATTTTTTAAACTGTTAAATCTTATTTATAAAAGAAGCACTTGCCTATTATTAAGATTGTGTACAGTGTAAGATTGTGTTATAATACAATAAATGTATAATAATTATGAAACGTAATAGAAGGAAATCATATACTTACGAGATCTCTACTCAAGGCAACAAATTATTTGATTTCTAGAATAAGTTGTCAATAATGTTATACCAATCTTATATCAAGGTAACCAAGAAAGTTCTGTTGCCTTTTCACCCACCACTTTCGAACATCGATATGTCTGTCACCTAAGACGACCTGGAAGATCAAAAATAGACACCATCAACATCGACGACCTTCTGCCAACATTCTGGGAGGCCATGGATTCCGTCGCGGTAGAACTTGCTGGGCCGCTAAGCGAAGAAGGTATCAAGTGAATTTTGCACCTTTCCTAGGTATTTGAACTGGCGTGATAATCGGACGGCGCAATGTCCGGGAACTACGGCGGATGCAATAGTGTTTCCCATTCAAGGCGTAGAATGGTGTCCCGGGTAATCCTAGCTAAGTGGAGCTTAGCGTTGTCTTGTAACAGGAAGAACCCTTTGTGATTCAGAGTGCTGGCTCAAGAGTTTTAAATTTTTCTTGAACACGGCTCAACTGCTCATAGTACACAGTTGCATTGATGCTCTGACCAGCTGGTAGCAGTTCCCGATGAGCGATGCCGAGAGCAGTCCGCCAAACACAAAGAAGGACTTTCTTCTGGTGCAGTGCTGGTTTCGGCTCTTATGGAACCGGTTCATGAGATGCTATCCAATGATGACGGCACCGTGGAGCTTCGTACGGGACACAATTCTCATCAATAATCTGTACAACCTGTCAACAACCTGTAGAGTAATGGCTCCTTTCTCAGACGAGACACCAAAGGTGTTTGCTCACATTGCCTTCTGACCTGGAGTCAAATCATTTGGGACCCATCGATCCAACTTGTAGTGCTTCTCAAGTTGATGGAAGTGCTGCCGTGTGATTTCTTTACTCACACTGAATTTTAGTCAAAGTTCCTCACATGTCTGGCCCTGTTCGTCTCAATTTTTGCCTAAAGATCTTCATTTTGTCCATGTGTTGGTCTTATGTTAAGTAGTGCGTCTTCGAATGTTTCGTCACTGTCCTTAAACTTGTTAAACCACCGCTGCACTGTCTGCGTAGTTAGGACACCCTCATCAAAGCCCTGACATACTTTCCGCCCCACTGCAGCGGCGTTTGATCCCAGTTTGAACTCGTACAGCATACACACCTTTATGACGCTCTGTGGAGGTTCCATGTTCACTCTGTCCTTACGCAAGTTCATAGTGTAACTAAACTGCCACAACCAGATAGCATGTTGGATATACCCACACCAACAATTGGCCTTCGCCTTATCTCCATTCGCACTCACCTCACGGCGTGAGGGAAAACTGAACACAGACCTCCACGAAAAACAACATAACTTTCTTGGTTACCTTTATATCTCGAAAACGGTAAAGAAATTTGTGATGTATTTAATGCGTCATTCAATCTTCTTCATCACTCTGTTCATTAACTGATATTGAATTTTTATACTCGCTCGGACAACTACACATTGGAGTGTACAATAAACCATGATTCTTACATTTGCATTTCAAACTTACACACTGAAGTTTCTGACAGCTACATATGGTAATCTCTAAACAAACTTTGGGAATATCTTCAAGTATCTTCAAGTGTTTTCAAAACTGACTTCAGAATTTGGTCCTACAAGTCCATCCGGAATCTTCTGGTCTTGTTAGATCAATCTTACACTTATCAGCATGTCCCAAATTGCAGTTTGGTAATGGGATCTCTTTATATGTTGTTCAGAGTATCACTAGTTGGAGGTAATTTCTCCAGGCTGCATTTTCCTAAGAGTAGGAGCCTAGCTACATCACAGATCTGCATATTAACCTTGAGGAGCTTTATGAAAAACAGTTCTTCAGATTCAATAGCGCTGGCTGATAAAGGAATCCGTCCTAAGGAAAATAAAATGTCACAGTTTTCTGACATGAGTAAGTAGACAGTTCTTGATCCTAGATATTTCAGCTGGATATGACGTTATATTGCATCCAAGTGGAGTGTGATAAGCCATTACTGCTCTTCTCATTCTCAGATAACGGGTGTCAAAGATGGTGAACTGGAATAAACCTTCTTGTCTTTGAACTCCCGCCATCATGTGCAATTCTTTACAAGAAATTCTGTCATAATGGTCTATCAACAGCAGGAATACATCGGTGTCTCTACTCATCACAACAATTCTTTTTGACTTGTGATTCATAGAACGAAGTATCATTCTAGAATCTGATTCTTCATGCTTCCCTTTAAGACTGGGAACATCGATCTTGAAGTTTGACTTAACAGTCTCCTGATCTTTAAAACTACCGGAAACAAGAACAAAGAGTTCTGAAGGTGATAATTCTAGCGATGCATTATCTACTTATGGTATACTTACTCAGAGAACTGTGACCTTTGATTTTCTCTAGAACAGATTCCTTTATCAGCAAACGCTATTGAATCTGCTGAACTGTTTTTCACAAAGCTCCTGAAGGTTAATGTCAAGATCTATGTTGGAGCTAGGCTTCTACTTTTAGGAAAATGCAGCTTGCAGAGGTTAGCTCCAACTAGTGATGCTCTGAAACAATATATAAAAAGATCCCATTACCAAGCAGCAATTTGGGAACGCTGATAAGTCTGAGATCTATCTACCAAGGCTAGAAAATTCCGGATGGTACTTGGAGGACCAAATTCTGAAGCCAGTTTTGAAAAGATTTGAAGATATTTCCCAAGGCTTGTTTAGAGATTACCATGTGTAGCTGTCACAAACTTGAGTGTCTAAATTTGAAATGCAAATGTAAGAATTGCGGTTTCTTGTGAACTTCAATGTGTAGTTTTCCGAGCGAGTTTAAAAGTACAATATCAGTTAATGGACCGAGAGATGAAGACTGAATGACGCATTAAAAACATCACAATTTCTTTATCTGTTTAGAATATAAGAGTGGCATAACATTATTGAGAACTAATTCTAGGAATCAAATAATTTGTTCTCTTCTGTAGAGATTTCTTAAGCATATGGTTTCCTTCTATTACGTTTCTTATCATTAATGTCCGAATTTGTATGTAATTACATATTTTTCCTTCATATGTAGGTTCGTCAAATCCTTAAATGTTTGTGATTCACACCTGTAGGGTGCTTCAACTCAAGTTTCATATTACATATTTTTAAATATTTTGACCAATATTACATGTTTCTATGGTTTCTACATATTCTTTACATAAAACTGTTTCAGAATTTTGCGTTTACTGAAATTTTAATTTAAAATAAAAAATAAACTCTCCAACTGTGCAAGGCTTGCTATAGAATCAATTTTGTCATGTCTATATTTTCGTTTCTTTACCGAAAGAGAAATCTCTCTCTCTTTTTTTATTTGTCAAATCATGTGACGCTAATGTGACGATAATCACATAAAACCTTTTGTTTATTTGCTTTTGAACATTACCTTTCTATTCTGGCACATAATGAATAAAATAACTACATCTCAAAAGAGTGTGTATATATCCCTTTCTTAAAATGGTTCTGGAATAATAATTTATTGATTATTCCTCGTCATGACAACGTAAGAACAATAAGTCAACCAATTAACATATTAGAATCAATTTTTGATTCTATCTCTTTTTCGTACTTTCTTCTTCTTCTTCACACTAGTTAGTACCTATTTTAAAATTACACATTGCCCAGAAGTATAATAAAATATATTTAGAATTACACTGAAAATATAAAGATATCGTTACATATGTCGCCCGAAATATAGGACTTTCTTTTATTGAATTTACAAATAAAAGAAAAGAATCCTAGACCGTTAAATAATACATATTAATCATTCGAGTTTTCGAATGCACCTCGTATATATGAAAATTACACTTCTTATAAATATGCATATATCATATCTATTTTTATAACAATATTATTATCATATTTATTTTAAATTTTATCATGGACTTCATTTATTTATTCATTTCAACGACGATAAGGCACATTCGAAATTTGATTCACAAGTTATTTAATTTTAAGTCTTTTTTGGGTCCATTAAATGCTTGTTAGAAGTTAATAATTATTTACTTGGGCATAATGAAGAGGGTATTGAAAGAGATATATTTATGATATTCATATGATTGTTCTTTGTACGAAAAAGGATCAAACACATATATTTTCAACAATAACATTCAAGATAAAACATGATAATTAATATCAGAAGAAAAATTTAATTTAATCACAATTTCAGAAGGAACTAACGTTTTGAGTAATTGCATCCATTTACTCTTAGTATACTTTGAAGGATGTGCTAAAAATAGCAATTCCAAACGAATGAATTATAGTCATAGAATTCAAATAAAGTACGAATAACAAACAAAATTATAACGATATTTAAAGCGAAATAAAGCAAAAAATCAATTGAATACGGTTTTCTCGGACGCCGTAACTTTCGCGTAAGTTACATGACCAACAAATTCTTTCAAGTTGGTTTGAAAGTCACAAATCGGAATACAGTCTTGCATGCTACTTATTTCTACAGTTCTTTGTATGGCTCTGCATGGTTGTATGGCTATTAGAAACCAGTCCAAAATTGGAGCTAAGGGTCATTTGAGAGCTTTTTTGGCAAACGTAAATACAACAGAGGTCGTTTCAATTATTGGCGGAGGCGGAGGCGATATTTGTAAAAACGGGAATCTTAAGTAAGTAAAACGGAATTCTCTTAACAAATACGAGTATTGTGGAAGTTCGTCAACGCGAAGAAACATGTATTTTACAGAATAACCCTTGCATAAAGTTAAATACTTTTACCTTTTGGTTTGCTTTTTAAAATAATTACAATTGCATAATACATTTAAAGTTTGTAATAAAAGACAACTCCTATTAATCAATCCCAAAGTGGCAAATTTGAGTAATGTTTTATTTCTAGCGTCTTACTCAACATTAATAAAATTTAATCTGTCTTGTTTATGTTTTGAGGCTAAGGAAAACAACGTTTAAATGGATTGTATAACCATAAGAAAATCTACACATAGTTTTCTTCCATCACAAAATCCACTTGACGGAAGCTGGAATCAAGCCAGGGACTTCATGCGCTACAGATAATCGCTCTATAACTGAGACATTGCAACCAGTACATCTCATTTTGCTACTCATACATATGTCTAATCTATATTATTTTCTTTATTTCAACATTTTAACATTTATGTAATAGAATCAGTGACTCATGGCTCTTTCTCCATATATTCAAATGCGAAGGGCAAGTCAAAAGTTATCAGATACTGAAATTCAAATAGTGTTGCCATATTGAAAATATCATTTTTATAAAGGTATGGTCTCTAGTGCTGGAAATTATAACTGCAAGGCTAGAAGCCTGTTTATTTGAAAATTAGAAAGCTGGAAGAGCATGTTGGTTTGATGCTGTCAGTCGACAAGGGTGGAACTCGATTAACATTGTTTTCGTACAATGATCTTTTACGATTTTAATTATGGTTTAACGCAAGATTATGTCATGATCGTTCAGAGACTGCCCCTTCACGAGAAATCGTTTTGAATTGCTTTATGGAATTTTAACACTGCGACAAATCCAGAAAATAAGTTTTGCTCTGGGTAACCGAGCACCACAGTTACGGATGAAAATGTCACAGCAATAAGAAATATTGTGAAATATTGGGTATCAAATAGCACTGGAATTTACACCTGAATACAGTTCCGTAACCAAAGTTTACATATCTGTTTTCACTTCAGAGTTAAGAGCTCTCTCACCCACAGGAACATATAATAATTGTGCGAGTTAGATTTGTGTTATGAAATGCGGTAATGCGAGCAGTTGCAGCCTTTTTAAGTAGTGCAGTAGTAGTCACTTGATGTACAATAGCCACTATACCAATCAGGTCTTGCACCTAGTGAGAGAAATCGTTAATTAAAATTGAAATGTCTGTAGTGAAAAATGGAATAGCAGCACTGCAACAATTTATACCTATTCCGAAGCGCGATGGAATAGACTGGTGGACGATGATACACACGTTTAATAGTACTGACGAGCAGAGAATATCAAAGAGATTGTTCGAATATATATTAGAAAAATAATATAAACTGGTGCACATAAGTAAATATTGACCTACCTAGGTAGTAACCTTTTGCTCTTCAGTTGTAATGATGGAGATCCATAACTAAGTGATTAGCATACAGGATCGTGGAGCAGTACAAACACTTAACAAATACACTTTCGTCACAATTTTCATGACTACAGACACTATTTTCTACTCGCTGCATAGTTCCCATAGCAAGTAGTTACTACTGCGTAATACAAATCTAACTCGCACAGTTTTTATACGTTCCTGTGAGTGAGAGAGCTCTTAACTCTGAAGTGAAAACAGATACGTAAACTTTGGTTATGGAAATGGAATCAGGAGTAAATTGCAGTGCTATTTGATACCCTTCATGACCCCTTCGCTGTTTATCATATTTGAACGCGATTCAATATGGCGCCTTCCATCCAAGATGGCGATCATGCACTGGAAGCACCCCCACATGTAGATGCCCTATTCCGATTTACAATGAAGGGCGAAGACAGATCTTCCAAAAGCTTTTTCATTTTTGTGCCAAAAGAATAGCTATTCTTAAACTTTGCCTATCGGATTTCAAGATAGCGTTGGTGTAGCAGCTCAACGAAGCATTTGTGCATGGAGTGACTATTACTACGTTGCTTAGCAACTCGAACTGAATCTTGTCACTAATTTTGCATCAAAATCCAACACTCACGGTTTATGGACCTTCCTTGTTAGTGTCTTGTAGTATACCCTTCAGAACATCATCCCCACAACAAAAAATCGTTTTTATGCTCCTGTTCTAGTGGGAAGATATTTAAACTAGATCTTACTGGAAAAGGTGTTAGAAGAATCCATATTAATGATTTTACCTTTTGAGGTGACTAAAATGGAATTCACATTATTCACATTACATGACGTTTACTCTTTCACTTACCGTACAATTACTAGTTCTTACCAGTGACGACGCTACAGAGGCTAAGGGGCGGTTGCCCTTGTTGCCATCATCCGCCCGATTGAATGTAGGTCAACTAATATAAAACTATACTTTTCAGTATACAAAAATAGATGCTCATCCCTAATGTCTTTGCGCCTCCGCTTTACTGCCCAAGAAATTAAAACATGGGTTGTCATTGGTTTTTACATCTAAAATTACTGAACTGAATAAGGAAGAGAACAAGAATTGTCAATAGAAATCTTAATGTGTTAAAAGTTTCTCTATTGCTTTCCCACTATAATTAAAGTCGTGACAAAAACATTTAAAATACCAAATCCTTTGAATTGTAAGTATTTAAACAATGTTCTTTCTTTTAGCATATTAGAATATATTCCATATTTGAATCACAAATATTTTCATAAATGAAGTAAATATTACAATACATGGAAGACATTCTTAACAATATTTACGTGGTCTGAAGTGGGCTTATAGTACAGCATTTTCTAGCTTCATACGATTTTGTTCATTTTCCTTCCCAAAGGTAATTCAATTTTGACAGCAAATTGACTAGTATGAAGCAAGATTGAAGTGACTCCGTGCCTCATAGTGAAGTTTTAAATTAATTGAATAAATTACAATAAATTGAATAAATTACAATTACAGTAAAATGTTGCAGGAGTACAAAAAAATAGAAGGAAATATTGCTTTCTTCTAGAATAGAATACTTCATATTTCGTCGTTGATTTGTACTTCTGCCAAACTCGTCTTGATAAATCATTTGTTTTATTGGATTACTTTCATATCTAGCAATCTTGTATTTATACGTATAACTCATTTGTTGTTCATGGAGTCTAGTTTAGTGTAGATTTTCAGCGAAACGGTTTATAGGAGAGGATCCACAGCTTAAAGTGGAATCCGAAGCATTAATCTAGTTTTATTCGAGGGACGTATAGTGAACGAAAATCGGGACCGCAATTACAGAAAGATATCGCACTACTCGCTTGCAGGTATCTTAATTATAATGTGTGTACGGAGGAAGAAAAGAACGTGCCGACAGAACATCCGTAGACTAGAATGTCTATTAAAATAAATACATGAATAAAGAATTTAGTAAAAGTTTCTGTTACAAAAATTATATGAGTGTTGCTAATCCATGGCACGTTTGAAAATATAAATTGCTATCCATAGATGCTATATAAATATAGACATATTAATTTAATTAAATCATAGCAGATGTCTAGGTTGGCAACTGTCAGGCGGCCGTCCTGTTGGTAGTTGCGTGTTAGGGCAAACTCTGTACTACAGAACGAGAAATAAAAGGACAGAGTGCACTGAACGGACCAGACGCTGATAGTGTAAAATATGCGACCTCTCTGAAAAACGGATGACGCCTGTTTATGTGGCGAGAGTGTGACGAAAGCTACAAATGTTGGATGCGTCACGAGAGAAGTCCAAGGAGATCACGTACTACAAATCTTATGAAAAATCGTATCGAAGAAGAGGATCAATGGTCAAAGGAAAGCTTTCACTGACAAGTTCCGCATAGCATCATAGTAGATTGTCACTCAAAATCGTCGTACGTCTACGATTCAAGTGGTGTAGGAACTCAAACATCTCCTCTCTCAGCCTATGTCAACAGTCACAGTCCTCTGCGACTTACATGATATGGACATATTGCGTCCTGTTGTGTGGATGAAACCACTGATAAGGTACCGTAACGCTTTAGCACGACATCAAGGTGGCGCAAATATGTAACAATGACCCCTGAAGTTTAGAAAACTATGATATAGTCGGATGAGTCATCATTCAAATCCTTTCAAACCACGAACAGTGTTTATGTGGACGTGGTTTGAAGAACTTCGGGATAAATTTGAACACCTCACTTGGCCTGCCATATCCACAAATCTGAAGGCAAATGAACATCTGCGGTCTATCTTGGATACAGTCAACCGCGCAGATTTACGTCACCATCCTTTCCTATAGAACTGAGTGATGCAGTACACTGAAATGTTGTAATATCCTACAGTAACTAGCACTTTTTCCAGGTGTTTGCACTAAATTCATATATATATATATATATATATATATATATATATATATATATATATATATATGTGTGTGTGTGTGTGTGTGTTTGCGTGTTTGTGTGTGTGTCTTTGTGCTCTGACCAAATGAAGAGTATGGGAGCACATGACCAAACTATTTTAATCATGCAGTTTTGTAAACTTTTCCAACTGTCAACGGGAAATGTTACATTTGACAGTTTGCGAACAGCTCGTGTATTAGAACGTAATTTCTTTTGCAGAAGCAACATTTTGACCATAGTATGCAATGAATATATTAATACAAAAAGCATTACATATGTCACATTGCTTCAAATATATTTTTCCTTTTTTGTGGACTTTGTTAATGAAAAATATTAAATTCATATGGGGAGAAAACATAGTAACCACTGCACAGAAGTTGTATTTGAAACGCACTCTGGAGACAGAAATCATTACGAAGTTAAATTTAGTGCGAAAAAGATTTGTATGGGTAGTGATTTTCACATGGTTCTCAAAACGCAGAAATAATTAAAATGGTTTAAAAGAGGTGTCAGTGGTTGCTGTTGAAATATTGTTACAGCTCTCAACGTTTCACACAATTAATTTTCAACCGTTGACAACGACGCGTGAGAAGCTATTTCGAAAGTGTTATAATAACCAACCAATCTTTTGTTCTCTCATTTCTCCATCGTTCAAGTTATAACAATGAGGTTGCAAAACCACACAGTGGATTTCCAGCGGGAAAAGGAATGACAATACCGTTGGCATAAGAAATGCGTTGTTTAATACATGTTTAGTATTTATTCGTAGAATTGACAAAATATAATGTTTTACGTGTTTCATTTTCATTCTTCATTTGATTCTGTGAGAAAAATAAGTAAGGTTCGTTTCACATTCTGAAACAATGGTAGAGCACAAACTATGCGATTTCAATAACGAAACTGGATGTAACCTTCCAGTTGTGATACTGGAATGTGGCCAGGGGAACACGAACATGTAACATTAAAACCACATATATATATATATATATATATATATATATATATATATATATATATATATATATATATATATATATATATATATATAGATAGATAGATAGATATAGAGATAGATATAGATAGATAGATATAGATATAGATATACTGTATATATAGATAGATAGATATCGATATAATAAAATTCAAAGTGACAATCTCGAACCAGCGGATCGTTTTTAATCAAGTTTTCAACGTAAATGAGGTTCCAGCCTGAGACAGTCTTTGTCATATCACTTTGACGATGCAACTTAGGTGAGGGGGAGGGGAGGGACACTTATAAATGATCGAAAATGACCGATATTAGTGCCGAATCCATAGTTTCCTGGGTTGCTGAGATGAACAGCGAAACGTTTATTGCCAAATTCCAAATTCCGCCCCACAACTTCGGGAGGGGAAGGGAGGAGATATATAAAAATAATCGAAATTCCAAGGTAAGTGTTGAATCCATAGTTTTCGGGGTAGCTGTGGTAAACAATGACATTTGCGATACCGTGCCCAGCAATATGGGAGAGGTAAGGGTGGAGATAATAAAAATAATCGAAAATGACCGATATTCGTACCGAATCCATAGTTTTCGGGGTCCTGTGAAGAACAGTGACACTTGCGATGCTGTTTAAATCTAAATTCAGCCACCACTGGGGAGGAGGAGGAAGAGAAATATAAAAATCATAGAAAATAACCGATGTCAGAGAGCGCTTTAGTAATAATAAAAAACTGACTGATTAACGGATTATATTATTTTTTTCTTAATTTAACCCAGCGGGTAAGTGATGCTAGGATATATATATATATATATATATATATATATATATATAATTATCATCATAGGTATTCTGAAGTCAGTTGCTGCAACTGAGAATTTTTCATGTTCCACGGTCTTTCACTAACCTCTTCGTCTTCACGTACGATTTATCTGTTTTGATATCGTCCATTAATTGTAGTACCCATTTCCCTTTTCATCTCTTTCCTGCCACCATATCCTCTAGCACACCCTCAAGATACAAATCCTTCTTAGCCAATGTCCTAACCAGTTTCTATTTCTTTTCTCAATAATATTTAGAACTGTTCTTTTCTCCCCGACCATTTCTAACACCCTTTCAATCGTTTTCAGCTCTACTCAGCTAATTCTCCTCATTCTTCTCCACATTCGTATTTTGAATTTTCCAGTCGTTTTTCATCATTTTGGCTTAATCTCCATGCTTCTGCCTCGTACAGCACAATACTCAACACGAAGTATTTTATGAGTCTTTTTCTCATAGGTCCCACAAAATAAACTTTTCTTCCTACTAAAGGCTTTCTTCGCCAGTCCTATTCTTGTTTTTATTGCACGTTCACCCCCTCCTATCATCTCTAATAATACTACCCAAGTGTCGAAAACCTGTTCTATTTTCTCCCCTCCTACGTCTATATTTGACACCGATCCCTTCGTTCCAATCACCATAGGTTTTGTCTCTAACATTGGTTTTCATGTTATAAGGACTTCTCTTAATATATCTTACTGATTTTGCTATTTGAAGATTAATATATAACACAAAAGTTGCAGATGAAACATATTCTTTGATTGCCTTCCTTCCCCCCCCCCCCCAAATTCTCTCTATCTAGTGTTACTTTTTGTTCTGTGGCAATCAACATTAAAACCGGAAGTGATTAGTTTCTACCATTTTTGATTGTGTTGTTGGAACGCTAAATCGATTCCACAAAACCAGGTTTTCCTATCTCTTACCATTTTTACTTTCATACATGTTAATAGACATAGAAGTATAGTAGCCGTTCTATAAGACTTCCGGTACTTATGCATAGCATAGTCTGAAAGTCTAAAATGATCACGGAAAAGGACAATGGCCTATATAACACACACAATTTACAGAGCTCATTGGGTTAGACCTCGTGCTGCTTAGTATCCTTGTGAAATATGTACCTCCATGTACAAAGATTTATTTCTGGAGTTATGGAGCATTAAACCTGGCTGGCTTGAGTTCGAATGTGGCCACATTTTCACAGATTTCTGTAATTGCTATTTGAAGCAAGAAGTACTTGTAGAGGAAACTGCATAGAACAATGATGCTAAATGTTAAGGTAACTTGATATTACATGTCAGGTAAATACAGTGGTAACTTATAACAGACATGATAAAACAACGAAGAACATACTGTTAAGGCGATCAGAAAGTTCACATTAGTGCGAATGAAATGACTGCTCTAACGTCTAATGAGAAACTCACCACAGCAGCACACCATATGGGTGGACTAAAGTTACGTCTCTACGGTCACAAACTCCGTACACTTCCAGCAAACAGGCTGAGGTAATCAGACAGTCAGAAGGTATCATCGTTAAATTTGTTCGTTTGAAAGAGATATATGGAGAACACATGATTGCAAGTGATTTTTCTTTTTGAAATTGAAACTGGGATATTCTTTACATCCAGTCGCAATAGATATTACTAGTACATTGGGTCCAGGAAAGGCGAATGAACTCATTATTCATAATTTTTTTTGTTTGTTTTTTAAAATTTTGTTACGGCGATACAACATTATAGAACGGCCCCACAGTAACACCTGCCACCATCATGTTTGGATGAACCCCTCAGAAACACTGTGAATGCAAGCGTCTGAAAAAATGTTTGTGTCATTGCAAATTACTTAAGTATACACCGTTTCACTGTTGTTTGGCGGCTCCATACAATCGAGATGAAAACCTTAGACCCATGGATGCCACATGTGATAATACCGGCTAACAACAATCGTCTTCTTGAATGTATAACTCTCCAATTGTACGAGCTAGAAGGGAAAGTTTTATCCACCAGATTATCACTTCAGATGAAAAACTGATCCACTATTACGAACGTAAAAGGTCAGGATCTTGGTTTCCGAAACCATCTCTCTACTCACAAAAAGTGTTTTTGCTGGTATGCCGGAGTAATCCATGATACCTCTCTCAAGCGAGCTGAAACGATCAATGCAGATCGTTACAGTGATAAACTTCATGAAATGCACCTCGAGCTTGTCCGCAAGTATCCCGTAACGGTCAATGGGGTACGTGAGAACAAGTTGGAGGTGTATTTCGTTCTGTTTAGCACTGAAAAAAAAAGCCAAATTACGAAGGAATACAAGTGAGTAAAATTATCAATACAGCAGAATTATAGGGTCAAGGTGAATTATGATATTGATTCTGCGAAGTTCTTGAAATAAATTTCCCTTTCAGAAAGTATTTGTAAAACTTGACGAACTAGTTACGTTTTAATACAGACTTCCAAATTTTTCAGGCAAATTTTACAATACCAGACTCCACGTTTGTTATTACAATGTGCAAATGCTTGGAATATTTACCAAATGTAGATAAATGTTATTACTGAATTTATTGCGTAACTTTGACTAAGAATTATTAAAAGTATTAGGTATAACTTGCCAAAACTGTCAACAAGAAGTAGTTATTAGCTAATGAAGAGTGGAATATGATGGCTATAATCGAGTTCTTTTCCACTCCTTCCACCAAACATAACCTGTGGGGAAAACAGATTCGACTATTATTTCGTAATAGTAGGACCCTATAGTTGAAAATTGTGTCTGCAAATGAAAATTATGATTAGCAAACTGCATCAACTGGGCAGGTCATGTAGTCATAATGGAAAGTAGGAAAACTTACAAAATTTTAGTAGGAATACCTAAGCGCAGATGAGAGATCAATATTACGATGGATTTCGTAGAAATAGGAAGAAAGTAGAAACTGGAGCCAGTTAGCTAAAGACAGAAGTCAATGGAGAGTTTTTTTGAATGCGGTATTGAACCTTCGGGCTTCTTAGACAATAGAGTTATATATGTTTCTTTGCTTTTGTGTGTGTGTAATAGGTATGACTACTAACCTACTAAGTGAGTACCAGAAGTGATAGTTATTCTCACAGGAAGAATATAGATGGATTAACATAAAACGGCAAATATGAATATTCTAGAACTTGCTGACGCCTTTCCTCGTTTAGGAGCGTAATTTTTCGAAAACACTGAAACCCGTTAATTTTAATTGGAAGTTTATTTGCCGAGTTTTATCTCCCTAACGTCAGGAATTTCTGAGATACTCTACTGTTGGCAAAAAATCTGAACCTCCCTTTAGCATACGTATATCAAATTATCCTATTTAATCGTTGATTTCGTGAAAAAGAACCTTCTAATTACAGCAGTATGATACAATGAGCGATTCACACTTTTACTAATTTATATAGTAGTATAGATTTCCAATAGCTCTAATAGTGTTTAGTCAGACAAACATATTGACAATGCTACTTTTGAGCTATAGATTTACCTCAGCCTTCAACGTGTAGTACTAATTAAAAATAAGAAAGGCATCGCCAAGCAAATAAATCATTAAATAATTAATTAATTATTAAAGTAATTAATGATGCTATTTTCTATCTTTTTCCGAAACTTTGATTGTTTTATTTAACAGAGTTGTCAATGTTAAATGGTGAATAAAAATTAATGAAACTATAGTTCCATTAATCTTGTTTCTCCCTGTACCCATAATTCAATACTTCGGCACGTTCTTTATTAAAAGGAGGATGGTGTAAAGGGAAATATTTTTCAGTCATGAAATCAGTTGTCAGTCTTTTAAATTGTTTCCTTTTAAGATAAATTAGAATAGCAAAAATGAAAATATGTTAATAATGTCGATAACACCCGTAATAAGAAAATTACGTAAGAATATGTAGAGTTAAAATTGTTTGTTTCTGAAAACTTAGAAACAAAATCCTGTTTTAATGATATTTAAACTGTGATCCATGATCACCTTAACCTACATACACCCTAAAATAATGATTATTTACAAAGTTCTTGTATATGGAACGTCAAAGGACAAGGAAAACATTTCCAATTATTAAGTTGTGAGGGAAAGAGGCATAACGTTTATATGATACGTTTATATAATACGCTTAAATACATGAGAAAGTTAACACTATTTCTTAACACATTATAACAGATAAAATTATATTACAATATAGTAGGGATAATACCGAGACCGAGACGGCCTTTTATATACCGAGACGAGACTGAGACCGAGACGGCCTTTTATCTACCGAGACGAGACCGAGACGGAGCTCTATAAATCGAGACGAGACTTAGGTCGGTCTCGTCTCGAATATTAATATAGACAACTATTAAGATTGACATTTACTCAAAATTTCTTTCGTTGCTGTATTAGGTAATATGGGAACAGTTGACTGATGTTCAGAGGCGTATTTAGGGGATGGCTATCGGACTGAAGCCCCTCCCGAAATATATTTGTGATCATTTTTTCGCATTGCACGT
This sequence comes from Thermobia domestica, assembly GCF_964235325.1. NCBI lineage: Eukaryota > Metazoa > Arthropoda > Insecta > Zygentoma > Lepismatidae > Thermobia > Thermobia domestica. The sequence continues at coordinate 238,880,944 of NC_137454.1, read as the reverse complement.
ACAACACAAATATTTCTTACTCGTTTTCAAGCCTCTCCCGAAACAAAATCCACTGCTGATGTGTATAGTCATCTCTGTCTCTCTCTCCCTCTCTCAATACATATATATACACCAGAGGATCCAGGATATGATCAAGGGAGAGGCTAAACCATAGTTTGACATTTTATCCAGTGTAAAGAAAGAAGTAGGATTGAAACCCATTTTATACAGTGTATAGCTGAGCGTCAAGGGGAGGTATAACCCTTTAACACTCCCCTTGTATCCTCGCCTGTTTATCATATCTAATATAAGTAAAAGGAAGAGTTTGTTTGTCTGTGTGTCTGCGTGCCTGTCTTTCTGATTGCCTGTGTGCGGCCTGGGGACCAGACGAGAGTCCAAGAGTTACGAAATTTCGGTGACAAGTGTCATGTCCCAGGCTTCAGACCAAGAAGAAGCGTTTTTTTTTCTAATTTTGAATCAGGAGGGGCGTTTACCGGGAGATGTAGAAGTAGTAGAAAATGACAGATATTAGTGTCGAATACATAGTTTTCGCAGTCGCTGAGACCAATGATGATACTTCCATTAGCGATGACTTTCAAAGTCAGCTACCAGTGCATTCGGGCCGTAGTTCACTTGCGGGGGAGGGGAGTACCGAGACCTAAAAATAATACAAAATGACCGATATTAGTGTCAAATAGTTTTCGCGTTTTCTGAGATCAATGGTGAAACTCCGATCGCATTAACCTCCAAATTTACCCCATTCAGCTGCGGGCCGGAGTTCACAGGAGGGATACCGAGTCATGTAAAAGTAATCCAAAATGGCCGATATTAGTGTCAAATGTATAGTTTTTGTGGTCGCTGAGATCAATGTTGTCACTTCCATTAGCGATGACTTTCAAATTCAGCTACCAGTGCATGCGGGCCGGGTTCACCTGCTGGGTAGGGGGTACCGAGACATGTAAAAATAATACAAAATGACCGATATTAGTGTCAAATACATAGTTTTCGCGGTTGCTGAGATACTGATACTCCCACAGGCCTTGACTTCCAAATACTGGTCCCATGAGAAAAATGGGTATTTCATCTAGTTATATATACAGTAATAGTCATATATATTAAAAATGCTGAATTTTTTTTAACATGCTGTGTGAAATATGGAAGGGGAAATTCTTCTAGATACTCTGCAATACCACTAGATAAACAAGCAATGTTGCCAACGCAACATAAAGTTGTAATTTCTCAAAGTGCACTACGTTTGATATTACATATTTCTGTTCAGTTAATTTAGTTTAGTGCGTGGGTTTCCTCGGGGTTCTCCCGTTTCCTCCCACTTTCATCATTCCACCATTTCATTCATCTCTCATCATCACAGTCTCCTTTAGCCTAACCGGCATAACTGTGGGACGTAAAACTTAAAGATTTCATTTCATTCATTTCTTATAAAAGTTCTAATCAATTTTAAAGATTGCTAGTTGAAATCGACTAACATACAAAATTACTACGGTTTGACAATGTATGAAACACAGCATAAACATTTTAAAAGAAAAAATATTAATAATGAGTCTAATCTAACTAAAATACTAAGGATATAGTAATTCAATTTGCAATCATATATATGCATAGTAAGGATATAGTAAGAAGTCTTGAATAATTCAAATATTTTTGGCACTACATCCGCAAACAAATACTCATTCAAATAGAACATACAGTACACTACATTAAAACACAAAGTACACAAAGAAAACCACTATGCATTAGAGCAAATCTCTTATTAGCAAACGGCTTTGCGCACGCGTACTGGGCAAATAGCTCACAGCCTGAACCTGAGCGCAAGTCCAAATTTAACTCAATTACGATTGAAATTGACACAGAGATGTAGAGGTTTACGTTGAATATAAAAACGCTTTATCAACAACATCGTTTTAGATTTTGTCTCCAATCCAAAAACAGGGGGTGGTTTTTCGTGATTAAGAGATGATTAAGCGGGGGATCAATATAGGACCTGAAAATGGGATGGTACCCGCTAAAATCGGGTAATATGGCAACCCTAAGTTGAATTGAAGTAAGTCATCATTAATGACGTCGCAGCCGGAACTGGATACGCCACTGTTGGATTGTAGATTGGCTGTGTTTGTGTAGACTGCCATTGTTCCAATTTTCAGCAGTACTTCTTTCGGCAGATCATAGTCCTTACAAACACTTCTTATTTCTCCGTACATCTACATGAATCATCATGATTGCATTGAGTATTTTCAAGCTAATTAGATCTCCTATTTGTCTCTTTTAGTAATCAAAAACAATCTCTGTGGATTGAGAAACCGACCACTTTACTAAATTGGTGTTAGGAAGCTTTCATTCTTACAATTAAATTCGAAAATGGAAATAATTAAGAAGTAGCAAATAGGACTGTTACGGGAGCGACATTAAAATTCTTTCTGAGTCGATAAGTATTAAGTAGTTGTAAATCTGTTGGTGGGGAGAGAGAAGAAAAATGAAAAACAAGTGTTTATTGCGTAATAAAATACTCTCTGTCTAGAGAAATCAATTAATACGATAATATGTAATGACAAAGAGGATAATTTATTTAAAAAGAATACTCTATATTTTCAAAGAAAATGTAGGCTGTTTTTAGAATCAATTTAACAGTTATTAAAAAAGCCAAAAATGGCAAAAGAGTTTCATAAAATAAGCTATATTTATGGCTATAAGCATTTCGTAGATTTGTATGGCTAAAGTGCAAAATATTTTAAAATTACTCGTAATTTGTTTCATGGTGCAAGAATGTTTTCAAAACACGATGTTTTTCATAGTCTTTGGGCTACTTATAATGTTAATGTCAAAGTTTTGGTTCAAGCAATAAATGTAAAAGCAAATTGTAATTCAAATTAAACGTAACTGACAACTTTTCAGTAGCACTAGTTGTTCTCCCTAAGCCTTAGGCCTGGTGTATTTTTTAGATTAAAACACTGTTTTATTAAAATTTTAATTACATCCTAACTGCATTTCATTTGTTATAGTTTGACCACCGACCACCTCAAACTCGATCCATACCATATAGCTATATGCAATTATTCAAAGACTTACAGTTAGTAATACACATTGTGTTGATTTTTGGTTTGTTTTGTTTTAGTTTAACGTCTCATGATTATGCTAGGGCGGCTAAAGAAGATGTGGAGTTACTGATCATAGTGGAATCCGGAAAACTTCGGTCGTTGAACATTACCGCTACCGGGAATCGAACTCGGGACCATGCGAACCAAAATCAAGCGTACTAGCCATTACAGCAAATTTGGGTTTATACATTGTGTTGATTTAAATAATTGAGTCAGTGTTGCCTATTCAAAGATCAAAAAGTAGCGTGTCTGTGCTCCAAAAGTAGAGGATATGAACTATTTGTAGCCCAAATATATAGAAATGAATTATTTGGCAACTAATGACTGGTACTAATGAAATAATGTTTAAAATAGACCGGAAAATGTGATGGACATATTGCAAGACGAAATTATGATCGATAGACTAAAACAATCTTAGATTGGATACCACGTGACAAAAACAGCCTAGAAAATGTCCGCATAGAAGAAATTGTGACAAAATCAGGAACCACTGGGGAGTAACCTGGAAAAGAATTACCCAAGATAGATAGTTGTAAAGAAAACTTGGGAAGACTTCATCCAGCATGGATTGATAATGCTTGATTATGATGATGGTGATGATTTTATATCGAAACCTCAGAGATAAACTAAACCAAGTCATAATTTCGTAATTTTACAGGAGAAGCGAAAAACCGGTTCCTTAACTAAGATCTATAATACTGTTTTTCAAAATATACTCAGTAGTTACAAAGTAATAAGATGGCTTTAGACTTACATTATTACACCACTAGAAAGAACATAGTCTATTAAAAAAATATTCTAACTCAATTTGACCAAAAAGTGACTTAACATAGTCTACCACTAATGTTCAGATTATCTATCTATCTATCTATCTATCTATATATATATATATATATATATATATATATATATATATATATATATATACTGTATAAATTTACTAGGTAAGGTAGGGTATAATTGGATCCAAATTTAACGAAACTCATACAGCGAAAAAAAATATATTTTTGACTATTTAATACTTCATGTTGCTGCAAAACTACGAAAAGAATACAAAAGAAAACTAGAAAATTAAGAATCACTTCTTTTGGCGAGAGAGAGAAAATAGATACAGCTAGCTCGAATTACCTATATACTTATATAATATGTATGTTCATGTTTCGGAAGTAATTTTCAATCAATATAAAATTTCAACGTAATGAACGCACGATTGGTTTTCTCGAATAAAGATCACATGCACCGCTAAGAGCTCAGGAATAAGTTTAATCTATGTTACGGCAGTGGATATACGTATGCGTATGCAATGCAAACTTTAGGAACTTGTATAAGAAACAGAATGTACTTAAATTTAGACGCGAACTATGCGAAACATCTGACTTTGAATCTAACTTGTTTCGTGATGCAGCCCGAGGCCACACATAGCAAAGATGAGTGCAGTAGCTCCCACCACGAAGTTCAGGAATTTCTTGTTATAAGGTGTCAATTAAACACGTAGATGTGAAACGGTAATAAAGCATTTGATCAATTTTAAGCAAAATATATTGTAGTAATAATTTACCCTATTTGTTCCTATAATGAACATTATATTATGTTTTTAAAATGACAGTCAAAACAGAATGTATTGGATAATAAATGAGAAATTGTAAAATTTCAATTTCGGTACGATTAAATACATTCATGCTGCTATGTGTTACGTTATCCGTTAGAATGTATTGAACAATTCTTATTCTAAGGAAGGAAATAAACTACTGTATAGTACTGAAGTTAATTTAATAGAGTTTAATTATATAGGCAGTACTGAGGCCATATGAGAAAGTCTTTTGCTGAAAGTGAAATATGGGTTACTATTAGAATTTTATCCCAGATATGATATACCCACTGATGATTGAAACTGGAACACACGCATGGAAGGCATCAGAGCTAGCAAATTAGCTCTGAAGAAGTACACCATACTATAATTCTAAGTCAAGAATAAGACCAAAAATAAGAAGCAGAAATATAGACTTTACAATAATAATATTTTTACAATTTTAATTTCACCTATTTATTTCGAGACTTTCGAGACGAGACCGAGGTTTGGACCTCGAGACCGAGACCGAGATCACGACAAGCATTTGTGGACCGAGACGAGACCGAGATGGCGATTTTTGACTCGAGACGATACCGAGACAGCTATTTTTAAACCGAGACTGTACAAAGTCTCGTCTCGTCTCGTCTCGATACCATCCCTACAATATATGCAAATTGATTTGTTAATGTCTGAAGGAAGCTTCAGATATGATATTAAAGATTATATATGTCCTAAGTGACAAAAAATACTCTTAATTCTCTTCTGCATTGAACGGGCCACAAAACCATGAAAACCACAGCCATGTAGCTGTTTTAAAATCTCTGAACCCCATATAATCAATAACGTTCTCTAAATTGAACACTATAGCTTCAAGGTACTGACGATGGAAGAAGGCTTCTTGAATTCAGCGTACGAGATGAGCAAGGTTGTCTGTAGTGAACTTGAAAGAGCGATATTCACACTGGAATTTGAATGAAAGAGAATGTAAAACTAGAAAAACCACTCCCAGCGCTGAAACAGCTCAGAGATGTAACTCGTAAAAGCAATGGATCTACGCAGAACATACTGAAATTTTAGCTAACAGATATAGCCCCTATTGTTCAATAACCAATAAAAATATTGTATATATTCATTAAACGTATTTTGTATTCACAAAATAGAAATATTAATTTTTAACTATACTGATGAAAATGTCAATATATTCTACTGTGAAGAATGATTGGATTTACAATAGATCATTCTGAACTGAAGATTGGATGTTAAGCTCAAGGTAAATATGTTACATATGTGTTATATCTTTGTTACTATATTTTCCCAGAAACAACGAAAGTAACTGGTGCCCGCGGTGGCTCAGTGGTAGATAACTTACCTCGAGTGCCTAGAGATTATAGTTCAATCCTAGTTCGAGCCAACTGAGCTTTGCAGTGTACAAACATCATATGCGTGAATTATCTCGCGGTTGCTCCGTTTTCTCTCACCTTCTTAATTTCACCATTTTATTTATTATTTTCATCACTTTCTTTCTTAGCCTCGGTGCATAATCCAAAGACGATTAACTAACAAGAAGAAAACGTGCTCCGAGACTTAGGCTCATCGTCTGAACAGAGGTAAATACAAGTACTTATTTCTTAATAATAATAATAATAATAATAATAATAATAATAATAATAATAATAATAATAATAATAATAATAATAATAATAATAATAATAATAGTAATAATAATAATAAAAGCCTCTAAACCTGAAAACCTGGAGACACTATAGTGCTTCCAACTTGATTATGACCATAGCCATGGGAACACCTCCAAAGTTGATGCAACAACCTATCATTTCGAAAATTGTGCGTGGAAAGTTGGTATCGATGACAGAATATCTCTCACAAGTTTTTTTTTTTTTTTTTTTTTGTATTGTCAAGTAATTTTATAAAATAAATATTTGTAAGTTATGCACAGTAGGTAACGTTAACAGATCTTCGCTGCAAACCTAAAGACCTCCTAAATGAAATTGCTTTAAACTGTTTTTATGACAAACAATAAATTAATTAATAAAATTTAAGAAAAAAATATATTATATACGTTTGCCATAACATTTGGTCTCTATGCTTATTATTATTATGTTTAGGTTTCTAAAAGCAAATATTTTCCACCTGTTCTTGTACATATTCTCATTCGGACCTCAAATGCAACTTCTGAGCGTAGACAAAACATAAATTACAGCAAGAAATTTATGTTTATGGTAAAAACTTTACTAATGTACTCAAACGGAACAACCGAAACAGAAAGTTTGTAAATTTTCCTTGATTTTAGCAGTTATAATAAGAAATGTAACTTAAATGAAGAAGAAGTGGGCCTCACCATAAACAAATCTTTCCTGTTCCTTTTCAATCTCTTCTGATTATAAGGAAAGAAATAACAATTGAATTCAAGGGTTTAAACTTTTCTCGTAACATATAACTTTGTCTGAAATAAGAACCACCATACAAAACTTGTGAATAATACTAGTACACCAGGAAGTTACAGTGTTGTTTCTTTTCTAAGTTCTCTTGCAAGGTAAAACTTATAAAATTATTCTTTGGGTTGTAAACAATGAACATATTTCCTCCAAGTAGTAAAACTTGCTGTAAACTTTGTTAGTAATGTATTCAGTTTATGAGGAAGATTTTTTTTCTTTTCAGATGTAGAATTAAGCAGAGGCATTTCATTTCAAGTTATTTAAATAAACTTCCAAACTATGAGAGTTCAGTATTGAAACCAGGAGTGATACTCTATCATTTCGGCTTCAAATAGCGGTGTAAAGATAGAGACGCACCTGTTTTTGCAATGTTAATTCCATATCAACATTCCTCTATATTGAAACCAAAAGTGGTAAAATGTATTACTCACAACTTGAATGGACGGAATTAAGGGCGGAGATGGAAGTTACTCGTGGAATGGGGAATCTATATTAAACAGGTACGGTCCTGTAATGTGGTCGAGAAGTCACGTGCTTTCGCAATGAATCCTCATTGATAACTATGAGAGATATGGCAAGATAGAGTAAGTCACAATGCTCGAGGTTACCCTCTGTTCGTGTGTACTAACTTTTTTTCTAGCGTTCGCTGCTGTCACAGAACAGCGCTCTAAACACCTAGGCATGCATACAATGTAGTCACACATTTTTCGGGACTGCAAACCCTTTCGTTTTCTATGCCCTTAAAGTAACTGGCAAAGGAAGAAATTGGGTAAAGCCAGCCTGTAAGCTCTGTACCTGTCGCGCGCTGAATGGATGAAGAAAAGAAGAAGAGTGATTCGAATTTTGGGATATCTTATGCTTCTCATAGAAGAAGGATTCTTCTTTCAAGGACGAGAGAGCTTCGCAATATGTTTTCGATACTACGTTCATACGTATAACAAATTATTATAAAGGAAAATACAACGATATGTTGTACTCTTTTAAACTTTTTCTGGGTAATATGTGATATTTCTTTAAATATGTACTAGTCAGCTATTCCTATGGTAGAAGAAGAAAGACACAAAATAATTATATTTTAAAAATCAATGTTTTCGTGTATGTATTTGTTTGTTTTGGTAACCAAAACGATATGTTGAGTGTCGACATAGAAACGGAGTTACTGTAAGATATAATAAAAATAACATCAGATCACAACGAACATAAAATATATAATAAACGACATTTTGGTACCATATTAATTTTGTTTATTTGTGTGGCTCAAAATACATCCAAGAATCAGGACTATAGAACATCGATTAAGAGTAAATAGATTTATTATTCGTTCTTATTCGTTCTAAAAACATAAAATGCTTTCTTAGAGCATTTTACGAATCCAAAATTCAATATATCCTTTTGTGTGTGAATGTTTCAACCATTTAAGAAAGAACTAATATTCTTGAACTACTTTTTAAACTGATCATTATATGAAATGTTACTGTGAACAATCCACACAAAACCACAGACAAATATGTGTGTCAATAAGTGTCAATTCAAATTAATAGCTATAAAATACAAGTAAATAGAGAATAGAAAAATGTCGAAAAATAAAATTTCAAGATTTCAAAAATGAGGGCTCTCGACGCCGAAATTAAATTGTCCGCAAATTTTAAACTTTTTCGTAAATATCTCAGAAACGTATAAAGCAGATAAAAATTGCAAGTTGTTGTTCTTTTAACAATATGATTTTACAAATGATAGCGTAGTTACAACTTCTCTGAATGTTTTCTGTTGTTTGAAAGTTAGGAAATCAACTTTTTAACGCGAAAAATCAATTCTTTTTTTAACATTTTACATAACCAAAACATTCAGAGGAGTTGTAACCACGTTATCATTTGGAAAATCACATTGTTAGAAGAACAACTACTTGCAACTTTTCTCCTCTTTATAAGTTTATGAAATATTTAGGGAAACGTTTAAAATTTGCGACAATTTAATTTCGGCGTCGAGAAGTAATTTATAAAAATAAATTCTGTGTTCGGTAGATGTTCCGTCTTAGGAACTTCATGCTGTTCTGGAACTTTGTAATGTATATCAGATTAGCAAACGCGTCTTCAGGATGGGATACTAGAGTTATATTTCTTGTAGAACCATCTGTGATTCAGATTCTATCATTTCAATGCTCATATCCAAAATCCTCCAATTATGTGGAACCTTGGAATGTCGTGCAGAATGTGTACAACTCTTTCGTAGCACACGCCTACCTCCTGCGGCTAACTCAAGTATAGTCCATCGGCGATCTGAATATATCTGAAAGCAAGAAGGCAATAGGAGAAAGAAGCTGAATTGTGCTATTGTTTGTTGGGGTTCGTTTCAGAGATTTTGAGTTGTATTCCTGCCTTCACGAAACACTTAGCCCCAACGCGCCACTGTAGCTCCATTACCATACGCTTCACGAAGTCTGTGAAAACGTTGTCCACTGACCCACTTCCGACTTCACTCTTGATCCACACACATTGTTTGCCTTTCCGAAACATATTGTTATATCGCTTTTATTTTCCTCTTCTACTTCACGACACTGTTGCTTTTGACTGTATAAAACACAGTCGTTACCACTCACTACATTTCCTCGTCTCACTTTCTTTATCAGCTACCGAATTGTTATAATGTTAAAGCACAATCCTCTGAAGGTAATACAATCTTCTGAAACTTATAGTCTTGCCACTTCTTTTTACCCAACGTATTACAATTTGGAAGTAATGACTGCGATGATGATTTAATACCAAGTATGCATTAGTGTTAAGATTTTTTAAATTTCTGTTAGAGGTTAAAGCAGATCTATAACGAGATTATGCACGTGCACAGATCAGTGATGGATCAACCTATCTAGTAATCGTCTGGTGGTTTTATATAATAAGGAAAAACAGAAGACTTCGTGAAGGGAGAAAATGGCGACTGCGTAAGTAACAGTTTCAAACTCACTTCTAATATGCTCCTTTTACTCTTTGATACACATCGAACTATAGGCAATTGATATTCTTAAGTGAATTTTTATTATATATAGAACAAATGAAACATATACGAATACCTTGCCAAAGAAACACACAATTTGATACGACCTACTTTTAATACAGTAGAGTTTCAACTTTAAAGCAAAAGCTGCTTCGACTTAGACTATATCTGTTGTCATATAGTTACATTGGTGGTTTAACTAACGAATAGAACATAATAGAACAGATTCTATAAAATTTGTGGAAAAATATGAATTTTACACGTGTATTATAGTGATGTGATATAAGTTCTTCTGTGAACTGGTGTAAAATACTAATTGAGCAGATTATTTTTTCTATAATTAACAAAGAAATCGTAGTGTTTACATTTTAATTACAATTAAAAACAATAGAAATAGCAGTCTTAATTTGTGAGAGGTAGTCAAAACGTTCACAGAATTTTATTGTAGTTCTTTATTAACACAAAGGAGGACACATTTACTGTGCTGCTCGAATCACTGAAGCACAACATTGTCTTTGTGACAGCATCATCCTACTAAAACATAATATTCCTCGCTGGAAATGTGGCCACTATGATTTAAGGTACGTGATAAGCAATGAATTGCCGATACCTAGGAGATATCATGGTACGCTGCACATGCACTACTGACCCGGGGGTAACCAAATAAAGGTTGTTCAAATCATAATGCAACTACTACCTACCGTCGTCATTCTGCTCTGTACGATTTCAGTAGTCCCAGAGTCGACGGGTTCTGGCCCGAATATCGTCTTGAAGGAAGCATTGTGATTCATTGGAACATACAACTTTATGTCATTGCCCGGCGGTCCAATGACGATAGACACATGTCTACTTTAGTCGTGATCGATGACGCCGTACAGTTAGCATTGCTACACGCATGGGACGCTGACTCTGGAGGACTAAGGAAAAATCTGCCCTTTTAGGTAATGAGATGTTCTTAATTAATTATATTCATATGAAAAATAAACACTGAAGGAATCTTCATACACAACTACAAAAACAAAATCTGGAAAGTACGGTAATTATAGAGTTCGTTAAAATCTTCAATTTTCTTTCAAGTTACCAGACACGAAATAACACTGGAAAAACTCAAACTGCTGTATCAAGGCAAAGAAAAATATTTTATACATCTCCATAACCACGATATTCACAAACCTATTATTTAATATTAGAAGCCATACTCCAGTGTGTGCCCACTGCAAACAATTTCCACATCTTAAACACAGCTCATTGTTTGTACCAAATATCCCATATGCAAACATCATCAGCATCATTTTCATCATCACAATAATTTGCAGAATCAACACCATCACTGTCTGACGAACTTCCTTACTGAAGACACTTTTTCCTCTTCAATAGAATCCCCTTTCGCTCTCAGAATTGAATACTTTCTGGGTTCTTATTCTCTTTTTCTGCGTTCTTCGCTTTCGTAATGACTGTTCCCTTTTCTTTAGTCTATAATTTGGCTTTCATTGGTGTCGCTGTCAAAATTATTGATTGTTCTGGTTCCCCAAGTTTCGGCTTCATATACTTGACTTATTCTATACCACAACTCGTAAACCTCCTATACCATTAATTACACTGTTCTACAAGGATTTGATTACTGTGATAAAAATGAGTGATCTTACACCCTTAAAAATTCCCTTGCTCAGAAATGAGAAAATTACATGTTCAAAACAAAATAAGTAATTTTTAGTTATCTTTGAGACAAAATGTCTCATTATTTTCAAACGTGTTTTCATTTGTAAGGTGAAGGCAAATTTTCAGGTTCCCATTTATGAGATTTTCTCATGTTTTAAAGATGTGAATGAAATAGTGCGTGATTTGCAATATCATAAATGATTAACAAAGGAACGGTAACAATCTTACCGAAATATTATTACTATGTTTTACTCGGGTGTAATATTGCTAGGGCTTAATTACTACACGGGAAACGAGATAAAGGATTTCAGTTGTAGCAGAGTGCGAATGGATATGAGTACGCAGTGTGGGGATGTAGCTGTGATGGCGTATGAGTATACCATACCATTATGAGAGTCCATGAAATCAACATGTGAAAATACATATATAGACTTGATCAGACAAGATTCATGGAAGTTATCAGTTGTGTTGTATTACGTAAGATTAATATTGTAATGTATGTTCAGGTAGTTTATTGGTGTAACACTATTGTAGTAATTGAACCGAATTTACAGTAAGAGCACAGGTAAAGAATAAATGGATCAAATACAGTAAACATCCTTTTTGTTGTGTAGCAATAAATGGAATGGCATATCAATGTTTTATAACCTTTCCCATTCGTTATAAAGTGCAAAGTAGCTTATGGATGAAAAAAAGAACACATAAGTTATGTGTGTAGTTAGAAATAGTGTTGAAAAAAGTGTGATTTATTATTATAGAATTGTAATGCAGAGGAATTTTGTACTGATCACCTAGCATAGGTTCGTGCCTCCTTTTTCCCTCACCAGTAATCTCTTTTAATGGGAGACGTTTTCAGGTTGTTTGTGGCATATAGTCACTGTCCGGCTTGAATATTTCGTGCAGATTGAATATACGGATCCATACAGAAATTCATGAAATATACTTCTTTCTGATTTCACTTTCTGTATCTTCAACGATCATTTTTTAAGGTATGAACTTGCTCTCCCCGGTGCAGAGTCACTTTAAGAGGCCTTGTTCAAAAACACCGACCAACCTGTGCTAGGTGACTATTAGAAAACACGAATGCTATCTAACCGAGTCAGGGCAGGAGTGCGGCAGAGTACCTTGAGTATTGCAGAGTTGCGTTGGTATTGAGCAGGAGCGTCAGCTATGGTGGGTATACGCGTAAAGGAGGATTGCGGAAAACCCCTGTTTTTACGATGCAAAACTATTTTCGTTAGTCATTTGCTTGTTACATTCAGGTGTCCACTTATATTCCCCAGTACATATTCACTTTAAGAGGTCTTGTGCAAAAACTCCAACCAGCCAGTGCTAGGTGGAGACTAAAAAGAACGAATGATATCTAATCGAGTCAGAGCCGGAATACAGCAAAGGTGCACGCAGGGGTACATCGGTAGGGAGCAGGCGTGTCAGCGATGGTAAGTATACGCGTAAACGAGGATTATGGAAAAACACTGCTTTCACGATACAAAGATGTCTTCTCTTTAGAAGTCATTTGCTCGTTACATTCGTAGCACGTCACATTGTCCTTTATTAATTTATCATTACTTTCCTTATGGGCGAATTCGTGCATACCTGGTTCGACTTTCATTAATATATTTTCACGTAAATACGCATCCCACAGGTAAGAACACAACATATTTTGATTATTTACATTCTAGTCCATTAATATTATTACAAATTTCTTCTGCAAATTTTACAAATATATGATTCCGTATAATCTATCTGCACCGAATTTTTCCCAGGAGAAAGGATGAATTTCACCCATGTACGCATTCAGTCGTCACACACTTAAAATATATGTAAAGAAAGTTTTAAAAAGTTATACCTACCAGAGATGAAAATTTTGTTCCGCAGGGACGATAAATTTTCTCAGAGAGAGAAATCCGTGGCATCCCCCGTCAATCCCCCACTCCATATAGTACTGTACCTATTTGCTCTTAATTTAACATAGGGACCGCGGTAGCTCAGTGGTAGAATATTTAGCTGTGGTGCGTGAGGCTCTTGGTTCGATTCCAGCTCGCGGGAAGTGAACTTTGTTGTGGTTAAACACAGCGCGTGTTTGCTTTTGGGATTCACCCATCTTTTTCCTCTTTCTTCATTCCACTGTCTTATTCATTCTCATCTTCATCATCTCCTTTAGCCTACCCGACACAACTATGGGACGTAAAACTCATATTTCTTTTTTTTTTAAATTTAACGTCCCAAGATTGTGCTCCAAGGATAAGGGAGACAGTGATACGCGTAGATATGTATAATAATGATGTAGTGAAAATGTAAACATGCGTTTCTTGGCAGTTTTTTTTTTACAGAAATTATCAGCTTAGTTTTTTGGTTTGTTGTAAAACAAACGTTTCGTTATTTAAGAAGTAATTTTCTTGCGTTGGAATGAAGGTATAAATGTGTTATATTTTAAACAATATAACTATAAATGTTTATTTAATATAAATTATGTACATGCTAATAGTTAGAATTACTTGCATGTTTATATAGTGTTTATACCCTTTCCTTTCTCCTTCTCGTACTTGAGAACCCTGTTTCTGTGCAACGTTTCTGACTTTTCAGGAAGACTTTTTTTTGTTTTTTTTTAAGAAATGTGCTTCTCAAAATTGGGTTCATATATCATTTCCTCAGATGTTTCTTTCTCAATTTTTTTAAAAGAAATACATTTTTCTCAAATTTGAGAAAGCATTTCCATCCCCAGAAACGAGAGAGAATTTCTCGCATTTGAGTCATTATTTCTCAAAATGATTTGACAAAATCGGAATATCACTTTTGAGAATGTATTACTCGGTGTTAGTGTTGCCACGAGACGAGACGAGACGAGACTTCAGGCTGTCTCGTCTCGTCTCGTGCAAAGCATGTCTCGTCTCGTGTCTCGTCTCGAAAAAATGTGCTCGTCCCGTCTCGTGTCTCGTCTCGAGAGGTTCTGTCCCGTCTCGTCTCGTCTCGTTTGTCTCGTTTTGTCTCGTCTTGTCTCGTAAAAATATAGCAGCATACCATGGGAACGAAAGTAAAATGTAGCAGGCTGCGCCATGCTAATCAAGATACAACTAACAAGGGAAGAGAGGGAGATTATATATCGAAGTGGAAGATGGTTTATATACCAATCGAAAGCACTAATGACGCCTATTACAAAACTGTAATAAAAATTTTCCGAGTGCATATACTGTGCGAGTTATATGAATATACAGGGTGTCCAGAAAATCCATTTCCACCCCTTGAAATCGCAAACGATGAGACAGATGCCAAAACTGGAAAACACGTTTTTGATCATTATAAAAGTACAATGTATCAAAGCAAACATTGTTGTCCCAGGGCCACCCGCAGAGTCCCAGGCGGTATCCAACTCAAAACTTACAAAAGGTAAGGGGGTCAAGTAGTATATCGTTCGAAACTTCTTGGGAAATGAAAGAAGACGAACAACTCCCAACTCTCTAAAATTACCCTGTGCAAAATGGCGGCCGGTCAAACTGTCAGCAAAAACGTCATTGTAGAGTCTATGGCCACCCTCCAAAGAAAGAAAAAAAACTGAAACGTTAAGACAGATGTCAAAAAAGAAAAAGATGTGTGTCATCTTTTCAAAAGTACAATGATTGAAAGTAAAAATGTTTGTCCCAGGGTCCTCCACAAGGTTCCAGACGGGGTCCTACTCAAAATTTTCAAATGGCAAATATGGTCAAATAAAGCTGTTGAGTAATAAAAGAACACGGAACAAGTCTCGATCCTCTAAAATTACCCTGTGTAAAATGGCGGCCGGTCAAAATGTACATCTTCATTTCGATTTTCTGAGCACGTTCACTTTCCATTTTGCAATCGGCACTTGTTTTCATTCTGAGACATTTGTACGTATTTACTCTTCCTGGTGCAAGGAATTCTTTCGTTTGAATCATTTTATAATTGATAAACCAGATAACGAGCATAAATACCACTGTTGTGCAGTCATAAACATAAATAAGTAGAGGTAAGAGTCTTTACTTCTGATGGCTCCAACCTCTACTTATTTATGTTCGTGGAAGTACATTATATGTTAACTAGTCAGTTCTATACTCAAAGATGTCAAATGTTGTCGTTTCTTTTCTTTATGTCTTAATTTGCTTTTATTTTATTATTTTTTGCTTTATTTAGATATTATTGAGTTCAAAGAGCAGAATCTCACAGTAGGGGCATTTCCTTTCTTTCCGTTGAGTACAAGAATTAATGTGAAAATAAACTAAAACCCGGTTACAGAAAGAACAACTAAAATGCAAGATGTTTGCACAGTATTATCGTAGAGCGTCCATACTTGTTCTTTCTGCCTTCATTTAATAACAGCTTTAAACGATGTGCTACTTGACCTCCCTTGCCATTTGAACAATTTGAACATGACCCCGCCTGGGACATTGTGGAGGACCCTGAGACAAATATTTTTACTTCCAATCATTGTACTTTTGAAAAGATGACACACATGTTTTCCTGTTTTGACATCTGCCTCACCGTTCAGGATTTTTTGGGGGGTGGCCATCGACTTTACAATGACGTTTTTGCTGACAGTTTGACCGGCCGCCATTTTGCACAAGGTAATTTTAGAGTATTGAGACTTGTTCCGTCTTCTTTCATTTCCCAAGAAGTTTCGAACGATATGCTACTTGACCCCCTTACCTTTTGTAATTTTTGAGTTGGACCCCGCCCAGTACACTGCGGGTGGCCTTGTGACAAGAATTTTTGCTTTGATACGTTGTACTTTTAAAATGATCAAACACATGTTTTCGAGTTTTGACATCTGTCTTATCGTTTGCAATTTCAAGGGGTGGTAACGGATTATCTGGACACTCTATATATCTCGCATAGTATATGCATTCGGAAAATTTTTATTTCAGTTTTGTAATAGGCGTCATTAGTGCTTTCGATTGGTATATAAACCATCTTCCACTTCGATATATAATCTCCCTCTCTTCCCTTGTAAGTTACAAGTATTACCCAGAACACACAAGACAAGAAATGTCACGATAGCTACACCGTGAAGCCTTCACCTCTGGTGTATGTGGTAGTCGGTTCGATCTCGGTTAGTGCCATGTGAGTTTTGTGGTGGACAAACATTGAATGTGTGTGGGGACCGCGGTGGCTCAGTGGTAGAACGTTCACCTCTGGTGCTTGGGGTCTCGGGTTCGATCCCAGCCCCGCCAAGTGAACTTTGTGGTAGACAAACACCGTGTGTGTGGGTTTTCTCGGGGTTCTCCCGTTTCCTCCCACTTTCTTCATTCCACCATTTCATTCATTACTCATCATCACTGTCTCCTTTAGCCTAACCGGCATAACCGTGGGTCGTAAAACTCAATGATTTCATTTCATTTCATTTCATTTTTCGAATGTGTGTGTTTTCTCGAAGTTGTCTAGTATCATACCACTTTCTTCATTCCACTAATTTTCCCATCATCATCCATTCGGCCAAAGTTGCCTAAAGGTCTTAAAATAAATTGAAATAAGCTCACAAGGCAAGGGCAAATAGTTTACAAGATAATATATCTCTGCTGTTAGTTGTCTGAGGCTTCTCAACCCTGGCTTCTTCTTCTTCTTTTTTTTCATTCTAAAACATTGAAATTTGTTTCACCAGTTTCAATATACGAATATACAGTAAATTGCTCACAGGTACGTCGAAGATGAAGACACTAATGTTAAATAATGTTTACACGAGAAGCAAAGTTCGATGTAAAGGTGTCATCATCCCCGACACTATCGTATACTATCAGCCCACTTGCTTTATAGTGACTGTATATATATATATATATATATATATATATATATATAGAGAGAGAGAGAGAGAGAGAGAGAGAGAGAGAGAGAGAGATGGAAAGATATATAGATAAATAGAGAGATAGATATGTGTGTACACTTTGATTTCATATATTCCAGCCTTTAGGTTTCACAGTGTTAACCCATAACAATCCAAAAACTACTTTCCATTTTAGCATATATACATTTGTTGCAATTATTTTTTTTAAAAAAAGCTCGGAACCAAATAATTTTATTGAGTAATGGAAAGTATTTGATTGAAATTTTATATGTTACTGCACAGGACGAAAGAATGCTTGGGGCCAGTCTTCATCTCCATGGTTCAAATCTGTTCCCATAACCGCGGGGTGTGTGCTACTATGTGATGCTTGCCCCGTTTGTGTAACAAACTCATGACAGTACACCAAGATTAGCTAATGGCTAAAAAAAAAAGTTGATTTTTGGGTGGCCATTTTGGATTAAAGTTCCTTATATTGTCGGGATCTATTTTCAATCATACAACGTACATCTTCATACCAAGCCGAGCGGTCTGCGGTGATAGACCATCGGCTTGAAGGCCCCGGGTTGAGTCCCGGAGGGGCCATGTGTATGGATTTTAACAACATTTGTTTTTTCGTACTGTGTCAGGGGGGAGGGAATCGTACGGGATAAAAGGATTTCAGTCTGAAAAAAATGGAGAGAATATCCTCCCCAGGATACTTTCATGGGAGTAAGGAATTAGTAAAAATATAGGATATACATTTTATAGCAGGTTTAAAAACATGGTTTGGGTATCCTATTTCTTTTCTGTTAATTATATTCTTCAATGTTCGAATTTTGATCATTCTCATGATATTTTCTGCTTTCAAAGGAGTTCCATGAATATTATACCAAATGTTCTTTACACTTATCAAGTTCTAGAGGTTTAGTGCGCCTGTAAGAAACAATTTCTGAAGATAATTCAGGTCCTAATGAATATTATTCACTAGGAAAGGGAAGTATTCCCCTTCTCTCGAAGCAGAGGGCAATTTCGCACTCTGGTCAGATCAAACATTTCCGCGTAACAAAACGAAGGTCCCCCTGTAAAATTTCTTTACCTAAAGTGTTATTATTAGTATCATAAATTTGCTGAAAGCAAACAATTTGAAGGGTTCGTCGATAATATCTTTGCTTCTTTTGTCGTCCGCCCGCCTTCCAAACGAAGAGGTGCATTTTACAACATGACTGCTGTATAATAAGCAAGCGATTGGTAAAATGGTAAAAGTGTGTTTTTATGTGTGTGTGTGTGTGAGAGAGAGAGAGGGGGGGGAGAGAAGACAAAATTTTAGTTGCAAGATGACATACTTCAATTGCCGTTTTCGGTTCATATAGCAAAAAGAATACCGTCACCAGAGAATAAAGACAAGTGTAGACCTTACTCAGTTTTGAAATTGAATAGATGGTGGTGGTAGTTCGGTTTCTTGACCTTGTAAAAATCTTCCCTGTCTTTGATTTTGTTTGTCATCATTCCAGCCAGAAATAAAAAAAAAATGAGAATTCCTCAGTTTACAGCAAGGGGAATTGGGGACAAGACATTAAGGATGATATTCCTGGAAGCTCATGTATCACGATTGTTTCATTCAATAGAAAGAGGACACTTTTCTATGAAGGCTTTTCAACATGTTTTCTCACAAAGGGGATTTTCCTTTTGCAATCTATATGACCGCTGGCAATTTCAATCTTGGCCATTCCCGCCAGCGGTTTCGTTTTCGAGACACGAGACGAGACGAGACATTTCACGAGACGTCCCGTCTCGTCTCGTTTTCGAGACGGGACAAGTAGTCTGTCTCGACTCGTGTCTCATCTAAGAGGGTTCTGTCCCGTCTCGTTTACGAGACGAGACGAGACGAAACACGAGAAATGTCTCGTCTCGTGGCAACACTACTCGGTGTACAGGTAAGAAACAGGTGTTCTCAAATACGAGGATTTTTCTCGAATTTAAGAAACCATTTTTAACCGTGTATACGAAATTACCGCTCTAAATCCGAATCCGACAATAAAAATTGTTGATTAGGAATAGTTTTCCAGTAATTTTATTGTAAAGGATGTCCATGAATTCAAGTTACCGCCTATGAAGCAGTAAGTATTTATTTTCAAATGTTCATGTTCGTTGTCGCTTTTTTTATTTGCCTGAATATCACCAATGACGTTCTGCACACATACATACACAGGTTCGTACATACATACACATACACTCATATATATATATATATATATATATATATATATATATATATATATATATATATATATATATATATATATAGTTTTTAAAATGTTTTCCGACGCTCGCAGCTCGAAAGCACTTGAAACAGAATCTTAGAAGTTTACATGTTTACATTTTTAAAAACAATTAAACACAGAGGGCGCTGTTGGTAAAATTACATACGATGTCAGAACTCCATAGACACTCTTCACTTTAAACAGTGCTGAAATACAGGGCTCTGAAATTCATGCTCTCACACTTCTGGCACCGTGCAAATACAACACTAAGTGCGTTGGTTAAAGAAAAATAAGAAGGCCTTTCTTTCTTTCAGTGACAAGAATTGCCCCGTTTTCATGCACAATCATCTGAACACCTTATGTATACGATGTAGTAGTTCATAAAATACTGTGTTTTTAGTAGGTCTATATACACTCTTAAAAATTTCCTTGCTCAGAAATGAGAAAAATGCAAGTTCAAAACAAAATAAGTAATGTTTACTCATATTTGAGGGAAAATGTCTCATTATTTCCAAATGTGTTTTCATTTGTGAGCTCAAGGCAAATTTTCAGGTTCCAATTTATGAGATTTTCTCACTTCTTAAAAATGAGAATGGAATAGTGCGTGATTTGCAATATCATAGATGATTAAAAATAACGGTAACAATCTTACCGAAATAATATTACTATGTTTTACTAGGGAGTAATATTGCTAGGGCTCAATTACTATTCAGGAAACGAGATAAAGGATTTCCGCTGTAGCAGAGTGCGAATGGATATGAATATGCAGTAGGTGATGCAGCTGAGGTGGCGTATGTATACATGTCATGTGACAGCGGCGAAGAGCAGCATACATATTAACTTTCGAACGTAAGTTTGGGTGAATTGTAAACATACTACCATAGACTAAAAGTTACTGTAGTGCATTCGTTAGGGTGTAGAACGCTGACCACCCTCATACAGGTTACATAGGCTATAGCAGTCAGGATGGCTCCTTTATATATCAAAGCTCAGTCCTCAATTCACATAATAACGAGTGCAGCAATAACAAGTGAAGGCCGGTGAGAGCCCCATAGGACACGTTGTTTTCTATATTATAATAGAACGGGGAGGCATGTCAATGTTTTACACCCTTCTCCATTCGTTATAATGTGCAAAATAGCTTATGTACGGAAACAAAGAATACATAAGTCAACTGTGTAGTTAGAAACAGCGTTGCAAAACAACGTGCGATTTATTATTATGGAATTGTAATACAAAAGTACTTTGTACTGATCACCGAGCGTAGATTGGCGCCTCCTTTTTCTCATCACCAGTAATCGTTTTAATGACACACGTTTGCAGGTTATTTGTGGCATACTACTGTACGCATTTGCTCTTAATTTAACGTAGAGGCTGCGGTAGCTCAGTGGTAGAGCGTTCACCTCTGGTGCGATGAGGCCCTTGCTCTGATCTCACGATTCCCAGCTCGCGGCAAGTGGGCTTTCTGGTGGATAAACACAGTGTGCATGGGTTTTCTCGGGGTTCTCCCATTTCTTCCCACTTTCTTCATTCCACTATCTTTTTCATTCTCATCATCATCGTCTCCTTTAGCCTACCCAACACAACTGTGGGAAGTAAAACTCAAAGATTTCATTTATTTTTTTATCCAACATCCCACGATTGTGCTCCAAGGCTAAGAGAGACAGTGATAGAGATGGATAATAATTGTGAAATGAAAATGTGGACGTACGTTTCTTGGCAGTTTTTGCATGGGTTTGTGACCTTGTTTCCAATCTGAATTGAATCCTTACTTGTTAGCAGTGGAGTTTCAGCACATTTATGAGGGGCAGACATTGTCGCATGCCCCTGCAGTAATGAAGAAGATGGAAGGTAGGGGCTGAGTCCTGGAACTCCGGACCTTCCCCGAAATCGCTACTTTTATGTAAATTTTATCTAATTTTAGGGGCAATTTTACATATTTTAATACAATTTGTCCTCGTATTGAACTTGGAACCCCTCCGAAATAAATTCCTGTGTACGTTTGTTGTAGAAGGAAACTGGAGAATCCTGCAAAAGCCCACAAACACGGTGTTTTCTCATGTTGGCAACTTTTTCTTTTATGGTAGAGAAGTAGGCATATTGGACAGCGATTACTCCGATGCATGGGGTCCCTAGTTTGATTCCACCTCCGTCAAGTGGGCAGTGTGAGTAAACATCTTACGTGTACTTTCTCGGGATTCCCTCACTTTCTTCATTACAGCATTTTCGCTCATTATCATCATAACGTCTCCTTGAACTTCGTAGCATAAGCGTGGGACGTTACACTCCAGCAGAAAATGTTGTCGTTATTCTGAAGTAGACGGATAATTCTTGAATCTGAATTATCAAGAAGTTGGTATAATATTGGAGGAAACGGGAAAATTTTGAGTAAAGCACGTCGGTGAAAAAGAAAAGTCTTGAGAAAGTGGACAGTGATAAAAAGGAAAATGCTCAACTGTCTGATGCAGTAGGAATAAGTAACGCACTTAAAATACAAGTCATCGTGGTATTCGTGGACTTTTCTTGAGTTGAAGTGAAGATTTAAATGTGTTATGATTTAAACAATATCTATAACTATAGGTGTTTATTTAATATAAATTTTGGGTGTACTAATAGTTTGAATTTTTTTGCATGTTTATATTTTGTTTATATCCTTTTACGTCTTCTCGTATTTGAGAACCCCGTTTCTGTGCACCGTTTCTCGCTTTTAAGGAAGATATTTCTCAAATCTTTTTGAGAAATATGTTTCTCAAAATTGGGGTTATAAGTCTCATTTCCTCAAATGTTACTTTCTCAATTTTAAGAAAAAATACATTTTTTCTCAAATTTGAGAAAGCATTTGCACCCTCAGAAATTAGACATTATTCCTCGCATTTGAGTCATTATTTCTCAAAATGATTTGAGAAAATCGAAATCTCATTTTTCTATATATACCTATAACAGCACTTGCTCCCCCCAAAACACACATCCTGGCCACGCTACTGCCTAGTACAAATATCCTAGTAATACCCTAGTACAAATATCAGTGTATTTCGGCACAGGGAATGTACTTTTAGTACATATTTTTCAAGTGAAAAAACGTTGACATTTTACAGCCACGTTCATGGATTAATCAAAGCTTTGGACATTAGAATAAGCCAGAGGAGTAAAGACTTTCTACGGTATAGATTGGTGGAAAGTTAGTCCCAAGGCTCTTTTGCTCCATAATGACAATATACTGCCCTCTATTCCAATTACATATGCCAGTTTAGGTAAAGAAAGTTTCTAGAACAGATTCTAATATTAATTAAATCTAGTGAGCATAAATGGAAAGTGTGTGGTGATTTCAAAGTAATTGCATTGTAATTGGGAATGCAACAAGGCTACACAAAATATGCATGTTTCCTTTGCGAATGGCACACTCGAGATATGAACTCTCACTACCTAAAAAAGAAATGGCCCGAACGAAATTCTGTAATTGATGAAAAAAAAAAACGTGCTGCGTGAAAGTCTCATCGGGCGTGAAGATATCCTTCTTCTACCGCTTGACATAAAATTGGGCCTCATCAAGCAGTTTGTAATGGCTATGGATCCAACTGGCCCTGTGTTTGCAGATCTTCCTGAAGAATTTTCTTGTCTTTCAGCTGCAAAAATAAAGGAAGATGTATTTGTGGGCACTCAGATTCGAGCACTACAAAAAGATCACCGTTTCAAAGATTGTCTGACAAAAAAAGAAAAGCGAGCATGGATATGTTTTCGCAAAGTAGTGGACAGTTTCCTGGGAAGAAACACAGCTTCCAACTACAAGAAATGATTGATCCTATAAGGAGTTAGGATGCAACACATCTTTGAAAGTTCATTTCATGGATACTCATTTCAACTTCTTGCCGGAAAGTTGTAGTGATGTATTTGACGAACACAGAGATAAAGTCATTCCCACTATGAAGAAACGATGTGAAGGGAAGTGGATGAATATCATGTTAGCGAACTATTATTGGACAATTACTAAGCACAAGAAAGACGCGAAGTACCAAATAAAAAATAGTCAATAGATCTGTAATTTTGTGCCTACCAATTAATGCATATACATTTTTCAGTTTTCACTGTAAAGGTAATATATGCATTTAAACCTAATGCATACCTGAATATTGTCTTTATTATGTAAAATATTGTAAAATATGATGCTTTTTAATAAGTTACAGTTAGTACGAACATGTATAGTTAATCTGCTTGTGAAGTTCTGCCAATCAATTTAAAATTATATGTAACATAATAACATCTACACATTTTAAAAATACTTGTAGTAGTGATTTAATTATCTCTGATAGAGAATAACCAACAACAGATTTGAATTCTGCGCTAAAATTCAAGTTAAGATCACAACTTTTTTCTTCCAGAAATAAAAATGACACATACAACAGTCTTATAATGTAATAGCCCACATAACGAAAGAAATTTTAATCTAAAATATATGTTTTAATTATAAGAAGCTAGGAAATAGCGTTCACAGTAGGGAAATAGCGCTCGGCCTGAGCGTCATTATCCGATAGGCACCATTTTATATTATTTATATTTTTCACATGAAGAAGGTCAAATATTTAGCTTATAATAATGAAGAAATACAAAAGGGATACTATTATTATACATGTAAAAATGGCAACATTGTATCTTAGACGTTGAATCCACTTTTCCTGCATTTTTATCTTCTCAATTTTATAACAAACAATCCAGAATTCATTTTCCTCACACTTCTTCGCCGACGTCAATCTCATATGTACCTCCTTTCTTTAGTGCCACTTGGTACTGGGTTCTAGTTGTTAGACTTCAATACCACGCTTCGTAATGGCTACAGAGGACTGAGCGCCATTAGCCGACTCTACCTTACACGGTGAATTGTGTGCCTTGTCCAGCGTTGAAATTAGCTGCTAATTGTGCCACAATTTACGCCTTATCCTGTTGTACCAACCCTGACAGTATTTGATATCTGACATGTATAATGAGAGTTTGCGTCCTATAAGATTTGATTTGATAC